>NW_027526233.1:67980205-68606705 GCF_048455015.1 Haemaphysalis longicornis | reverse complement strand
TATTCTCGTATTTTATATTTGTTGCGAAAATTTCTAACCCCCCTAGACAAAAATCCTGGGTGCCCTAATGCACTAAGCGTGCTGTGCACATATTCTGGAATATTTAGCTATAAAGATTTGTATATACATTTCGACTGTTTATTTTTCAGCTACAACATAGTTCCACAGATGCTGCAGTCGATGACGCATTCCAGGGAGTGAAGCTGTCAGCTCGAAAACGGCCTAGTGGTAATGTGAGTGGGTCAAAGGACTCATGCACAGGATTTAGGTTTCCTCCCAGGAAAAAACATGGCCAACTGTCATAAAACTGTCCATTTTCATCACTATCAATGAAGGAGAAGACAGTTCGTGAGTAGTCTCTGCATACATTTTTTTAACGTTGTGGGTGCCATGAGTAAAATGTTGTGCAATTTATAGGTATGCTTCACTGGTTTGTTGACAATGGAACAGCAACTGACACGATAAAGAATGCTTACTGCATACAAGAAGGAGACATAAATGTCACGGCCGCATCACTGCCTTGTGGAGCCCTTGACTCACGGGCTGATATTCTTTCACTGAAGAAGTACTTCAGTCGTGGAGCATGGGGTAAAATCATGGAGCTAAGTAAGTAGAAGTTTTTTCTGATTTTGCGACACTTTACACAGGTGGTGTTGTGAACAAGGTGTTCTATGATGCATGCAGCTGCAAAACTAAAACCTCAATGAGGAGGACCTTTTCTGTTAACCAAAGAAGGCTAAACCAAAGGTGGAACTTTACTAACTACATAAAGTTATGAACATTAAATATATGCACAGGTGACCAAATAGTTTAATGCTGCACATTAGCATTGCCCAAATTGGGCAAAACTGAAATCCAGTAATGTTTACGAGTACAATGCGTTGCTGGTAGCAAGAGCGGGCAGGCACGTCATGCTGACCCATATTGATGTTCTGATGCTTCTTATGGCGCTGGTTCAAGCGAAATCATTCCTGCTCATAGGGTGCTCTTTTAAGGCTTTATGGAAGCATTTGTTTAACTGCATCATAAATAAAACTTGTTTTTTGGCAGCGTATCCTTTCTGCTTTATAAGGAATGCCACCACTTTCAATCTTTAGGACTGCAGTGGTTGCTGATTCACTCAATGGAGAGTTTGTTATGTGATGCAGTTTAAGCGCCTGTAGATAAATTTGGCAAGCACAGCCAACATTGTTTGGATCGAGGAAATTCATAAATGCATGCAGGTATTGGCTGCATCACTTTTACCATACAAATAGGTGTTCAACGAAATTGCCCGAGCTGAGCTCAGATCAGCTATTTCAACACAAACTGGCTTTATTACATGCAACAAAGAAACTTAAGCAAACTATCTGAGAAGATCCTGTTTACTTGCAGTCTAATCCATACTTTAACCACTTCCAAAGTAGCCCTTTGGTGGTAGAACGGGCTGAGCAGTTATTTAAAGGGACGCCCAAGGGTGCTGAAATAAACCTAACTGAGAACGTTTGAGTGTGGCCTGAAAGACAGTCTAGCTTGGGTTGATTACAGCACAAGTGACCTTTGCGATGTAGAACAAGCAATGTAGAGTCTTTATCAAAATTTTCTACGCTAAGCCGAAACAAGGGCAGGCCGCAAAAAAAAATCAACGTACAAGTTTACATCCTCGGCGAGGCTGAAACTTCACTTGCTGCAAAGCTAGAGAAATCACCTTTATTTCTTGCTGTCATCAAATAATTTTGTCACACTTAGAAGTAGAGCTTATTCTTTGAATTCTTTGTGGTCCGGAAGGCTTAAGGTTGGCTGAGAAAATTTTTACACCAGTTTGTTAGGTTTAATTATATGGGGACACCATACTGATTTCCAGTATTTGGCTGCTCAGCGTTCCTGGTGAAAGAAATGGAAAATTAGAAAGCCATTTGTCAGCAATGGCAGCATTATTACTCTTCCTGAGGTAATCTAGGAATGCACAAAATGCTTAATCTTGCACATGAAATCAAGTTAAATGATTTTTTTCCTTGGGCACCTAACGAAGGTCTGCCAAAAGAGGGCTG
This sequence comes from Haemaphysalis longicornis, assembly GCF_048455015.1. NCBI lineage: Eukaryota > Metazoa > Arthropoda > Arachnida > Ixodida > Ixodidae > Haemaphysalis > Haemaphysalis longicornis. The sequence goes on along the minus strand of NW_027526233.1, from coordinate 68,604,675 downwards.
GGATGATCTCCATGTCACAAACCATAATGTGAAAAATTGTGTGAGGTGGGACAGCAGCTCTTTTATGGTTCGTCAATAGTGCGATATACTTGGAGAATAAGAAAGGTACCCTGTTGCTGCAGGCCTCCTTTTTGGTGCCATATTAGGCGACCACTGAACAATTCAAAGACATCTAAATCAGTCTTTGCCCAACAGCTAAAACGCCAGTTTTCATTGAAAATGTGAAATAATTTTTTGTATGTTGCAGTAAAAGAAAAAAAAGAGACACCTGTGGTTTTGCCACAGATGTAATGTACAAGACGACCAAGTTACCAAGATGATAGCCTGTGACTTGTGCTTGGAGTGGTATCATTGGTAAGCATAAAGCAGCCTGTTACGCTGCATATTTTCAAAACTGTATTAAAACAATGGGAATGAACTAGTTGCTAGTAACCAATTTTACTCATCTAATTAGTGCTCCTGGTGTTTTGGATTGGCATTTAAAGACTGACGGTCTTACACATCAGTCCTGCCACATGTGGAAAAGCAGCAACAGGGAAAAAAATTATTACATTGGATGTTTGTTTTCATAGTTTACTCTAAAAGTATGTGTAAGTTTATGTTTTCGGCCCTCACAGCCTTTTTTTTATTCTTTTGGCACTAAGACTAGGGAAGATAACTTTTTCACTTAACGGCTTCCACATTTTTATTTTCAGGCCATGTGTGCAAATGACTACGAAGACTCTTCCCAAGAGAAGTTGGTTCTGTAGTAATTGTGCATAAGCTGACCAGGCCACAGTTAAATGAAATCTAGGCCACAGAATGACTGCAATGTTAAAAATGTGCAATGCAATAATTAATTTTTTTTAATCAGAAACAAAATAAAGCAGTCAGTGTTTTTGTGTATATGCTGGTGGCCTTGGTCGCTAAATATTTGATGAACGATTCTTGTTTGGGTACAAAAATAGCAGCTGCTCGTCAAAGCATCCCAAAAAAAGCTTGTTGCGTGCCTTGCACAGTGTAACTCAGCTGTGGTACATCTGTATCAACATGGTATATTGTGATGGTAAGTGCACTAACATAACCAGCTAGATCAGTTTAGGGACGGTATAAATGCATTATGTTGAGTAGTACCCAACTGGCTGGTTAAAGCTTGCAAGACTGATATGGAACCTCGGCTGCCAAACCACATTATTATAGAACAATTTTTAGTGGAAGCCAGCCATATTAGTTCATTGGAGGCTATAAATGAGCTGTTTGTGTGCGTATACGACACCGTACTACTTAAAGCATAGATTGTAAAGTTGGCCGTGCCAGTTGGCCCAGTTTATTCTAGCCCACGGTGAGGGGGCGCAGTATAGCTATAGAGGCCACCATGTTCTTTTATAGAAGACTTTAGTTTGTCACTTAGTTCATGCACGATTTGTCACCATTTTTGTATCTGTTGAAGACAGCAACATTTACTACAGAAACTGCAGCGGCATTGATCACAGCTGTTACGGCATCTTCACTAAAAAGGTTTCGACCAGATGCAGTAGCTCCACGAGTCCTTTTTTTACAACAGCAAGCAACAAAATACATGAGCAATTTTGTTTTTTACAATATTTGAAATAATTATTTCCAATACTACTGCTGAAGGTTTCTAACGATTATGAGGACACCGACGCACTCCTGATGCTGCAATAAATATGAAAGCATTATTGCCCACTTGCCTAATACAGCCTCTCATTCCCACAATCATCATCCTTTTCCCTCCGTGTTTGTCCTTCTCTTTTCACTGTTACTATGACTGATGGCCTTGTCTAATTGTTGTTGTTAGGCCTATACGTAGGCTTAACATTACTAAGCCGAAACATTCAACATTCAGCCTTACAACAGACCAAGCAACGTCAAGTTCATCGTATGTCAACTGCAGGTTCCAGTAGTGCAAAGTTAGGGTTAATGTCAGGACAGCATGTATGTACCTGCATGATGATGATTGCTAGTGGTATCCCCTTTGTAGCGGTGCAATTACTGTCATCTTACACCCCCCCTCCCCCGACCCACCCAAAACGACATACCTATGTTTTATACTCGTCGTTTAATACTAGCGCTGCTCATAGGACAAGCACAAAATACTTATTTTTTCTGTTACAGGTGGTAGGTCTCCTAGGCAATATTCCCCTCTCCGCTTTTCGTCCACCAGCATTATAATCTTTTCGTCGCCTTGACAGCCTTGAAGTTAACTCCCTGTGTGCTAACTTTAAACAATACGGCTCCGGGAAGCCGAATATTGCCCTCTTGTAGATTTGGATGGAAACCCGCGCTTCAGGCTCAAAAAGCAAAGCACTGCCCTGGGAATTATCGTACAAATTTTCCTTTCTGATGTTCAATTTCTCAGCCCTGTACATCTCCGACGTTTTAGCGTCCATTTTTTTTTCTCTATTTATTCGTTTCTATCTGCCTTGCCCCGTTTTGGATTCTCCACTGTTCTTTTCATATTTCTTTAGTCTTCTAGCCTTCCACTGAAGCTCCTCTGCATCTACTTGCTGCGGACAGATACCACACCGTACCAGCTTTTTAGGCGTGCTCCTCATCTCGGCTGTAAACCGGACACGAGAAAGTGTCGTGCAGGTAAATGCTCAGCTTCAGCTGTTCTCCGCTGTCCTTCACTGCAGAAACATGCTGTTGTCGGAGCGCATCACGGCAACAGGTTTTAGTAGATGTCGCATGATGCCACTACTATGCAACATCAGGTCAGCACATATCCGCACTCATATTGACAAGCAAAGAGGGAATTTAGTGAGAAGGTACTGTTTTACTCTTATCATTACTACTGCTATAATTACATGTGCAAACTACTACGGTAGGACTCAGTACAGTTACTTTACTAGCTCTTAAGTTTTCAGCTAAAGGCCGCAGTGACTAATCTCACTTTTAATAAGCTAGCGCCATGGAGCTGCGGTGGCATTAAGATATGCATGCTCACCATGCATTCCATTGGCCCTGGACTCAATTCCCATCAAAACTTAAATTTACACAATTCCTTGAGCACATGTATTCCTTCGCACGGGAATCCTGTGGAGGAGCAGGAGGCTGAGAATGCATAGTTTTGCTTGTCGTTTTGGTTCCTAGTAGAGGGGCACAGTAGAGAGACGCACTTTGCGATTTCTACGATCTCTCGCTCCCCCACAGAAAGGAACACATACATATAAGCGCCAATACTTCATCCCTTCAAAATTACAACCATCATTTTAGAGAATTTGGGGCCAGTTCAGTCACATTCAGATGACCACCAAATGGAAACATTTCTCCCATTACCAGCTCAAAGACCAGGAGGCCCTGCACTCATGGACGACTGCAGAATACAGTCAACTACTGGCCATCCGCTGCCCATAGCTGCTTCTCCCTTACCCCTTTCTGCTATTGTTTCAATAAACGTTTAGAACAACACTATGTCTGTATGTCTAACCTGTGCCTCTGAAAATATATAGCCGCCCTTAATCTTTGAAGTGACGGTAGTCCCCAAAAAAGTGATAGTCACCATGCTGCAATGAGAAACTGAAAGCTGCTTCTAAGCAGTTGTGCGGCCCCTGAACTTGCTTATACCGCACACCACTATTTTTCACCACGCAAGGTTCAGAAGTGAATCATATACCTGTATAATACTTCCCTTCAATAAGAAATATCCACAGTGCAGCAGCACTACCTCAGCTGCTTTAAAACATTTTTTTTCTCAGCAGACCATTTCCCCGAATAATCGCTCAAATTTAGCACAAATGTGATATTTCGGCATGGATACTGTTTCAAAGGCGCCTTTGAAATTGCGGAGTGAAGGACAGACATCAGTACACGAGCAACTGCTTGAATGCCAAGTGGCCATTATTTTGCTTTTTTTCTTTGTAACTGTCGCAGTTGAACATAACTTGTGAAGAATTAAAACGCTACAACTGGTCGCGGGTGGCGTATGCCGCCCGTTTGCCGACCACACTAAGCTGGCATATGCACGGAGAAAACGATACTCCTTTATCGCGTAGCACGAACGCAGACTCACTGAGGCGAATAGTATGCAGCCGTAACACCGCAGGACATGGAGGAAAGAATACTCAGGAGAGGCCCCTAGCACCCCAATGCATTGCGAAAAGTGTGGAGGAAGTCACGTGATTTTTCTTGAGCCCATGGACAATGTTGCTTACTTGTTTACAACAGCAGCGGCCAAATTTGGGCAAATAGAACGGACAAATTTTTAAGGCGCTTGGTATGTGGCTGCTTCTCTACGCTTGCAAACCAGCGCAGTCGCTACGACAAACGTTTTTAGATTAGGCCAGTTTGAAAACTCTGCCGTCGGAGGTGTCTGCGTTCGCCATCGCGCGAGCCTGTTGCTATGACGACGACAAACGCTACCTTGCCAGGCTTAAGAGCTGAAAAATCGTCCTTCTATCTCAAAAACGAAGGCCGTTTTTCGATGGAAACTTTGGGTGAGGGTTAGAATGGGCAAATTGAAGGCGAAATCAACAGCTTAGAAGATGACATCGCACCGAGGAATTAACGACGAAGCTGTTTTCGCTTCGAAGCGGGAGTGCAGGGCGACGCCATGTTAGTCAAATCAAACCGGAGACAGCAAAGGATGATGGGATAGAGTGCTGGGCTCCGTGGGCTCAAGTCATGGCGGGACTCGGCTTCACAAATGTGACGTCAGGGCCTCTCCTAACCTTTTCTTTCCTCCATGCCGCAGGACAACAAATATCCGCTGAGAAACGGAGTCGTCAAAATTCACCCGCAAACACAGCCACGAAAATTTCTTAGCACTACTTGAATGTATCGCCATAGGCGTTGCAGATATAACAATTAACTGATACTCACATGTCACGTTCAGGGCCAACAACAAATAACTCTTGGTTTCCTTTATGCAGCAGCCCGAACACCAACAAGACCTTCTCGAACGAAGACGCTTCCGAGGACTCACAGACCCTTGTAGCACTTGTAGCACTTGTAGGCTTCATTGCCACCTCTGCTCGTTTTATCCCTCCTCTCTCTTTCAGTTGCGTGCGAACTAGAAAAAACAATTGTTGGCACGTGGCGTGCGAACTAAAAATAAAAATTGTTGGCACGCGGCGTGCGAACTAAAAATAAAAATTGTTAGCCCGCGGCGTGAGAACTAAAAATAAAAAATGTTGGCACGCGGCGTGCGAACTAAAACTAAAAATTGTTGGCACGCGGTGTGGGAACTAAAACAAAAATTGTTCCCACGGGGCGTGCGAATAAGGACACCCCCCCCCCCACCCCCCCCCCCCCCCCCCGATGGGCCCGATCTCGACGACGCGACGTAAGCGCCGCTGCGGCCGAGGTACGAGTTAAGGCTGCCTCCCACGGCGGAGATTTCAAACTGGCCTAATCTAAAAACGTTTGTCGTAGCGACTGCTCTGGTTTGCAAGCGTAGCGAGGCAGCCACATACCAAGCGCCTGAAACATTTGTCCATTCTATTTGCCCAAATTTGGCCACCGCAGTTGTAAACAAGTAAGCAACATTGTCTATGGGCTCAAGAAAAATGACGTAACTTCCTCCACAATAGGCGCCGTGCAGTGAACAGAGGGCGACACTGAGCCGCGACACCCAGCGCCGCCATCGGGGAATAAGAACAACACTGGGTCGGCCACCGCTCGCCAGTGTGCTCGGGTTTCGGTTGCGCTCCTGCTTGGCGGCACCGGATCAAATGTAGTATACACAATTTTTAAGTTTTATAATAATTAAAACATACTACAGTGATTTTAACGCACCGGGCTAGGAATAGACTGAAGGACAGAACTGTTGACTACGCGTACGGAGGAGGAGGGCAAGCGATATTGACTTTGCCATGCATAGCAAGAACGCAGGTGGAGCCTTTCGTGCGCACGTTTTTTTTTTCAGTGAATTTGTGTGTTTACTAGAAAGCACAAAATAATTAGCCGTTCACAGCATTGCAAAGAAGCCGTTTTGTTCGCATACTTGAAATCAGACCGCCGTGGTTTCGCGAGTACGGTGCCCGTCTCACAGGATCGATTGTTTGGGTGTAGTGCGGTGTGTACGCTGCGCTACGTGCTAGTAGCATTGACTTCAAAGCAAGTATAATTACCTTAAATACGCGGGCTCCAGTGTGGATCATGCGGGTGGGAAGCATCAAGAACTGCGCACGAACCGGCGGAGATTTTCGATTGATTGTGCGGTTCAACTCGACGACGCCAGACAGGCGATGAGGCGCGCCGTAGTGGAGGGATCGGGATTAATTTTGACCACCTGGAGATCTTTCACGTGGCCAGAATCTCGAACAGGCGGGCGTTCTCGCTTTTCGCCTCTATCGGAAAAGCGGCCGCTGCGGCCGGAAAACGAACCTGACGGTGATTTTCAATTTCACGGCTTGAATTATCGCCAAACATTCCCAGAATGCGTCTTTCTCCTCGCCCCTAACAGTTCGTTTCCGCTGGTGCCAGTTCGTCCCACTCGAGCACACGGAGGGAGCACGTTTTGTTGCTCCGTGCACGAAGTCAGGAGCGAAAGACTACAACCTCTGTGCCTTCCGTCTCCTTTCCGTGAATACATTCACAATGTACACGGGTTTCGCTGCAAGACTACCTCTTCCTTTTTACGGGGTAAGCAGGGCCTCCAAATATTAGAATCATCATAAACTCCGTTTATTTTTTTATTGTTCTCTGAAGTTGCTGTTGTGAGCCCCGTTAAAACGACAGCTGAGTGTTCCGTGCCGCATGAATTTTCATTATAAACGCCGCGGAAGACACATGCACAAAGCAGAAAAACCAACCTTCGTGCCAATACTGCCAATGCGCGCGGTATTCGCTAAGAGGGGAAATTTATTGTAAGCTCACGAGTAGTAACAGCTGGCAAACCGACATACTTTACTTTGACAGCAGCATGTAATCTGCTTGCTAGTCATCGCCGTTGTATCTTCTAAAAATTTCACGGAATTGTGCCGCCTGTGAGGCTGTGACCAGCCTTCCCAACTCGGGCCATTCAGGGCAGCGAAGGCGGTAGCTTTCATGTTTCTTTTTAAAGCCTCTCGGTCGCTAAAACTCCGTCCTGTCGCCGTTGCAGCGTATTCCGCTAACTTGAGCCACTTAAGCGCACCTAACCACTTGATAGACGCCTTTGCAAGGGCGCGTGCACAGTGCCTAAAGCAGGCAGCCGGCCAGGACGGTGCGGCTCGGCCTACCCAGTGTTGCGCGGAGGCGCGGTAGATGGCGCTATGCCCGCTCGGCAAACTTGACTGCACGGAGCCTATGCATTGGAATGCTAGGGGCCTCTCCTGAGTATTCTTTCCTCCATGATTGGGATGCTAGGGGCCTCTCCTGAGTATTCTTTCCTCCATGACTGGGATGCTAGGGGCCTCTCCTGAGTATTCTTTCCTCCATGCTTGGCGGCGTGCATTTGACACATAATTTTTTTGAGGACAGATTGGACTTTCAATAACTGTAAGCGGTCGCTTACAGTCCCCGTGAAATTTGTGAACGTGTGCGATGAAGCGTCGCTGTGCCACACCTTCGAGATGAAAGCCAATCAAGTTATATAAGTGCGACAGTTACGCTCTGCAGAATCATTACCTCCAGCGTAAATCAACTTAGATACGTGTAAATCCGCCGTGAAGGGGGTCCTGAAAGGACACTCCCTTCTCCCCTCTCGGCAAGTGGCACCGCACGGCCCCGGCGCCTTTTGTCGCTTCCTTCGCTGTGAGTTAGGCGCCCTGAGGGGGACAACAATGTAGCCTCCACAGTGCTGCAGCTAGCTTCTGAGATGAACTATAGAGGAAAAGCTGCCCGGCCCAACAATTCAGTTTCACAGCTCCGCTCCCGAGGCGGCCGTGGTGGCGGTCACGCGAACTTTTGGCGCTGCAGTCACGCTTTTCTTCACCTGCTCCTGCTCGGGCGCGCGGACAGGCGGGCGCTTTGGCGGGCGCGCGTCGTTCGAAGCGATTTCGTTCCCCCCACGCACGGAGCAAGAATAAAATAGGAGGGGAAACAAGGGTTCCTGGGGAAGCCTGATAACGTCACAAGCACTTGGCGAACGTCAAGTTTTCGGCATCTGGCGGCAAGGGAAGGAAGTGCGTGGTCATCGCCACGGCGGGAGCGCGTTCTGTTCGCGTTCGCCCAGTCCAACCCGGCCGCGGCATCGCGTCGGCATTTCGCCGGGCCGCCGAAACATTCCGTGGCCGAAGCGAGAGTGTGCGCGTCCTTCTGCGCTAACGTAGGCTGAAGAGCCCGTCTTCGCGATTAATTTTCTGGCAAATTTAAACCGGCCGGTACGAGCGAATTAAAGGGGCATTTTTTTTGAACGCGTAAGCAATCTTGCACGAGCACCAAGCCCAAAATCAAAATACGAACCTGTAAACGCAAAAAAAAAAATGTAAAACCTGTAAACGCACGGCCTTATCTCGCGTGCGATGCGCTCGAAGCGAGTTTGAGTGCACCGGCCAAATTATGACGCGCGCACGCACGCGCGCGCTCGTTACGTCTGAGATAAACGCGCGTTCCGTCCCCGCGTCGCGCAGCAGCTCGAGCGCATATCGATTCACGCCTTGTGGCAAATGCTGCAAACAACAGTATTGCTTTTAATACATTCAACCAGGTGTCTCTGTCAAATTGTTCGCCGCCGCAGCTGCGGAGCTCTGTAGGTGGCCGTAGTTATCATTGTGACATTATCTGGTCGCTCGATTGCGCCGGCCGCAATAGGCGTTTCCTCTCCTATATGTTCTAGCTCCGTGCACACACGTGCGCCTGAATTACCCGGTTTCCGAATGTTTGCTTTTTTGTAGTGGAAATGCCTTCGTGTTTTGCGCCGGGATGTACGAGTGGCTACAGAAATGACGCCGCAAATCGTCATTTTTTTTACCCCACCACGTAAGGCCACGGAGTTTAAACAATGGGAACAAATGCTGCACCGCAAGGACAGGCGCCTCACGCAAAAATCCAAGGTATGTGAGAGACATTTCGAAGAGCAAGACATTGTAAAGTATTTCAAGCATGTTGTAAAGAGCCAGGAGGTTTTAATTCCCCGTGGTAACTGGAAGTTAGGGCCAGGAGCGTTGCCGCGTCTCTTTCCTGGCTTGTCGGAGCACATATCTAAGCCAAGAACGACGACATGCACGCGAAAATCACCGAAAAAGCGGAACGAAATCGGCTTGGAAGAATCGGCGGAAAGTGCGTCTTGTTCGAGTGGCTCGTGTGGAGAGGCCTCCTGGCATTCCTGACAGCACTGAAGTCACTCAAAGCAAAATATACCGTACCGAGGACGTTTGCTGTGACGAACGGGATCATGGGTACCAAAAAGCTGGAGCACATGAGATGGTAGTATACTACCTAGCCGGTTATGTGCACAAGAAAATCACGAAAACAATAGCGTGCGAAGAATGCTGTGCGTTGCTCCCAGCTTCTCCCGATAAGTTCAACTCCGAGGAAACACAGCTCAACCAGAGGCGCCTGACTGAGTTGAGGTCATTCAAGCCAGGATGCCTTCGAGAGGCCTCATTTCGGCTGTACGCATTAATTAAGGAAGTAGAAGAGGTTGTGCACGATACACTTGAAACGTCGGCAGTGTTCGGGGATATTTTCTGGATTGTATTAGACAGGCTTCATGCGACTGCACTGCCTGCAATTGGTTGTAATGAGCACCATGAATTCCTCACCGCAAAGATAATCAAATGCTATTGTTTAATGCGCATGCACTTCTTCTCTCGAAAGATTGATTGATTGTAGGGTTTAACGCACCGACGCAACGCAGGCGATGAGGCGCGCCGTAGTGGAGGGCTCCGGATTAATTTTGACCACCTGGGGATCTTTAACGTGCGCCGAAATCTCGTACACACGGGCGTTTTTGCTTTTCGCCTCCATCAGAAAAGCGGCCGCCGCGGCCTGGAATCGAACCCGCGGCCTCGTGCTCAGCAGCGCAACGCCTTAGCCACTGAGCCACCGCGGCGGGTCCTTCTCTCGAAAGAAGAACCGTGAACTGCTTGTCACGGAAAAAGTTCAAAATGCAAGAAAAAATTCCCCGCATTTCCCCGAGGGGAAGAATGTGAAAGTGCGAATGCACGAGTTGAATTGGCGCGGTTCGGTAATGTTCGCGAAAGAGAGATCACACACACACACACACACAACTACAAAGAAAGAAAGATGCATTTATTCACAGACACCTATTTGTGTTGTCGTTGTACTTGATTGCTAGAGCGGATCTCAGCTTTGAAATTTCGTGTCAGTACTCCTTTAAGCAGGTGCATTAGCCCTTCTCACGCCCGATTCTTGGCCAATCCCCCACGTGGGTATGTGCCATGTCAGCGGCCAGTCAGCTGGGCAGTTCTTCTTCTTTCCTTGGTTAACCTCTCTAGCTTTCTTCTACAGTTTTTTCCTTTCTTTGAAGTCGCACATTAGGTCATCTTAGCCTTGCTCTTACCATCACAAACTTCCCTAGAGGTCTGGTGGTATTACTGGTGGTGAAATAAAATTTGTTGGATGAGAATTGCTTGTACATATGACCCTCTTGCTTTTTCTGTGTTTATTTTTGCTTATGATACACGGGCTGATGGCATTGCGATGGCCCATTATTTTTGATGAAAATAAGAATGCTGATGACCACAATCTGAATGAGCATTAGCCAGAACTTTCATAATCAGCTACAGCATTACTGGAACCCAGCTTCGGTAATGCAACTTCGTCATCATCCTTGTTGCTGTGAGCACGCTGGAATGGAAGCGTGGAAATTCTACAAGGTCTGGTGTGACACCTTTGTGGCCACCGGTTTGATGTTGGCATAAATGAGAAGGCTGTGCTATACATATCGAATTCCTTCGTTCTATCACGTATCGCATTCGTATATCACATTCCTTCCTTTTATCTAGTGTATGCAGCTGAAGAACGTCTCCAGATGGCCCTGGCTGAACCGATACGTGCAGATGTAACTGTCGCAAATAATAAAATTGAGAGTTCAATTTATTGTCAGCTTTCTTAATGACTGCCGTATGCAAAGCACATTAAGTGTCTGAATACTCTATATTAGCGATTGATAGTCTCATGCCAGGCAGTCTGATTCACCTGCTATAGTTATGTTTGGCAGCTGTTTCAAAATTAACCACTATGATTGAACTAATGAGCGGCAGTAACACTTTATAGGTGCACTCAAATTAATTTACTTTTCAAGGGAGACGTATATCCTTCGTCGACTTCGCCTTGCACAAAATACATGACGGTCCCATCGCGACCCAAGAAAGCGCATATGTGTGTTACCTCAACATGCTTCCTAGGCGGTTTCTGTTGACACAGATTTCCGGCCGAACCCGCAGCCATTTCAGGCAAAACCGCCTGCAGGCGGGGTGGTCCTGATAATTGGGAATGAACAGAAGTGGCCGTTTCCGTTCATTGGCGAAGGCACCCAGGGAAGGACAGAATAATTTTTCTTAAGGCCCCACCACACGGGTGCCCATCTCACATGAACAAAGTTTACTCCTCCCCCACCTCCTCTGTGCAGGTATTACATGGGCCATATGAGAGCAGAGGTGCAAGTATACGTAATTAAACAACGTCGCTGATCCACCGAATTTAAGAAATGTGTCATGCAAAGCATCAAATATATTCTCGAAAATTTCAGATTGCGTGTTTCAGCGATCGAAGGAGCATGCACCAATCGCACACGAGATTTCTGCACCTACATTCGGGATTACCTTTCGGCTTCGCCTTGTCCTCCTCTAGAAAACCACCTTATTGTGCAAATAAAGTTAGCATTACTATTATTAGTTGGCGGTTGTTTTATCTCTGATTCAAGTAAAACACCGTTCAGTGAAAGTATAACAGCACCCGTAAACAAGGGCCTACTTATACGCTAGGCATGGTAAAATGGTTCGTACATTTGTTTGTTTTTAATTTACGAATCATATACGATTAAAAGGAGCCGATCTGCCCAGACATGTTTCGCGTAACATGTTATGACCGGCTGACGGCGAGTTCAAATCGGCAGCAGCCACTACGGACATGTAGAGAAGGTGTCCTTGAAGATAGGCGGCGGCGGCTTTATTCCGTATCGTCGGCAGTCTTCGCAAGCTTGTCTTCGCAAGCAACGAAGTGACACAGCAGACACTAAGGCGTGTTAGAGTGAACCTTTGTAAATTAACCCCCCACCACGACTGACGCTCCTCACAATATACCGAAACTGAATTTGGCGCCTCAGCCCAACGTCTTCTTTTTGCTTATAATTTCATTTATTTTTGTTCGTCAAGCATAAATACTTCAAGAAAACCAATAAAAAGCATACACACTCGTGAAGAAACTCAGTTATTGCCATAAAAGTTGCCTAATTTTAGCTAAGGGCCTTAAATTTGTGCCTCATTTTCAAGAAAAATTGTTAGCCATATCTTCAACTACTGATATGGCAACTACAGCGTGGCATCATGGCGGCATCCATGTTTAGACACATTTTTCAGCCAGCTTTACCCGCCTGCCCAACGTTTATAGATACTTTTTCAGTTTCGGAACTGCGCCCTCCAAAGCGGGCGCGACTTTACCCTAGGCGCTGAGAGGGCGCTCCGGTCGCGAGTTGCGCTGTGCCGGCGGCTGCGGCGGCGGCTCCGGCGGCAGCGTTGACGGATGGTTGACGGTGTGCGCGGCCAGTCCGCTGGGCTCAAAGTTGCGGCCGCGGTGCAGTTGCGTATCTGCCCTACAAGTTTCTTCTTTCCGCCCGCGTTTGTCTTTGCCCTTGTGCGAGAAACTTGCCTTTTCAGTGTATTCGGTTTGGGATGCTATTGAACAGTGCGGCCGTGGGTGAAAGCATTTCGTGACTCCGTCAACATGCTGTGTTTTCTTTCATGTGCTGGGCTTGGTGCAATGCCGACTTGCTTAACTCGCAGTCGGCTGTACGGGATTTTCCAGCCCACTTTAGCAGTGATGCTCGTGAGGAGGCGGGGCACATGCATCGTGCATATGAGACACATGCTTATGCCCTTTACAAAATGTACATCTGTGAGGAGACCCGCCGCGGTGGCTCAGTGGCTAAGGCGTTGCGCTGCTGAGCACGAGGTCGCGGGTTCGATTCCCGGCCGCGGCGCCTGCTTTTGTGATGGAGGTGAAAAGCAAAAACGCCCGTGTGTACGAGATTTCGGCGCACGTTAAAGCCCTCCACTACGGCGCGCCTCATCGCCTGCGTTGCGTCGGTGCCTTGAACCCCACAATCTATCAACAACTGTGAGGAAGAGGACGGAATGTGGCCTCATGCTAAAAAAACTATTAAAACAAAACAGACTAATGGACAAAAACAAAAATTCCTAATGCTAATTCAATATAACTATAAAACATACATTTTAAATATCAGTACAAAACTTCCTCATTTATCCAGGATTTTGGGTTAGCTTTACCCACGGAACAATTTGATTTCTTTGAAACTACGAAGGATACGCGGATGTCTTTCATAAAGAAAGCATGCAGTTGCTGGGCATAGTTATCGGGAAATATCATTCGTGCTGCAACGAACTTGCGCGATTGGCATGCCAAGCGAAATCGTGTGTGCACTTGACAGCTACTGCTACGCGAAAATTCATTTAAAATGCTGTCGTTCTTGGTATTTTAGCCCCCACTAAAAATCACAGGGCGTACGTACATCTCCTTGCATAATCGACCCGTTTCCAATAAATAGCGAACTGGAATAGCGCGGCAACAAAATGTTGAACAACTTCCGAGAACAGTTATTTCTTTTCGAGTACGCAGCCAGATCACAACCCGAGATGCCGGGGTGGAACGCTACGGGAGGGCCGGCATTTGCATGAGGGCGAAGTAGTCCAAGAGCGAAAAAAATCACGTGACCACCAACCGTATACGTAACATGTTACCCCACGTATTTATTTTTTTCTGGTGACGTTATATTTTTCTGACATTTTTTTTTTTCACGCGCGCGCTGCGTTTGCACGGCGTTGCACGCGCTCTCCGGCAAGTCGACGTTCTCATGTGGAGCCCATTATTCTTCTCTGTGCCTGCTCTAGGTTCAAGCGCACAGAGCTTTTCTTGCGCGCTGACATCCCAGCGCTCACATGCGGTTTACGTAATGCTTTCCTTCCGTCTGGAGCAGGAAGGCGAAAACCACTAGTTAAGCGCTGCGCATGTTTGCTGTGCGTGCGTGGGTGGGCACACACATTTGGTAATTGTGTACATTCTCGAAAGCAAACAGCTACAATAAACAGAAGACAACGAAATTTTTTGCCACTTGTTTGGTTCTTCCACACTTCCAGAAGAGCATGCATATACACGTGCTCCAGTCGGCTGAGCTCAAAGTTTCGGCGTAGTTGCGTGTCTCTACAAGTTTCTTCCTTTCGTTTGCGTTTGTTTTTGACCCCTGTGCGCGAACCTTGCCCTTTCAGTGCGTTCAGTTTGTGACGCTATTGAACAGTACCGATTTCATCAAGGATTTCGTGACTCCGTCAAGACGCTGTGTTTTCTTTGATGAGCCTGGCTTACCGCAATGCCAACGTGCTCCGCATCTGGCTGTACGAGCAGATACAGAAGCAACACTCAGAAGTGTCACTTTTTAGCGCCGTCATCGGTTCAATAGCTTCTCATCCAATAAAAAAGAGCAATTCCCCGCACGGACAAAGAGATAACCAAAACGCGCAAGGTATGTGGACTTCATTTTCTCGTAGAGGATATTGCGATCATTAACGTAAAGTCGTCGAGATCGGCCGGGCTTACTGGGCACTGAAGGAAGGTGCAGTTTCCGTTAATTTTCCCAACTTGCCCAGCAACTTGTTGAGGAAGCAGACTCTGCGGCGGTCTCCGAAAAAGAGAAAGGTAGCGTCTGCGCACGAGTTAGGTGATTACAAAAGGAGAGCACTTTCCCAATGAGCGACAAGAGGAGCTCTCTAAGGCGCCTGTTCCCCAGCAATGCACCAATTTTTCTCAGATAGTCGAGAACACTGCGGCAATACGGCTCCCAGCCAACTGGAGAACGGCAGCACTCGAAGAAGAACCGGGGCAGCGTCGGCAAATTGTTTTTTACTGGGCCGGAAAGAAAGCGGGGGCCTATACAATCCTGTAGACCGTTGTTGTGAGGGACGATATCACCTATGTTGTCTACTGAACGGGAAGCTGCTTCAACAGTAGTGTGAGGAAATATCATTCGTGATGCAATAAATTTGCGCAATTGGCATGGCAAGAGAATTTGTGTGCACGCTTGACAGCCACTGCTACGCGAGCGTTCATTTAAAACGCTGTCTTTCTTGATATTTTAGCCACTGCTTCAAATCCCTGGGCGTACGTACACGACTGCTTGCATAATACCATCCGTTTCGAATAGATCTCGAACTGCAACGGCCGCAACAAAATGATGAGCAACGTCCGAGAACAGTCATTCCTTTGCAGTACGCAACCAGAAGCGGCGAAGACCGGAGATGCCGAGCGGAACGCGCTCCCCGCTAGCAGACGACGCTCTCTCTCCTAGCGCAACTCGCAACCGCAGCGCCGCGGTGGCGAGAGTCGCGGCCGGTCGCCTTCTCTCCATGGCCGCGGCGGGGAGATGCGGAACTGAAAAAGACCTGCCCTTCAGGAGAGGAATTAACCAACCTTCTGGGCGGGTGAGGAGCATCGCTAGGCGGATGTGACGTCACGTTTGCTCGCAGCGTTCCCGCGCGGTATGTTTACATTTTTCCGAGTGCTGCCTACACGGCGTACGTGCCGTAGCGATTCAAGTAGTCGCGTTCGACGGTCGACACAAGAATTCATAAACTGGCGATGGTTGTCGCCCTGTCAGTCGTCGTTCAACAGCTCCAGCGTGTTCTGGCCCTACAGCTTTGCAGTTATCTGTGGGCGTTCAACTGTCCACCATCGGCCGACCAGGGGCGGTATTCTCGTAACTGTCCCTTTTGAAAACGTCCCTTTTGCGTCCCTTTCATCGTGACGTACTTCCGGTTAAGCAGTGGACGTGGGCAGCATGAAGAAAAGTTTGCAGTAGGTTTGCCGCGCTCGGGTTACGTCACTTACGGTTGTTTGCTTTTAGCCAATCAGGGCTCGCCAGAAGGGACATTTTTGAAAGGGACGCAAAAGGGACAAAACTCGAGAATACCGTGAGTGTTTTTTGGCGGGTTTGCAATCATTTCGCATATCTCCTACTGCAAAGCTTGCTTTCTGCTCGCGGCAGTTATATTAGCGACGTTTACGAAATTCTTAACGGCGCGTTCTCACCGTCTTGCATTATTGTCGCTGTTTATGCTGCTCTGTTCGCGTATGTCGGCGATCGCGAGCTGTTGACGGTTTGTTGCACGGCGCGGAAACTCGCTCGCATTGCAAACCCGTCTCGCCCATGACGTTTACTTGTCTCTTTAATGTGGCGTCATTAACATCACTTGTTTTCCTCGACGCTTTTTCTAGACAACGTGCCTTGTGCTAACCGATCTTAATATTGTAACGAAAATGAACTTGCAGTACGATCTGTTGGTGAAGTTAGGAGCGTGACAGGTCCCTGTTGGCAAGGTTTTCGTGTGGTTCGTGAGGGCGTTGTAACACGCTACTTTAGCGTGTTGCACTCGTTGCTGCATCCAGCACTTTTGCTGCCAGGAGTGCCTGGCAAGGGATGCTTAGTCGTTATGTGTTTTCATCTTTAATAGTGGGGCCAATCGGCGTTCAATAACCGATGAAAATTCAGCGGGAACGACCCGGATAACGCAGGGCGGGTAAGAGCACTGCTTGTGTGGTCTTCGCTTTCGTTTGCCCTTTTTTTAGTCATCCTAGATTGTTTATTTATTTCTGCCTCAATGGTGCTTCATTCCTCATGTTCCATTTCTTTCTCTTGCAGCATCTCCTGACTGCAGTCACGGTGCCCCTAGCCTGCCTGCAGCACTCATCCTGCCATTCTAGTGGGAACTGCCATTCTAGTGCAGGCCACTTGTTACAACCAAACGGGTTCCCGACTTTTCCTGGCTTCTATTTGATGGTATACTTTAGATCCACCAGTGCGTTCTCACTCCGTGTACATTTCAAGCGAGGGTTTACAGTAACACGGTAGTTGATAGCCATGAAGACAGCAGCGTGTGTACTAAAAATCAAGTTTAGTTATTTATGCCAATGTCAAAAAACCAACCTGGTCTATGCATCCATTCCAGCCTGACATTTTCAAATACAAGTCTTTCAGTGACTAGTGAAACAATGAAGAGGTAGGGATAGCTCATGCACTGCTTAGTTACTACCTTCATTTTTTTGCTGTTGAAAATTTATGGATGATGCTATATGTACCACCTAGTGAAGTTCCACCAGAAATTGTTATATGCACTACCGATATAGCACAATCTATGAGGTGGGCGGGCGTGACCTTCGTGCAAACAGCACCGTACGTGGTTTCCGTCACGACAACGTTTGCACTGTAGTCTTGGGCGTGTAATGGGTTATGGCTGACCACAGGGCCGTTTACAGTGCTTTCCAGCTTCCAGTGGAGGCAGGAACATAAATTACGTGGTCGGCCAGGGCACAGTACATGGTGTTAGTCAACACCATAGATATACTGTGCCTCAAATGCCCGCGTCATATATATAAATTTCTCAATTTTACTTTTGAGTTTTGTGTAAGCAAGGATGTATCTAGTGCCCCTATGCTGTCTATCCTTGGTTTTTGTAAACACTAAGTAATATCGCACGGTAGCTTTATTCATCGTAATGAGATTTCTCAGGGGCCAGATTGCTCAGATCTCGCATGGTTTCCTATGGCTGCAGGGATATACAATGTCTTGGGTTCGATTCTTGGCTGCCGGGGCTGCATTGAATTTATAAAGCCAAAAAAATTAACCTTCTGTACACGATGTCTTGGTTTACGCTAAAGATCCTTGAGTGAGAGGCCTACCACACTGCCCTGTGCCTCATAGTGTGAAGTGACCTCAGTTTACTCGATTATGATGCAATTACTTCATGCCTTCTCATGTAAACTCTTGAGTGCAAACGGGAGAAGGTGCACCTACCTCGCCTTGAGCTGTTAGACTAAGTTGCCTTTTTCGCACGACATCTAAGCTGTGTGAGAAAGCCATACAGGGCTAAGAATGTTGTAAGAAATGCCTCTTACGTGAGGCAGCTCATACATAATGTTAAAAAAAAGCGTGTCACATTATTTTGCAGTGCGCTCTTTAAACGTTTTACACCCCTCTTACCGCCCTGCTTTTATTGTTAATAAAGGCACTTTGCATAAGTAGACACAGGAAAATGAAGCAGAAAGACATAGATTTTTTTTTCAGCTGCACAGTGTCGCAGGCTATGCACCTGACGCAATGCTGTTTGTTCATCACGGTTTGCACTGTGCTTTGAAACAGTTTGTTACCAAGGTCCAAAGATTCACTTGGCTATTTCATGTCAGGAATGATACAAAGGGATCATCTGTGGAAGAAATGCCCATCTTATTCTTGTCATTTTGTAATTTATGAGAGCTGCTGCAGCCAAGCATTCTATGGTATATTTATGAACTAGAAAATACATGGAAAAGGCAGTCTCTAAGCTGGAGGGAAACTATCGAGTAGCATATGCATTTAGTTTAAATAGTGGTGTGTTGCCCAACTGCTGGGCAACCACATTAAGTTTATGCCGTGCTTGTTCGTGGTTCGTGATCTCGTACACGCGCGTGTGTACGAGATTTCGGCGCACATTAAAGATCCCCAGGTGGCCAAAATTAATCCGGAGCCCTCCACTACGGCGCGCCTTATCGCCGGCGTTGCGTCAACGCATTAAACCCCAGCCAACGCATTAAACCCCAGCCAAGCATTCTATGGTATATTTATGAACTAGAAAATACATGGAAAAGGCAGTCTCTAAGCTGGAGGGAAACTATCGAGTAGTATATGCATTTAGTTTAAATAGTGGCGTGTTGCCCAACTGCTGGGCAACCGCAACCGAAGTATGAACTAGTCTTAGGCATTTACGTGTTGATAAAAGAATTCCGTGCTATCTTCATTCATTCACTGCAACTCGTTTGTGCTCATGGGGAGCATTCGGAATATGACCCTTAGCATGATAAAAATCAGAATACGCTTTACTCAGTTGGACTCAAGATATACCTGATCAGGACACGTCTACTCTTGAATGCTTAAATACCTGATCACATACAAAATGGCCAACTTAACAAGCTGCAGGAAAAGAAGCAGCCCCATTCTTTCACCATAAAATAAAAAGAAGACAAGAAGAAACTATTTTACATTTGCAAAAGGTCCAGGCGAGGCTGTTGTTTCTTACGCTTTCAAGAATACATTAATACTGTTGTTGTTTTACAATATAAAGTGAATTTTCCTTACACTACTTCCTCGACTTCAGTTGTTTTCCTTTCTGGGTGACCTATGAGACCAAAGGTGCAATGTAATTAACAGTATGGCTATGTTGGTTGTAAACATGATAGAAAAGGACCACAAAAATATGCATGGCAAAACTCAGGTCTTTTGTTGTGTTGTTTTTCATTTATAGTTAATTTTGTTTTGTCCTATGGCACAATGCAATTCTCGAAACCAGCTTTCCTCAGAAACCTATTGAGCACAATTTTTCATACTAGGCAACATTACATGCAATGGCTGCACAACACTTTTTGCCTGAAAATAAATGTGGCAAAAAAATGTCTTTGTTATTTTGAAGCAGGCAGTTTTCATTGCCAGTAAGACAAAATGGGGCCAGATGCCATCTGTGCAGAACCGCATGTGACCGCACCATGGGAGGAGGAGGACAAACATTTTATTGAGCCTTTAAAGGCCCCTTAGGGGACGTGGTGACCGGTGTCCGCAGCAGCCCTCGCCATGACCACCCGTTGGGTAGACAGGTCAGAGCTGCCCAGTGCCTCAGCCCAGTGCCCACCGTCTGCTAAGAGAGGATAGAGGTTGTGGGGACAGTTCCAAAGAAGATGGTTCAGTGTTTCCACTGCTCCACAGGCCGTGCAGTTGGTGGAGGGGTAGACGGAAGGATAAATACGGTGCAGGTGGCAGCGACATGGGAGGGTATGGGTTTGCACCAGTCGCCATAGCCGTTCTTCCCTGTTGGATAAATCCGGGTGTGCGGGGGGAGCTGGCGGCGTAAGAGGCGGTAATGTGCCGTAATGTCTTGGAAGGTCAAGAGACTGTCCCGAGCTGATAGGGCTCCGTGAAAGGGTTCGAGGCTAGGGCCTGCTCGGTCGGTGAGCTCTCGAGCGGCCCTATGTGCTGCCTCATTTCCCCCCACGCCCATGTGGGCCGGAGTCCAAATCAGCTTTATTTGCATGGTAGCAGGATTTTTTAGGAGAATTCCGAGCGCTAGGGGCGAGATCATGCCTCTGGCGTAATTTCGAATGGCCGTTTTCGAATCCGAGATGATAGTGATAGGGGGCGGCCTATGTGTAAGGGCTAGCGCGATAGGTGACCGGTAAAAAGCGCAAAGGCTCATGGGTACGTTGTCTGCTCCAGCCACTTCCGGTTAGAGATCTCGCCTGGCCTCCCGTACGCCGGTGGCTTTCACGCGCGTGTGTGCATGTTGTTTATTTGTCACAGAGTGCTAACCTTTCAGAGAAGCCCCTAGAAGAATTCATTGTTGTTACACATTGAATTTGCGATGCATGAGTGGTTTTTTTTTCAGTGGAAACAGATAAACAACAAGCACAAGCGCGCGTGAAAGCCGTCGGCGTATGGGAGGCCAGGAGAGCTCTCGAACCGGAAGTAACAGAACTCCGCGGGAGCAGACAATGCACCCACGAGCATTTGCGCTTTTTACCGGTCACCTATTGCCGCCTCTTCCACCTCAGCGGGTCAGTTGGTGCGGTCTGTTAGGGATTTAAGAGGAGGAGTGTTGGGATGGTTGATTACTGCTGCGACAGCGTATGCAACCTGCCATCGATAGCAAGCTGCGTCCACGTAAACCGTAGTGAGGTGGACGGGGTATTTCTCTGTAAGTGCTTGTGCTCGTAGTTCCCTACGCTGCTTGTTGAAAACAGGGTGATATTGTGCGGTAAAGGGTGGATAGTGAGGGAGCCATGAATGTCGGCTGGTACCGGGAGCCTGTCATCACAGAGGATAGGGGCTTTAAGGTTAAGAGTAACAAGGAGAGTGTGACCGGTGGGGGTGGATGAGAGCCTATTTAGCTGACCGATAAGGTGGGCTTCAATGAGTTCCTCCGCAGTATTGTAAATGCCGAGTTTCTCGAGTCTGGCAGTGGTAATGCTCTGAGGGATTTGTAGCGCCGTTTTTTAGGTCTTTCGAATGAGGCAGTTGACTTTCGAAAGTTTGGTACGCGAGGGCAAAAGATACGGGAGGGAGTAAGTGAGAAGGCTGAGCCCAAATGCCTGTATCCGCCGGATACGCTCCGTTTCTTTGAGCCCCTTGTTGCGGGCAGCAATCCTGCGGATGAGGGCGATCGTCTGATTCACCTGAGAAGTCAGCTGTGCTAGGTACTTAATGTTTGCGCAATTGCGCTGTATGCAGAGCCCAAGTATTTTCAGGACTTCCACTTGGGGAACATCCCTACCATCAATCCGGACCTCAATGGTGGGTGTCTGGGCTGGGTTGCCGGTTGATTTTGCGGGGAGGATTAAAAGCTCAGATTTTTCAGGTGAGCATCCAAGCCCAACGTGCGCGGCGGCGGTAACTAAGTCAGCTCCCTGTTAGAGAACCTCCTCGGTTTGAAAGTCGCTGCCTCTGGTGGTCCACAGCGTAATATTATCGGCCTATATGCTGTGGAGTAAGCGAGGGATCGCGGCGAGCTTACTGGGAAGGTGGATTAGGGCAATGTTAAATAGGAGTGGGGATAATACTGCGCCTTGAGGCGTGCCAATGGTTGGGAAATGGATAGTGTCGGATTGTAGGTCACCGAGCTGAATAGCAGCCGTGCGGTCTGAAAGGAAGTTACGGATATAGTTGTATGTGCGGCGACCCGGAGTGAAAGTGGCAACGTTACACAAAATAGCCTGGTGTGATAAACGATCAAAGCTTTCTAAAGATCAAGTGCCAAAATGGCTCAATTATCTACCTTTGAACGGGCAGCGATAATTCCGTGTTTTAATTGCAGGAGTACATCTTCGGTTTCCGCACCATGGGAAGTGTTGTCCAGTTTTTTGCAAATCGCTTGTTAGCCCTACGGGAACCGCAGCCTGTGTAGTGACTGCCATAATCTTTGTCTCAGCCTTATAAATTGACGTGAACCTTTTTCCTCCTTACTTAAAACAGATTTCCTTTTTGTTGTTTGATCCTGTTTACAGCAAGCACTTTTTTGTAGAGAAAAGGAACTGCCACCTGAATAAAACCACCTCTGCTTCAAAAATGCACTGATCAAGATTAGTATCATACTACAATGAGAACATATAAATGTTAAAATGTAAAAAATTAGCCGTATACACAAATAACTAATGAAGTGTGCCGCTGCATAAATTGGTTTTCAATACATAAACAAAGGAGTGCTTCAAAGAGAAAGGACAAGAAAAAGGGCAGGGGTGTTTTCTGGTCTGTTTCACTACAACCTAAAATGATACTTTGGCTCTTGGGAAGATTAAGTACACTATTTATATGGTACTAGGAAGTGTCCAAGCAGCATTTCTGACTCGCCCCGTCTTTCTACGAGCATTACTGACAGTTTCTCTCTTGTTGATCGAAGAAAGAAGTGAAACGCGCTGAAAGCATCAAATCTGCATTCGTACCGTTCAGTTGCATGGTCTGGCTCATTAACAAGGAACCACACGACAAACAGACGTGCTCACACGTCAGCTCAGAGTTGCGTATCGAGAAATTCTGGGCGAGCTAGAGAAGCTTGCCAGGTCTTGCACTTAAACATCAGTAAAGCATGCATTATGCGACAAACCAACGACGACAGAAATAGCTACCTTCATACTGGGCAAGTATTTGAACCACTGTGGCGTGTTAACGCCGCGATCAGAAAGTTGCCACGCCAGCTTGACAGCCCTGGCGCGAATCGTGTGTGTCAGTCCGGCCCACAATTGAAGACTTCTGCGTTATTACCGTGATTTGTGGCAGCCAGATTGGTGGGATCGACGCATGGATGATCGGTCAGAAGCAGTGACAAGCAGCCATGTTGAGCCTCCGCACGCTTGAAAATACGTGTAAACATATAAAAAAGTGTTTCTGACTGCACCTAGATAATGCTATATCGGTGGTGGGTATAGCACTTCATAGGTTGTATTCACTGGTGTGGCCCACAAGTGGGCGACCCTGTATGTGCCGCAGCGTCTGTGATACGTCGGACTCCATGAGATTGCGGTAATGGACCTTTTTCTATTAGCAATCTGCACATGCGTGGGCTGGTAATCCGCCATTCTAGGCAGTCGTCTCGGGCAAAGCAAACAAAAGGTTGCCCCCTCCACTTGTTGCTGGGGTAGCAGCTATGCTTTCTAGTGATGCACGTTTTTATTTCTTCTTTTTCGACAGCATGTGGTGAGTTGTGCGTGCACACATAGGATTTCAAAGGAAAGGGGGGAAGACTTGAGGTTGACCACGGTACGAGCACATGGCTACCAGCAAGGGGGTGAGCGGTGCAAGCATGGCACAACTCGGGAGATGGCATCACGTGCACTGGCTTCATTTAATATAAATATAGAATATAAATATAAATCGGCGTGTGCATAAAGCATTTCTTCGAAAGCAATATTTGGTTTTTGTTTTCAACTGTGCCTTAAACGGCACTTGTGTCAACATCGGTAGTCGCAGGCGACTGCAGCGTTGCCTCTGGCATGCCGTGTCGCTTTCGTTCATAG
This sequence comes from Haemaphysalis longicornis, assembly GCF_048455015.1. Lineage (NCBI taxonomy): Eukaryota > Metazoa > Arthropoda > Arachnida > Ixodida > Ixodidae > Haemaphysalis > Haemaphysalis longicornis. Next base: position 68,581,029 of record NW_027526233.1, on the reverse strand, counting down.
CCGCAGTTTCACTCTACAGTGATGCAAAGTTCTTGAGGGCAAGGAGAGCACCACCACGTAATTTGAGTGCAATTAATAGGTCTTCTCTTAATACTAAGGCCGACAATCGGGTTGATGTGGTGCAGACGATATGCACCGAGGTTTTCTTTTTTCTGCGAGGTGTGGGCACAAAGCGCAGGCACAGACGTGGTGGTTTCCAGTGTTGTCGGGTGAAGAAATCTCCCTCTGAAATTTTCAGTGAATACCATCTATTGGGTTGCAGTCCAGTATTTCTGAAAGGTTCTTCATTGCTATTGTGACAAATTTTTTAGAGCAGTCATGGTGGCTAAGATGGTAATCATGAGAAGCTGAATCACTGTTCCAGAGGAGGCTGGAAAAACTGCGCTATTGCTCCGCTTGTTCCCAGGCTTGGGTTGCGACATCAGTGTCCTGACAGCACCACACCTAGCTTGCTCATCCCAGAGCTTGCAGTCTCCTCCTGATGCATTTTTCTTGCTCTTTGCTCCGCCTCCTTTCCATCTTGAGGTTCGTGCTTAAATACTCTCATCATGTCTTTGCAGCACCTGCTGACTGGGCTCTAGCCTGTGCCTGCTGGTGAAGAGAAGTTTGCTGCGAGACGAGGGTCTTGACGAGCACGTAACTCCTGTTGTTAAAGTGAAGCTTTCAGGACCTCACTGATTGCATTCAATGTGGCTACATAATGCACTGCAGGAAAGATAACTTTACACAGTGAGTTTCACAAAGCGATGAGGATGATAAGCAAAAGCACATCAAGCACCTCAAGAAAAAACGCTTTCCACGGTCATAATGAAACCAGTGTCCCTTGCATTATGAAACCATTGTCTGTCAGACTGCGCCCTTCTGATACGGTCGAAGCATTACGGTCGATTTTGGACTTTGACTCAAGTCGCAAGAGAGAGAGAGAGAATAAACTTTAATTAAATGCGGAAAATGCTTCAGAGAGGTGTCCTCATTCCAGGATGCCTTGAGCTCAAGCCGCGTTGACAGTCCTTTTGATCAGGCGCAGCTGACCTTCGAGGCCGGAGCTGGCCAGAAAGCTTCGAGTTAGAAAGTAACATCAGTTTTTGATCAAAAACTTTATTTTTACAGTTATGATGATAAGAATCGGGGGATGCATGTGGTTTTTCATTGAAACTGTAGATATGAAATTTGTTTCTGTGTAATACGACTCTATTCACATTTATTTGGATTTTTGTTTGATTTTACGACAGCCTTTGTAAAAAAACTGCTTGAGGGATGCAGCTGAACAAGGTACCGGTGAACTGTGCACAAATCAAGGACTGACTGCCATAAGACTAGCATTATCATTCTATCTGGTCTGTAGCAGAAGTTACAGCCATGTGGAGTTTGGGCCTAGAAAATGGGAACCAGGAAAACTGGTGTTGCCGTCCAGGCCCAAACTTCAAACAGCTGTCACTTCTGCTACAGACCATATATAATGATAATGTTAGTCTTATGGCAGTCAGTCCTTGATTTGTGCACAGTTCACCGGTACCTTGTTCAGCTGCATCCCTCAAGCAGTTTTTTTACAAAGGCTGTCAAAAAATCAAACATAAAAGCCAAATAAAGTTGAATATAGTTGTTTTACACAGAAACAAACTTTATATCTACAATTTCAATGAAAAACCACATGCATCACCCAATTTTTATCGTCCTAACTGTAAAAACCATGTTTTTTTTGTTTAAGACCAGGGTGCCCCCTTAGAAAAAAAGAATTTGAGTTTTTTGGTAGACAGCCTGGTAAAAGACTTCCAAAAAGCAAAGATTGTGGTGTGTTTCCACCATACTACTCTAGGGTGCTGGTGGCAACTGCCCTGGATGAACCTGTTTAAAACGTTATTTCAGGAAATGAGTGAAGATCAACCCCCTTTTACGATGGGGCGCTACATGAATGGGTCATTTTTAGCCACTAGATGCAATGTCATGTCTTCATCTTCTCTCTAAGGGGTTTTGGCACCTCCCCTTAAGGGTGATTGACCTTGACTTGTGACAGCCACGCAGCACTTTTTTCATTTGTAACATCATGTCAATTCGAAGTCCCACTTCCAGTTTGTTTCCTCCTACTGTGTACTGTGGAGTACAGACTACTGGGTGGTAGTAGTGTCGCCAGCAAGCAGTCCTCTAGCTCCCACGTTGCTGTTCATCTATACCATCCAGCCACACGCCTAGTTGATAAGAAAGTACAGTGGCTACTAAGACTCCCAACCCTTAATTTTGTCCATTTGCCGTATTCTTCGTCTCTGTTCAGCTGTGTGGGAAGGTTCAGCCGCAGCTGCTGTGCTCTTCTATTGGTCAGTCTCCTATCCAGAGAGTTCCTCTCCACAGTTATGTGCAAATCTGTGGTTGTCAGTTTCATCATTGCTCTCTGTTACTTGTTCTGTCATGTGTTCATTAGTTGCTGTAATTGCAAGGAAAAAAAACGTGCACGCTTTTGTCTTACGACAATAATGGCTTTTTTTTAACGTTTATTGAAATGTAAAAAATAACACCCGGGGGCCTCTTGCTAGTGCATCAGACCCCCTTAGAAGTAGCGATTAGTTAAAGTTCACGACGGGTATGGGTGGGAAATAGCAAGGGAAAAATAGTGGGTCGGTATATGAAATGCAGGAGAGTGTCCCACACTGCCTCCGCTAAATTAGGTGGGTAGGAGGGACGCAAGAGATCATTTAAGGAATTTGGTTGTAAGTTAGTGGGAAGGACCTGTCTTTCAGTTTAACTGAAAGTTTTCTCGTGAGGGATTCCTTGCTTGATTGTCATCTGAGCTTGGACGTTGCCTCATTGAGCTATCACTTTTACTTGCATGCAGTTTGGACTTTTGATGGCAGTGTCTTTGAAACTTCGCCGCTTGACTTTGCATGACGAAAGCTTCGCGTTCAGCTGTCGTCGTCATTAGATTGTGAGGTGCACTATTTTTGTCTAATTTTGCATGTCGATGCACCGCTATCCAGATTCAAACTGCTTCGACCATGTTGTAATGGTGTCACAGAATAGATGTTGGTTTCACACCGCGAGGGTCCTGATTTGTTTGACTGCAGGAAGCGTTTTTTTTCTGCACTTCTTTACCGACGATCATTATCATTGTCAGAGAGAGTTAACTTTTCTGCAATGCCTTTTTGGCATGGCATATTCCACTGGCGAGACATAGAAAGTTCAAGCACTTTTGGTCCAGTGAGTAGCAATCTGCACGTATTTGTAACCATACAATACTGAGTTAGCACCCTTCGATCCTTCCTGTCTTGTGCCAGCAGTCTCGTCATCCAAAACATGAAAGTGCCCTCGACTTTTGCCCGCACTTTTCACTTATGCCTGACCCAATAACTTTTGTTGATTTCCAGTGTTGCGCATGTCACATTTTCATTCACGGTCACCTGGGGGCAGATAAGCGCCTGCTTGTATTTTTATCAAGTGGTTTTAGCCACGGAGCATGCTTCGCACTCTTGTGTGAGCAGCATTATGGTGCCTTGGTGCTTGTCCAGCAAGTGTCAATAAACATTCTTCAGTGTTTGTGACGACTTTGGTGTTTTCTTGGCTTCACTTTCATATAGTGAGAGTTGCTATCCATCAAGAAGCATACACTTACAAATGCTATGTATTCTTATTTTTTCTTGGAGGTGAAATTTACAAAGTTTCCTTAGCAACACAGCATAACATCAAAACAAATAAAACCAACTAAAATAGCAAATGTGGCATATTTTTAAAATTAATAAACCGTGGAAAAACAACACACCACGAGAGAGAGAGCACGAAAAGTGACAGCGCTGACTGTTTGTACCATTCTGTTGTTTTCGTGCTAAATATTTTCAAATAAATAAATATGCAAGGAATGCAGTTGAAGTAGGGTAACTTTTTGTTTGAGGTTGTCTCTTGGACATACAAGTACATTTCTTGAATCGATAGCTGGAATGCTGGATGCAATTTTCGATATTAGGCAAGCACTGCATTCTCGAATGGACACAACAGTATGTTTGTTCAATTCTTATTTGCAATTGCATTGTGCAGTTTAACCCGTACAAAACATTTGGCCAAAGTCCAAAGCATTGGTTTAGGTAGAACAAAAACAAATGCCTGTGTGCCAAGATTTCGAAGCATGTCAAAGATTTATAGGTGGCCTGACTTAACCTATAGCCCTCCACTGCAGTTACCCTTTATAGCTGGCCCAAGTTATGCTGAGCTTTTCCTCGTGAAACCTAAAAAGTTGAATTTTGATGTTTACAGCTACGCTGTGCAATGTATAAGCCTAGCATAATTTACTCTTCAGTATTTTTACTCTACCCAGGTTTTGTGTTTATTACACCACAATCAAAGTTTGCAGCCAGTGTTGAATTGACGAGCGTCAACCAATCCAGGTTGAAAGCACAAAATGCTCTAACAGAAATCGCAGTCTTCACATGTGATCAAATACGTAGTTCTTTAACACTAAACAAGGCTACTGCAGAATGCTAGGAGCGTAAAATATACTCGACGAGGTGCAGTTGGCCAGTGTGTAATTTAAGCAGCATTGTTTTAAGACAAACGGGAATTGGTGAAACAGCCATTAGCTTCTGACAGCAGCTATCATCGTGACTGGCCAATTCACCTGAGTGGGGATGTTACGGCTATGTGCTGTAGCTTAAAGGCCAACTGCACTGAAATTTTTGTTTGTCCAAATTTGACCCCGATAGGTAGTCTATGCTCTTAAAGTCACCATGGCGAAATCCTTAGCTCCGGTATTACAGAGCACGCCAGGTACCTTCGTTCAAAGCACCCCCGAGCAGACGACGTATGCACCTGGTGGAGAGTCGCCGAAACCAGTTCCGAGCGGCCTTGTGACGGAGGTTGGGGAACCTGTCCCGTGAAGCTCGCGCTTCTCCGGCGTCTTAAATGGCGCTGCGCCGGCTGCAGGAATGCGTTCGGCCGGGATTTCTCTGCTACACCAGCGCGCTGTACCGCCGTCATCATCACATGTTTAAAACTAACCGCATAGGTAGCAATATCCGCCTTTTTTTTCAATGCAATGAAAGAGGTTAGAAGCCTACAAACTATTTTTACTTGAAAATATTTTACTCAAGGGAAAACAAAGCGCGAAACAAGCAGTTGCCCTACATTTGTCACTTCTTTTGCACCTACCACAGAAGAGATACATTATAAATTCTTGACCATTTGCACTTCCCCGTCCAATATCAGCCATATTTGGGCTGGCCCAACGCCACCTTTTAGACCTTTCCAAAAGTTTCACGACCTAACTAGAGTTGCTGTACACGCAGGTATAAACATTTTGTCGTCTTTTGCCTCACTCGCTAAGTGAACCAAAATCAGCCTTTCTCGTAGTAACAAATACATCCGAACAAATATCGGCCTTCGTCCTCGCAAAGTGCGAAAGCTAACGAAACTGCTTTTCTCCTAAAAAATAAACTAGATTTTTTGTTCAATTCTCAAGGGAAGTATTTACTAGTGGTAGAGCATTAGATATAGTTCACTTGAAAGTAAAGTGTTTTCAGCAGCACATGCCTCTGGTGAAAGCAGAAAACAGTGCCACATATACGAAACTTTTTTGTGTTTTAGTACATCATTTAGATGTGGAAGCTGGCTTATAGTTTCAGACCACTTTTTAAATTCGATTATCGATGTGCAGCAAGGTGAAAAATACTAGGCCGATATTCACGAAGCTGTCTGTGCCTAATGTATTGTAGAAATAGTGATTGATCTCCGCCTGCTTGCAGTTTGTTCCCTTCAAACTGAGCGATGTGATTTCCGAGGCGCCGGCTAACGAAAGCTACTTTTCGATATCGTAGAAGCAGGTAGCTTTGTAAATCCGGGTCCGCTTTTTTACTCGCAATGCCAAGAATCGCCACTGCGGCAGTTATTCTGGTGGAAAAAAATTACTATCGGACGGTCTACTTCACCTCGATTGATAGCAACACGATGGCGGAATTGGGCATAACTCCATTATCATGGGCAAACGTTGGTGGAAGTTCTGTGGAAATAGCAGTGCCAAACCGCGACGCTACCACGCGCATTTGAAGGCGGCTGTGAGCAGCCGTCGGTGCAAGCGCGGCCGCTTCCGTTCCCTCACGTCCGGCCGCCGGTAATGGCCGCCTTTTCTATTCAGCTTCGGTTCCGAAAACGCCAATTTCGCGAGCCGTTTGCGTCGCGCGCGTTCATGTTTGAAACACAGTATTTTGCATTTCGCACCCTTTTTCTGTGTACTATAAGGTGACATTATTTTTACGTTGTCGAAAATTTGAGTTCAGTTGGCCTTTAAGCGTGTGGCCTAATGAATTGCCAATAAATTTAAAACTCACTGTATGTCGGGTTGCTTGTACCTGTGGACTTTTTTCAGTTTAAGGTCATAATGCGCTCCCTGGGTCCACCTTTAGTCAGCTAGACCCACTGAGCTATAGTGGTGTCAAGGATGTGGTGCTGGACTTGCACTAGGGATGTCCTGGGTTTGATTCCTATGTGGTTTGAACTCTTCCCAAAGTTTTGAACTCAATCCACTCTTTGCACTGCCGGCCGGTTTAGGAGCTGTTGTGCTAGTACAGACAGCGGATAGTGGCTTCTTAGTCAATGGGCCACTTATTGCTTTCGCGTTGATAAGGTAGAGTTTTCAAGATTGTGTGTTACTGTCGGTTACACTTGCCACATTTAGGGTGCTTAAATCCGACCATGTGCAAATTGCAGGCCTGTGATAAATGGGCACAGGTGATTATCTAGATGCATAAAACTGCGCCTACTGTCAAGGCATGCCATGAATTTGTTGGTGGAATGGACATTTACAAACATGCATTCGCATGATTTCCACTGCAGCATAAAAAATTGAGGTAAAAAAGGTGCATTGTAATGAAAGGTGCATTGTAATTTTGCAGCTCCAAAGTAGTACACTACATAAGACCAGCACTGCTTCCCCTTGTGGTGCTTTGAACGGCTCACAGCAAAGTCCACTAAGCATCAGCATCAGCTAGTGCTTGATGTAGTTGCTATATCTATTCCCTTTGAAACGCAAGCTGCTGGACACCAGATTTCCCTACACTAATAACATTAGAATTGGGCTAGAAAAGTGAAATGAACTGGAAAGCTGTGGGTGAAAAGTATGATCAACATCACAATTCCAACAGGGACAAGACCACCTTGTTTTGGGAGCTTTACCCAAAAAGACCAAGGCACTTGGCAACGAAAGGAGCCCCAGCTGAAAACAGAGCAAGGCCTCACGGCTTGTGGAGGGTGCTCCTCATGGTAGAATGTAACTGCCTGTCATCATGTGATTTTTGATTGCCCAGGCATCTTCACCACCACTGTGTTTACATTGAAGGAAGGTGACAGGAAAGTGTCCGCAAAATCGTGCGTCAAGGCTACTATTCCTGTTGACACTGGACAGACAAGAGCCAAAATAACAACTAAACTAGTTTTTTGCACAACAAAGAGGTCACTTTCTTGTTTTGCCAAAGCTAATAACATGCCCTTAAATAATCCATACATGACATATGTTCACCACAGATGGGTTTGGGTGCACCAAATTATTTGTTATACGGAACTTTTTTCCCCGCACTAAGCAGTGCGAACTTGCAGGAAGCAGTTTTATTTCGTGTAAGGCATTTCTAAGAGCAACGCAATCACTTTGTTCTCTGTCTACTTTACTCATACTATCAATTCATAAATTTATACCAGCAAATAGAAAACAAACAGAAAGAAGAACACAATTTAGCGCACGAGATATCCCCAGCTGTCCATTGCTTTGATACTCGCTGAAAGATTTGTAATGGTCAAGCTGGCATAGATCTGTAGATCGTTTGGTTTTGTTTTCACTGGCATTTCCAGTACACACGCTGCTGTCTTCATGGCTATCCACAGCTGTGTTAGTGTAAACACTCGCTTTAAATGTATGCAGAGAGAGAACGCAGCAGTGTATCTGAAGTATACCATCAATTATAAGCCAGGCAAGGGCGGGAACCCGTTAGGTCGTGACAAGTGGCTTGCGAACATCAGTTCCCACTAGAATGGCAGGATGAGTGCTGCACGCAGGATAGGAGCACCGTGACTGCAGTCAGGAGATGCTTCAAGAGAAAAATGAAACGTGAATAATCAAACAACATTCACGCAACAGTAAATAATCTACGACGACTGAAAAGAAGGGCAAACGACAGAGAAGACCACACAAGCACTGCCCCTGCCCTGCGTTGTTATCGGGGTCGTTCCGCCTGCATTTGCATGAGTTATAAAACGCTGAGTGGTTCACTATTAAATATGAAAACAAATAACGAAGTAACCATCCCTTGGCAGGCACTCCTGACAAGCAAGAGCAGGAAAGAAGTGCAAGAGGCTAAAGCAGCGTGTTACAACGCCGTCACGAACCACACGCGCACACGAAAACCTTGCCAACAGCGTTCTGTCACGCTCTAACTTCACGTATAGATCGCACAGCAAGTTCATTTTCGTTACAACATTAAGAGAGGTTAGCACAACTCACGTTGCCTAGAAAAATCGTATAGGATAACAAGCGATGTTAATGACGCCACATTGAAGAGACAAAGAAGCGCCACGGGCGAGACGGGTTTCCGCGCCGTGCAACAAACCGCCAACAGCTTGCGATCGCCGACAGACGCGAACAGAGCAGCATAAACAGCAACAATAATGCAAGACGGTGAGCATGCGCCGTTAACAATTTCGTAAACGTCGCTAATATAACTGCCGCAAGCAGAAAGCACGCTTTGCAGTAGGAGATATGCGAACTGATTGCAAACCCGCCAAAAAACACTCACCTGGTCGGCCGATGGTAACAGATAACTGCAAACCTGTTGCACAGAACAGGGAGGATTTGCTGTTGTGCCAGAAGACGCTGGAGCTGTTGAACGACGACTGACAGGGCGACAACCATCGCCAGTTTATGAATTCTTGCGTTGACCGCATAAGTCGAACGCGACTACTTGAATCGCTACCTCTATGGCTACGGCACGTACGCTGTGTAGGCAGCACTCGGAAAAATGTAAACATACCGCGCGGGAACGCTGCGAGCAAACGTGACGTCACATCCGCCTAGCGATGCTCCTCACCCGCCCAAGAGGTTGGTTAATTCCTCTCCTGAAGGGCAGGTCTGAAAAAGTATCTATTGGCGGTGAGCGCGAACACAGGCGGCGCTGCGAAGCGCGCCTCCGTGACGTCAGCTTAGGGATTCTCGCATTTGTCGTCTGCTTCACTCAGGAGCGCTCTCCCTGCTGTTTCTTTGCGCTCGGTCAACGTCTGATGCTTGTCCGCACCAGAATTGGCGTGTGGGTAACTTTTTATCATAATAATAGGCTTAAAATCGCATACACTAGCTCATGGTGTCAATTAAAGTGTAGTTTTGGATACCGCTACGGGAGAAACATTGCCGGCGCCACCCCATTCCTTGCGAAGCCGGTCCTGTGCGGAGCGCGAAGAGTCGGAGCTAGGCGTCAGCTTCTCATGTAAGCATTCGAACAAAAGGAACAGTCAGCTGCTAATAACCGACAACAGCGAAAATGGAAGGCCAAAACAAATTCTAGGCCTTCAAGGCTGTCGGCTTTGGCAGGAGGCATCACGATTCCCGGTAATCATATGTAAGGTAAAACAGTTTTTGCAACCTTGCCGAACGCTCGAACGCGTTTTGTCACATCACTTTACGTTGTCAAGGCATGAAAGTTTGCCGACATGCACTATAGACTGCAAAAACTGTAGGTTGAGTTCCAAATCTCCCAGTGTGTATATACGCGCGTTCTGATTCTATACCAGGCATCTAACCAGTGTGGAGGTTTATTGAGCAAAAAGAGTCACGTCTTCGTTAAATTTATAGTAACACCCCTAGTAGCACAAATTGTTGCCGCAACGTTTCTGCCGTGTTGCCAATGTTGCGTAACGTTAGGCAACGTTACACAACGTGGTGACAATGTTGCCGAATGTGGGCCAACGTTGGACACATTCAGCAACATTGACTCAACGTTTACAAGCAATGTATAGGCAACGTTGCCTGTATGCACGTTTTTTCACGTTGCAGCAATGTTGCCAAATGTAAGCCAACGTTGGACACATTCAACAACATTCACGCAACGTTTACAAACAACATGTGGGCAACGTCGCCCGTGTGCACGTTTTTTCACGTTGCAGCAATGTTGCCAAATGTGGGCCAACGTTGGACACATTCAGCAACATTCACGCAATGTTTACAAGCAATGTATAGGCAACGTTGCCTGTATGCACGTTTTTTCACGTTGCAGCAATGTTGCCAAATGTGGGCCAACGTTGGACACATTCAACAACATTCACGCAACGTTTACAAACAACGCATAGGCAATGTTGCCCATATACACGTTTTCTTGCGTTGCGCCAATGTTGCTAAATGTGGGCCAACGTTGGACACATTCAACAACATTCACGCAACGTTTACAAACAGCGCATAGGCAATGTGCCCCACATGCACGTTCTCTTGCGTTGCACCAATGTTGCCAAATGTGGGCCAACGTCGGATACATTCATGCAATGTTTAAAAACAATGCATGGGCAACGTTGCCCTTTGGACGCTTTTTTCGCGTTGCAGCAAGCAATGTTGCCAAATGTTGGCAAATGTCATATGTTAAACGATCGTATGGGGAGTTACATAAGCTGCCTAAAAATTCAAATGATCCCATACAGCAAACTTAAATGTTGGCGATGTAGTACATGTACGTAAGGATACGTTAATTTCGGGAGGGTGGTTTTTTACATATTTAGCAATGTTCACGAAAAAAAACCACAACTAACATTGCCTGTGTACATGTTTATCTAGGTTGCCGCAATATTGAGGAATGTTGAATGTATAGCAGCTTTCATTTATTTATTATGTGAAACACCACACTAACCTATGTTTTGCAGGGATTACGTCACCTACAAAAGTTCAAAAGGTTATGCACAACAGACGCCTTAGCCACAGTTCACTGTACCATCGCCTCCTGTACTGTAGCTGCGTATAATACAGCGCTTACATGCATATACACGCACGACGCACGCACGACGCACACACATAAATGAAATCCCCATCGTCAGCCTGTCCACTGCAGGACGAGGGTCTCTCCCAATACGGGAGGTTTTCGCCGCATGCTACACCAAAGGGGACAATATCTTGTTCTCGTGAACGGATGCCATCTTCTAGGCATCGCCTATCTGGCGTAGCCTCTCTGATATCCGCTGATGATATACCACAGGACAAGGCAGCACCCCAGACCGGAGAATATAACGGAACAAAGGGTGGTGCCTGTACCAGATTTGAAGTTATTCAGAGGCAGACAGCAGGGCACCCTAAATCGATGTGTGATCATTTAGAGACAGAGCTCTCGAAAAACTGGTCTCCGAACGGACCCTCAACGTCGCGGCGGCCCTATGCCCCTTCCCCCCTTCCCCCCCCCCCCACCCTAAAACCACAGTTCCAAATAAAGTGGACTCTCTCTCTCTCTCTCTCTCTCTCTCTCTCTCTCTCTCTCTCTCTCTCTCTCTCTCTCTCTCTCTCGAAAAACTGCAGAAATGCATGTGGAGGAGTGTCACACTGAGCGTGTAGATTCCCCCATGAAATCTAAAAGAAACCGCGAACGTTTGAACGTTTCTCAAACGAAAGAAACGCGTGGATGGCGCAGCCAAACTCGGCGGCAGATCCTTTTATTTTAGTCCCTCATTTGTTGGATGATCACACAATATTACTTAGAGTGGAGAAAGCCTAGAATAAAATAATACCGCCATTTCACGCATCGTGCGTTTCGTTAAAGCCAGATGCTGCGCCGTTCTAAGACGGTCATTTTTTCAAGATGGCCGCCGGCTGTCCCATAATATAAATTCGTTTCTATTTCATGTTTTTAGTAAGAGTGTAAATCTCATCGCCGTTCTTGGTGTTAATCAAAATGTACCACAAATACGGGACCTTCGATTGAAGACTGAGCGCGAACAAAATATTGTTTTTTTTTTCAGGAAAAACTTGCAAAAACGCTCATTTATTGCTGTATCATTCTGTATAACTAAAAAGATACACAAACAGGTTTCGTTTATGTTGACGAACAGAATTTTAACAGGTCAGGCAGGCCGATTCCCGATCATAGCCAATACTCTTTCTATAGCCTCGTAATCGGTGTCGTGCATGAGCTCGCGTCATCCGCAATGACCGTGTCGGCGCGGCATTTCTTTGTGTCGGGCCCGCGGAGATTTCGTCCACGTGGAAGAAATCGAACCTCTGTTAGTCACGCAGGCGTAATTATTATAATCATCGTATAAATTACGTCCTTTAAATATAAATGTCCGTATTCTACCTGTTTCCTCTTATTTTTACGGAATAGCAATTGCTCAGTTTAAGCCAATCCTTGCAGCGCGTTATTTGTTTTTAGCAATAAACAATGATGAGAAGTTTGAATTCCCCATCGCGCTCTACTTGTTACTTACCCCTGCTCCATTTATATGTCCCATTTGCACTTCAGCCTTAGTAATGTCGCTCAAAAACAGTCACTTTCAAAAGCAATCATGAATTATCTACTCGTCGTGCTAGTCGCACTTTTCTTATGGAGTTGCTGAACAAATGTGTACTTTTTCACGGTGAGCTGCCCACAATGATTTCAAGATATGACTCAACACCGATCGAGGCACCTTATTTCTATACTCTTCCGCTTTTTTCTTTTTTTTTCATTCACTTTTCCTAAATTTGGTAACGCGTCGAAGTATACACGCAAAAATTTCTTGGCGGTGTGCAACTGACACATATGAATTTCTTGAGGACAGACTGGACTTAAATAACTGTAAGCGGTCGCTTTTGTTGGATATCTACGCGTTTCCGTGCAATCCAGTCCCCGTGAAATTTATGAACGTGTGCGCACGTGAAATTTATGAACGTGTGCGATGAAGCGTCGCTGTGCCATAGGCGCGACAGTCACGCTCTGACAAATCGCTACATCCAGTGTAAATCAGATCCGTGTAAGTGTCATCCGCTAGATCCGTGTAAATGTCACCCGAATAATAGCGTGTTTTAAGCACAATTTCACTAATGTACGAAACCAACTTCACCATTTTGCGAATGCGCTCCTAAAAATCTGTCAACGGTTCCTAACAGCCCGTGCAGGCCGTGTCGCTCATACAATTGGTATACCGATTGTCTCATCTTATGGTGTGATTTAGTTATTTTAGGAACCCATCACGGCGGCTGTTGTGCTTCTGAGCCCAAGGACGCGGGTTCGATTCCAGAGCGCGGCAGGCCGCGGCAGCCGCTTTTGTGTGTGTGTGTGGAGGCGAGAAGCGAAAATGCCGGTGTGTTCGAAATTTCGGCGCACGTTAAATAGATCCCCCCGGTGGTCAGAATTAATCCGGAGCCCTCTACTACGGCGCGCCTCATCGCCTGTGTAGCATCGGCGTGTGAAACCTCATAATCAATCAAATAAGACATTTTGTGCGATTTTAACACATCATTAAACTTAAGGAGCAAAACACAGCTGCTGTGCACCGATAAAGCCGCGCGCAGCTTTCACCCTCGACTGTGCGTTGTCACGTATGGCCAGCTATCGGGCTGTTTTCGTGAGTCTTTTACAAATGCCGGTCGGGTGCGTTTTTGTCCATGTGTAGGCCGCATATATCCAGGAAACTGACCGAATACAGCGCCTGCTAATTAACCCAACGCGCGCATGAAATGGATGGCGCATGCAGCATGTTCCGACGTCAGTGCATGCGTGAGGCACGAATCAGAACTTGGGTTCCATTGCCGTCTGTTATTTCGAACTCATTATTTGCCGAATAAATAAATGAACTCGAATTACAACAAGAAAATAACTTTTTATGCCATCGTCAAATAGTATCGAGCTTACTGTACTCCGACTTGGCTTCCTATTTCCTATATTGCCGCTCACTTCACCATGTACATACCGAAATTTAACGCGGCCTCTTCACAATGGAGATGTGTTCTTTTGGGGAACGTGCACCACATGGAAAGACAAACTGATCGGGTATACGCCGTGCTTTTCATTCTATGTGTTGGCCGTATCTTTAAGAGCTTCGTGCAGATACACCTAGCTTTTTTCATAACTGCCTGAAAACAGCACCCAGAAATGACTTCCCAACTTTCCTTTCCTATTGTTGAAACATTGCGCGCCTTTCTTAGGCAGTAGATTACGGCTGTATTATAAAAAGGTAATCATGAATCGACAAGAAAAACTTCCGGTTCCATTTGGCCCTTGCAGGCTCGGGTCTCCCAGAATATGTATGCTAATAAAGTATTATTATTATTATTTTGCTAAGTTTTCACAAGCGTCTCGCACTGTTAACGTTCTCCCTTAAAGGAGTACTGACACCAAATTTTTACTTCATGTTTTTATTGGTTAGGTGTAATATGTGGTATACGTTGTCATGAAGGGGAATTCTAGCGATTGCGCGATTTAAATGGCGACCTTTGGAAGCAGCCTATTTAGGGCCCATTTAAAGCTTGCATGGCCGGATTGGTTTTATGGCGCCGCCTGTATATCATCAGACAAAAATAATCTAGATAGAAGGCTCAAACATTTCCTTGTTGCTGGGTCCTCATAATTTGAAAAAATTAATTTACTGGGGAAATTTTATATGCAAGCTATAAAAACTTTTGTGCATCATACTGGGGAGTGCAAGCCATACATGTCGCCAGCTAATTACAATCGTATGTGTTTTCCTTCCAATTGCCGCAGCAATTACACTTGATTCATAAGACGGATTCAAACCCAAAGTTCATTTCTTTAAATTGCCCCCTTCGTGTGAAATTTAGTCACTTCCCTCTGATCAGCGAACGTTCCGACTAGTCCACACCTTGCACCCTTGTTTGAAATAAACAACATGAAGTGGGCCTGTCTTATATTTCAACTTCCCCATAGACATTTCACCTACCTGGAGTGCCAAAGTAGAGCACCATCATGCATATTGTAACAATAAAACAAAACAAAGACCTAACCCTGACACCCATTTTCCAGCCGATACTGCCTGTACGAAAGCTCATTGGCATATTTCAAGGATCTTTTCTCATTATACAAACGAACCTTAATTCCAAGTAACCTGAAAACTAACTTCCCCATTTTTGCTTTTGTTCCGTTCCAATAGCATTGCATACACTATCTTCAGATTTTTCCTGTTGTAATGTTTATTCGTAAGAGGCTCCAATGCATCGAACACTTGTCGCGTTCTGCTTGGCGCGAAACGAAATACAGGGCGCCAGGCGTTCTCAGAAAAAGCTGCTGGGAGAGGCACGACGTCTCGCGCGTTCCTTTCTCCCTGCATGCCTTAGATTTTGTTTTCGTTGTCGCCCCGTCCCTTCTAGAGTGTGTCGCAAAGGAAGTTTTAGAAGCCGCGGCGCGAAGTTGGGGAGGGCCGAAAAGAAAAACAACACAAAAAAGAAAACGCACGTCCTTGGCCAACGTCCTACCCTCCTCTCACACGCGCACACGTGCGCGCGTTCCTTGCAGAGCGGACCCCTCCTGTTCCTCTCTCTCTCTGAGCCTGACAGCCGGGGCTGGTGCGCTAGGTTGGGGAGAGTGAACGAAAAGCGCGCGCTTTTGCAGAAACGAGCAGCACGGCCGCTGGATGAGAGCGCACGCGCCTTTGATCCAGCGGCCGTGCGAGCAGCTAGCCATCCTGGCAATCAAACGGAATATAGAAGGAACCATGTCATACGAAATTTTGTTGTGTGGCCGCATGTTGCGGCGAATATTTGTGGGCCAGAAAGCCCATAGCAACCGACCAGTGAAGGTAAGCGCTCGATTTTCTGAGTTCGCCTCGTTCTTTCGAATGCAGTTTACTTCGTAAAAGAGCGGGGACAAGACTGCCCTGCCGTTTCTAGCTTCTAAGCATCCTTCTTGCTTTTGCGAATGCGTACGGTTGTAAAACGTGGAACATGTATTCAGCGCTTAAATCAGGTGGGCGCTCAGAA
Source organism: Haemaphysalis longicornis (assembly GCF_048455015.1). Classification (NCBI taxonomy): domain Eukaryota; kingdom Metazoa; phylum Arthropoda; class Arachnida; order Ixodida; family Ixodidae; genus Haemaphysalis; species Haemaphysalis longicornis. Next base: position 68,565,134 of record NW_027526233.1, on the reverse strand, counting down.
GTAAATCTTTTGTTATGATGCTGAAATCGAGTGTAGGTTCTGCAAGAACCTTGATACGTACGATTGGCTTTTAATTTACTTCTCGCCACAGCTGCTGTCGCGAGCGAAAAATATAACTCATAAATTTAACTTTGTTATGTTTAATTTCACGCAAGTTTCAGCGGCATGCTGTTCCAGAACACAATTAGCGTTGCAGTTAAGCCATATGTTATCATCTGGTTATTAACTGTCTTACGATGTAAAACAACGCCTGACGTCTTTGTAGCATTCACAAACTTTCCATGTGAAAAGCTGGTCTACGTCGGATGCTTATAATTGTAAAGAAAATGGCATACGCAAAAAAAAGCACCTCAAGGCCAGTTTTAAGCACATTTTTCGAGAGCAAAAGGTAAAATAAGGCAACCAAGAAAATACGCCGTTGTACGTAATTTTGTCTAGTTGTGTAATGTTTCCATTCTTGACAATTGCCTATTTTCTCATTTTTGTTCATTGCGGGCTTCTCTTGTTCATTGCAAATTCTCTTGCACGCTGTCTGATGACTTTTCAGTTAATTACTGAATTGCGACCTGTAAAGAAATTTCTGTAAGGTATTTTATATATCTAAGTATTTTTATCCTTTTCTGTTTTCCAGGGATGCTTGAGCTAAACCCACTCATGCGATGTGCGTGTCCACACAGGCATTAGAAAAAGTTAAACAAGCAAGACAAAATGGAAAGTGAAGCGGCCTGTTTTGCTGTATTCCTTCCTAAAGGTAAGGTTTTCTCCATTAGCTAAAATTTGCTTCACTTCAGTTTTCTGCACCCCTTCTGACTCTGTTTTGTTTTCAGAAATGCCTTAAGATTTACCAGCACCACAAAATTGACACGGGAATAAGCTAGCTCATCTGGCAGCAAACGATGTGTTACAGCAAGAGCAATGACCTTTTGTTTGTTTCCCAGGAATGGTTGTCAAATCTCAATTGAACTGCCAGTACAAGAAAATCAATGAGGCCATATTGTATTCCAAAAGTCCTGGTGTTCTGAGAGGTGAGACATTGTCTATGCTGTAACAACTTTGCAACTTCTCCTAAACTACAGCTTTTGTTCATTTCACAGAATTAAGCGTAGCAGTAACAACCCTACGTGTTACTGGGTTCATGGCTGTCAAGTATGTCATCAAATTGACTCGTCAAGGCGCAGAAGAACAAGCGAGCCCCGGAGGAGGTAAACGAAGACATCGTCTGAAACAGCGTACTTGCGAAATTCAAGGCTTTAATAGAGTGCGTATTCGGCTAGATTGTTAATGGTAAAATAAAAAGCACATGTCGTTTCATTTTAAAGAGTCTCAGTGTTGTTATTTACGCTAGCTGCATGTTCCTTGCTTTAAAATTCTGCCATTTCTTAGTTTGTTATTTTGCCGGACTGCCTTAATTGTGTGTGTTGGTCAGTGTAGGGATCAAATGTATGAATATACAGGTCTAAAATGCCGGATTATACTTTTCAGGAGTTTATGCGGACGAGGTTTGAACTGCTCGCTTATCATGCAGTCAACAATCGTCTCTCTAGGAAAAAGTTAACTTCTATTATTTTCATCTAGTTATTGTTGCATGTATATTAGATACATGTAACTGTAAGTTACCTGTACATTGCTGAAATATTGTTGCTTAGTAAGAGAAACATTGCTTGAACGTCATATCAACAGTGCGCGGATGCGGCCCTCGTGGTGAAAAAACGTATCTGTAAAGTCGCGGTAACGTTGTAGGAAGCATCGCTTGAACATTAAAGCGACGTTTTCTAAATGTTACCCGCACGTTGTAAAATATAGCTGGAAAGTTACCACAAAATTGTAGCAATGTTATTGAAACTACATAAAAACGTTGCTTCAACGTTGAAGCAACGTTCTTTGTATGCTAACTGCATGTTAAAAGTGTATTTCTAAAGTTGCTGCAAGATTGTAGCAATGTTATCACAACGTCTGAATGGTGCAGGGACATGCTTAAATGTGGTATGAACGTTGCGAAAATGTAGGTTGAAAGTTGCTAAAACGTCATAAGAAAACGTCTCATAAACGTTGTTCAAATGTGTCCCGCACGTGGCTGGAAGGTTGCTTCAAGAGTGGAGCAACGTTGGCGAACGTCAGAAACAACGTTATCCAAACATTAGAACAACACCCTTCAAACGTTGCCCCCGTGTTGGAGCAATGCTAATATCATGTTGACGCAATGTTTCTGGGAAACATTGCACTAACGTTAAAAAAAGCGGACATTAGCCACGTTTTGGCAATGTTAAAGGGAAACGTTAGGGAAATGTTCGGGCAACATTCTGTGCTACCAGGGACATATATGTTTGTTAAGACCTGGAGGGATATTTCGGAACATTTTGCACATCCAAATCTTCCCGATATTCGGATATGCGGAAAACTGCACTCAAGAGGAGGGGGAGGAGTACGGGGAGGAGTTGAAACCTTTTTTTAACAAATAAATCGATCTGGTTAGTGGGCCGGGTCCTCAGTCCAGGACAAGAGAGTAAAAGTAATTTTCTTCAAATCATAGAACGCCATCCCGAGTATAATAGGATTTGTTCTTCGCGCCTGGAAGAATTGAAAAGCAATAAAGAGCTACTTGGAATTCTTCTTCGGTTTCGAGTCTTGTAATATATGCAGGTATACTATTTATTACGTTAGTTAGCGAGTATATCATGCCTTCAACACCCTAATCATGTCATCATTGTTCGACTTGAGAGTCAGTTCGTTATGATAACGATATAATTACGATAGAAATTCGGAGTACAAAAGCCGTCTTCGAGTACTGTGGACCACGTTGTTTAGGGCGCGATCGCGGTGGCGTAGCACAAACCTTCTCATTGTATTTGCATGTGAATAAACAAAGCACGCTGCGGATATGCACCTTCTTGCACGCAGCCGTAATGAAAGCCAATTTGTGAAGAAGGGAATGTATTCCATACAAAATGAAGAAAATATCCACACGACCTTTGTGAGGCTCCAAAACATCCCGAAACCTCCTAATAAGAAGTTGGTGACGGCGCAGAAAAATTAATGCGTTGGGCAGAAAAAAAAAGCAAGAAACATTAATCCGATACAAGACAACAACGAAAGAAACAGAAGAAAGCCGCTTTATTTCCTTCTGTCCGATGAGCGTGTAGAAGCTGCTGCTTGGTACGTATTATTAGACTGTTGAGTCTTCATAGGAGCATCTCAAAAATACTGCAGGGAAGCCTACGCATTTTGAATACTTATCGAGAAGCTCTGGTCGCTGATCCTGGCGAATAAGCAAGAAAGGACGAGTTACACACGATGTTCTGACCAATACTCTGAAGAAAGTTGTTCTCTATCTCTTCGTGTGTTGCAAACTTGTGGGGGATACAGCTTCAAATTATTCAGATGTGTCAAAAGCTGGCAAAATAACTGAGTCGCTAGAAATACGCTTTTTAACGCACTACAGCAACGAAGCGGGCGATTTCTAGCCCAGGCACTGTTGCCCCTCACAAGCGGAGTGTAGCAGACGACAGCGGCGCGAATCCCTAAGCCGACGTCAGAGCCAGGGGGCTCCACCCAAAGATCTCGTCGCGGAGTTCGTTCGGTGTGATGTTGGCCCTGCTGCTACCGCTCAGCCTCGCAGCCCAGTTTCACCGCCTCGCGCGGGATTTTTGATTTCCCGGTATGGCTTCGATGACGGACGTTCCACTGAACACTTCTAGAGCAGCAAATTGGTGAGTGTCTGCAGCATACTACCCCAGAAAGACACCGTGACCAGGCAGTAGGCCTAGGTGCGGCGCCGCGAATCGAGGAGCACTGCCTTTGGGGAGCCGGCTTTCTCCCAAAACCAGTCCTCGCCGTTCCCCCGCAAACCTGTTTCCCGTGCCGCCGTCTCCGTGCGCCTACAGATCGGCGCACTCAGAGAAATGGTGAAAACTACGACGCGGCGGGAGGATGATGACGCGCCGCAGGTGCAGTGCGACCAGTGCCGCAGGTGGGCGTACCTGGATGAAACCGGCTTCAGGACTCTCCGGGATGCCCGAACGTCAGGAAGCTTCGTCTGCAACATTTGTTCCTCTAGCGCTGCTCTGGCCCGTAAAGTGGAGGCTGCGGAGAAGGAGGCAACCGAGCTCAGGAGTGTAGTAATGCAACTGCAAGAACAAGTTCTGCAGTTGACCGCCCAGCCCCGCCTCTCCGTGGACAACAGTTCTGAGGCGGAGGCCACGATTTCCAAAGAAGGGGACCCAAGGCACGAGACACCGGATATCCTACAGTCACCGGATCACACATCGCGCAGTGGTCGTGCACAGGGTGAAGTGACGCCTACGGAAGCTTCCAGCACTCTTGACATCTCTGCGCGGCCTTCTCCTGCGCCGGCCGCTGACAAACCTGATGGAGTTGAAACTGGAGTTAAAACCCCAGTCGTCGAGCAGCCTGTTCCTCTTGTTCTCCCTGCGCAAGATGACTCGGCTACTAGATGCCTGCACTGCTCACAGATAGGCGGCCGAGAGTCGCCGAGCCACAATGATGCCGGTGCAAAAATCGTTGCCAGCTCTGTGTCACCCCTGTCACCGGCATCCAAGCAACAGCCGCAGGGAGGAACGCCCTCTTCCCAACAACACCGAGCATCGAGGTCGCATCCAGGCCCTGGTGACAAGTGTGTCTTCCCTGCTCAGAGTGTCGACCGTAAGGTCATCATTGTCGGGGACGGAAACGTGGGCGCGATTGCGACATCTGTACAAAGAGCAATCGAGCTGCCTAAAGCAGTGGGGTGTATGTACCGGAAAGGGAACAGCTCAGTGGCAACAGCCATGGAATCTATTGCCAGGTACGACCGCAAAGCTCGGCCAATTCAGCGACGCTACGTTGTACACGTCGGGCTCACCGGAGTGATGAAAGGCCAGCCCGAGCAGGTGACGCGTGAGCTGGATGGCGGCATAGACCGCTCGACCAGGTTGCTCGTATGCTCCATACCTGATGTCACCAATCAGGGCGAAGAGGTACGGGCCGCCGTCATGCTTGCTAATGCCCAGCTGCGAAAGTGGTGCAAGCGAGCCCGGCATAGGTTCGTCAACCTGAACAAAGGCTGGGTCGCCACGATGTGGGAAAAAGAGGGCGTGCGATACAGTCCTCAAGGAATCAGCTTCGTCGCTGAAAAGATCTGTGAAGCTACTCAAGGTTTTTTAGGTCATCGGCTCCACCGTGGCCACACGACGGCTCAGAAACCGCAGTCTTCGCAAGACTCCAAAATGCCGAGGAAGCATCGCAAGTCCCTTGCGTCACCAGTGCACAGGGCAACGCAAAACGACCACAGCGTCAACGCACCACACCACCCCCAGCACCAAGTACAGTACCAGGCTACTCCCCTTTGGCCACTGGCGTTCCCTTGGGAAAGGTCACCGCCCCCAACCCCTTTTGCACCTGCGACAGTACGGGTGCCCCATGGGTTAGGGACAATACCCCGGCCCCAGCCTCCTCCTCCTGCCCAACATTTACCTGTACCGCAGTTGTGGCCAACACCCCCGCAGCTAACGGGTCCACCCAGTGCGGGCTTCGACCTGTTCCGACTGGTCGGCGACTTCGTTCGCCACCACATGGCCCAACAGTGCGGGCAGTAGGGAGATCAACTAAGCTGCAGCGAACCCACCGCAGTCGTCGACGCGCACATCGTAGGGGTCACCAGCACCGTGTCTCCCGGCCAATCCCAAGAGAAAGTACCACATCGAGGGAAGTCGTGGAGAAACAGCTGCAAGTAAACCGCTCAACGACCCATGTTTTGCTGCCGAGCACACCAACAACAGAGACCAGTGGCCACTGTCGCAACACGGCACCACGAACTCATAACAACCAGCACGCCAGCCCCAAGACACGCAAAACTGCGAAGCGCCCACGCAGACGCAAAAAAGCGAGAAGTACGGTCGTGGGGTTCCTGAACATACATGGTGGCAGAAGGCGTGCTAGGTGGGAGGAACTATATCAGGTGCTACAGGAGGAAAGAGTGTCTCTATATGCCATAGCCGAGACCCATTTACGGGACCTGGAGGAACCGCCGCTCCATCCGGACTGGAGCTGGGCTGGCTCTAACCGATCAAACACTTCCCGGAAAGGGGGTGGTGTCGGCTTCTTGTGGCACACGGAGCGGTCGTGGGAACCGCTAAATGGAGCATGCGAGAACCACAAATGGGTGACGGGGCGTATACACAACGCCGAAGTGATTGCGTGTGTGGTGTACCTCGGGGTGTCACACGAACACTACTCCGAAAACGTGGGCATTGCGCGATGCATAAGGGAAGATATCCAGCGCTGGGGCAGAGACAAAGAAGTCCTACTGTTGGGGGACTTTAACGGCCACATACAAGAACTGGATGGTTACCTTGACCACAACGGCGGCCTTATGCAGGCACTAGCTGAAGACCTCGAGCTTGAGGTTGTCAACCTGCGTGCGGACTGCGAGGGGACAATCACCTGGTGTGCCCGCGGCAGCAGCACAAGCATCGACTACGCGCTGATTTCGCTGGGCCTCAGCAAGATGCTGCATACGGCGCATATCGACGAGGAAGGCCGGTACAGCTTGGGCAGCGACCACAATAGAATCAAACTCGAGTTTGATGCATCACCATGGCGCCGGAAAAAGACGGAACACAGAAAACCAGCCTCACGGTACCTGCCTGTCGCAGCGTATGAGTAAGTGGCCAAGGAGTTCGAAGACAGCGCCAGGCGCCGGGCTGCGACGACATACGAAGAGTACGTCGAGGAGCTCCGGCGAATCATGCGCAAGCATGAAAAGAGAGTCAACTCCCGAGGAGGACCCCGTAGAAAAAGCTGGTGGGACAATGACGTACAGGCTGCACTACGGTCTCGACGGCTGGCTAACCGGAAACACAGGCAGGCGGTCAAGACGCTGAGCAAGGAGGCGGCGCAGGAAGCCTGGAAGGATTATCTGCTCAGAAAGCACGAGATGCAAGTCGTGACGCAGCGAAAGATAGCGGAAGCGGACAACCGCAAGCTACAGGACATAAAATCAGCGGGAAAAGGGGCGACGGCGAAATTCTGGTCGTACGTATCATCACTGGACAGGAGAGCTTCAGCAGCTGAAATCCGTGAGGAAGACTCCGGTGCGGTGACGGATAACCTACAGCGACACCTCACTGAACACATCCGCCGTCTCTACGCGGCGCCAAAAGAGACGGACTGTAGTGCCAGCCCACCAGATGCGCCGAGAGGTGCCAGCGCAGCAACACGATACCTGAGCCACTTGGAATGGACAGTGTCGCGGGTAGCGCTGGACAAGGCACTCAGCCACATCAGCCCACGCACAGCCCAAGGCCTCGACGGAATCCCAGCCGGCATCGTGAAGATCCTCGGAGACCAGGCAAGAGAGCAGCTGGCCGATATCTATAGTGGCATACTCGCTGGCCAGCCAATACCAGCAGACTGGACCCGAGGCAGGGTAATTTTGACCCCTAAGAAAGGCGGGGACAAAGGGCTACTGAGTGACCACCGTCCACTGACCATCACCAGTGTACTGTACAGGGTGTTTTCTCAAGTCCTAAAGGCATGGATGGTTGCCTGGGCGGAGACTGGCAAACACCTGAGCGAACTCCAAAACGGCTTCCGGCATGACCGCAGGCTTGAAGACAACCTGTTCGTCCTCACACAGTGCATCGAAATCGCGCGAAGCGAGGGACGTGAGCTCATGAGCTGCTTCCTCGACGTGTCAAAGGCATATGACAATGTGCCCCACGACACACTGCTGCGCTCCCTCCAGGCCCTTGAAATGCCACCCACGTGGGTAGATGTCCTGCACCGCCTGTATACTAACAACACTGTAGTAGCAACAGTGAATGGTGCTGTGTCAGACGAGGTACCGGTTCAGAAGGGTCTGAAACAAGGATGCCCACTCTCACCACTCCTATACATGCTCTACACGGCACCGCTGGAACGCAACCTCCTGCAGGCTGACCTCGGTTTCAGACTGGAGTATTCTACCGAGGGACTGAAGAGCCAGTGTTTCCTCCCCGGTCTCGTCTTTGCGGATGATATTGTGCTGCTGGCGAGCACCTCGGAGGAGCTCCAGAGACTGGTGGACATCTGCGCGGACACGCTCGCAAGGCTGGGGCTCTGCTTCAACGCGAATAAATCAGCAGTGTTGTGCTTCGCGGGCGACAAGGACGCAGAACCGGCAATACGGTTGCCTTGTGGGGATCCAATCGTACAGCATACCAAATACCGGTACTTAGGGGTACACCTTAGTACGGAAGCGAAGTACCTCACAGCCCATGAGGACCACCTGAGGCAAGCGTCCAAGAGAGCCAGCACCGTCCTACGCCGACGGTGCCTGTGGGGATTTAATCGTTTCCTCATGGTGCGGGAGCTATGGAAGTCAGTGCACGTCCCGGCGCTTACTTTCGCCAACGCTGTGATTTGCCTGACGTCTCCAACACGCGAGTGGCTGGAGCGCGGCCAGCGCACTGTCGGGCGCCTGGCCCCCGGCTGCCACAGGCGCGTAGCTAACGAAGCCATCCAGGGGGAGCTGGGTTGGTCTACATTTGAGGCGCGAGAGGCTCACAGCAAGCTGGCCTACGATGGCAGGCTCCGCCTAATGGCGCCACACCGTTGGGCACGCCGGGTCTTTGCGTACGTGCACCAGAAATGCATACGCACGGCCTGGACCAAACGAGTGCAACACCTGCGAAATAAGTTTGGCTTCTTCGCGAACGAAGTACGTGCAGACACTGCACGCGGGTGGGCCAGGCTGGTTGGGGCCCAGGTACAACAGCAGGAACAGGAAAGCTGGAGAAAGGCGATGGAGAAAAAAGACACTCTCCAGCTGTACCGACGATGCAAACCGGACATAAAAGTTGAACGGCTGTACGACAACAGTACGGGCAGCGCCCTCCTCTTCGAGGCGCGGGCCGGCGCGCTGCGTACACTGGAATATCGGAGCCGGTTCGACGCATCAGTGACGAGCACGCTCTGCCGGGCCTGCGGGGAGGAGGCTGAGACCACAGAACACGTCGTGCGTTGCTGCCGAAACCTGTTCACCCCGCTAGCAGAGGGCGCTACGCTCCCGCAGCTCCTAGGATTGGGTGTCCCTATTCGCACGCCCCGTGGGAACAATTTTTATTTTTAGTTCGCACGCCGCGTGGGAACAATTTTTATTTTTAGTTCGCACGCCGCGTGCCAACAACTTTTATTTCTAGTTCGCACGCAACTGAACGGGAGAGGAGGAATACACGTCCAGCGGTCCAGCCAGTTTACTGCTCATGCTGCTCAGCTGGCTCAGCCGGCTCAGCCAGCCGTCTGTGGAAATGTGGGAGGCCTCGTGTTTGTGCTGCTACAGGAACTACAGGGAGGAAAAGAACAATTATTTGTAGTTGGCCCTCAGCGTGTAAGTATTAGTTAATTGTATCGGCGCCTTTGTGACTGTATTGCAACGCTAATTGTGATACATTCAAGCAGTGCTCAGAGATCTGTCTCAGTTTGGCGGGTGGATTTGTGATGACGGCGAACGGTACCGATGTTTGTTGTCCCGCGAAGGTTTGCGTCGTCTCAAGTGTGCGTTCGTGTTACGCAACGACCTAATCTAAAAACGTTGGTGTTACGTGCCCAGGGAGTGTCGTTTTCTCCGCGCATGTGCCAGCTTGACGCGGTGGGCAAATCAACTGCCTACGCAAGTTATGTCAACGCCTCCTAAAAATGCGTCATTGGCATTGGAGGCAAGTGAGACAGTAACAAAAAAAGGAAGTAAAAAAAAACAACTTCAAATGACCACTTTCGAGCGTTTCGAGCATACTGATGTCTAGCCTTCATCATCCTCGTTGCTCTTTCAAAAGTGCCTTTTCGGCCCCAAGAAGTAACCTAGTGGTCCTGTTGCTTGGCCTGTTTCTTAACTAATCTGAAGAGTGATCGCTTCGTGGTTGTTGTGATCTGAAATGTTAGTTTTTGTGTCGTGTTTTTTATCAGGCGACATGCACCATCTAGCCCAACAGCAGCATATATTACTGAAATGTGACATTAGTGCAAAATTCGTAAGATAATGGGAGTGGTTTTGCTTAAAACTTTTTTTTTCATGTGTGGTGATGGTCAGAGAAAGCCTTGTTGAACTCGTCAACAGCATTTTTAGAGTCCGTGAGAATACGAATGTGGGCAGGTAGTGGAGCAGAGACGTTGTAGGCAAGATGGTCCAGTGAATGGAGAATGCCACGCAGTGCGGCTTCAGTGGGAGACGGATAAAGTATATGTTTCGTAGTGGAACCATCAAATTCGGGTCGTGCTGGACAATGCCACGCGAGGCCCATTCGGTGGTGGTCCAGGCTGGCATCAGTAAAGATGTCAGTTTCATCTGGGAGCTTCGCCCCCAGGATGCGACAAAGGGCTTTTTGGCATGGACACATCCTTGCTTTGGGAATGCCAGGTCGCTGATGTGGCGATGTCAGAAGTGGCCTTTCCCAGGGGGCAGGCGGTGCCGGACTCAGTGGTGGTGGCAACATGGTTCGAGCATCCCACGCAGCGAGCGCCGCTCCCTGACCCGTAAGAAATCGACGTTGTTCGTGTTGGAGGGCAGGTTCAGAAAGCAGGGCTTCCACAGGAGGCAGCGGAGCCGCCTTTTCGAGGGCATCTATACGGGTATGTCGCAGCAATCCAGTTATTGTTCGGAGCATGGCCCTGTGTAGTACTGCTAATTGCTTCTTGTGACTGCTTGAGAGGGTATATACAGGGGCGCCGTAGAGAAGGCGGCCTAGAGCCACTGCTCGTGCTAGGGTAATGCAAGCTGCTTGTCGGGCCCCTCCGTACTTATTTGACATTCTAGAGACTATATGAAGCATTGGCCTCCAGGTACCTCGAAGTTGCTTTATCCAGCACTGTGCACTGTTGTGACTGGCCAATGGGATACCCAGCAGTCTAATTTTGCCACACATAGACCTAATTGGTGTGTCAGATAAATAGATGGTATGATGCATATCAGGAGGTATCTTATGCCGTCCATGCACCACCAAGAATTCTGTTTTTTCAGGAGCCAGTCTAGCCCTAACGTTGGAAGGTTTGACGTGAGGCTGTGAGCTGCGGTCTGCAACTCGGTGATCATGTCTTCAGTTGATGTGTAGTCTGCAGCTTCGGGCCATACAGTAAGATCATCAGCATAGATCGCGAAGCAGTAGAATCCTTTTCTAGTTGCCGTGCTACACGGGCCATTGCCATATTGAAAAGTGCAGGTCCAAGGATAGAGCCTTGAGGCACGCCCCTGTCCAGGTAGTAGGTCTTGGGGCTCCATCCCGGGTGCGTGGCGCTCAGACATGGGGCGGTTGTCACTGTCCACCCGATTCAAGCTAGGGTCAACATACTCGCTCAGAATGGCACTAAAACTCGCCTGGCATGGATACCGGGACACATGATGCGGGGACATGGCAACCAGACCGCGCACTCTGTGGCTAGGGAGAGCCTCCTCGTAACCTCTCTGCTGGATGACCAATCCCCTGCTGCTGTCTCGCCCACCTCCTTTCGCCTGCAGCTGGACCACGCTCGCCACGCGCGCCGATGGCTCCTAGCATCAAGCACTCCGCTTGGCTACCTACACGGCGTCTCTTCCCTACCACGCCCAGCCGAAATTTTCATTAATAAGACTCTTGCGAACGCTGCTGTCACTCCTCACATAATATACAAATGGATTCACCCTGGGAAGTCACTACCCCCACGTTGTCCGCACTGTTCAGCGACTTCTTCGCGGACCTAAACCATTTATTCTGGCACTGCACTGCATTCTCAGACCATCGATATATTATCGAAAATGCACTCCCAAATGGTTCTTCACCAGCTAATCCCCCATACCATGACCCCCAATTCCTTGCCGCGCTAGGCACTTTTTCCCTTGAGAGTGGTCTGGCTCGAGTAGTGTGAGCCGGGGCCTACAACCCACTCGGTCCCTCAAACTGGACAATTAGATCCTGTACGGCCCTTGAAGATTCAAGAAGTGTTAATCCTCCCTCCCTGCTATTCCCATTTCCCCCCTCTGGCCAACCGGCCGTCCCTTCCCAGTAAAGGACTTTACTACTACTACATGTGTGGTGCAACCCTTTCATGTATGTTGCAGGGTGTTGCAACACATAAACTGTATACTGCAACACCCTGTATATTTCTCATTAGAGGGCAGTAATATAACTGTAGATCATTGCGTAAAAACACTTTTTTATACCCTAGACAAGCGCCCTTCCCCTCTCCTCTCAAAGCTGTACCTGCGGGCTGATCCGCAAATATGCACATGAGCACAACACTGAATGCTGTTTGTACTGATTAGTGTCCTCTATTATCACTCCTTTTAATTTTTGCTGTATATAAAGGTACTCGGACGTACCCACAAAATTTCTTAGCGATACGGCGGACGTATCGGCAAAATTTTTAAAATTTGTGTTGGCGCACTGGACTGCTCTTGACCTCTTCGATTATCAACCACTAATTGTTTGCCACCTTAGCGAGCTGATCCAGGAGCTTTAAGCCACTTGAGACACCGGCCTGGTCATAATTGTTCTAATGCCACGTGATCATCTTGTACAGTTCGATGCTTTCCATACAGTTCTGTACAGACAGAACGCCAGCTGTCAGTAAAGTTTTGTCTAGGGGAAACGCAACTTGTGGTGGGAGGAGTGTTTCTTGCTTTTACTCAACCGGCCAAGCCCTTTGGGCGCACTGACAAGCCATAATCGCTGCTAATTATTCAATACTAATAATTACAGTTGAACCTCATTATAACAAAGTAGCTTCATGGCAGTAAATTAGTTTATTGTACCCGATAGGCGTTGTAATGGTAGAGGTAAAACTTGGCTCTAATGAATCGGTAATCTGTCTAGTGCGAAAATCCCAGCTACAAAAACGCATTGTTCTAGGCTTTGAACTTACTGTAAACGAGTTAATCCTTAGCTGTCTCCTTGTGGCATTTCAAACTAAATAGGCCCAAACATGAGAACGTGAAATTACAACAGGGCAAAGATCATTTGACAGAACAGGCCTGCATTATTATTTATTTGAAGGAGGACGTGATCTTTGTACAGTGGCTTTTCATAGCACCGAACAGGATAAATGTTTCCGCAGTGACCACGCACAAAAGGGCCTTTTGTACTTCTACAGTTTTGGGCGTCGGGAGGTTTTTTGTTCATTACAGCCGATATCGCGTGCAGCTCTTGCAATTCCACGTTCCGGCACTGAAATGATGCGTGACCAATCAAAGTTTGTATTTATTTCATCATAGCCGATAATTTGCTATATCAGTGTTCATTATAATGAGGTTCAACTTTAAAAATGATTGCACCAAACGGAATTCGAAACCGCTACCCCATGCCCGCTTCACAACATGCAGCAACAGCAGTTTTTCTTGATATTCACTCAAACTGCCAAAACACGTCTCCTCACTGACTAGCCAGAGTCCCTGTTAATTATTAATCATTGTTATTACTGATGATTGGACTAACTCTGGCTTAATCCGGGTGGAACTCCAAGCTGCTACCCTAAGCTCATTTCACAATACAAAGCAAGAGCTGTCTGCCATAATTTTACCCAACTGGCCAAACCGCTTCCATTCACTGACTAGCCTGAGCCACTGTTATTAATAAAAACAGATGATTGAACGTAACTCTTGCGATGGCTACGTCAGCCTTAGCTTCAGTGAGCAATAGCGGTTTGGCCAGTTGTGTAAAAATCAAGACAGACTGCTCTATGTGAATTGTAAAGCGGGCATATTAAGTATAGCTATTACAAAACGCTATCCACGGGCATGCACACACTAAAGAGAAACTTGTGAAGATTCGAATCCATCCGAGTTCAACCTAGTGCTCCAAACTACCTTTAAAAAATTTTGCGTGCCGCTTTTCCGCTCATGGCAGTCCTTTCAACAGTGATTACTCTGTAGTTATTTAGCAAAATGTTAAATTTTTTGTGCATCTAATATTGGGGAGGGGGGGACTTGCTTTGTGCACAGTTTCAAGTCTCGCACGTTGCGCGACTAGTTTCCTGAGCCATGGAAACTATCCCATAGAAATGCATGGGGAGTAAGATTTGACAGCTAATTACGCAAAAAATATTCAGAATCCCGGAAAATTATTTTACTGTTTTCATCTTCACGTTGACTTTTTGCTTTATGCCAAATATCACTTCTTGAAGTGGTTTTGCTAGGTTCCTGAGAGGTCGGAATTTTGAGCGAGAAAGCTGGGTATGTGTGACGTATCCTTAAGAAATTTGGCGGGCATGTCTGCTGTACCTTTAGAAAGTGCTCACTTTTCTGCCCCTTCCACGTACCGGCACAACGATCAACTTGCCAGAGCTTTTCCACTAGTTGATCTGCTCATTTGCTTCCATTAAATACTCTTAATGTTGCCCTGCATGCATGTACATTTTAGGTGAAAGATCGGTGTTTCTGACCCTGTTGCTTGGACAGCTTAAGTGGTTTAGCTGAACATTTTGTGTATGGGTGCTCATATTGTTTTTCTCTTTACATATTTTCGTTTTCTTGTGTAAGGCATATATATAAATTCATTAGGCTGCTGTTCTTCGCCATGGTTGAATTTTCTTCACATGCAGGCTGTCCCTGTCGACGTTTGCTTCAGCGAGGCACGAGGGCCATCGTTGTGGCTGGTTTTATGAAAAACAGGTAATTCGGCACCCTCAATTAATTCATTCACAAGAAGCTACTGCGTGTTTTAAAAATATCTTTGAGATGAGATTTTTCAGCACAGGTGGAATTTCGTCCTTGGGGCATTCCTTCCTCTCAACCGTGCATGCTGAAAAAGTGTGGTGTGCGTTATAAACTGGAGGGACCGCACAGTTGCTCAGAACAGGCTTCAGTTTCTCATTGCAGCATGGTGACCATCACTTTAGCTGGGACTTTAGAGATAAAGGGCAGCTATATATTTCTAGTGACAAAGATTAGACATACGGACAGGGTGATGTAAACTTTTATTGAAGCAATAGAGGAATGTGGTGTGGAAGAAGAAGCTATGGGCAACGAGTGACCATCTTAGTCCGATTGACTGTATGCTGCAGTTGCCCGAGTTCAGGGCCCTCTGATCTTTGGGCGGGTAATAGAGAGATTTTTTCAATTGGTGCATTTATGTTCAGCAGCTATCTGCCTCTGACTGTGGCTGAACTGACACCAGATTGTCTAAAATAATCGTCATCATTTTGAAGTGATGCGGTATTGGTGCACAAATGCATGTGTGCCTTGGTTGGAAGTCTCGCAGAGGAGTGGAAGATTGTAGAAATCGCACAGTACGTCTTGCTACTGGGCGCGTCTACTCGACCTTAAAACAACAGGCAGAACAGTGCACCCTCATTCTCCTGCTCCTCCACAGGATTCCCTAACAAAGGAAAATGTGCACATTAATGCCACATTGCATAAAAATTACAGCCATAATTTTAGAGAATTCAGGCCCTGATGTCTGGTGTTCCATTGCTGTGCCCCATAAATGTGAAACCACTGCTTGACTCGGCAGGCTGAAATCCGGCATCGCAACAGAGAAATGGTGGGCAAAATGGATGACAGCCTGGTCACACACGCAATGCACCCATGATCTTTCACAGATCTCCAAATACTATATTGCACATAGGCTCGTACTGTCAGGCTCAATTGTTATAACCAATAATAAGAATAAGTGTAATTAATAAGCGGTTTATTTTGCCATACAACATATAGCGAAGTTGATGGTGCCGTGACTTTGTTATGTCCAATGATGTTATGAGTCGGTTGGACTGTATATATATTGTTCCTGTAGGTTGTTTTTATTGCTTCGAAATAATCTTTGGCTGCTACAACTCCCTTATTTTTTCTCTCCAAAACAGACTTGTTGCTGCTCCCAAACAGTCCAAAATGACTGGGACCAACCACGTCACTTCAAGTGGGTTCCAGTTGCTTTGAGGCCTCTGGACAGCTTGGAAGGTACCCCAGAGCTTGCGACGTGTGGGTAAACCTATGCGCGATCCAGCTCATCCCTGCCTGCCAGCCAGTTGGCATGGCATCTGCAGGCAGCGTGGTGTGCTGGTAGGCCATCCATTCAGCAATGGGACTTGGAGCACTTTTCCCTACTTTCCACACTGCCGCCTTCAGCTGCAGTAGCCTCTGGTCCAGCTTGACATTGGCGACGTGGCACAGTGGACCAGATCCTGGAACAGCTCTACCATGGCAAGGCACTTTCAGAACTGGACCCCGTAGGCGACATGGTGCTGTGTGGAACGCAGGGCTGGCTTCCTGAGTGGTGTAATGTGCAGTGGTTAATAAAGTTCTCATAAACGCGAAGTCTCAGATGCAGAAACTGACGACACACTGTGGATGAATTCTCTGGGGGCTGCTCTGTAACCAACATGGGCTGGGCCTCATGCAATTTGCCCACAGTGAGGCAGCACATGTGACGTAACCCTTGTTGTAGCTATCTTGCAGCTGTCACTAGAAGCAATAAGGAATAACTTTTAAAGAAGTCACGAAAGTTAATCGCGAGCCTCACTCGTTGCGGCCAATGCTGTGTTCGGCACCAAAGGTGATTTTACGCTCAGTAATCACTTCTAGTACCAAGGGCCCTTCAGAACTTCGTAAAAAAAACCTGTTTGGCAAATATAACAAAAATGGTGTCAAACATGAGGAATGATTGTGGTGGCATTGTCTCTACCAAAAAAAACAGCTTTTTTGCAATACTTCGGGCAGCAACGTCTGCTTAACACCTCGAATTTGCCTCCGAGAGCTAGTCCGACTTTCTCTGTGACTGCACAACGGCTTCAGACAATGGAAGAACGACAATGATCGTGATGATGCACTGGGTAATGCTTGTGAGTAACTACGCATAAGTAATATACAAACCTACTGCTCCCTTTTTGTTTGGTGTCCGGCAGGCATTGAGGCAGAGCTGCCCTTCATAGCAGTTTTTTCTTCACAGTTTTTAAGTTAATTCCAAGCTGAACCCATCTTTTCGAATCATAATCTAAAAAAAAATTACGATTAGAGAAAAGTTTGAGAATTGTATGTTTTTTTTTAGAAACAATGTGGAGGTGCAAGGTGCAAACTTGGGAATGGGGAATAGAAAAGTATTTGGGGTATATACCCAAAAGCATGTAATGATAGAAAGCTGAAGCCTTCTGAGATTTGGGTGCACCCATTGCGGTGAAGGAGAAGGTAAGTATGGCTTGGAAGAGTTCGAGCAATGCAGTTGTCCCTAGTTGACAAGGTAGTGACAGTGCAGTACAGCTGGTCAACGTCGTCAAGGAAGAATCATGAATATGAAGTTTGAGCAAGGGCCAAATCTTCACTGGTTTGATAGACACGTGGGAGTTGGGTCAACCGCTAATGACAGGTGTAGACATTGGGTAGGACACCGCGATGAGATCTGGCTGCTGGTACCCTATGCCACTGCCCTTCCATGGTGTCGCCTCGAAGACGCATGGAAGGCTGTGCGACCGGCAGCATCAGGTACAACACTGGGGCCTTACGTCGTAACTAAACTGGATTTGTTGCAGCACTTCCTGCCTTGCCATCTCATCACAGATGTGCATGTAGCACAAAAAAATGCGCTGTAGTGCAGTATTGCATCAAAATTCTGCGCCAGGCACTTGCAATACATGCAAATTAGGTAAGAACACTAGAGAAACCAAACTTAACTGTGTGCCTGCCCCTCTCAATTTCAAACATTTCAACAAAGATGGAAAAATAAAATGCACGTCGCGAACATGTTTGCTCTCTGCTGCTAAAGACAATATACCATTTATTGTCCGTGTAGTTAATATGGTTACACTAAAATGTGTGCAGGTCCGCTCCCCCTTGCTGGTTTACAAGTTCCCTTATCCCTCTGTAGATATCCACAAATCTAATGGTCCTGTGCATAAAGTATTAGCTGTGCATAAATAAATTAGCTCCAGTTGGTTCTACCATATTTCGTTTTCGCTTCCTTGGCGAAACCAACCTTCCAAATTCTAACCTCTATTACTAAAAATATTTCCTATCAACACAATACATATTTGAATTTAGCAAGCTGACACCAAAACGAGAAAATTTTGATACATCTTTCACATTCCAAAGTTTCTTCTGTCTAATCCCCCCTAACTGTGACTTTAAAACGTTGAGAAGTTCATTTTCTGCAAAAATTTCCGCCCGCATTTCGTGTCTCTAAAAGATATGGTACACAAAACACCCCCTATCACTGCTTTTCCTCACCACAGTATCTTGCACGTGCCTGCTTTACACACATAAAGTATCAAGCGCTCTATTTCTAGAAGTATGCATATTTGAATGAGCAGCACAACCGCTGAACACGATGGTTCTCCGAGAACTGCTCATCAGTCGCATGATAGAGCCCAGAAAAACTACAGGGGTAGAGGTTTTCCCGGTGCAGCAACATCAGACTGCCTAAATAGAAAAATTAAACGGCGGAGATTAGTCAGCTTCAACACTGAACTCACCGAAACACAATTCAAGCATTCAACCAACAACTCGACGTGTGGCTCCGCGGATCCAACATGTTTACCAACGTGTTTATCAAATTTATTGCTGCAAGATTAGCCAACAGCTATGCGGGCAGTTTGACAATGCTAAGCTTGAGTTATGCCAACAGAGACCACAGTGATTCGAAAGAGACAGCAAGCCGCGCTGGTCGCGAAGCCACAGAACAGGGAGGATGCGAAACAGGCGAAGCGGGCGAAGGCGAAGGATCAAAGTCGTGCGAACAATTTTTATTTTTTGTTGGCACGCGGCGTGCGAACTAAAAATAAAAATTGTTCCCACGGGGCGTGCGAATAGGGACACCCCCTAGGATTTGAGCCACTGGAGAACAGCCCCTCTCACGGCGGCTCGGAACAGCAAACCACGGGGGCCTTGGTGACGGTGGCCAAGAAACGCCTGAGCGAGTGGTGGACCATAGTGCGCCGGTAATTGAACTGAACCTGCAGCAACCGCTCCGCAAAGGCAGCCTGAACTCAACGACCGACGCACCGGCTCCCCGGAGAACGAAACTGAGCTCTCCGAAATTGTCCTTTCGTGTGTTTTTGTGTGCTGTTTTTTTTAAGGTTTGTGTGTGAACAGTTTATACGGTCTGGGCACCAATGTTGGAGATCGCCCGATACAAAGGCTACGACCACAGATCATCATCATCATCATCAACCGCCAATAAACGTTGCGCCTGCCCATGGCCTGGTGGCGACATGCGGCGTTGCGACGGAGAGACGGCTTGAACAAGGGTGGCAGTGGCAGCACGGAGCAGTACGGGGAAGGTTTGCGACATTGAGGACTGAGTAGTTGTGGCTCATCATGTCTTGTGTGTTAGGGACAGTTTTTCGTCTTTTTCTTCCTTTTTTCTTTTCTTTTCTTTCTTTGGCTACGCCGCGCGATCCAACGCAGCGGCGACCCGCTACAAAGGGCACAGCCACATCACCATCACCATCACCATCATCAACCGACGCTGAACGCTGCCCCTCACGGCTACGCTGGCAACACTTGCAACGCGCACTGAACAACGTCGCAACGTCCGTGTTGCGGTCAGGTTTTAGTCGCTTCGCTCAGCTGTGCTGCCCATCACCAACAGACCCGCTACAGTGAATCAGTAGCCCAGCTTTATTTGGAAGCTCCTGCTATGTGCCCTTCTTGCTGGTTGCTTACTTCAAACTGCTGCTGAGTGTTCTCTGTGCGATCCTTGTGTGAAGTGTTGCAACGCGCACTGAACGATGACCGTGTTGCGGTCAGGTTTTAGTCGCTTCGCTCAGCTATGCTGCCCATCACCTACAGGACGCGTCTGCCGAGCTACAGTGAATCAGGAGCCCAGCTTTATTTGGAAGCTCCTGCAATGTGCCCTTCTTGCTGGTTGCTTTCTTCAAACTGCTGCTGAGTGTTTTCCGTGCGATCCTTGTGTGAAGTTGGCTCACCGTGGTGCATTTGGTGCAGCACCACCACCCGTTTGTGCCAAGTAATCTGAGAGTGGAAGGCGAGCGTTACGCTTCCTGCAAGCTTTCGACATTGGTGCCTGTGCTGCTTCGTGTATTGCCCGGCGTGCTTCCGGCCGTCACTTTTATCTCATAGTTGTGATGGAATATGCCTAGCAGTAGTGACTAATAACTCAGAACTTCTAGATAACCTAGTGTGCTTCAACATGGTTTTACATTCTACTAGAGCGTGCAAGCTCCGCTTCAGTATGTTAGTAGTGCATTCTAGACTGTGGGATCTGTAGTCGCATATTTTGACGTGTGTCGGTATATGTATGTTCCGTTCAGAATTTATGGAGCATGTAGTCTTAAGTTTGTGCGAAGGGCGAACAACGAAACGCACAATGCTTTTTAACTGTACATAGAAGCTCTAGTTACAGCTGTGACCTGTGCTACCCACTTATGATGCCTGCTTCGCTTATATTTATGTCAGCAAGGCAGGTACAGACTGCTTCCAAATAATTGCCACATTTACAGCAGAAAAGTGCCGCACTGTTTTGTGTTTGCATTCGGCGTTAGGATACGATGATGTGCTGTTTTATGCTCAGTTTGGCCTTTGGGTGAAAATCTGTTTTATACCCAACCATCCCGGATTTTCTGTTTCTACTAGTGGAACAGCTGCACCATAGCTACTTTTACCTTCCAACCACTCTTCAAGAGCTCATTGGTACGTGCATCAGTTCTGGGTGCGAAGACCACAAGGACATTAAACAGACAGGACGGGCGCTACTTGCAACCGATTTATTTAGGGTATGTCGATCAGGTATAAGAAGCATAAAAAAGGTCACAGGATCAGGTATAAGAAGCATAAAAAAAGGTCACAGGCGTTTGGCAAGAGCACATTCCTTGGAGTAGATTGATAAAGAGGGGGCTCACTCACAAATTGTTCTTTCATTTGATACGAAACATTTGTTACATTATGTGCCATTACATCCGTGCTTTCTTCCACTATTTTTCTTTTTGTCAACTTGGGTGCACAATTACAATGTTGCACTCAAACGGCCAGTGTAATTTTCTACTGATGGTGCACATTTTCAAGTGGTCCCTGATACATCAGCTGATTTGGCCAATGAAAGCTTTATGTCAAGTCAAAGGTGTCTCATCGCACGACTAACAAGGGGCTTAGCATGCTTCTTACCACAAATTTTGTGCATCTTTCCTTGTGTTATTGTTGCACAAAGCATGGCACACTTTAAAGGTACCGAAAACACTGTCGGAAGATTTCATCTGGAGGCGACCTTTTTAAAGTTGTGCACATTTCGGTGCGACCTTGGTATGATCTTGGAAAAAGTTTTATTTCAAAAATGGTCTGCAGTAGCCGTTGGTGACACAGCTTATGCCTTATAAGAGTCACAGCCAAGATGTTTAGAGGACTACACAACAGATAACGTTTCCACCTGCACTATTTTTATGCGGGAGCACTAGGTTCCCCACTTTGTAATGTTGTGCCCGCTGTTGAGTGAAGCCTGTCATTCAAGCCTGTGTGTGCCCTGAATAGTGGTGCATGCTCTCTCAGGGATTGGCAAGGACAGGGTACTGTTATAGTGTGGAGGCACTAGGAGCAGGGTCCATCTGGACCCACTTAGTGAGTGCTGTAGCTGCACAGGATGCGCAGCGGACGATAGTGCGGAGAGACGGTTAGCATTATATATATATACATTAAGACAAACTCGAGGGGACGGCGAAAATTTGTATTACCAGAAATTTGTCTTCAGCGGACGTTATTGCGTTGTTGATGTTACAAGTGAACAAAAGTGTTGTTCATCTTAATCATGGCACATGGAGTTCATCTTAAGCGGAGTCTGGTACTTGTAGAGGTGTGAAGCCTTGGGAAAAAGGAGCTGAGCATGGCCAGTGGTCAATTTACTACGACAGCAAAGAGGGAAGCCACCAACTTGGAGGGCGGAAAAAGCGGGGAGCCCCAGCTCGGGGAATCAACACGGCTTTGTGAGAGAGGTGCAGTTTTCTTACAATATATATATCCGGATTCTGGCCTGTGTGGCTTTATTGCCTCATGCTTGTGCAATGTATTGGCCCCACAGGCTCCACTGGCGGAAGGACAGGCCAACTATTTCAACTGATATCGAAGCTCAGTGTCACACACAGTCGTCGTACTGAACAAAAAACAAATCAGAACGATGACCAAGCTGTGCTTCCTCCACTCAAGCGCTCCTACTTGCACTTCCTGTAGTCAAATGACTTCCAAACTCTTCTTTATAATGGAGGATATGTAGTTCACAGAAAACAATGAAAATGAAGTGCCGACTGTGCATGCTACATCAGATTGCGAAAACAAAAACATTGTCTTCCAAAGGAATTAGATGCACTACTCCTGCGATATTCCTTTTTTCTAGAAGTGTACAATGATAAAATTCGGTACTGCAAATCACGTGCAAGTAGAAAAAGTAACTGCAAATATAATAAATTGTGTCGGAATATGAATATCATTGGTTTAGTGTAACAGCTTTGAAAGCTGAGATCAAAGATAACTTGGGCAATCACGACCTAAACGAGAGTGTGTGCACTGATTAGAAAATGGTAAAAAAAAGGTGAAGAAAAGACAGCGGAGCAGTGAACAAAATTTGGCACACATGGATGTGGTTCTTCAACATGCTGTGAATAGCAGTATATATTTGACTGGATGCAGTCCTTCCAGTCATTCAAAAGAGGCCCTTGCTATGCATGCCTACTAGGACCAGGATGTTACTGCAGGCATTGCCAACAATAACTCAATGTCTTGCTCATGCCGTTCTCTTGAGTAGATGGTTCTTCCCAGCTCATAAACTCTGTACTGGTAACATTCCACTTCATCTAATGTACACCAGAGTGAACAAATTGGCTTTGGGCAAGGTTTTGCATGCATTAGGCTTTCTTGCATGGCGTAGGTGTCGTGCCATAAAGCCGACCTGAGCAGGCGTGTCTTGCGGTAACCCACTGTAACTGCCCAGCAACTAGGATGTTTTGTTGCCATCATCGAAGACATGGGCTCAATCCCAGCTGTGGCAGCCATTTTTCTGGTAGAGGTGGAAAAGAAAACCTCCGTATAGAGACTTCGCTGCACATTTCAAGGCCCCCAAGTGGTACAACTTGATCCATAGCTCCTAATGTGGTGTCCTTCAAGGAGCATGTGCAGCTTCAGCACGTAAAACAAAGCCCCCTCCCCCCCTCCTGCAAAAAGGATACTTATTTCAGCTGTTGAGGTCACTTAACTACGTTAGACTAATAGAGGACCTTTACTTTCAGATTTTGTATTGACTTAGAAATTTGGTGCTCCCTTGACAGACCGGTGTTTGATCGCAGCCCTTCAGGATTTAGGGTATTTCTTTCAACAGTGAGCAAACCATGGTGTACACCAGATATTGCCATTTCAGGCAAGAGCTGACAGGTAGATAATGCTATCGGTCGCAGTGAAAAGTTGTGCCACCTCTAAACATTTTGGTGAAGTTGTCATCCCAATAATGTTACGACTGGGAACTTTTAAATTTGTAATAGTGCCGTGGAGGCCTTTCCTGCCAGCTAGTGTACACAGACGAACTGACGACTCTTCAGTAAAAATATTGTCTGACTTAATGAAAAATAATGTAGGATTTATGGCTTGCTTTGCTGCCATATTTTCATTTCAATCTGTTAAGCAGGACCTGGCAGTCGGTTACTTGTAGAATTGACACTTGGTTGATTGATTGATTTTAGGGTTTAACACGCCGACGCAATGCAGGCGATGAGGTGCACCGTAGTGGAGGGCTCCAGATTAATTTTGACCACCTGGGGATCTTTAACGTGCGCCGAAATCTCATACACACGGCGTTTTTGCTTTTCGCCTCCATCAGAAAAGTGGTCGCCGCTGCCGGGAACCGAACCCGCGACTTTGTGCTCAGCAGCGCAACGCCTTAGCCACTGAGCCACCGCGGCGGGTAGAACTGACACTTGGACAAGCAGATACAAACTATAATGACAAGATGCAACACAAAAAAAGGAATCGCACTAGTAAATAAATTTTATTCATAACAATCCACACAAATATATACACCGACATACACTTGTAATGCAGGTTTTATGCTATAAGGCGTACAACTGCAATTAACAAATATATTTGTGTCATTTGTGTGCTTACATTGAGGTGTACAAAACTGTAGGCACCAAAAACAATAGCAATGGCCATGAAAGGCACACGTACCCATTGAAAATTATATTCTGGCATTGGAGAAATATTCTGACATGGAGAAATTAAATTCTATATAACTGCACTTCAACAACAATACATAAACAATCCATGTGGATTATGTGTATAGTCAGCTGAAGTGGATGAAAGACAGGATCTATCCATCGCCGCTGTTTTTTTTACTTTGCCGTGGCTAAAACCACGACTGGCTTCACAGATATTGACCTACCTGAGGCAGCCAGCGACAATGGGGGCCAGTGTGCCAAAAAATTGCTGGGTAGGAGCGGCACGCCCCGTCAGGAGGGGCTAAATAATCTCCAACCTCACCAGCTTCGCTTTTCTCACAGTGTGACTGCTGGCCCAAGATGTAGTGGCTGTAACAATCAGTACCGACCGTTCCAGTCAGTATGTATATCACCGGTCAGCACCTCGAATTCAGCACTTAGTCACAAGTCAGTATCAGTCAGCCGGACCCGATTCTCACCTATGCAGAAGTCAAAGTGCAGAACTAAACCACACAGGTACTATATCTGCCTGCTTGACTACCATTATTAATTTTTGAGCATATCCGTTCATTCAAACGTTCAGAACCTTTACCAACTTTGTCTTTACATGGAGCTTTTTTTTGGCATGACGCTCATTTGCGCACATGCGGAAACGCTTGAGTGTGTGCAAAACAGTTCCAACTTGGCCATATTTCAAGCGTGGCAACGCCGTCATTCTTGCGCGGAAGCATAATGTTTTGCAGTAGCAGGAGCACTACTCGACAAAAATTTCTTCAGGGGCTGTGGCGCTTTCAGATAAGCTGCGCCCCTCTTGTAGCACCTTCCTCAAGGTGGCTTGCCAGCCCTACAAGTGACCGAGTTGGGTATACAACAGTTGACCCCGGTCAAGGCCGGCAATGAGAACCGTACATGTAGTTATCTTCAGGATATCTTTTTGAGCCACGCCCTCGTACCAAAGTGATAGGAACCAAAATAAAAAATGCTTTGGCCATGTCGCTGCTGGCCATGTCGCACGCAAAGAAAAAAGATTAGCAGTGTTAATAATTCTTTGCAAAACTATTCTTTTTTGCACTTTGGCAGGGCATGAGCAACAAAATCACTGAATCACTCCACAGCAATCACTTTCTTCTTGCTCCGCAAGTGTCCTGGCTCTAACACGCAGCTCAAAGAGATGAGGCACCCTACTCCGCTGACCATGAACAGAAGTTGGGCTCCAGCAACATAACAAGTGGTGCCAAGTTTATACCAAGTTTGTTGCGTCTTGGCTTGTGGCTCCCTGGGAGTAACAGGTCCTGGCAAAAAATGGGCAGTAACAGTTAGACAAATGATTGCAAGGAGAAAAAAAATCAATTTCTCCTTTTACAGGATTACATGGCACAATGAAAGTTCACATATATGCATGAGCAATCACACACGCACTCCGTAAAAGAGGGTCCATGTCAATGAGGCATGGGTGACATAACACTGCCCCTTTGGAAGGGGCAATGTTATGCTCTTCATCTTGCTGGATGACGTGGCCAGCATGTCAAAGATGGCAAGACCGAGAGAAGGAATGATGATGCGGAAGGGAGACAGCGGCATTCTACTCGTTCGTAACTGTCACACATAAGAAGCTGCATCACGCTTCCATGACTTTCTTACACTAGTGAGGACCACATCTGCTTCTTGTAAGCACAGTCGTGATCCCACTCATCATTCCCAACTCTCTCATTAGTGGGGTGCGGCTCCTCCCCTGAGTTAGTGATGGCTGTGACAGTGTGTAGTGATGCAAGTAGTACAGATAAATTTTAGTATAAGTTTGCTAGGTGCCCTACCTTATTGAATTGCACCTGTCATTTTGTCAACCTGTGGCATATTTTGTATACATACGCAGTAGTGGCATAGGCAAGATGCATAAACTTGTGTATAGCTTCTTAGCCAACGCCTTTTGGCCTTGGCCACTACAACACCAGCCAGAATAAATTGTGGTGGAGGAACTCCTGACGTTGTACTGTGGATCCGGGCAAATTTTGATACAGTCAGGCACACATCACATTTCTGATAAAATGTGGCACTCCCCAGCATTCAGCTGAGCGACAGTGGGCCCACAGTACTGGATGCATTGCATGGGCATTTAGAACGTAACGACACCCTGCAGTGTATGGGGATAGCATTCCAGCTTACTCCATTGTGGGGTAATATTTGACAGCTGAAGCAAAAACCACCATAATTGTTTGGCCATCGAAGTCAACCAACGTGTAAGCAAGGTGCTCACTGCATGTTGCAAAACATGCAAACGTCTATTGCAATCTCGTCCTGTCTATTATGTTCGGTTATTATGCACGCTTTCAGTGTTTAATCAAATCGTGATTGATTTGATTTCGTGAGAAGTTGATTTGATTTTAATCAACTTCTAAATTTCGCTACGCATTCCCATTGAACGTCCGCAATACCCGCAGCTGCGCCACCGATGTGTGCAACATTTGTGAGCGTCGCCCTCGCCTTACCGCGGACAAATTTACCCGTAAATTTCAACCTCATAAAAATCAGATTTCATCACATTTAAATGTTTTCAAAAGAATGTTCGATCACTGACTGATTCGCACTCTCTCACTCACAAGACATCCAATCGTCATCGCATCGTCACAAATTCTCGAAGCGAAGATCGGCAAATCGTAACGGTAATTCTTCGCTGTTTTCAACGATATCGATGCAACCAGGCAGGTTTCATTCACGGCAAATCATGCCTGAACATCAAAGGAGTACTATAAAAACAACGGCACAGCCGCAAGCAATGAAGCAACCAAGTTACAGCCACGGGACGTGCAACAACGCCGGTAAGCAGGTCGGCCGATTCCACTGGTATTTGTACTATACACAGCTTAACAGTAGAGAATCGCTAGGCTTCGAAGCTATTTGGGCTTCGGGTGCGTCACTTAAGCTCGAAAACCTCGTAATATAGACCGTAAATAATTATTAAGCGGTATTTGAGGTCGATAACTCACTTGCCGTACACAGACATGGGCGCCGCCATCTTGGAAGTTTGTTTACATCAATGTTACCAGACGAGCAATGACATTTCACTAAATTAAAAGGCCACTTACAATTATTGCGATTTTGGGTACTCATTAAGCTTAAAAACAAAGCCAAAGTAGCATGGTATTCATCCACAAAACACAAAATTCGCTGTTGCAAATTATGGTGAAATGAGAATGCGCTTGTAGCAATTGTGTCACCATAATGGATTGGCAGAAAATTTTAATGCATACAAGGTATTTTTATTTAGTTATGCTGTCTTTCAGTGGGTGAGCACGCTCACTGTCCTGTGTCGCGCTGCTTCTGCGGACCGTGTGGCTTGCTGCTAGAGTTGTCTTTCAAAAAGTCCGGCATTCATTCGTTCATTTCTGTGACCAGCCACCAGTAACAGACATGTTTTCACTCGTTTTTTCCATATGCTGCAAGCTATGTTCAATCAGGTGTGTGTGGCACCTTAGGTAAGCTTCCACACATTTCTACATTCTCCAGATGTGTGAAATAGAACAAGCTGGCTTTTCCGCCAGATTCATGGCTCACACAAGAAAACTGGCGCTCAACTAAGAATAGCTTGTTCTGTTTGGTTTATTTCAGAAACAATGATTTCTTCTATGGTTTGAGCATTGTTGGACAAATACACTGGCACATTGGAGTCCAGCATGATGATACCATTGCCCACTGTGCGTATAAAGATAAAGGAGCATTTAAAAAGTTGGAATGCAAAATAAATGTTCTGAGCTATGTCGGCAGTCCATGCGTGTTTTGTCCTCCATTGCAGTTTGTACAGAGTGATTTTGATATGATTGGTAGCAGAATATGTGACACTGAATTTGCTCACCACTGGCTGCACTTGAAGAAATCGCAAACATGATAATACGTAACTAGTATACTGTGAATCTCTCTGAACACTGAGCTAGAAATAATTCTCAAAAGGAAAAAAAAAGAGTAAAGAAAGAAAGGGAAAAAAAAAAGGTTGCTCAAGATTACAATACCCCAAATGCAAAATCGGAGCGCAGTGCAAACTGCAGTCTTCTCGGTGACGGCGCGTAGCTGCTGTGTCTCAGAAGTGACCGCGTCATCAGTGAACACACGACAGCGGGCGCAACTCTGGTGTTTTATCACAGTGCATCACTGCCGCCAAGCATGTCTCACGCGGCCTCTGCTTACTGCCCTCCCCCTCACACTTTCAGCATACTTTCCTCCTCCACCTTCCTGTTTGCTCTATCTCATTTATCTCTGGTGCCCTCTTCTTCATTCGGTTACACCGAAGCCGACAGTGATGTGAGCCTCCACCTTCCTGTTTGCTCTATCTCATTTATCTCTGGTGCCCTCTTTATTCGGTTACACCGAAGCCGACAGTGACGTGAAACCACAGAAGCGAAGTGGGCACTTAAGGGGTGCCCTCTAAATAAGAAATGGCAAGCAGATTACCTTAGAAAGCTGTGTTTCAATGAAATTTCTTTTATACCTAACCTATCCTAACCTTGTAGCTGAACAGTTGGCATTGTTCAATTTACCCCAGTCAGCAAAAGCATGATATACAGCTGTTTAACTCCAGCCCTTGTTCATTTTTGAAAAGTGTTTTTTTCGTTCTTTCCTTACTTTTTTTGCTGCTCCAGCAGCGCTGGGAGCATGAGCACGCAAGAAAAAATGTTTATATGTATTTCACATGAAAAGTTGTATGGCCATGACACCTTTAACTTGCATTACAAATTTCCTGCTTCACTTTAACCAAAGCAATTGAATAATTATGTGAAGCATCAGTTTTACATTTAAAAATGGGTAAAATAAGCAAGTCCACCAAGGCAATAAATATTTTAAAGACAAAATGAAATGTCTATTTATATGTTATGTTAAAGTTGGGAAAATTAATATTCTTCATGATTAGTGTTTGCTATTAATTCAATTTGCAACATTGTTTACTGTTTGAAGCATTTATAATTTACAAAAATTCCTTGGGGCACATAGTCTGCTTATGTGGTTTTGAAATAACAAGCATTGTGGCTTCAGCTGGCATTATATGCTTCCTGCACTTTGGTCTTGTCATTGTACTTGCCTGGTCAACCAAAGTTAGCTGGTGCAGAATCTAGCAGTACACCCGACGTCAAGCACATTCCATACCAAGACGTGGTGCTAGTAACTCCAATACCTTTGAGAAACATCATGTAAACTGATAGGTTCACCTGGCGTGCTGAGGCACAATTATGTTGTCTCCCAACAGCTCCGACAAATACCAGGCAATCTGATGGCTCCAGATGGGAGGTTATTGAGCCACGCAGTCTTGTAAGAGCCACCAAGGACTTGCTTTCGTTTTTTATGTTATTTCTCCTTTTAGCACACTTTTGTTCATAAGCCATGCTCCACGCGTACCTGATAAATATCAGGGCCATTCACTGCTTATAACACTAAATATTTCGCCTCATGGAGCAGATAAGGCTTGCACCTCATTAATAATGATGATGATAACTGATAGTGGTATCCCTTTTGTAGCGGGGTGATGACATGTCATCTTACCAAAAAAAAACTAATATACCTGTGTTTTACACGCATTTAATACTAGCTCTGCTCTTAGGGCAGGCACAAAAAAACTTATTAGGCACAGAATACTTATTCTTTCTGTTACACGTGGTAGCTGTCCTAGGCAATATTCCCGTCTGCTTTTCATCCACCAGCATTCTATTAGAATATCTTCCATTTGTCGCCTCGACAACCCTGAAGTTGACTTCCTCTGTGCTACCCTGAAACCCTGCGGCTTCTGGAAGCCAAACATTTCCCTCTAGGTTTGGATGGATACCCTCGCATTCAAACACTATGTGCCGCATAGTTTGTTTCTTTTCCGCAGACCGCGCATACCCCATCACTTTGTGTATACTTTCCCACAAAGCTCTTAGTTCACAAGCAATCTGTCCTAGCCCCAAGAAGCAAAATGCTTCCCTTAGAATTATTGTAGAAATTTTCCTTTCTATTGTTCAATTTCTCAGCCCTGTACATTTCTAACGACGTTTTAGCTTCCATTTCTTCTCTCCATTTATTCATTTCTATCTGCCTTGCCTCCTTTTGGTTGCTTTGGCTGTCTTAGCTTCTCCACTGTTGTTTCTGCATTTCATCTAGTCCTCCTTAACCACTGCGTGTCCACGCTTTTCATGTATATGTACCTGAAAACCTTAGCTGTCCACCTACGTCGATCCATTGCTCTCAGCCTCCTCTCAAAACATATTTTACTCTGAGCTTCTCGAACTGGAAATGCCGCTCAGGCCATTCCTCTGTGCACTGCTTCGTTACTTGTTTTTCCATGCGCTCCTAAGGGCAAATGGCCTACTGTTCTCTGGTTCACTTCAAGGTCTGATTTTAAGCTTTTTAATACAGAAATAAAAGTTGGCTCTGCCGCACAACATGCAAACTTACAAGCCTCACTGCATGGCTTGTTCCTTGGGGTAGGTTTTTTAGCACGACACCAAAGCCATGCAAGAAAGCGTACCACAAAAGCCTTGCACAAAAGTGGAACTCTTGCAGCCAATGTTGGCTGCAAGAGTTGGCTGCAACCAATATATTGGTTAATTTGAAGTTACTTAGCATAAAAAAAAAGAGAATGTGAAAGCAATTGAAAAAACAAATGTTCGCGGATAACGCAATCTCACTGGTAGTAACCCACAACAAAGAAACTTGTAATGCTTCATGTGAAGGAAGGGAATGTGAAAATTGCAGTTAAAGGCTGTGGGATAAAGAGAACAGAATTGGGGCTGCTGCGATTACGGCCATTTTGGACCTCTCGTCGCGGCAAACAAGAACACAGAAAAATCAGATGGCGAATAACTTCACCGTATGAAATTTCAGACGTCGTTATACGCTGGCACAGCCAGGTAGATGGCAGTGCCGCTGATGCTTTCGAATTATTGGACATTCCAAAAAAATTGGCCAGTGACCGTGTACAGCGCTCGGCGATTGAAACGCGATACTCGGAGCGCGTGGCTGCCGGTGCTTGTTGCGTTACAGGTGAGCGCTTGTGAAAGCGAGCTGACGCATTATGGTATACGGTGAGGGTGAGAGCATTTGTGACGCATGCTTAGTGCATCTGGGAGACAGCCCTTCAGTGCGTGGTTCTTGATGGCGCCATAGGGGTGCTACATGCCATGGCTTCAAAACGCTGTGCCTGCGTGCTGCGAAGCTGGGCGAGCGGGCACTGCGCGCATTATGAAGAATTTGAATGCACATTTATCGCGATGTGTTATCGTGTCCCGGCGCAGCATGCAGCTGCAGCGTTTTGAAGCCATGGCATGTAGCACCCCTATGGCGCCGCCAAGAACCACACACTGAAGGGCTGTCTCCCGGATGCACTAAGCATGCGTCACAAACGCTCTCACCCTCATCGTATACCACAATGCATCAGCTCGCTTTCACAAGCGCTCACCTGTGGCGCAACAAGCACCGGCAGCCACGCGCTCAGAGTATCGCGCTTCAATTGCTGAGCACTGTACGTAGAGATCGAAGTCAAACATTATGATTAATTTTTCATCGAGGAATTTGGCATCACTACTCGTTTAAAAGCACCTTTTGTTACATAAAAACTTCCACACACCTATAAGGTTGCAATCAAGAAATGCGAGGCCTGAATAAAACGGAACACTCGGTGGATGAGTGTGAGAGGAAAACCTATGGGCAACAGATGGATTTGGATAAAGCAGGATAGGAGAAATGGGAAATGGAGCAGACAGGCCTCTGTTCTGGAGTGTACACAAATAGACTCAGGATGATGACTACGGCATGAGCAATGCGAGAAAAATTCTCGTCTGGCGATGTGGGGCCGGTCAAGGAGTGCCCCGTGTCAGCAAAAAAGTAGCGATGGCTACCTATTCTTCGATTACCTGAGGCTCCTTTAATCTTAAAACCCCACTTGCATTGCTTGAGGAAATTTTTGCCGAAACGCAATTTCATTAGTAAATTGCAATAAATAACTGACTTCTAAAACGACCATGTACAGCAACCTCTGTAGTGCAGTCTTAGCGATAAAAAAAAAGAAACAGCAGCTTTGAATGCACTCAACACCAATGTTTGGGCACCAAATGTGAGTGCATTAGGTGGGTGCACCACATGGTACGCAGTATTTGTTCATTGTTAGCATCGAGTGTCTCCATTTCACTTTCCCCTGAACAGAATAAGTCGCGGCATGTATCCTGTGGAATCCATTCCATCTTCTAACTCCTGCATGCGAGCGCTAGGAATTCTCAATTATGTTTCCTAAAAAATTACAACAGAAATTGTGGTAACAGGTGCAAATTGTATTTTTACACACACACACACACACACACACACACACACACACACACACACACGCACGCACGCTTATATAATCCAGCTTCTCAACAGGAATATACTTTCACTGCACTGTCCCTACGAAAGACAGACTGCGAAGCGCAGATTTTGCGAAATACTTACACCCGCAACGAGAACAGTGACGCCCTTAGCCCAAGGCATCGACAAGCAGTCTCTTGAGGTAGGTCTGTCTCTCTTTAGAAACAGCGCAGGTCACCCGTCGGCCACTCGTACACGTGCACCGGCTGTAGTGGAAATTTTCGACCAGCCCCTGTAATGGAAGCAGTGAGCAACGTTTCGATGACATAAGATACCGAAATAAATACCTCCGAAACTGTGCCCGCTTTGCATTTGTGCATGCAACCCAGAACCCCTGTTATGCTTACTCAGGCTGTGAACGTTCACCTCGGTGTAATAACTGTCACCAGTAGTAAGCATAGTGACACCATAGCTAGCAGATTCGAGCTCAGTTACGCATATGAGCCCGTAAGAAAAAAAAAATCACGACGCTACGCTTGCGGGTGTGCGTTCGCAAGAAATATGGCACGTAGCTTACCCACTTTAAAATGAGCCTACACGTCTACCACGAGCCCCTATGCCAGCAACACCTTGTGTGTTTTCTTCGGGGTATAAAAAGCGCAATATCAGATGACTAAACACTTACCTCCTGACGAGCTTGTCGCTACCACCGACGTAGACGGCCACGAAATCGAGCTCGCTAAGTCTCCGCCTTTGTGTCGTCGAAGCTGAATGTTTGCAGTTGAGGCGCAGACTGACGTGAGGCTCGGCAGCACCCTAGGAACGTCAGCTGGAATAACAGCTGCCATTTCAAACCACAACAGCGTACAAGCCGTCCGTCCGTTCCGTTGAAACGGTGCCGCAAAAGCACGGATAGACGAACAAGAAACAAGAAATGCACAAAACAACGTCGTCAGCGTTGTCAGCATGGCCAAAGCCCCTCGATTTTTCACACCAAAGTTGGAGAGATTTTGAGGCCAAAAAGACAGCGTTGCCAGCATAGTTGGGTGCGTTTAGGCCGATTTGGCGGCGGTTGTGGTCAGGTTTTAGTCGGATGCATATTGCCCCGGCTTACGGCGCCGCGAAATGTGCGGCAATTTGCAGCAGGCGCAGTTTCGCATGCGTGCTGTTTAAAGCATGTTTCCTACCGAAACAAATTATAGTTTCAACTGCTTTCAAGTCAGCGATCATGGAACATACAAATAACATGCAGTATTTTGCTTTTATGTTTGGCAATGAAATAGAAATTATTTGTTTGGCGTAACCGCAACATAAGAGGGCAGTACAAGCCTCTCCATGACAAAGAGAACCCAATGCATGGCATTTGTCCATACTTGTCCTAGTAAGCTGTTGGGTCACATGATCGAACTCAAGAGAAAAATAACAATGAAAAGTGACTATTTAGCTCATTACAGCGCTGATTGCAGTCGAGCTTGACGAATGAGTGAATCGGCGACATCGGTGCGCTCCGCGGTTATCAGGCGTAGCCCTTCGCTGCTCTTATGTGTCATAGAAGCGATGGTCGCGGCCGTCTTTTTCTGTGATCACGCCCTAAGCTTGTAACATAGCAGCAGACGATGGCGTGGCTGCGGTGGCGGCAGGGAAGGTGATAACGCAACAAAGCTTGCATTGAAGCAGAGAGCCCAGCTATGTTAATAAAGCGATTGAAAGAAATAAATAGATACGGTAAAAATTGTGTGATGTTCTTTAGCTCGACATCCGCCTTTCGCTCGCTTTTGGATCAACGTTACTCAATCGCCTTGTGGTGTTGGCGTCAAATTTGACCTCCAGAAATGTGTTTTTCTTGTCAGCCTCAGCTACCGTCTTGATTTTTATAGTACATGCCAAGTGTTTTTATATCTTTCTTGCACAATATTTGATACCTTGGTAGCGATCTTTATGAGTGACTCGTCAAATTACACTGCATGTCGTCATAGCTATAGGTGCAGCACGTCACTGATTGCTTACGTCGTGCTTACGCAAAAAAACATGGGCGAAATGCCGGCAATTTGTGCAGTCGAGAACAGGGCCCCAGGGGCCCTATTCTCGACTGCACAAATTGCCGGCAATTCAGGCAATTTTCCGGAAGTCTTTTCTGATTGACTTGCAATTTTGGTCACGTGCTTCCGGTTGACAAAGCGGTTGTGTGTGCTGTCGTCATTTTGACGTTTCATGTCGTCGACAAACACCAGTTCTAAAGTTTCCCTTATTTCTCGTTACTAAAGGCGCATAATTCTTGGCCGGCAATGAAAAACCAGACTAAATGCCGCGGACATGACAACGTAAGCCTGGCTTTGCTATTCAACAACAATACTGCTTGTAATACATACCCCCTCTGTGATTGGCTGAGAAGGCGTGACGTAATTTAAACAGTTGGCGGGAACGATTACGTCATGCATTGGCAACTTCAGCCTGCGTAAAAGTGACGTAATGCTACGTAACAGCTTGAAAATGGCGGCTGTTTTTGTCGCAAAATACAAGCAAAATAGGGCACAATATTGCCCCGGCTTACGGCGCCGCGAAATGTGCGGCAATTTGCAGCAGGCGCAGTTTCGCATGCGCGCTGTTTAAAGCATGTTTCCTACCGAAACAAATTATAGTTTCAACTGCTTCCAAGTCAGCGATCATGGAGCATACAAATAACGTGCAGTATTTTGCTTTTATGTCTGGCAATAAAATAAAAATTATTTGTTTGGCGTAACCGCAACATAAGAGGGCAGTACAAGCCTCTCCATGACAAAGAGAACCCAATGCATGGCATTTGTCCATACTCGTCCTAGTAAGCTGTTGGGTCACATGATCGAACTCAAGAGAAAAATAACAAAGAAAAGTGACTATTTGGTTCATTACAGCGTTGATTACAGTCGAGCTTGACGAATGAGTGAATCGGCGACATCGGTGCGCTCCGCGGTTATCAGGCGCAGCGCTTCGCTGCTGTTATGTGTCATAGAACCGATGGTCGCGGCCGTTTTTTTTTGTGATCACGCCATAAACTTGTAACATAGCAGCAGACGATGGCGTGGCGGCGGTGGCGGCAGGGAAGGTAACGCAACAAAGCTTGCATTGAAGCAGAGAGCCCAGCTATGTTAATAAAGCGATTGAAAGAAATAAATAGATACGGTAAAAATTGTGTGATGTTCTTTAGCTCGACATCCGCCTTTCGCTCGCTTTTGGATCAACGTTACTCAATCGCCTTGTGGTGTTGGCGTCAAATTTGACCTCCAGAAATGTGTTTTTCTTGTCAGCCTCAGCTACCGTCTTGATTTTTATAGTACATGCCAAGTGTTTTTATATCTTTCTTGCACAATATTTGATACCTTGGTAGCGATCTTTATGAGTGACTCGTCAAATTACACTGCATGTCGTCATAGCTATAGGTGCAGCACGTCACTGATTGCTTACGTCGTGCTTACGCAAAAAAACATGGGCGAAATGCCGGCAATTTGTGCAGTCGAGAACAGGGCCCCAGGGGCCCTATTCTCGACTGCACAAATTGCCGGCAATTCAGGCAATTTTCCGGAAGTCTTTTCTGATTGACTTGCAATTTTGGTCACGTGCTTCCGGTTGACAAAGCGGTTGTGTGTGCTGTCGTCATTTTGACGTTTCATGTCGTCGACAAACACCAGTTCTAAAGTTTCCCTTATTTCTCGTTACTAAAGGCGCATAATTCTTGGCCGGCAATGAAAAACCAGACTAAATGCCGCGGACATGACAACGTAAGCCTGGCTTTGCTATTCAACAACAATACTGCTTGTAATACATACCCCCTCTGTGATTGGCTGAGAAGGCGTGACGTAATTTAAACAGTTGGCGGGAACGATTACGTCATGCATTGGCAACTTCAGCCTGCGTAAAAGTGACGTAATGCTACGTAACAGCTTGAAAATGGCGGCTGTTTTTGTCGCAAAATACAAGCAAAATAGGGCACAATATTGCCCCGGCTTACGGCGCCGCGAAATGTGCGGCAATTTGCAGCAGGCGCAGTTTCGCATGCGCGCTGTTTAAAGCATGTTTCCTACCGAAACAAATTATAGTTTCAACTGCTTCCAAGTCAGCGATCATGGAGCATACAAATAACGTGCAGTATTTTGCTTTTATGTCTGGCAATAAAATAAAAATTATTTGTTTGGCGTAACCGCAACATAAGAGGGCAGTACAAGCCTCTCCATGACAAAGAGAACCCAATGCATGGCATTTGTCCATACTCGTCCTAGTAAGCTGTTGGGTCACATGATCGAACTCAAGAGAAAAATAACAAAGAAAAGTGACTATTTGGTTCATTACAGCGTTGATTACAGTCGAGCTTGACGAATGAGTGAATCGGCGACATCGGTGCGCTCCGCGGTTATCAGGCGCAGCGCTTCGCTGCTGTTATGTGTCATAGAACCGATGGTCGCGGCCGTTTTTTTTTGTGATCACGCCATAAACTTGTAACATAGCAGCAGACGATGGCGTGGCGGCGGTGGCGGCAGAGAAGGTAACGCAACAAAGCTTGCATTGAAGCAGAGAGCCCAGCTATGGTAAAAATAGACACGGTAAAAAAATTGTGTGATGTTCTTTAGTTCGACATGCGCCTTTCGCTCGCTTTTGGATCAACGTTACTCGATCGCCTTGTGGTGTTGACGTCAAATTTGACCTCCAGAAGTGTGTTTTTCTTGTCAGCCTCAGCTACCGTCTTAAATTTTATAGTACATGCCAAGTGTTTTTACATCTTTCTTGCACAATATTTGATACCTTGGCAGCGATCTTTATGAGTGACTCGTCAAATTACACTGCATGTCGTCATAGCTATAGGTGCAGCACGTCACTGATTGCTTACGTCGTGCTTACGCAAAAGAACATGGGCGAAATGCCGGCAATTTGTGCTGTCGAGAATAGGGCCCCAGGCCTCAAGGCGTCGTTTCGCATTGTCCACCCACGCAGCACCCCCAGCCTCTTCAAAACCGAGAGCTGCTGACAGGGTGTGGCTCTCGGGAGCAGGTGCAACCGCAGGGCATTCGAGGACGACGTGGCTGGTGGTCTCTTCTGCAGCTCCACACGCGGGGCAAGTTGTGTCGAGCCCGGCCGTAAACTTCGCCCGCCACACACGTGTCCGCAGCAAGCCGAGACGGGCCTCTTCCAGCAGGCCACTGCCCAGGGAGTTATCAAAAAACTTCTCCCGGCCGATGGTCGTCTTGGTGGCGCTATACAGGTCCAGAGAGGGCTTCGCCTTTGCACCTTCGAGCCACTCCCTCGTCTCCACCTTTGTCACCTGAGCCCGGATCCTGGCCGTCCTCGTGCTCACGGGCTGTGCGGCAGCTGACGCGATAGACTCGGGCGATACCTCATAACGGCGCCGCATATTCGCCGTCCGTCGGGTCCACCGTGTCGAGATGCCGGAATAGATGGTGTGGATCAGGCCTGGTGGGCCAGGTTAGTGTCGGGCAACCGGAGAAGTCTGCCTTTGTAGCTCAACTTTGCCACTGCTTCCCGCGCCGTAAATGACGACCAACCCAGGTCCCCCTGGATCCCCTCCACCGGAGTGTTCTTGTGGACGCCCAAGGCCATCCTGCCTGCGTCTCTCTGTCTCCTCTCTAAGAATTCACGCGTTCCTGCAGAGAGGCACAACGTGGCGTTAGCGTAGGTCAGCCCTGGCACTGCCACCATCTTCCACAAGGCACGTAGCACCTCGTAGCGGTTGAAAGCCCAAAGTGCATGCCGGCCCAGAAACCCTTTGTTTCTGGCAGCTTTGGTCTTGATGTGCCGCTCGTGTGTCACCAGGTAGTCCGGTCCTGTGCTCAAGTGCACGCCCAGGTACTTCGCCGCACTCGTCATGTGCACCGTGTCCCCCTGCAGTGCCCATGTCCGCTGATGTACCTGTGCCATGCCCCATACCATCACCATGCACTTAGCTTGACTAAACCGCAGTTGTAGCTTCGCCATCTCTGAGCCACAGATGTCCAGCAGGTGTTGCAACTCTTCTGGCGATCCTGCCATGACGGCGAAGTCATCCGCGTACACCAGGGCTGGGATTCGATGGACCACCTGCTGCCCCTCTACCCGGTGTTCCAGCCAGTAACCGCTCCCCGAAAACTCCAACTGGTGCGTTACCTCTGCCACATACAACATGAACAGAAGTGGGGAGAGAGGACATCCCTGCCGCAGACCGCGTGGTATGTCAACCGGCTCCGTAGTCTCGCCACCCCATTCAACTTGTGCCGTGATGTCCTCATACAGAGCCCGGAGTAGGTACAGATCTGACTCGTCCAGGCCATCTTCCCGGAGCAGCTCCCACAGCACCTCACGATTCACCCGATCGTAGGCCTTGGAGATATCCAGGAACGCCACATAGAGCGGGCTCCCGGTCTGCAGGGCAATTTCTATGCACTGCGTAAGGACAAACAAGTTGTCCTCAATGCGTCTGCCGACCCGGAAGCCTGCCTCCAGCTCCCCCAAGACACCTTTGCGTTCGGCCCAGCGCTGCAACCGGCTCTTCACAATCTGCATGGCCATTCGGTACAACACCGGAGTGATGGCTATAGGTCTGCAGTTGTTCAGGTCCATCCTATCCCCGGTGCCTTTATACAAGGGGCGAACCCTACTGCGCTTCCAGTCCCGAGGAATCTCTGCCTCCACTAGGACCCGTGATAGCAAGTCCCCCATTCGCACCCTGGCTTTCGGGCCCAACGCCTTGATGAGACTCATGGGGATGCCGTCCACCCCCAAGGCCGTTCCTGCGTCCACTCTTCGGGTAGCTTGCTTGAATTCGCGGTCCGTCGGTGTCTGTCGCAGGTCGGCTGGCAGAAAGCTGTCGTCGTGGACGGCGGCAGCTCTCCCAGTTGGCTGCGCCACCTGTTCGCTGGGTTTGCTCGGAGGGATCCCTGTGTCCTCGTACCGTTGGAGCGCGCGCAGCCATTCTTCGAGTAGAGGCACGCAAGCCGCTCCCTCCAGTGTCTGTTCGTCCCCTGATGCGCGGAGTCGGCCCTGTGGAGCCGTTCTACTCCCCGATTGAATGTGGCGCCAGAAACGTTGGGGCGCCTGCCTCCCAGCGCGCTGTAAATCGGCCAGAAAACGCTGGTTCAGATCCCTTATTCGAGATTGCACCAGAGCTGCCGCCTCTCGCTTACGCGCTAGAAATTCTGCCCACGCACCCGCTGTGGCTTCATGGTCCGTGTGCTTGCTCAGCCGCCGGTGTAGGCGGCTGGCTTCACGCCGCCGCTTAATGGCCACCGCCACTTCGGCCGTCCACCACGCCTTCACCCGATGCCGGCCTTTCTTCTGTATAGAGCACTGGGCCAGTGCTCCACGGAGCACAGCTATCATCTGTTCATATGTTGTCATTTCATCCACCCTGTCTTCCAGAACAGATGCCATCCTTTCAACGTCACGTTCACTCGGTCGTCGCGGTCCACTTTGAGCAGGCTGTGGGACGGTCTGCTGATGCTGGCCAAAGAAGAGACGAAAACGATTGTGGTCGCTGGCCAGATTGCCTTCCCCGTCCTCGTCTATGACCATCATGTCTAATGACTCATACAGCGTCTCAGACATCAGGCAGTAGTCAATGCATGATGTCCGATCACGAACTGTCCACGTGACTGCCCCTTGGCACTTGTCCGTCAGATTAACCACAACTAGATTCTCTCTCCTCGCCATGTCCAGCAGCAGTCTTCCATTCGCGTCCGTGTGTCCATCTAGCTCCTCGACGTGGGCATTGAAATCCCCCACTATCAGAACTTCATACTGGCTGCGGAGCTCCTGCATGTCTGCGCTGAGGCAGGCGCTAATTTCCTCGTTCTTCTCACGCCCTGCCCCCGTCCACCAGTACACTGTGGCCAGGGCCACTGGTTTGTCGGCTACCCTGCCCGCTAGCCACATATGTTCCTGGCAGGTAGGCCTCTCTCTTGTCCACTGATGGGGACTCGCACACAGGCATCCTATCCCACCTCCTCGCCTTTCATTAGCCTGCCGGTTGCACCCCTCCCAATGCATGTCAGGATCTGCTGGGGGGACTTCCTCATCTCGAAGGTGTGTTTCCATGACTGCACAAACCGCTAGCCGATGGGTCCGCATCTCCTTCGTAAGCTCGGCCCATTTCGACTCTTTCCTTGCTCCCTGCATGTTGAGGAAACCTAGCTGCAGACCTCTACCCTGTCGCTTTCGCCGTAGGCCTCTGCGTTTGCGCCGTCGGCTGACAAAAGCCCGTGGCAGCATTTTTCCTACGGGGTCGGTCCCCAAATCCTCCAGCTGGGCTACTTCCTCGGGGCGCCCCACTGCCGTGGTCTGCCGTTCATTTGCAAGAAAGCTTGCTTCAGTGCCTCTACGATAGACACTTCTAGGTGTCTGGCCGGCCTCTGATCGTGCCGGAAACGTCTGGAGGGGCGCAGCCCTAAAAAAACGCAGAGTCGTCGGCCGAGCCGCTGTCCTAGGACCTCTGCCTTCCTTGTATTGTATCCTGTGTCCTGCGTCCCCGATTCTGTCGCTCGGCCGGTGGTAATGAACTCCACTTTCCCTCCCAGTTCCTTGCAGGCCACCCTCATCAAACTGTTCCATTGCTCGCAACGACTGGAGATGCTCTCATCCGGGCCTGACTGTTCAGGCAGAGCCTGGACCACGAAGTGGTACTGCGGTCCTCGCCTCATCCACTCTATCAACTTGGAGTGGAAAGCCTGCACCAATGTGTTGAGGTCCATGTCGGTGCGCCCGATGTCCCTCAGACCGGCCTGAATGACTACCATGGCTTCCGAAACACTCCAGAGGTCTGTAGCCCCATCTACTAGTTCCGCCACCTCGTGGATCGTGGCATCCTGCTGGATCCTGAACTGGACGTGGTCATTCCACCGGGTGGTTTGGAGCACATGGGGTTTTAGGCGTCGGGCACTCTCATCTCCAAACACAAACGCCCACCTGCCCCGTTTCACCTACTGTGGGGAGCTCTTCTTGCGTGTCGGCTCAGATTGCTCTTGGGGCTGTAGCTCGGGGGCCTCCTCAGTCTCAGCAGGTTGTTTCGGTCTCCGCGCCTTCCGCTGCTTGCTCGACTCCCTCCCCTTGCCTTCATCCCGGAGCTGCATCGGCCGATGCTCTGCGTGTCCGGCTCCCACCTCCTGCCTGCCATCAGAAACTGCCAGCAGTTGAGTGCTCGTGCCGTCCCCGTCCTCCGTCATTCAGAGATGGAGAGCCCCACTGCCAGGGGAAACAGGCTCACCCGCAGCCCCACCAGCATCTGTGGTGTTGGCAGCCGCCACTCCCCCGTGCCAGCACGCGTTTGTACAGTACGCTGGCAACAACATCCGTGTTCCAGTCAGGTTTTAGTCGCTTCGGGGCAATATTGTGCCCTACTTTGCTTGTATTTTGCGACAAAAACAGCCGCCATTTTCAAGCTGTTACGTAGCATTACGTCACTTTTACGCAGCCTGAAGTTGCCAAGGCATGACGTAATCGTTCCCGCCAACTGTTTAAATTACGTCACGCCTTCTCAGCCAATCACAGAGGGGGTGTGTATTAAGAGCAGTATTGTTGTTGAATAGCAAAGACAGGCTTACGTTGTCATGTCCGCTGCATTTAGTCTGGTTTTTCATTGCCGGCCAAGAATTATGCACCTTTATTAACGACAAATAAGGCAAACTTTAGAACTGGTGTCCGTAGACGACATGAAACGTCAAAATGACGACAGCACACTCAACCGCTTTGTCAACCGGAAGCACGTGACCAAAATTGCAAGTCAATCAGAAAAGACTTCCGGAAAATTGCCTGAATTGCCGGCAATTTGTGCAGTCGAGAATAGGGCCCGTCGCGCGTACCGGAAGTGATGAAGCGGCGCTCGGTGACGCGCATGCACACTATGTATTGAGGGAACTCTGCTCTGTACGCTTTAAAAATCCTTGTAAAAATCATTTTAAATATGCATTGAATAAACTTTTAGCCGCAATTAAATGTTTGAGATGAATAGTAACGCCAATATCATAAAATTTGAGTAGAAAAAAAAAGTCCTTGCCGTAGCAAGACCAGCCACGATCAATCCAAAGTCATTTGGGTCATGCGTGCAAACTCTACGATGCGTGCCATGCGTGCGTCGTCGTAGGTCAATTTTCTCGCCTGCAACTTG
The DNA here is from genome assembly GCF_048455015.1 of Haemaphysalis longicornis. Classification (NCBI taxonomy): domain Eukaryota; kingdom Metazoa; phylum Arthropoda; class Arachnida; order Ixodida; family Ixodidae; genus Haemaphysalis; species Haemaphysalis longicornis. The sequence goes on along the minus strand of NW_027526233.1, from coordinate 68,522,638 downwards.
AGTAGCTGTATTAGCACTTTTAACCACTCCGCTATTGTCCCAGCGACACACCGGTGAAGCGGCCTAGTCATGTCCAAAAGTGTGAAGCGGCTCAAGTCTATGAAGAAGGTGGTGGAGAAGGTGATGCACACGACGCCGCTGAAGCTTTACGTGCCGGCCGGGATCGCCCAGCCGGGCCCTCCGCTCGGACCGCAGCTGGATCAGCGTGGGATCAACATCGCCCACTTCTGCAAGGACTTCAACGAGAAGACCAAGGACATCAAGGAGGGGCTGCCCATTCCTTGCAAGGTGGGCAAGACCGAACAATGACCTTACGAGGCCGCACGCTCATATAGTCGGTTGAGAACTACGCATCCTCTGAAAGGAATGGAGCAGTGCGATGACTTCGCCGTAGAAACGCTTGCAGTTTACAGTTTTGCGCATGATTGCGCATTTGTGTATTCCTTTGGTCTATCCCGTCCTGGCGTGGTTTTGCCACGCTCAGGAGACGGTTGATTATTTAGACGTCCCTTTGTAAATCTAACCGGTAATGTTGTACACGCTACCGAAACCGCACTGGCCCGCTATGAGAGGTTCACGAGTGGTTTCGAAAGGCCTTCACCTGGTGCGGCTGTAGTACCAAAAGAATCAATGGATACCTAGTAAATGGCAACAAACCTTTCTTTTACGCTTTTGCTTTCTTTCAAAATCTCACCTTTTCCTCGCTTACAACGTTAATATCTTTCGTAACATCTCCCGCCGCAGAGTCAGCCAACTGGACCAGTGTGTCGCCTTCCCAGCGCATATGCACTCGAAGGAAGGACATGACTGTTGTTAAATGTGCACCCTCATTGGCCGATGCGTCCACTTATTACCCAAGCGAAAATGGTATCTGGAACCAACTGATTTGCTGTTGGATTCCCAGCTGGGACCGGCTAGGAATTGAGCCGTAAACTGGCTGGTACCAGCTACCATTTTCTCTTGGTATCCGCTGGTCGATTCCTTTGCTGCTGCTTTCTCTGCGCAGCACGAGGTTCTTTGTCTGCGCTTGTCCGACAGCAAACGATGCCGTATTCACTTGGGAATTTAATCAATTTAGGTTAAAATTTTGATTTTCCCGCAGAATCTGTGTTTGCGTGACGTTTACAATGAAGTCACAAGGGTGGGATTCGGCACTGCAGCCTTGCTTACCGTCAGTCCTCTCAGATGGCGCTACCATACTCAGCCGCGGACCGTTGACCACTGTTGCCTTATTTTGGGATGTATTTGCAGCTATCTTGTTTTTGTTGCGGTAGAAAGTAATTGCTTCGTGAAACTTGGGGTATTATTGACAGACAGGGTCACGAAAGACAACGCCCTATATACCAATTGGCCGGTGTCGTGCAAGACAACTCCAAAGCAGCGGGCTGCTGTGCAGCTAAAAAAAGCATAGTGCGCCCACTAGCAACAGCAGTGAGCATCGGTAATTCTATGTTTACGTGTATTTTTGTAACTTTCATTGTTTACCTCCACCATACTTGCTGTTGTGAAATGAATGTGCATTACATTTAACCGCAAATAGCTTGTTCGGCAGCTCTGGCTAATTTGTGTTTGCTTTTTTTGGCCCCCGCCAATCGCAGAGCTGGCTGGTGTGACATTATAGGTTCCATTGCGGGAAATGGGCGAATGGGTCGCATGGCCATTCCCTTTTTTATTAATTATATAGCTTATTTGAGCGAGTTGTGTGTTAAAAGTGGTGTTAGTATGATTCTTACGAGGCAATCTTTCTAATGAAACAAACTTGTGTTTTGTGTGCATGGCTCCATTAAAGAGAGAGAGTTCAGCCACATTTTCACAGGAAGAGGAAATTGACGCAAGAATATCACGGGCAAGGAATATTTCAGGCGTAAGATCTTAGCAGTGGTCATTGCATCCGTTTGATAGGAAGCTGGAAAAACAGCGCGTGATGGTGATGATAGAGTCAACCGTTTTTTTTTTTTCTGTTCCCACCGCAGATATCGGTGAAAGCTGACCGCACGTACGACCTGGAGATGCTGAACCCCCCCATCACGTACTTCGTGAAGCAGGCGGCCGGCATTGACCGAGGGGCCATGCAGCCTGGCCGGGAGTTCGCGGGCATGATCACGCTCAAACACGTCTACGAGATTGCCCGCATCAAGAGCCAGGACAGCATCTACGACTGCGTGTCCTTGCAGGACATCTGCAAGGATGTCCTCCAGCTGGCCCACCGCTGCGGCGTCAAGGTCGTCCGCAGCCTTACGGCCGACGAGTACCGGCAGTTCCCCGAGGCCCGCGAGCCCGTCGTCAACGAGCAGCTGGCCGCGCTCGAGGAGAAGCGGCAGTCCAAGCTTCTTCGGACGGCTGCTTGAGCGCCGGTCGTCTTGCTTTTGGAGCAGATTGTTGCAAGGACAGTTCGCGCTCGCATCTGCCTGGAGCGGTTCACCTTCATTCTTCCTTTGAGTGGGACGAGAACCGTTTGAACGGTGACCGTGGTTCTGTAGCCGTGTCGACCAGTTCCCGCTAGCTTCCGCTGCTAATTGTTTCCCTGTCGTTTTTCCTTCGAAGGCAATGAGAGAGTGCTGCCTGCGATGCATTGTTGCAGTCCCGGTATTTTTCGTTTGAACAAGAAGAAGACTAAGAACTGCACGTAAAGGATGTGACTGTGACGAGAGACAGGACGGGTTCAGCCTCCAATTTTTTTGAAGTGCCCCCTGGAGACAAATAAAGCTCAGTGCAGCATGTTGTGCGGGTAGTTGGTGTTCCATTTTAAGAAAAAAAGGCGCGCGTAAAGGACGGGACACCAACTAGCCCCCCCAACGTGCTACTGGCCCTGTTTGTGCATGGCCACTGATGACAGCATTGGACAATATGACACGAAAGAGAAAAACGGCATGTGCAGTTTAAGGTGCGAAGTCGGTCGGCTCAGGTCAGTAGGTGGTGCAAGAGGAAGAAATGGGACACGGTTGAAGCAGGAGGAAATAGTGCACTCATTCATCTGGTCCTTTTACTCATTTGATTGACAAATGAAGCTTGAATTGTTTTTTTTTTTCAAACTCCTCCATCCATGTGCTTTCGGTAGTGCACTTTTCGCTGTGAGGTGTAATACGTAGTGTTTGTATTTTTGCGGTTTATTTTAGGAAGATGTTTCCTATACAGGCAGAAAGCTTCTGGGTCTCTGCAAGCTGTTAGGGGTGAAAATTATACGCCAACGCAAGCACCACGTATTTTCCCATTTTGTTCGAGCATTCTATGCGTCCACTGTTACTCAAAGCTGGGTGAAAACGCGCAGGTTTGGCATCGAAATGGGCAGGTTTAAATGCAGGAAATGTTTCTACAGATAAAGTGGCTTGCTTCAAGTCGTGCTCCTGTACTGTGCGTCAGAGTCCGAAATATCGGCCACATCGCTACCGTAAAGATTGGGCCCTGCAATGTTGTGGCAAGAAACGTGCTGAAGACGTGGTATGCCGTGTTCGTTGAAGTGACGTTTTTGTTCCCTCCAACGTGGCATAGATGGGCCCAGCAATGTGGGGATGTCGAAACAAGAAAATGCTGACTAGGGACAAAAGTCCCTAGATGTTCATTTTTACGGAAGGGTGAATGCTGCATTTTGTTTTGTTCACACACACAGTTTGATGTTTCTATTGTCTGTACAGCTTTTTTGTAGGGACTGGCAGTGTATATAAACATTGCCTTTCCAGTAAAAATGTAGTTTCCACCTGGTGTCTTCTGCTTGTCTCCTGTTGTGTTCACCGGAGCAGAGTTGATTGATTTGATTGATTGATTGATTCTGGGGTTTAACGCGCCGACGCAACGCAGGCGATGAGGCGCGCCGTAGTGGAGGGCTCCGGATTAATTTTGACCACCTGGGGATCTTTATCGTGCGCCGAAATCTCGTACACACGGGCGTTTTTGCTTTTCGCCTCCATCAGAAAAGCGGCCGCCGCGGCCGGGAATCGAACCCGCAACCTCGTGCTCAGCAGCGCAACGCCTTAGCCACTGACCCACCGCGGCGGGTCCACCGGAGCAGAGTTAAAGCAACTCCTTGAAAAGAATTTTGGCGAACACCCAATGAAAACTGTTTCAGTGGTCTTCAGGTGTTGGTACTACAACTGTGTCAGCTTGTTACGGCTGCCAGCGATTTTTCTTTGTTCAGTAGAGTAGTCAATGCATTCTTCCTGCCTCTTCCTTCAACATAGCAGCAGCCAATGCCAGAGCAGGTGTTCCTAAAAGGACGTAGCTGTTGCTGGATCAACAAGGACAGATTGTTTCAGGGGTGGTTTTGGGCCCTGCATAGCTAACATGGGGGCCGTGGCATTGCATGTCTCCCTGTCACAACTGTTCTTGAATCTTGTTTTTTTTTGTGCAGAAATGTATCGCGAGTCGTGCAGTAGAACAACTGGCTTCACAGGATGCATTATGGATAACCACTTGTCTGATTGCAGGTTACAGTGGTCCGAGAGAGTTGAACGTTAGGCATTCAGTAACCTGTAGGTATATTAGGAGGCTGCTTTTGGCAAAGTTGAACCCGTGCGGGCAAGTTACTTCTGACACGCAACTCCTTGCATTAGGGTCAAGGGGGCACACTGGTCTTAAAAGTTTATTTTTACAGTTATGATGACAAAAATTGGTGGACATACGTAGTTTTTCACTCTGATTGCAGGTATAAAATTTCTTTTTGTGTAAAACAGCTACATTCAAATTTATAAGGATTTGTATATTTGATTTTTTAACATTTTACGTGAGAAAACTGCTGGAGGGATGCAGCTGAACGAAGTACCAGTGAAGTGTGCACAAACCAGGGAGTGCAATAAGACCAACCGTATCATTCTATGTGGTCCATGACAGAAGTTACGACCGTTTGAAGTTTGGGCTTGGAAAGAAAAAGCAGTTTTTCTGGTTCCCACCTAAAAAGCCCGACCTTGCACAGTTTTTCCTCCAAAAATTCCGTACGTGGAACAGTACCAGATATGTACTTATAAAAGCCATGGAGGTCCAATTTCAACAAAGAAATAACAATTTTTCCATAATTCCCCACTTCTTCGCCACGCGTGGTGTCACAGTGATACGAAAGTCTCGAGAGGTACATCCCAGCATGTAGTGCAGCTAAGAAGGTCATTTCTTTTACACTGTGAAGCTGAATGCTTAAACCATGCAATATGGGAAGCAGATAGTGGATTCCGTATTTCAGTGGTTGTTTAATTAGCGTTATTTTTAATTGGTTAGCAAGAGTAGTTCAAACCTAGAAGTTAGAATTGATTTAAATGTGTATGCGATTGCAAAACAAAAAACTGCTTCCCATATTTCCTTCTACACAACTTCCGGTATCTATTTATGTCTTGCTGGTAAGCTTTTGTTGAATAGTTCCTTTCCTATTGTTCTGAAGAACAATCAAGGAAAATTTTAAATTAACTTGGAAACTAGTTGCCTCACATCAAAAACTAATTATACATTTGAAATGACAAAAAAGCTGAACAATCCCGTGAAGTTTCGTCAAAACTGGTTGGAAAGCAAAAAAATAGTTTATAAGACAGTTGTGCCACCTTAAGGTCGACCAACCAACTTGACTTGGTCATCACAATGCCACTGGAATCACTATCGTTAGCAAATAATCTACAAAGTGGAAATTCCGCCTTTATTCCCTTGCGACAATGCTTATACACACGTTCTTTACACATACCAGAAGGCGCCCGAAAACCCCTTCTTGATGCCCTGAAAAGCCATAGGAGGCTTACAGCTTTTCAACAAGGGGCTGTTCTCAAATAATGAATTCATCGTCTACCATATTGGAGCTTAAGCCTGCAGTTTGGTGTCGCTGGAGCCACCATTCAATCTTCAGCTTTTGGCCCAACTTTGCAGTTTCCTGGCCAGCAATTTCCACATTGATGCAGGAGATTTGCGTGCCATTGTGGACAGACAAGTGTGACGTTTGTTCATCCTTGGAGTACCACCCTTTCAGTCCCAGCTGGCTTCGCACGACTGCAACGTGTCAAAGCCAAGTTGCAGTCGCATCCGTCACAAAAGCTGTCACATCGAAGAGATGGTCAAAAGAACAGGACCACACAACCGCCGCAAATTCCCTCCTAGTAAAGCCAAGAACACTCCTTTGTGCGTGGCGAGTTTAGCAGCATAAGTGTTCGTCTAAAGTGATGCCTGCCTGCAACTGATCAACACAGGAGGAGCTTTTGAAAGGGCCTTTTTTTAGGTGCCAAAGCTACGTTTAGGCTATGAGACACACCATAGTGCAGGGCTCCAGATTAATCTCAACCACCTCAGATATTCTTAACAAATGCTGAAATTTGTTGTATTGTAAGGAGCTGCAGACAACGTGAGAAACAAGACCGAGGAGGCGTCGGCGCCACACGCAGACGAAGTTCACACAAACTTGCCTGCCTCCAGCGAGTCACGTAAAGCGCCTGGGCCCCGTCACTCGACACCTCGTACGATCGCCGTAGGCGTCTTCGGAACGCCCACCGGGGTTCGGGGAGACCCATTCGCAGAGCGTCTGTTTCCCCGAGGACGCCGGCGCACGAGAGTTGTCTGGGCTGCGACCTATTAGGTTGGTTTGTGTGTGTGTGTGTTGTGCGCGCAGTGAGTGAACGCTGGGAAATGAAGACGACTCTCCCACGCCGCCCCGCTCCGAAAAGGACGCTTGTGTGGCGGTGGATGCCTGCAGCAACCGTCCCCATTCTTTTCTTTGTATACTTCTTTTTCCTTCTCTCGAGATTCTGCCAATAAAGTCAGTCTGGAAACGGAACCCAAAGGAGATGCATCTTCTGTTTTAGGCTCCTGCACACGTGGCCTTGCCACCCTGTAACGATACGTGCAGTACAGTGCTAACTTGTTTTCGAATAGATTATGCATCTAAGCAAGTTATCAGCAAGCTCGTAAGAAAGAGAAGAAGAACTACAACAAAATTTCAACAAACGGGCACATTCATTTTTCGCCTCTACTTTTTTGTGGCAAGCATTACCATTCACTGGGCAAATTGCCATTGTGTGATGTTTTATCTGCAGCGTAGCATCTTCACAGCCAGATTTACAGCCGAGTGCAAAACAGCGCATGTTGGCATTAAGGAAGTGTACTGGCTGCCATTTTCTTGGCAGCTCCCTCAAAGAGGCCATGCAGACAAAACGCAAGTTCGGTTCATTCAAAAGATTGCCTCGTTAGAATCATTGTGACACCACTTTTAACGCAAACTTCGCTCAAATAAGCTATATAATTAGGAAAAAAGGGAATGTCCATGCGACCCACTAGCTCATTTCCCGCAACAGAACCTATGATGTCATACCAGCCAGCTCTGTGATTGGTGGGGGCCGGAAAAAGCAAACGCAAATTAGGCAGGGCTTATAAGCTTGCCGAACAAGCCATTTGAACTTAAATTTAGGGCACATTCTTTTTAAAGCAGTAAGAATGATGGGACAAACAGTGGAAGTTACGAAAGCACACATAAACATAGAATTACTGATGCGTACTGCTGTTGCTACTGCGCACACTATGCTTGGTTTAGCTGCACAGGACTGCAGGGCTTTGGGGTTGTCTCAGACGACACTGGCTGATTGACGCAAGCAACGTTGTCTTACGCGACCACCTCTGTCGAGCGAGCACCATGTTTCACGAAACCATTATTTTCTCCCTGAACAAAAACAAGCCAGGTTTAAATATGGTCCAAACTAAACCAAAGGCAAAAAATGACTTTCAGCGGTATGGTGGCGCCATCTAGGTTCACTAACACTAAACAAGGCTTCGCAATCGGCTGCAGAGCGGTCGACTCCTGCGATGTCATCGCAGACCACGAAAACGCACGCTTTAGCAGGAGAATCAAAATTTTAACATACATCGATTAATCTCTCAGTGAATAAAACATTGTTTGCATCCAGACAAGCACTGGGGGAACTATAAAGCAGGAAATCTTTCGAATAAAATAAACTTGTATTTTGTCTGCACGGCCGCTTTTCAAGTATGCATTTGTAGTGCGTTTAGTTGCGTCCCATTATTGCAAAGCAGCAGGAAAGCGCTCTCCCTTTGTTGAAGCACAGATACTCTGCTTAACCAAAACCACACTGTACAGTGTCATACAGTAATGGATGTCACTGGAGCCAGTGTCATACAGTAATGGATGTCAATGGATGTCACTGAACTATACACTATACTCGGTTACAACTCAAGAACGGCACCACCTCATGTAGTGTATCACTCCGCCAAAGCGCCGGACCCGTTACGTCAGTGCGCGCACGTTTTGAAAGGGGTTTGCTATGAATGCGTGATATCGTCTGCCTAGTTTCACGCAGTTTGTTTGTTGTCACTGGAGTCGCTTATAAGCATATTAACTCCACAAAATCACAGGAACAGCTCACGCCATATTCAAAATATTCCCAGTAACTCCCTACTTGCGCCGCGCGGAGAAGCATCCGGCTACGGTGATAAGGCACAGCGGCAACTTCCGGTGCCGTTCTTAAGTTGTCACCGAGTATAGATGTGCAACCAAAACATGCAGAAACCAAGGCCACAAGCACAACGCAACTTTTGAGCATTCTTTATTTACCGGTAGCCGCTGAAACACTGCACTCATAAAAGCACACACAACGTTTATTACAAGTCCCTTTTGTTACATCAGTTGCAGCGCCATCTCCACACATTGCGGACGCTGTTTTGACATTTCCTTTTTGTTTGCTTTAAAAGAGAGCACTTGCATTTTTAAAGCGAACCTTCACTGTCCTCACTGATGCCGTTGTATGCCAATACGCCCTGCAGGAAAGTCGACTTTCTCTGACGATGACGATGAATGATCTTGAGTGAAGTGAAAGAAAAAAAAACGCATCAGAGGCTGGAATTGAACCGTTGTCCCTCGCGGTACGAAGCTGCCACCTATCCGATACCTCTACTTCGACATGGTCGAAAGTTAGTCGAAACTCAGACGACAACCAAAGAATCCGTCGTGAGAAAGCATTGCGTTCAACCATTACCATCGTTAGACGGAGGATTGCATGATTTTGTTAGTGTATGGTGAACCGGATAGAACAGTGGTAGAAGCGCAGCCAATAACACCAGTACAATGAGAGCACAACCTTCGTTACTTTTGCGAAAGGCCAAGGTTACCAGCACAACCCTGGGCACAGCGTCTCGGTAAAGACAACTTGTGATGCACAGCTCGCTATATCGGGAGGTACACTAAGGGAAGGGAACGTTTGTGGTTACCCCGCAATTTCAGGAGGAGGAGGAGGAGGAACAACTTTATTTAGTCATTAATCATTGAGTTGTTTGACTAATGATGGGCTTCTTCTTGACTCTGTGAGGTGGCCAGAAGACCTTGCTTCATGGAAACTTCCAAAGCCCAGTCCACGGCCTGAATTTGGTTCTCAGGCTCGGACCTGGTCACCACAGCCTATTTGGTTAGACAGATGCCATTTGGCTTTGGGTTTGATCTCAGTGCACTCGTATAGGATGTGGGCTAGATTGGCTTTTTTGGCCTCACACATTCTGCATTTTGAGGGGTACAGACCTGGGTACATTAGGGTCAATTTGTGAGGGTTCAGGAAGGTATAAGATTGGAGTTGCCTCCATGTCGCTCGCTGGATTTTTGTTAGGAAATAATGGGGGGAAGGGTACACTAGTCTTTCATTTCTGTAGTGAGATGTAATCTCTTGAAAAGTAACCATACGCTCCTTAGACCCTCACAGGGACATTTGATCCACCGCCCGGTTGACGAGTTGGCGGTCAAAACTGTGGGCCACCTCGATCCCTGGATGGGATGAGTGCGCAGCAATCCGGATAATCTTGATCTGGCAGGGTTCGAACTGATTTCTTAAAATAGAATTTGAGATGCCGGTTCGCGAATTTTGTTCTTCGCAAAGTTATGCACAGCCGTTTTGGAGTCGCTGAAGACGAATTTTAATTTGGTACTAATGTCTGCCACGAAAGAGTGAAGCAACGGCGTCTAATATTGTCCCCTTCCGGGTCCCAGCTAAAAGGAGAAAATAAAAGAGACTTGCATGCAATGGCTCATATCTCTCTTTCTCTCTCTCTCTTTTTTTGCGGCCGTGAAGCGATGAGGACAACAAGTCCCCCCCCCCGCCCAGAAATTACACAATTAAAAAATTTTCCCAAGCAAATTCTGGAAGGTTTAAGGCGCCAAAGCTATACCTGGGATGTTAGGCGTGGCGTAGCGGAGGGCTCCAGATTGTGTCAGACCACCCGGGGATCTTTAGCGTGCGCCCAAACTCGACGTCACACAGGAGTTCTCGTTTTCACCTCCACCACAAAAGCAGCCCCCCTGACTGAGATCGAAGCGACATTTAAGAAACAGCACTGTGACCAGCACAGTGCTTGGGCGACGACACTTAAAACGGCAGGCTTACGCACCGAGTTCGACGGGCGGCAGGGCAGTGGTCACAAGAACCCGTGTGATATCTGGTCCAGAACCATGAGCTGTTAAGTTACTTATATAACCTCCACTCTATCTGTGAGTGTAGTACCGTTTTGCCCCCCACCATTCCCCCTTATTCACATTAGGGCAGCACCCGAGTACGCCACCAATCACAGCTGCAGCGCCTCGAAGGAGGTGATGGCTTCGAAGGCCGCCTTCTGGTCGTCGGTGAGCGGCGCGTTTCCTGGGCGCACCACCAGGCGGGCCTGGAAGCCGGCCTCTGTCGCCGCTTGAGCCTCTGCGGGAGAAACGACGCAATTAACCGACCTGGCAACACTGTTCTCTTGATACCTCAGTGTACTAAGGTCCCTGAAAGAACTAAGGTAGCGCCAACTGCTCCCTCCTTCTCCGCTGCCCTCCTCTTTTTTCTCTCCCCTCACCCGCGGCGCCGCCGTCCCTTTAACTCCGCGGCGGGGCCGCCATATTTGTTGGCCACTTGAGAGCAGACGCCCTCGCTACGCTTCAGGGCGCTCGCTGCAGTTTGCTCTTGTTTTCGCGCCGAAATCGCTCTTTGGTAGCATTTATAGGATTTCTAGAGCCCCGTTTTACCAACAGGCACTGAGTGATAGTGTTTTGTTTTATATTTTTGTCTACAAGGGGATATTTGCGGGGCGGATGCCGCTGGCGCATACGCACAGCGCGGTTTTTGTTTACGTGTGCGGCATTCTGTAACACCTCAGGATAGCTCGTGAATGCGAAAGGATCGAGCGTGGACATTTCAAACTGCTCTGTTACGGTAGTTCCGTTCTTGCATTCGCGTGACTGTGGTCGTGCAATCACTGCACAGAGGTCTTGCGCACGGTTCGCGGCAGTATACAGTGCGCTTCATTCGCAAATGCCGTAGTTCGAGCGCTGCGCTGGCGTCCTTGCACTCGCCTTTCTTGCGATAATTGTGTATCCTCAGCGGCGTTCACTCTGCGCCCGCTTTTACTAACGACATACAGCCTACCTTAATTACGCGCAGTTTAGAGTGCTTTGCCGTTTTTGTAGAAATGTTTCCTTCACCTTCATGTCGTTATAGGCTGCTGTGAGTAGACTAAAAACATACACGTGCTGTTGTGCGTGTGTGCACGTACAGCGACGTGAAAAGCCCCTGCTTCCCCGACTTCGCAGCCGGATACACTAAACTACACTCGCGGCCGTACGTTCATGTGCGAACCTAGTGAAAAACGCAGACTTGTAATTCTGGGAATACGCGCCAGAGAAGACTGCGATCAATCGATCGGGTAAACTGAAATTACAGTCCCTCTAGGTACAAATTATGTAACTAGTTACTGCAGTTAATTAATCATGCAATACGTTTTTTCACCGGGCGCGGTCGTTTACAGCCGTTATTAATGGAGGCGCCTGGACAGAATTGTTTTGTGCTGGGATATATTCTGGCAGATTTGTTCATTGCACTAACACAGGGATACACCCGAAAGAAATTCGAAAGAGGACCAATGTCACGATGATTATCAAGAGAAAACAATAAATCACAAAAATGAATTGGTGCCAGCAAATAGATATTTTATTGGAACAAACGTCCGTAATGACGTCGTGCAGGTGGCTTGTGCTGCTGACGTGGCTTCCCGTGAGAAAAAATGTTGGGAGTGGCATTTGGGTTTAGTTTTTTTAACGCCAAGCTTCTCCAATATCCGTTGCTCAAATTGATCCGTGAAATAATCCTATTGAGAAGGGAAAAGAAATGTCGCCACCGAGTTTGAGATGCGCCACAAACACTCCGCAAATATAGGCAATAATGCATTGCAGAAGGGAGTTAGTGACTGTTCTACCGTAGCATGGTCAAATTCGTGTTCGCGCATCTGCTCAGTGCCGCGTCCGCTCAACTCGCTACACTAAACCTGTTTAGCAAGCGCTTTGCTGGACAAAAATACGTCTGCTGAAAATAATATAGTCGCCCAGTGTGTTTTGGTTCAAATCGCAATGACTGGATACGCTGCGCCATTGACTACTAAGATGAAGTAAGCGCTCACACTGCAAATGTACGGCATCACGTGTAATGCAAACGTAATTCGTTCCTCTGTGCATACACGGAAGAAAGGGCGTACAGCCGTTACGGTGCGAATATGCATTTGAAGTGCTCATTCAAACGTGCGCGAATTTAATAAAGCGATAACAGAAATTGCGCATCAAACGTACTTCAACGGCGCGGTCACTATATTAGCTGACCTTAAATTGTTTTACCTAGCCGCAATTTTTTTTTCTCGCAACAGCCTCAATTTGCGCCGCACCGACCAAGACCATATTACGCAGCAAATCACTCCGATGTCATAACAACGGGATTATAATACCACCCGGGTATCTAACACACAAAACATGACTTGACGCCAAAAAGAGCGTACACGCACTCGGAACGCACACGATACATGGTCAGACGCAAGCTGCCGTCGGCCAAAACAAGCATGAATTAAGGTGAACAATTCTCGCGTCACGAAACCCTTACGACAACTGACTGAACATGCTACGCCGCTGATATTGATGCTGGAAGTTAAGCGCGCACATGACAAATACACGGCCTCTTATCCAAACCAAAGCTTACGACGGGACGAACTCGGCGCTGCGCGCAATGCCTACTCAGAACAAAGCGTGGACGACGGTCGCGAAGGGAATACGCATTTCTTCGTAAGTGACCGCTCAAGCTCGCGCAGAATTTAACAGAGCAAGAACAAGCATTCAGAAACTTACCTCGCAAAAGAGTGATGGTAGCGTCGGCCTGAAGTATGCCCGTTCAAATCTATGCAACCAAACTTTTCTCCTTTCTGCGTCGCGTTTCCCGGACGGAATAACGAAGTCTTGTGCCCTGCCTGACGATATTCGCGCTGCCTAAGGCACAACACATCGACACCGAGAAGCAACCTAAAACGACACCGGTGCGACATTTTTTCGAAGCGAGCAGCTAATTCCGGTACTGAAGCACGGTGGCGACGGTGGCTCGGAAGCCAGCAATGGCGTCGCAGCGGCGGCGTTGCGCAATGTCCCAGCCGGCGAGGCATCGGCGAGGCGACCCGGCGGCGGAGCAAAAAAAAACAAAACCACGTGACTTTTCCCTTGGCCAATGGCGCGCGGCGTTCGCCGGCGAAAAAGAAAATGGCAAAAAACGAAGTAAGAGAGGAGCGCGGGCGAGGGCGAAAGGCGGCGAGATCTAAAGATGGCGCTACCTTAGTCATTTTAGGGACCTTACAGTGTACTGGACAAGCACGGCCACACTCTCAAATTCCAACACCACTCTCGGGAGACAGCTTGTTCCCAAGTTTCTCTCGCATCTAGTAGCTCTACGGAGCGGCCCGCTAGTGCGGTAAAAAGTGAAGCGAGAAACAAAAAATTACACGGACGCCTCACCCTTTTTTCTAACGTAGTGAATGCCAAAGCCTTACTACTGTCCAAATTGCTGAATGCACTTTTTCTCAATCATCCTCATCATCCTTTCCCACTTGCACCCTTTGCACCTTGCACCTTTCCCCCTTTGCCCTTTGCACCTAATGACACTGCCCCAGTTCAGGTTTTAAAAAAAATGCAAATAATCAGTACATTTGGTTTGGATAGCCGGTTAATTGAACATTTGAATAAAACAATTCGAAGTGATAACATGCCATTTGATTGTTTGGCTTGATTATGTGTATCACAATACCATGTGAGAAGCGCACTGGTTCGTACTGCGTGAATACTACACCGTTTAACGTACCGTTTGAAATCTTTCGAGAACTTCTTGACGGTAGAACAATTAAACCGTCACGCATTCCTTGGAATCTTTGAAGTATAAAACAGAAATCCGGATGTCCGAATATCCGGGGACAAAACTGGTCAGCGAGGTTCACTAACCGATCCCTCTGGCTATCTGGCTTTCACATTTGAATAGTTGGCTTTCAAATAATTAGATAACTAGTTTTCGCAAAACTGGTTTGGTATTGCCCCCACTACATTCACATCGGCAAGCAAAGTGGACATTTAACTTTGCAACTCAGAGGATTGCCACCGCCGCAGCTAGCATGCTAGAACTACTCCTGCAGGCTGAACTACATTTATATTACATAGATTTCCAAGTCAAAGGCCACAATGCACTCACTTTTAGTCAGTTAGAGCCATGGACCGACCATGGTGTTGGGGATGTGTGCTTGTCCGACATTAAGAAGTCCCTGAGTCTAATTCCCCTGAGTCTAATTCCCAACCAGGCCCAAATTTCCCGAACTTTTACTTCACTTTTGCTCGCTTTGGGAGTTTAGGAGCCATTTGGCTGCTACAGACATCAGATGCCGACTTCCCCGCCTAACGGGCCATCTAAGGTGTCCACACTGAAAGTAATTACATGCGACCGGCATCTGCTGCTGCTCTGCGCGACTCCATTCGAGCCTCCCCGCCCAGTGGGCTGTGAAGCGACAGCAAAGGCACCCACCCGCAAGCACATCGGTGAGGAAGAGGATGTCGCCAGGGTCGGTGCCGATGGCCTTGCTGATGGCCCGGTAGCTTTGGGGCTCCGTCTTGGCCCCCGACGTGGTGATGTCGAAGTAGCTGTCCAGAAGCTGCAAATGGATAATGGGGGGAGGCATATGAGGCAGTGCAACAAGGCCGAGGCACTCGGTTTTGAAGATGTGTACCCTATTTAATCACGTATTGACTCCCCCCCCCTATACTTTTCTTCTTGCGAATTTACTTTCTTGTCACGTTGCATAAAAAATGCAGCGGGAATATGATTTTATCTCGGCATGGCTGCTGATGCCATAGACGATTGCAGTTAACTTGACGTCGCGCTACAGTATGCGCAGAAATGCTAAAAACTAATTCAAACAAAAAGAAATCTCAACAGTAGCTGGAGATCAGAGTGCGAACGCCGTGGCTCGCAATTTAAAAACTGCGCTTGTGGAGCGCCACCTGCTGAGAGCAAAACAAACTATCAAACACTGCGGTGTGCAAACAAAGCACTAAACGTACTCTGCACTCTTTGCTGTTCCAGCTGGTTCCGGTGGCGTGCAAACAGAGCACAAAACGTACTCCGCACTCCACTACTGTTGCTCTTCCGCGAATGGCTATTTTATGCTCCGTGATGTTGTAGTTCAGCTGCGTTCCAACCTTTTTTTGTGCTCCTGGAGCACACCGTACGATGGGCCAGTACATGAGCTACACAGCCGGTTTTAAACTGAAGGTGGTGGAGCATGCGTTGATGCACATGGAAACCGTGCAGCTGGGCGGCACTTCAGTGCTGACGCTACGGGTGAAAACGAGAGGTTTTTGGACGGTGAACAGGGATCGCCATGTGTTCTATGGGCCCAAAGAAGGGAAGTTTCCCGGTGTGGAAAAAGAAGTTTTGGAGTGCTTTGACGGCAGGGAAGACGGTTGCAGCACGTTTTGACACAGGCCTTGTGGGCGCTTCTGCCTGCTAATGTCAATGCGGATTCCTGCTAGTCGCCCTCATCGCTTCTTTCTGAATATAACGCTTTAGGCAGCCACAAGGACTGCATCAAAACGTGCAGCAATTACCTACGTCCCACACATCAGTGAAACTCTCGCACACATTTTCGAGAAACGCAGTGCATACATTGTGCATGTGCCCACTGCCTGTGCGTGTACACCAGCCAGCCGGAGCTGGAGTACATCCGCGAGAGCCTCAAAAAGACCCTGCTGGCCAACCTGGAGCAGGAGGACCGGCTGCCCTTCCACGGCCTGCCCCTGGTCATGGTGTTTGCGGGCCAGGGGGACTTCATGCGCGAGGAGGGCATCAACCGGGCCAAGAGCCTGCAGTGCCCCTTCGTGGACGTGGGCGGCGGCCTGGACCCCGTGCGGCTGGAGCAGGCACTGTGCGCGCTGGTGGAGAGCATCGAGCGGCGGGTGGGCCGGCTGCACATCTACCAGGCGCTGCCCGCGGCCGGACCTGCGGCTGATGCTGTGCATGCTGTGCGGGGACCCGTAGGCGCCCGAGCAGGTGCTGGACTTGTGCTTGTGTTTGTGTGGACAAACTTGGGGGTGAGGGGTGTGTGGCGCCCCCCAACCCTGATATTCGTTGGTCGCTAGGTTCAGTGGCCCCACGAGGCTCGGTGGGCAACATTGTGGGTAGCCGGGGAATAAACACCGCCGAGCACGGCTGCTCGCGGTCAGTCACCGTCACCAGCAGCACGCTGCATGTCGTCTCTCGGCTGGAGGGTACCCCTACCCTCCCAGGTTCACGAACACGGGGCGAAATTGTGACAGAAACCTGTGTAGTCCTTGGCTATGTGACAATATTGAGCAACAATGAATATTTCAGAAGCAGTGGTGAAACATTTTATTAATGGAGAATGTGCCCAGACACCGTGCACCAAAAATACCCCATTTTATGTGAGGCGCTTATGGCTATACTGAGTGTGCCCTACTGTCGGCAGCATGAAAATGTGATTTTGGAAGTCAGGCCTTCATACTAACACTTCCTAAAAGTAAATGGTGTTTCAAGCATTCGCAACATTATGCAAGAAAAATTACCAGCACTTGCAATACACTTCACTAGACAGCATCACTGCTTTTGCTCCACAAGCATACATTTTACAGAAAAAATGACCTTTAGTGTGAAGCAAAAACACTTTTTTCGCAACGGCAGCTGCTTGTTCACATTTTACGTTAGGAAGTCTGGTACAGCGTGAAATTTCTGCCCTTTCACTAAGGCAGCATTGAAACGCACCATTTTGATATTGGCTCAATGAAACCCAGGAGCATATACAACCGAGAATGATGACTCTGGAGGACTTCTCAAGATACCAGCAGCTTACTTTGATGCAACTATTACTTGTCAAAGGCGGCATTGCATCCAATTATGACGCACTGTGTATACCTTTTCATTTGTACATTGTTGGTCACATTGCTGGTCTTTTGTCTTGGAAGCTACCTTGTAGACATAAATTAACCCATCAGTATTCTTTGCCTTTGTAGCTAACTTATGCCAAGACTTCAAACCTCACCGTGAGTTTGTCATCTTTTACAAAGCCTGCATCCTCCAAAAATTTAACTTGCACACCTTTCTTGCTCCACAGTTCCCCATTCTCTGCCTGAGAGGGTCTTTGGTAGTCTTTGAGATCCTGCAGAGCTGTCTGTATAAACACTCTCCATTATCAGCGTGTCAGTTGGATGAACGAACCACAAGAACAGCTTTTTCTTGATTGGCCATGTCAGTGCCTGGTCATGTTTGCCTTTGCATATTTGAATGGATAACTTTAGTGTCTGGAAGCCAGCACCATCTATCATCAACTTGGCTCCAGGAAGGATGAAATATCCGTAAAAGTAGTCCGGACTGCAAGGATGAACTACAACAGTGCCTCTTTTTTTTAACTTCAGACCACTGTTCAATCTTCCATTCCAGAGCGTTAGCAGAGTTAAGCTCATTGCCCAAAGCATTTTGTTCAAGGCTTAGTTTGCTGATCACCTCAGTGAGAAACCGTTGCCAGGTATCTCCACTTGCAGGTTTGATGCTAATTATCTGTTGCATCATCCCCTCAAGCGCTTTCAGTTTATCGACAATTTCCTTTCTCTCAGCAGCAGTCACAGTGGACAGAGCACCTATGTCCCTCCTGATGTTGTCACGCAATGCCGAAGCCTCCATCTTTTGTGCTTTAAAAATATTATCTGGCAATGCCTCAAGCTCGGCAACAAGCCTTTTGGCTTGCTCTAAGGGGACCGCCATGGCACTGATGTTTCTTCGCACCACGGCTTGTGCCTCAGCAACTTCAGCAATGGCTAAACAGCTGAGTTGCCTGTTCTCTCTAAGCTTGTCGTTTAATCCCGTGCTAGCTGTTTAGCCATTGCTGAAGTTGCTGAGGCACAAGCCGTGGTGCGAAGAAAACGCAGCCGCGCGAGGACTGACCAACCGCGCGGCGGCGGTCTCTTCCCCCCTGCCGAGCTCCGCGACAGAGGGAGGCCATCGCGAAGACAACGATGACGAAGACGACAACGACGACGTGGAGTGGGACCCGGAGCCCCTCCTCACGTACGGGGAGGTGCTGGAGTGGTACCGGCTCGGCCGGCGCACTGCTCCGGCGCCCCACCCGGAACTAACACGGCAGCAGGCAGTGCTACTACGCCAACTACAAACACAGTCAGTGATTACGCCGGCGCTCGCGCGTCACGTGTGCCCGGACGTGTACGCCAGTGACGTGTGTAGTGTGTGCGGGCAACATCGCGCAACTCTGGCTCACATCCTGTGGGACTGTGCAGTGCACCCCGTGGAAGCTGCCGACCTCTACGGCCGGCTGCCGGACACCATAACGAGTGCCGTCTATTCGACGGACCTGAACGCACAAACTCTAGCCGTCCAGCAGCTCGAGGCTGCTCTCGCCAGGCAGAAGCGGAGCGAGTCGCAGACGGGGGGGAAAGGGACGAACTCCCGAGTACCTTTCGCGCACCGCTCACGCCGACACCGGCGGGGCCTAGTCCCGAGGACGTCGTGAACGTGGGTGGGATGTGGAGGCTCTGCGCATCCCGACCTCCCACTCCCTGCTGGCCTCAAATAAAGTCTTTCTCTCTCTCTCTCTCTCGTTTAATCCATGAATCAACTCCAGGACTGGCGGGTGTTGGACCACTCCTTCAAATGACCTTTCAACGCTATCAGCAATCTGTTGGAACGTAGCTTGGAGGCATGAGACCTTGGTGTCAAGGTTGCTGAGTGCATCTAAGACTAGTGCGACTCCCGACGTGTCATTCTCGGTGAGTTGTGCGGTCATGGCAGTCTGGGAGCACGATCCCAGCTGAATGTGGTTGATGATATCCTTGTGACTGATGCTGTGCTTGCAGTGCGGACAAAGCACTACATGGTGTTCACACTCTTTGTTGAAGTGGTTCAGGACCTCGAATGCTGTGCCCAAAACGTTGCAGCCAATAGAAGCATTCCAGCATCGAATCTGTACAGAAGAACGAGGGGAAGAAAACGTAATTTCTTGAGGTCAAGCCGTTCACTACTTCACACGGAAGCAAATAATTATATGCCACAAATGGATGAATCTACCAATGTGTTTTTCAAAGCTTTCTCTGTTTTTGAGGAGAAAGGAATTTAAAGCCACCTGAGATAAGCGGAAGAAATTCGATTAAACTCCGAATGCTAGCCACGCAGCTTTAGTAGATAACAATTTTCAGCAACACCACTCACGTCAAATGACAGACTTTTTAATCGGTATGTGCCGTGTTAGAACTACTGCTTAGAGGCTGCATAAGCGAGCAATCGTTAGGTACTGCTACACTGGTTATTGCAGCGATGAAACAATACCGCGTATTGTTGACGTTAATAATTCACCTCCAAACAAATTTCTGGAAGCTTGGAACAATCGCTAAAATGAGCTTCTCGAAGATGTGCCACGTACTACGTTGCCAACCATGTAAGACAGGCTACATGAATACACAAGTAGCAAAACGCATAGCTGGTTAATGTCGATGTTCCCTATTAGAACAAACGATTTCACCTGTACGAATCAACCCATAAATCTTATAAATAACGAACACCCCGAATCAATAAAAATATGCTTGAATCTGCGAATTTGATATTCCTACTGCCATAGCTCTGTAGCAGTTCGGAGTCTTAAGTAGTAACAATATCCTGGCTTCAGACACAATTTCTAGGCTGCTCAAGACATTATGGCAACCTCTTAATAGAACAATGAACTGAAAGCAATTTCAGTGCTGCCATGACTAGCAGTAAAATGCAGAACTCAGAGAAAGTCATGGAACTAATTGCTTTACCATATGTGATTGTAATTCACAAGCACGAAATTTCTTAACATTGATATCAAACACGTCCACTTGGTATGATGGTCATCCTCACTAAGCAATTTTTGAGTAATGCGAGGATCAAGGCCACTGTGCTTATTTGGATTACTGTGAGTTTTACTATATTCTGTGGCACAACCTTTTGAATTACACCAATAAAAGCCTCAAGTTGTGAATTTTGAATCTCAATCAAGGATGGAACAAAATAACAGCTAAGCTTCTTAACTTCATTTTCTTTAGTTCAAAATACTTCCCAAATTGATGATCAAGTGTTTTTTAAAAAACCTTTATTGTGAGGTTCAACGTCCGAAGATGGGTGTCCAAGGAGCCGTTTCGAGGAACAGTGCTAACCACAGAATTTGACGCTTCTTCAGCATCCAGCTGCCATTTAGGATATCAGGATATTATGCTACCTGCATCCCTCCAACACTACTGATTGATTGTGGGGTTTAACGCGCCGACGCAACGCAGGCGATGAGGCGCGCCGTAGTGGAGGGCTCCGGATTAATTTTGACCACCTGGGGATCTTTATCGTGCGCCGAAATCTCGTACACACGGGCGTTTTTGCTTTTCGCCTCCATCAGAAAAGCGGCCGCCGCGGCCGGGAATCGAACCCGCGACCTCGTGCTCAGCAGCGCAACGCCTTAGCCACTGAGCCACCGCGGCGGGTGGCTCAGCACTAACCTCCAACACTAACAATCAACACCAAAGCTTCTACCAACACACAAACATGTGTGCGCACACATACAGACAAAACATGGTGATGGCTGTGTTAAATATTTCAGTAGCTGCAAACGAGGAATGAATCGCACATTGCGGTGATGCAGATGCGCAAATGTAGGAGAGAAAGACCATGTGAAAAGTACGTGATCAAATGGGAGAGCTGGGTACGCAACACGCAAATGGTGCACACAGGCTCTGATTGGGCATCACAAAGCTGGCTATGCACATGGACACGCCGACACTGCCAACTTCGTTGCTAACTGTTGTTTCGCACTACCCATTTTTTTGTATTCAGCATTTGGCCTTTCTGCCAGGTACAGCTCAGAGATGTTCTGCTGTGTATATTTCTTGCAGATGCTTCAGTAAATGGATGAGTGCCCCAAATGACAGATAGCACTTAAAGATGTGTCCTATATGCATCATCGTATAAGCCGCTTCTGCCACACAAACATTTCAGCACTGAGCCGGTCATCATCACACTTTTTCAACGGCTAATGTTCTTTTGACCCCCTGGTCACTAAATTGTTATAGCATGAGGATCGCAGCAATATTAATGTTCAAAATTACCTAATTGATTGAACCCACAACCGTGGCTATAACAGTTCAGAATTCGCAAAAGAAAGAAAAGACGAGCGTCTAGTGTTACGTGCGAACGGAACCACAATCATCGCGCAATTTATGTACAGACCTCGCGCCCGGGGTACGTCGGGTTACCTGTAAACATTTATAGCAATTAATCATTAGCATTTACTTTGACTAGTCAGTGAGCACAAGTGGTTCCGTTCATTGGGTAAAAATCACTGCGAGTTTTGAAGACGACATGAGGCTGGGGCATATCACTAGCCAGAAATGTCCAGATTAGATCCAGGCGTAACTGCAACCATCGCTAAAGTTACATCTAAAGACAGCCATTTCCAGAAGTACAGTCGCCAGCAAAAGTTTGCGAAATGTGCAACGCGTGGCCGAGCGGCGCAAAACTGCATTGCTGCACCATCTGCAGAGACCGGCGCCGGGTCGAGACTCAAGGAACTGGCGTGCTAGGCACGCTTTGCGCATACCTGTCCTTTGTTAGTTACGGGGCATCTCTGATCCGCGACATGCTTTCGATATTCGCGGCAGCCGCTGTGGCGGCGCGTGACCATCGCCGTCGACGGTCGTTATGCTATCATTGGTGCAACAAAGCACGTCGCCCGCGGCCGCCATTTGCGCGGCGCGCAACATTGAATAAATTTTATCTTCCAAGTGATGCATTGGTTGATGACTAAATTTATTTTACAGAAGTTATTTGGGCTACCTCTCGGAAACTGCCTCTGGTGACGGGGTGCATAGAAAACAGTCGCATCAACAAATTTAATACTGCGGCAAAGTAAACTTTCATGTGAATATTGCAGCAAAGCAAACTTTCTTGTCTAATGTAAGTATCATGTAAAAACATCATACTGAAATTGGCCGCGAGGATGGCGTTATCATTACGCCGAATCACATTTACTTGCCACAGTTAGTTTATAGGGAAGCTGTAAACGATAGGGAATTCCCATCCGCTGTCAATACATGACATTCAAAGGAGGACGTATGGTTACAGAAAACTGGTGTAACCGTCGTTTGTCGGAACTACCTCAGACCAAACTGTATGTAATTAGCCGCGCAGATGACTACAACATTTTGCGAGCCAATTTCATATAGGTGCTATTCGTTGAAAAGTTTAGCAGTCAATTTATTTGTCTGGCAACACTGGAAACGGCCACAGACATGGCCGATGTGCCAAGGAGACGGCGCGGCTTGGGCCACTGCGCCCGCACGCAGAAGAAAAAAAAACCACCAGCGTGTGTCATCTGCTCCGTTCCAGTCCGGTTCTAAACAGTGGCGTCAACAGAGATGTTATTAATCGCACTCACATTGAACTCGAGCGAATACTGTGCGTTCGGTGAGGTAGAGTTTGTAATTAAACAGTCATGTGTTTCACAGTCGTGCTTCGCATGGACAAGTACCGCCATCCCGCGGAGCCCGACGTAACGA
This sequence comes from Haemaphysalis longicornis, assembly GCF_048455015.1. Lineage (NCBI taxonomy): Eukaryota > Metazoa > Arthropoda > Arachnida > Ixodida > Ixodidae > Haemaphysalis > Haemaphysalis longicornis. The sequence continues at coordinate 68,499,783 of NW_027526233.1, read as the reverse complement.
GTGACGGCGCACCACGGCCGGGCTAGAGCAGCGGCGTGCGCTGTGTTCATACGGTCTTCCCAGCAGCGGCGGCGGCGGCGAGAACAATGCAGCCCCGTCTCGACGTGAAGTTCCGCCACCAACGCGCACACGCCGCTGCTCTAGCCCGGCCGTGGGCGCACTCAAACGGTTGCATGGAGGAGAAGAGGGGTGCCTGATCTGCGGGCCGTGCGCACAACATCGTCTAGCAACAGACGCTTGGCCACAGATATGACGGCACACACTTGGTTGCCTGCATGCATTCCGTGCCATTGAATACCAGCTACAGTCCTATAGAATAAAGCATTAGTCTGTATTGATTCCATTCACCTGAATTCCATTCACCTGAATAACTAGGAAGTAAGCAGCACTCTTACCCACAGCCTGCTTCTTTCGTGACCTTGGATTCCGCCCAGCTCGGCTTGTCATCCTTCATCACAGACTGGAAGGGCTCTGAATTTTTTCCCATTTCTCTTCATTTAAACTTAAGTGTGTGTTCGGCCTGTTACAACGGGTACACCTCCGGGTCCTCATAGGAAAAACTTTGCGTATGAATTGGAGTATTTGCTCTGCACTCAACAGTTCCGAGATTGTTTTATATTATAGCGGAGGCCCGTAAAAGTGCTTCGCACACATCTGAGTCTGTAATTTACTGCCACTTGCTCTCACCACTTGCCATTTGCGTCACTGCCTACTTACAGCTGTCCGTAAGGCGGGCAATATGCCTTCTTTGGTCCTCCGGAGCGCTGGGCGGCATAATCCCAGAGCACGCACCAACAATTGCAGTAGCTACAGGCATGGGCGGCGAATGGCAAGTCTGGATCAGCTGACAGTTTGTCGGTGCTTAGGTTAAAAATTAGAATAAAATTCGTGCTCAACCAGAAGTTTCGCGGGGAAGATAAGATTTGTTCAACCTTGCGCGACGCGCAAATGGCGGCCGCGGGCGACGTGCTTTGTTGCACCAGTGGTAGCAGAACGACGGCGACCACGGCGACGGTCCCGCGGCGCCACAGCGGCTGCCGCGAATATCGAAAACATGTCGCGGGCGCGCGAGGGATCAGAGATGTCCCGTAACGATAATAAAGGACAGGCATGCGCAAAGCGCGCCTAGCACGCCAGTTCCTTGAGCCCGATCCGGCGCATCAATGCAGTTTTGCGCCGCTCGGCCACGCGCTGCACATCCCGCAAACTTTTGCTGGCGACTGTAAGTCCGATCATCTGCAATTACTCATTGTTATCAATAATTAGCAGTTTCTACAGCTAGTCAGTGAGTGGAAATGGTTTGGCCCGTTCGGTAAAAGTCGACACCTCACTGAGAGTTGCTTAGCGGATGTCATCTGGGTTCCAGCCTGGACGTAACTTGAGCAATGATTATAGGCTGCGTCTAATCTCACGGCAGCCGTGAGAATTACTTCCGGGAAATTCTCACGGCAGTTTCCATAAAAGCTGGCTGGCGGAAAATTTGCTGTATAATATTACGTCCCAACATAACCTAACGTAACATAACCTCACAGAACCTTACGTAACCTAACCGAACGCATCATAACCTACCCAAATCCCGCCAAACTGCAACAAACCTAATCTAACCTAGCCCAACGACACAGAACACAACCTGCGGTAAATGGAATTCAACCAATTCTAGAAGTCATGTGCGTCGATCTCGTGATATAGTAAAAACAAGAGTAATAAAAGCACTAACGAAATCCCGATGACCAAAAAATTCTGAGCTAAAAAAAAAGGCAGTGGCTATTTTGCCGGCAGCCGGCAGATTAGCCTGGGAGAAAAGTTGCCGGCAGTTCCTTCCCATTGGCTGGCCCAGAACACATGATTATTGTGCCGGCACATTTCCTCGGGAGCTATTTTGCCGGCTGCCGGCACATTTTCGCGGGCGCTATTTTGCCGGCAGCCGGCACATTAGCCCGGGAGAAAAGTTGCCGGCAATTCCCCGGCAATGCTGCCCCTGGGCGCCAATGCTGCGGCAGCCGGAGATGTCAACTTTAACCTGCTTTAACGTTGGGGACAAGTTTTCGAGCTTTGCCGAGCTTGAGGAGAAAGATTGGTGCTGTTCAGTGAATTACATCAAGTTATAGAAACGAGTCCGCAAGATTGCGGCGGGCATGTCGAACTTTGACTCAGCCCTACGCGAACTTTGACACTTTGATCACAGACAGTGAATGTTCCTTGGTGGTTCCTTTGTAGAATTTCAAGCAAAGTCGCACAATAAAGAAATGATCAGCCGAAAAATCAAGATTGCATGGCTAGAATTAACCACTGTTTATTTCAATGCTATGAAGTTTAAAACACGAACTTCAGTAAAGACAATATTTCTGCATGAAATTATGCAAAGCAGGCAGACGTCCAAAAAACATCTAATTTTGCGTTCATATACCAAACACAATCAGACAGGTTAAAAACAGCGACTTATGCACTGCCAAACTTTACCTCTCGGCTGCTTGCTGATACGCACACACGGCAAGTGGAAACAAGCACAAATCAAAGTCAAAGTTTGCGTCGGGCTGAGTCAAAGTTCGACATACTCGCCGCAATCTTGCCGACTCGTTTCTATAACTTGACGTAATTCACTGAACAGTACCAATCACTCTTCTCCTCAAGCTCGGCAAAGCTCGAAAACTTGTCCCCAACGTCAAAGTTGACATCTCCGCCTGCCGCAGCATTGGCGCACAGAGGCAGCATTGCCGAGGAATTGCCGGCAACTTTTCTCCCGGGCTAATGTGCCGGCTGCCGGCAAAATAGCAACTGTGAAAATGTGCCGGCAGCCGGCAAAATAGCACCTGCGAAAATATGCCGGCAGCCGGCAAAATAGCCCCCGAGGAAATGTGCCGGCAGAATAATCACGTGGTCTGGGCCAGCCAATGGGAAGGAACTGCCGGCAACTTTTCTCCCAGGCTAATCTGCCGGCTGCCGGCAAAATAGCCACTGCCAAAAAAAAGACATTGCAATGTCGGACTCGAACCTGAACCTTCTAGTTTAAAACCGAGCGCTATACCACAGCGTTACAGGTGCAGCTGCAGACACTGCTTTTTAAAGGCTTATTTATCAGATTCAATCTCCGCGTAGCGTGCTTAGCCAATAAGAAGCGACTGCCGTGAGAAATTTCTGACGGCAATTGTCCCCGTTGCGCCGGGATAATAGACACTACCATGATTACAATTACGGCCGGGGGTAACGCTATCCACTGCCAAAAAAATGGTCTTCAGCGAGAATGTGCCACCAGCCCCCCGCGACAGACAGGCTGGAACAGTGAAACTAACCGAGGCAAACCCCAAAGTGAGCCAAAGAAGAAAAGGCGTACTGAGACAATTCGCGGAAATAAGCGCTGAACAAGTTGAACGCAAATACACGAGCATGGAGCTTTCTACCTTGCGGCCAAGGATGCTATGTTCGGAGAACGTGGACCAGATTACGTCGCCGCTCAAGATGTCTTCACCGTCCAGGCAGCACTTGCCTGCGGTGTTGGCCATGCAGCGATCGTAGCACAACTGGCAAAGCACGTGCCGACACGGTAGCATGGCAATCCTTGAAGGGACGAGGCCGCAGGCACTGCACACGCGGTTGGAAGAGATGCCGTCCACGAACACCGTGGGACGCCAATCCAGGGCACAGTCGAACCCGAAGACCGTATGCGTGCCGCCAGGCGCCATGGCTGGTGGTTCCTTCCGTTACACGTTAGTCGCAACGAAGCGATAGGGAATGCGGATAAAGGGGAGAACACACTGACCGCTCAAACAAGCGGCGTTTGTTTACACGCCGGCTCATACGACAGTGGACGCGTATCCAACATCGTATCGGGCATGGAAGAAAGGCGGGAAAGCACAGAACAGGGAGGATTTTGGGAAATCAGCCGGAAGTCATGGGGGAAGTACCGTAGGGCATGGAGGAATGGGACGCTCTGTCCGGCCAACAACAGATCGAGGTCGTGACGTCACAGCCAAAAGTCACGTGATAAAGGCATTTTCGTCACTTCCTGGACCGCGAGCTTTTTTTTTTTTTTACTTTTATCGCGAAGGCACTGCGCATAGCATCAAGAAGCTATGCACTGCGGTAAGGTGTTTTTTTATCACTATTGCGCAGGTGCATACGCCCTTCTGCAGCGGTAAGTTCGCTTTGGCGTTTGTTTGATGCCCGAGTTTGTGTCAACGTAGCCGCGGGTCAACGTCGTGGACGGTTGCTTACATGATTGTCAAGTGTAGCGTCGAGCTGTTGGTTGATGAACGCGCCGCGTATCTGCTTTAAGCGTGTTCATGTTGCCTGTTCGACAGTCACTGACTCCACCATGACTCCGCTGTAGTACCAATGCCAGGCCCATAAAAAGTTTGGATGATCGATCGGCCACCGCTAACTAGCGCCGCTTTCACCGCTAGCGCCGACAGGCTTTACCGCAATGCACCTGTGACGTGCGGCTAAAGGACAGGCGGAAGGAGTTGAAAAATACGAGCGCTACAAGAACAACGGACGAGAAAGGCAAGCAGCTGTCGTATTTGTCGTCCGTTCTTTTCATACGCTGTTATTTAGCGCTCATAATTTTTTTTATTTTATTTTGTCAATATCATAGACCAACTCAACCAAAACACGTTTCGAAGAGAAAGGTGCTTTAGGAGAGCACTTTAATTCGAAAATATTTGTTCCTATTAAAAGCTAGTTCAATAAAACAGCTTTAAAAGCAGAATTTCATATCCTCGCAGCCCTGGTCTCTACAGAAGCTCCTATAAGATATATAACTAGGAGGGTTGCGGGCTTTTAGTTAAGACATTTTGTAGTGATAGCAAATATTTCATCTCGTACCGAGTACCTATAGCATGGCACAAAAAAAAGGAAGCAGCAGCAGTAACCCGGACAAGCTGTTTTGATACCACAGTTGAAGTAAGGTCAAGTGGCAGGCTTTATCCATCTTGCACAAGAACGGAACCGATGGCTGTTTAATAAGTGGGTGGCCTCCCCTGGTTTACTTGGCTTCCTTTGCATTCTGGCTGCCTGTTTGTGAAATCTACCCGTGGGTATTCTAATTCTTGTGTGGTGGTAGTGTTGTTCCTCATAGAACAATATTGTAGTAATGATGTACACTGTCTGACCTTTCGAATAAAGCCAAGATGTAGGTTGCATACATTGTAGGGCTGGGCGTCGGTTAAAAGTTTTAATCCGATTAATCTGTCTGACCGTTTTAATCCGATTAGCTTTAATCTGTTAATTAATCAATTAATCGGTAGTGTTGGTTTTGAAAGAAAAATGACCAAAAATAATATTTAATGGAATCCATACACCAATGATAATAATAAAATGCTTCTCCGTCCCAACAGTTTTAATTGTTATCATCTCTGAGCATACTTGCATTGTTTTCTGTTGTAACGTCACGTAGGTTATTTCAACGCAAATATGGTCCTCGGCATGCACACACTTTCAACGCGGTACTCCTGTTTCGGTTTGCTCACATGACTTCGACCGACTAAAAAATTAATCGCAACTAAAGCATTAATCGGAAAGTTGATCGATCAATCGCCCACCCCTTATACATAGTTCATTCAAAAGCACCACATAACGTTCAACGAGCCGTAATTTGTGCCTTTTGTAATTTGCACTGGGGACAAAAATTAAAATTTGCCACAATGTGCTGCAAACACCTCAGACATAGAAATGTAAAAGGGATCACCAGCACTTTATTTTCAGTGGGTGTGTTGGTAATAGCTGAATTGTTTTTGCACCACCTTCAGCAGTTATAAGGGGACAGTGCATTCCCATTAGGTGAAGCAGAAGCCACTGAATGAAGATATTTACTTTCTCAAAGAGCACTGCATGTGGTTTTTCTCTTCTAATAAAGCCTTTGCGCTTTATTGAGTATAGGAGGCACACCACCATGCATGATAGTTTTGATTACAGTGCCGTTACCTAACTCTGTGCTTGTGATGTCAGCTCAGAAAAAACTTCACTGAAACAAACATTGAAGCAAACTTGTGTTCTGAGGCCCTGTTGCACCTAACACCGACTTTTTTTCCAGGAAATTCAATTGCAATAAAAAGCTGTGCCCAAACAGCCTCGTATCTTTTCCAATTTCTTTTGTGCATTATACTACTCGCTTTTTCTCCATAGATGTTAACTCTTGATGGCTATTGTTAGTCTCACTTGTAGCTTACGGACTAATTATTAGGTGAAGCCATGCAGACTTTTAGTGGGTGATGTACTTGATCTCTCATGTAGCTGACCGACGTGAACTTTTGGGCGGCTTCACACGTGTAAAGTGCAAAATTTGGATGAGACAAACAAGGATGACATGACCAAGTGCTACTTCCAACTAGGATTTATTGGTAAGATACACTCGCATATATACAGGCAAAATTTTGACAAGATACAAAGGATGACAGGAACAAGTGCAACTAAGTATTACTGGTAAAGTACAATCGTGTATATACAGAAACCGTGCGAACACCAGCAAAAAAAGCAAATTCCAGCACACAAAACAGTTATGCACCGGCACATAATAATATTTGTGACGCAGCTCATGCCCTGATGTACAAAGTATAACTAGAGATCGGAACTTTAGGCAAAATTCCCATTTTTTTCCTGGAGTCCCTGTAAACTTTGTTCGACATATAAGCACGAACTACAGGAATTAAATTAATCAACTGTTGATAGTGCCTATAAGGGCCTATTTTTAGATTCGTGTCTATATTGGCTTTTTGTTGCCCTAAAAATGCCTTTTTAGGCTTGGTGAGTCCATTTTACTTAACGTGTTGCCCCAAAACATACCAACAGAGTCAACTCTTCAGAACCTATACCTGCTATCAATGTGCAAGGACATTAAAAATTCACAGCTTAGTGACTCATGCATATGGATTTCAGTGGACAGGGGATTACATGTGTCCAGATTGAAAAAGTGTGAGGGCCACTCCAACTAGAAGCCTTTGGAGAGAAACTTCCTCCTTTCGGAAACAGTACAAGGCAGGGAGCAGATGCAGAGGCAACTTTGAAGGCAGAGATTTTTTAGTCTTAAGAAAGCAGGACCTGGAGGCAGTAATTTGGCAACGAGTCTGGTATGGTGAGGGGAAAATGGGGTCGGCAAAGTGGTTAGAAGCATTCAGGCTGTGTCTTTGCAATCACCGGATAGAAATATTGAATAGTGACCATGAATATGCTGGAAGACTCAAAGCATCTTCCTGTCCTAGTGCTTTACTGCGCTGATTGAGCTAGTGTACATGTGTGTTCTTGCATTGAGCATTTGCAGCTTTGACAGTATAATGCACAGCTGAGAGTTTCAAAGGCAATTGGAGTGCCAATAGCATGAGTACAGGTGACTATTGACATCTCGATGGGGAAGGCTTGCATAGGTGACTCTTCCTTCTCTCAGTGGAATGGCTGCTTCTATGGGCAACCCAAAGTGGGTATCGGAAATAGTAGTCATGGGTGTACAAAGCCATGGGAAAAGGTGTTCTGGTCAGGGAAGGCTCGCCATAAAAATAAGAACACAGCGCTATGACCACTCACAGCTGGATGAACTTCGCTTTGCTCTGATTAAGTTTGTGATGATACTGAGCTGGGTGTGTTCTAAGAAAACAGAGGGACAATAAAATACCACAACACTGCAAATGGCTTATCTGTCAATATTCTCGTCCTGTACGATCACTGGGTGCAATTAGGGCAGTTACAACTGCAGGAGGTGCATATAAGACAGGCTCACCACTTGCTGTAGCTATAAGGCCTGGGACGTGCAGTTATCAAACTTTACATGCCTTCAGCTTCCCGCTGATTCACGATTTAAAGTTTGCTCTTTTCACCAGTTAGGCAATGTAAAATAGTATGCATGCAATATGTAATAGTATGTATGTAAGGCACTTGTATTTGGAAGCCCGCATCATACAGCTGCCTGCAAAAAATTTCTGCCCGTGCAAGCATCGCACTCAGCCATCAAGGGCGATAGCAAGCTAAGTGCAATGGCTAATCTCGCCTTTACCATAAAACAAATTCTCCGTTAGTGGGACTAACCTCTTCAGCTTTCATTAAAGGTTTTCTCTCTCTCTCTCTCTGTCACCGTGGAATTCGTAGATGTACCGGAACACGGTGAGCTGGACCACGTCTCGTTTGCGCATTTACCTGTCGCCGCAATAACAAGCCGAATGTGGTACGTCCAGCGTGGCACCCCAATGCACACAACCATTTCCACATCACTGAATTCGCTGCATCACAGCACGGCATATCCTCCCTTGGTGAACTATTTTGCTGCATGTTGTTGCTGACGGCAACGTGACTTGTTTTCTTGTAGGATATGGGGGGCGCACAATTAGTGGTGTCACACTTCGTCCTCGATTGTTAGGGAAAAGATCGGTGTCGTCGTGTTGTCGCCGTTTCACCGGCGAGGGCTCAAGGTGACGGCTTCATTCGTGAACTGGCTCAGAAAAACAGACAACGCGATGTCGAGGGACACTTCGACGATACACTTACTTGATTTAAGTAACCGGCCATGACAACGTATCACGCGGGTATCATCTACGTGGAAAGAAACCAACTCGGGCACAGAACAAATTCCCAGGGGCAAAATGACGCAATAACAACAATAAAAAAAGCGGCGAAGCCAGCGTAGCTCACACACAGTGCCTTTGGCAATCGCCTCCACATGCTTTGGCTGAAGCCTTGGGTGAAACTTCTGCCCGCGGTGCATGGCTTCTTGATGCTATCCGCATGCCTTTGTGATAAAAGTAAAAACAAAAAAAGCCCACGGCCCAGGAAGTGACGAAAACGCCTTTGCCACGTGACTTTTAACTGTGACGTCACGACCTCGATCTGTTGTTGGCCGGACAGAGCGTCCCTGGAGGAATGGGAGCCAGTATTAACTCTATGTAGAGGTGTGCGCCGAGACGTCGGCGCGCCGCCGCCGACTGTTCTGGCCGCGCCGCCGCCGCCGACACTAACTGATCGGCGCGCCGCCGCCGCCGCCGCCGACGTATTGTTTCGGCGTGATCGGCGCGGCATTTACGTATATAGAATAAAAATGACTTTTAAAAATTAATCCAGCTTTGTTTGAGATTTCGTGTTTTGTTCAAATTTTTTTTCATGCCTCGGGCATTTTTCAATGTCACGTAGGAGAATAATGAAGCAACAGAAAACAAAAGCAACCCTGCTCTCCGCTCATCTGCGCATGCGTGTCGTCTCTAGCCAGAGCAACGTGGGATTGCCTAACTACTCTTTCGCGCGCAAAATGGCGCAACGAGAAGCAGCGGCCTCCGGTAGCCACGGCCTCGAAACGCCGGAATGACGGCTTGACGGTCGCGTGTACTGAGGTTGCGGATGGAATCGGCGACATATCTGCAACTTGTTGCGAGGAAGAAATTCCTGGCCCCGATGTGTTTAAGATGCCGATTGGAAGTTTTCGGATTGTTCCTTTGCATTCGAAGGGGAAGTCTAGTTTTGTTTGGAAACATTTTGGACGCCTAGCATACATCACGGGGGGAAAGCAGAAGACAGTTGGAACGGACTACTACTGCAAGAGCTGCTTGACCAACTCCTCAAAGAAGGAAGACTCAAAGCCTTTCGAATCGTAAGTAGCGCTCCTTTGTTTCTCTAAGTAACTGAACCGTTGGCTGGCGCCTCGTAGGAATTGTGAAATTTGTGAGACTTAATACCGTGCAGTGCGCTCCTCAGCTGTTGTGCTCGCGAGACCGGCTGCCGTTTTCGCGACCGTACATCAGGACGCCCGTCTAGAGTTCAGAGTTCACATACGTTGAAATTGACGGTGAAATGCGCGCATATCACCTCGCAGGAATTAGCATAGTTTCGGGTTCGGGTGAGGGGGCCGGGGGTGGGGGGGGGGGGGGTGGGGGGGGGGCGGAATTTCATAACGCCTACCAAGGCGCCTGCCAAACCGTTTGTTGTGAGCAGCCTAATCGTTTAGTTGTGAGAGTTTAAATAATCGCCTGTTTCCTCCGCAGCTGCAACGTGAAACGCTACGCGAGCACCGTAAGCACGTCGAACATGCAGAGACACTTGATGGATGTCCATAAACTGCAAGACGACTGCAAGAAGGCGGCGACAGTCAAAGATTATTTCCGAATGGTTCCCAGGCGCAATGCGACAACGCCATCAAGAAAGAACTTGCTTGCTAGAGACTTGGTCCTTTTGATCGCCAGGGACCTGCTGCCTTTCAACATGGTGAATGGCGAAGGATTACAGGTTGGTGACAAATATAACACACTCTGTGCATTGATGTTCATTTTATGATATAATATAGGTCTGAACAAAAGTTACTTCATTTCTCCTCTGTAGGACTTCCTCATAAAGTATGAAGTGATCAGAGTGCCCCAAGAGCTCCCTGACCGGACGACCTTGTCGAGATCCGCCTTGGATGATGTTTACCGTGCCATGCACGGACAGGTGAAGAAGATGGTGGCTGAGGGGTCTAGGTTCTGTGCCGTCACATACGATCTGTGGACCGACAACTCCAGGCGGCGATCCTACATAACGTTCACCTGTCACCATATTGACGGTAGGTTTAGCATGTTTTCAGTGCAGGTACCAATAAGCGCATGCCTCAACCCATGTAGTAACTTATGGCGCGTGCTTCCAAAATACTTTTTGAAAGTTTTAATTTACGTTATACTTACCTGAGCTTTCAGACAACAAGGCGAAAAAACCCCACATGCTTCGGTTTTGTTTGTTTTGTATCTTGAAAAATACATGTATTGTGTCATGAAAGCATTAAATGATCCCATTAATACTGGGCGAGTGCAGCGAACCCTGAAATGTGTTCAGTTTTGTTGAGGAGGTGAGAGGTTATAGCCAGGGAGTGATTTAGCGAGAACAGAATAATTCATGTAAGTATCCTGATTTAGATTTCTTAGATCTTTTTCTGACCACGCTGTTTTAGGTTGTCATGGTTGCTGTTTTTATTTCAGAGAACTTCGAGCTCGTATCGTTGACCCTGAGCACGAGACACATGACCGAGAGGCATACAGGCGCTGCCATCATGAATGAGTTTCAAAGGCGCCTCGAAGAATTCAACATGGTGGGAAAGGAAGTTTGTGCAGTCACTGACGCCGGCTCGAACATGAAGCGCGCAGCGAGTCTCGCATGCACGGAACATCACCTGTGTGTTGGGCACGGCCTACACAACTTGGTCATCAAGGACGGATTTGGAAGCGTCCCAAGACTCCACGATTTGCTGGTCAACTGCCGTGACATTGTGAAGACTGTGCACTACCGGGTCTCCGACCTGGAGGAGCTCGCGGACTCGGAACTGAATGCTGCAGTACAGTCGTTGGTCAGTACTGCCGAAGCCCTTGAACATGACGAAAACGATCCTGTACTTGATGAAGGCTGTCAAAACAGTGACCACGCATACAACACCGCCCCTGTAGCGCGGGGAGGGGCAGTTACAGTTAAACTGGACACACCGACGAGGTGGCATAGCATATTAGCGATGTTTCAGAGCCTCGTAGCGAACAAGGCTGCGCTCAGGAAGTTGTTGGCTCGGCTTGGGCGCCCGTTCCCTTGTGTTGAAGACTGGTGTCTCATTGAAGAGATCGTTCAATTCCTGAGCCAGTTTAAATGCGCGGTTGAGCTGCTTTCGCAGCAAAAATCGAGCACGTTTAACGTGCTCATCGTTATCCGAAGCGAACTTCTCGCCTCGTTGCAAGATGACATTTCCGGAAGTAGCGTAGTGCAAGAACTCAAAAGAGAGATGCTGGAGAGATTTGAACGTAGGTTTCCTCTGACCGATGTTATGGTTACAGCATCGCTTCTTGATCCTAGATTTCAGAATCTCAAAGCCGTTGAAGAGTATGTGACACAAAGGGGTACATCTAAACTTGAATTTCTAGCGAAGCAGGTGCGTCGCTATATAAGGGAATGCGACGTCACAAAGCCGATTGAGTGTGACACGCGCCCTAACGACGCTTTGACGTCCTTAGCACGACGCCATTCTAGTGCTCCACAGCACTGGACTAACGAAGTCAATGCAGAGTGTCACGCACTTTTAAGTAAACCTTGCACGCAAGTGAACGACGCATTGAAATTTTGGAAGGGGGCTCAGAAAGATCTACCGTGGCTCTCATGCCTGGCTAAAAAAATTCTTTGTATCCCGGCCACGAGCACCCCGAGCGAGCGAGTGTTCTCAGTGGCTGGTCTTGTCATTCGATCTCGAAGAGCCAGTTTGCACCCGCTCACCGTAGATAAACTCTTGTTCATTCATGACAACTATAGCCTTTGCAAATCTTGCCTCTGAACGGAATTGTTCTATCTAATCATTGTGTTGTTCCCAGTTTGTTTGTTTCCTAAATTCACGTACTGCTGCTTTGGAACATTCATATGAAAAACCGTATACAGCGACACCTGTAGCTGCGCTGAAGTATATAAGATAGTACAGGTTAAAAAAAAATCACTTTTTTTCCCTGAAATAATTGTGCATCCGAGCAATGCCTGCGTTTATACTAATCCACACTTGGCTCATTCAACCCGGTGATGGTGAGTTAATTGAGCAAATCTGTTTTCTACCGCATCATAACATGTTTCAGTTGAATAAAATGTTCACCTGCTGCAAAGACAAAAAAGTATTTTGATTCATTTTTCTTTCTGGAAAAACGCCTTATGAGAAAAGGGTAATATAAAAATTGATTTCGCTTATTGTCCAGATAGGAATTTGCGTTGCTTGTAACATCTGGTGATTGCATGACAGCTAAACAGCTGAACCCAGCAAAATATATACTCATATATGAGCACTTTTGTTTTTGTGTGTTTGTTTACGTAAAGTATTCGGAACAAGTGAACTCAAGGTTAACATATCTAGGGAGGGGCACGTGTGTCGGTGTTGGCTTGGCAATGCTAGAAGAATTCACTTATTTGCTCAATGAAAAAATATCTCGTCTAAACCGAGACATAGCACAAAGAAAACAATTGCGACTATGCGACTCAAGAAATAAGTAAAGCTATACATATTCGTGGGCGAAGAAACACACTAACACAATTAACATACGCGCCTTCAGATATGTGCCCAATATTTTTTCAAATATGTCGGCTGAAAAACAATGTATTAACAAAAACGTTTACTTCTCTCACTTTCAGCACATCTGTATTGGGTCCTGTAAGCCCTCATTGTGAAAATCCCAGAATTGTTATTCAGTTTAGCAAAGAAGGATTTATTTATTTATTTATTTATTCGTTTATCTACATCGCCATTACTGGCATTACCGTGGAGGGGTACATACATGAAAGCTTACAATGCAAGCAAAAAACAGAGTAACAACGTCCAGTTTACACTAATACATGCGCACACACATTTTCACAAAGCCTTCACAAACGCTCCATTATCAAGAATACTGACGTGCAGATGGCAGGGCGTTCCATTCCCGGATAGTTTTGGGAAAGCTTTGGGAAACAAAACTCAGTTTTGCTGCGATATTCACGTACTTGTGGTCGTGTCGCTGCGATAATGTAGTGCGGTGAAAGTAAGTACTCGCGGGGTATTCCAACGTGATTGTAGCAAATATAAAATAACTTTAACCGCAACTTCTTCCTTCTTAGTTCTGGCAACTCTCACACCAAGGACTCTTTTAAATTTGTCATACTTTGAAGACCCGCGTAATTTCCAGAAACATAACGAGCTTCTAGGTTCTGTACTTTTTCTCATTTTGTTTTATCCATTGTTGTGGGCGGGTCCCACGCAGTACATGCATATTTCAATACCGTTCTCACGTAGGTTTGGGGGAACTCTTTGGTGTTTCTACGCAGAAATGAAAACTTGAAAGTGAACATTTCGACAGACTTCTCAGTTCAGAATGAAATGAAAACATGCGACAGGCTTTTGAAGCTATAAAAATCAACATGCAGATGCCAGCACAGTGCCGGAGTAAGGAAAACACCTAGATACTTAAATTCACCAACAGTTTGCAACGAGTACCCGTCTATAGCGTAAAAATTTTTCGAGGCATTTCTTTTCTTCGTAAAACACATGTGTACAGGTTTTTTTCAGGTTTAATGACATGTGCCGCTTGTGACACCACAGCTGAATGTTGTCCAAATCGCGTTGGATGTAGCGGAACGATTTTTTTAATGGCTGGCCTTTTTTTAATTTGCGGTTCCGGTTTCGGCGCCGCCGGCGCCGCCGCCGCCAACAAAAATTGGCCGTGCGCCGCCGCCGATGAATACCCGGCGCCGCGCCGCCGACGCCGCCGCCGCCGACAAAAAACGACCACCACGCCGCCGCCGGTCAAAACCGACACGGCGCACACCTATGCCCCCAAATGTGAGGCAAAAAAGGATCGATCCGTTTGGGGGCGCTGCGAACGTTACACTCTCTGCTCTCTCTATGCTTTAAAAATCCTTGTAAAAAATCCATTTAAATATGCATTAAATAAACCTTCACCCGAAATTGAATGTTTCAGATGAATAGTAACGCCAATCTCGTGTAATTTGAGTGGGACTAGAGTGAACTAGAATAAGGGAGTGTCCCGAGCGGCGGCGCCGAGCCACTCCGGTTGGCGTCGACACCGCGAGGTGGCGCGACTGCGCCCTTTCGCAGCTGGTCTGGCGCAGTGAGACTACGCGTCTGGCGTTGCACTGTCATGTTCTCGCGTTCTCTTTCGTCTTTCAAAGGCATTCAGAAGCTAAGCAAGATTCTAAACGGCCAAACGTAATTTTTGCTTTACTTAGTGCTGCTCCAGGTCGAGCACAAGACCTGTGACCTCGATGTGGTGAGCCGTTCTGGTTGCAGGCACTTTAGTTCCGCTATCCGCTATTTTGATTCACCCCGAGCTTTATATCTGGCGCGGCCGCTTCTGAATGTCAATGAACTGTCATTTGTGTTCTCCGCAACCCGCCGAATACTGCCTGACGAACGATAATTACTTACTTTTCGCGAACTGGCAGGTGTTCAGCATGGACTGTTAGTCCCTTGCACAGGGCAGAGCATCGCGGTTCTAGAAACACGTCATTGCTCGTATAGCAGCATTTAAGAGCGACAAATTTTTTAGCCGAGGTGTTGCAGTAAACTCTGATGTATTATTCGGCGCATGTGCGCAAATAAGCACGTTGACCCCCCTCACCCCCAATCTCCTAAAAAAAAGTTTAGACCCGCCGCATAGCACAAAAACGAAACTGCTGCTTGCTTGCCAATATGGTATGGAGTCTTTACTATTTTTCAGAGATCAAGGGTGCTATCATGGCGAAAGGCAAATTATTTTGTAGTTATTTCTTGTTATAATTACTATAAAAAAGAACAGTAACTAATGTTAACACTTACATGTAATATTACATGTAAGTGTTAACATTAGTTACTGTAGCATTGCTACATGTTAAGCAAAGTTGTGTACACCTAATTACCCAGCTTCACCTTTTTCAAACCCGATTACAATTTTTATAATATACATACAGTTAACGAGATGGAACAGATTACCTTTCAGTGTGCTGTCATGTTTATTTCGCAATTTCGTCCAGTACCACGGGCATTTACCTAGTTCAGCATACTTTGCAGATTTCCGTCTTTTTGCATTGCTTCTGTTGATGCTTTTGATGTATTAAGTGAATGCGGGTCGTGAGGTAAAACGCACCTCTGCCGCAACAGCCTTACAATGATCACTGCACCCAAGTTCCCACTGCTGTTTAGCATTCACCACACTCAAAATGTCAAGGATGCTATCCCAATGAAGCTCAGAAACACTATAGCATGCAGTGAACGCGTTCTGCATGTTTAGCACAAACCGGTGCAGAACGGCCTGTACACAAAGTGGAGCTCGCACACTGCAGCCGGCGATCCTGTGAGGGGCTTGTTTTAATAGTTACAAATACGTTTCCCCATTCAAACAATTCGACGCACAATGTAAATTCTGTACTCAACCAGGCACTCTATGGCACATAATATGGGAGTGCGTCAAGAACCCAGACCTCCCACCTCCTTTTCCTTCCCCTACTCCTGAGCAGTGGGACATACTGCTGTCCAGCTCCCTTTCTCAAGATCAACTTCTGCTGGTCGAGAGGGCCAGTCGAGCCGGGACGGCACATGGTTACCTGAAATGAGGAACCACGTACCCACCTAAAAGCTCGATAAAAAAAGCTTTGCCTCTCTCTCCTGCCGGCGCAAATTGCGCTTCCACTTTTTTCGAACCTCTTCGTCTCTTGGGGCGGCGAACAAGGACGCCTTTGGAGCGCCCTGATAGCCGGCGTGACAGCCTGGGCAAAACAGTGCGCATCAGTCCTTCTTTTCGCCATCTTCCTCACATGCTGGTCCTTGACGAAATGCCCTCTCTCATTGTTTTGAAAAACACGTCAGAACCTCCGCACCGATTCCACCGAACGCACGTGCACCCACCGCCTTCCAAGTTCTACGTTTCGTCCGGTCTGAGGGCTGCGGCGCTGCGGCCACTGCGGCGACAGCGCGGGCGCGGCTGACCGGCTGCGAGATCGTGCACGAGCGCCCCTAGCCACCCTAGCGGTGGTCGACGGCGCGCGGCACGCCGAAAGCAACGCCGTCTCCGCCCGCTCGGGCCACTCCCCTATTCTCATAGAGATAATATACTGACTCTAGAGGGAAAGCGCGCCGCTGAGCCAATGCATTGGAACCGTACGACACACGGTGGCAGACATGATACAACGATTTGAACGTTGCCAGATGAGCTTTTGCTTACTAAAAACGGCGAAAGCGATGGGTTGTAATCTGGCAACGTGCTACTGCGGTGTTTCCGCGTCCGGCTAGCGAAGAATGCCGGGAGAAATTGTAACATGGCGGACCGCTGGCCAGGCGGATTATTTGTAGGCGGCGTCGACAGCATTGCGTAGTTTATCTCCTGTGGGTAGGTAACCGACGTGTTTTCGGTTTAGCGTACGTGCGACTTGTATGTACTGAGACTATTTGAGCAAGATGTGGCAACGCTCACGCAACACTTGCGCGCAAGCTCGAATGCGACTGATCGCATGCGCGAGGACGCCAAGGAGTCAGCTGATCCGTACTGGGTGCACAGAAAATGAATCTCCGTATGATCTCCGTGCATTTTTGCGCTGTGCCGCTTTATTTGCCGTTCTGTAACATTTTGCGAGTCGCTCAATGCTTATCAAACGAAGTTTAGTGAACTGACTGTGGCTTTAGCTCAATGTAAAACCTATATTGACACACACACAAAAGACATCGCATGGGCCAACGCTGATATTTCCGGTGAGTCGCGGCGCTTTGAAGCACAGGAACGAAAGAGCGCCGTCGATCGCATGCGAACGGAGTGGAAGAATGCATGCCAAGGGAGTATGCGAAATATAGTCCGCGGCATGTCCCGTTTTCCTTTCTGTCTGTATTAGTCAAGTTCTAGCTGCTTTCCACCACTTCAAAGGGAAAGCTTGCGGGACTGAATGCGCAGTATTGAATGGCAGTAATTTACCTCGCAGAGCGCGCGAGGAGAGAACATTGACTGATTAAAAAAGAAACCGCATTTCGTTACCTATTTTTTCGTTCTACCTTCACGAACGTTTGCGCGAAAGTTCGAAGCACGAAGTGCTGTAAGAAGTTCCATGAATAAAACAACTGGAACCGAACGATTATAAAAGCTCCTTTCATTTCTCTTCCAACGGGAACGATCGCTGGCTGCCACTCCGCAGCCTGTAGTGAACTTGCGGTAGTCAAGGTCAGATCAGAATCGCTGTTCCGGCGTCAGTTCAGGGGCAATAGATAGGGTGCTTAACGTGAAAAAAGAATGACAGCCTCGCAAGCGCCCGGGGACGCACTTGTGCATCCGAGTTGTACCAGTTGTACTCTTTTTGCACGCACGCAGATCTGAGCTGAAGACTGCACACACACAATACGCAAGTCAGGCGCAAGGGAGCACACTTAAAGAAAATCGAAACCAAAACTGAACTACACAGTTACTCTTTCACCGCTAATGAGAGCTTAATTACACTAAAAGTTTTTTATAAAGCTAGTTTTAAGTACTGACGCAATTATTTGTAACTATTTTGCTTCAATTTTTTGTTTTAGTTAAATAATTACGGAACAACTTTTTAGAAGACTGAATACAATTGATCTGGCAACCATAAAAATTGTATCATGTCAGCGCCCACGATTCGTACGGTCTCGGAGCTCGCTTTACCCCCCTGCCTATTCTAGTTCACTCTAGTGGGACACTCTTAATTTGGGAAGAAACAAAATACTTGTCCAAGCCGTACCAAGACAAGCCACGATCAATCCAAAGCCATTGGGGTCATGCGTTTTCGTCGGTCCATTTTCTCGCCGGCAACTTGAGTACCTGTATTAGCTCTTTTAACCACTCTGCTATTGTCCCAGCGACACACAGGTGAAGCGGCCTAATCATGTCCAAAAGTGTGAAGCGGCTGAAGTCCATGAAGAAGGTGGTGGAGAAGGTGATGCACACGACGCCGTTGAAGTTGTACGTCCCGGCCGGGATCGCCCAGCCGGGCCCTCCGCTCGGACCGCAGCTGGGTCAGCGTGGGATCAACATCGCCCACTTCTGCAAGGACTTCAACGAGAAGACCAAGGACATCAAGGAGGGGCTGCCCATTCCTTGCAAGGTGGGCAAGATCGAACAATGACCTTGCGAGGCCGGACGCTCATATAGTCGTTTGAGAACTACGCTCAAGTACAACACCCTCTGAAAGGAATGGAGCAGTGCGATGACTTCGCCGTAGAAACGCTTACAGTTTACAGTTTTGCGCATGATTGCGCATTTGTGTATTCCTTTGCTGGATGCCGTCCTGGCGTGGTATTGCGACGCTCAGGAGACGGTTGATTATTTAGACCTCCCTTTATAAATCTAACCGGTAGTGTTGTACACGCTACCGAAACCGCACTGGCCCGCTACGAGAGGTTCACGAGTGGTTTTGAAAGGCCTTCACCCGGTGCGGCTGTAGTACCAAAAGAATCAATGGAAACCTAGTAAATGGCGACGAACCTTTCTTTTACGCTTTTGCGTTCTTTCAAAATCTCACCTTTTCCTCGCTTATAACGTTAATATCTTTCGTAACATCTCCCGCCGCAGAGTCAGCCAACTGGACCAGTGTGTCGCCTTCCCAGCGCATATGCACTCGAAGGAAGGACATGACTGTTGTTAATTGAGCACCCTCATTGGCCGGTGCGTCCACTTATTACCCAAGAGAAAGTGGTATCTGGAACCAACTGATTTACCGTTGGATTCCCAGCTGGGACCAGCTACGAATTGAGCCATAAACTGGCTCGTACCAGCTACCATTTTCTCTTGGTATTCGCCGGTCGATTCCTTTGCTGCTGCTTTCCCTACGCAGCACGACGTACCTTGTCCGCGCTTGTCCGACAGCAAACGATGCCGTATTCACTGAAATTAATCAATTTAGGTTAAAATTGTGATTCTCCCGCAGAATCTGTGTTTTCGTGACGTCTACAATGAAGTCACAAGGGCAGGTATTCAAATTAAGTTCCAGTGCGTCATTAGACACTGCAGCCTTGCTTATTGTCAGTCCTGCCAGATGGCGCTGCCATACTCAGCCGCGGTTGCTTTGTTTTTGAACGTATTTGCAGCTATCTTGTTTTTGCTACAGTAGAAAGTAATTGTTTCATGAAACATGGGGTATCATCGACAAACAGGGTCACAAAAGACAATGTCCTTTACGCCAATTGGCCAGTGTCGTGCAGGGCAACCCCAAAGCAGCGGGCTGCTGTGCAGATAAAAAAAGCATAGTACGGCCACTACCAACAGCAGTGAGCATCGGTACTTCTATGTTTACGTGTATTTTCGTAACTTTCGTTGTTTACCCCGCCATTCTTACCGCTTTAACAAGAATGTGCCCCAAATTTAAGCGCAAATCGCTTGTTCGGCACGCTTGCAAGCCCTGCCTAATTTGTATTTGCTTTTTTTGGCCCCCGCCAATCGCAGAGCTGGCTGGTGTGACATTATAGGTTCCGTTGCGGGAAATGAGCGAGTGGGTCGCATGGCCATTCCCTTTTTTCTTAATTATACAGCTTATTTGAGCGAGTTTTGTGTTAAAAGTGGTGTTAGTATGATTCTTACGAGGCAGTCTTTCCAATGAACCAAACTTGTGTTATGTCTGCATGGCCCCGTTAAAGAGAGTTCAGGCACATTTTCACCAGAGGAGGAAATTGACGCAAGAATATTACGGGCAAGGAATATTTCATGCTGGCGTAAGATCTTAGCAGTGGTCATTGCATCCGTTTGACACGAAGCTGGAAAAACAGCGCGTGAAGGTGATGATAGAGTCAACCCCTTTTTTTCTGTTCCCACCGCAGATATCGGTGAAGGCTGACCGCACGTACGACCTGGAGATGCTGAACCCCCCCATCACGTACTTCGTGAAGCAGGCGGCCGGCATCGACCGGGGGGCCATGCAGCCTGGCCGGGAGTTCGCGGGCATGATCACGCTCAAGCACGTCTACGAGATTGCCCGGATCAAGAGCCAGGACAGCATCTACGACTGCGTGTCCTTGCAGGACATCTGCAAGGATGTCCTCCAGCTGGCCCACCGCTGCGGCGTCAAGGTCGTCCGCAGCCTTACGGCCGACGAGTACCGGCAGTTCCGCGAGGCCCGCGAGCCCGTCGTCAACGAGCAGCTGGCCGCGCTCGAGGAGAAGCGGCAGTCCAAGCTTCTTCGGACGGCCGCTTGAGCGCCGGTCGTCTTGCTTTTGGAGCAGATTGTTGCAAGGACAGTTCGCGCTCGCATCTGCCTGGAGCGGTTCACCTTCATTCTTCCTTTGAGTGGGACGAGAACCGCTTGAACGGTGACCGTGGTTCGGTAGCCGTGTCGACCAGTTCCCGCTAGCTTCCGCCGCTAATTGTTTCCCTGTCGTTTTTCCTTCGAAGGCAATGAGAGAGTGCTGCCTGCGACGCATTGTAGGAGTCCCGGTATTTTTCGTTTGAACAAGAAGAAGAATAAGAACTGCACGTAAAGAATGGGACTGTGACGAGAGACAGGACGGGTTCAGACTCCAATTTTTTTGAAGTGCCCACTGGAGACAAATAAAGCTCAGTGCAGCATGTTGTGCGGGTAGTTGGTGTTCCATTTTTAGAAGAAAAGCCAAGCGTAAAGGACGGGACACCAACTAGCCCCCCCACCGTGCTAGTACTGACCCTGTTTGTGCATGGCCACTGATGACAGCATTGGACAATATGACACGAAAGAGAAAAACAGCGTGTGCAGTTTAAGGTACGAAGTCGGTCGGCTCAGGTCAGTAGGGCGTGCAAGAGGAAGAAATGGGAGAGGGTTGAAGCAGAAGGAAATAGTGCACTCACTCATCTGGTTCTTTTACTCATTTGTTTGACAAATGAAGCTTGAATTGCTTGTTTGTGCATTGTTTTTCAAACCCCCTCATCCATGTGCTTTTCACAGTGAGGTGTGATACGTAGTGTTTGGATTTTTGCGGTTTATTTTAGGAAAACGTTCCCCTATACAGGCGGAAAGCTTCTGGGTCTCTGCAAGCTGTTAGGGGTCAAAATTGTACGCCAACACAAGCACCACGTATTTGCCCATTTTGTCCGAGCATTCTATGCGTCCACTGTTACTCAAAGCTGGGTGAAAGCGCGCAGGTTTGGCATCGAAATGGGCAGGCTTAAATGCAGGAAATGTTTCTACAGGCAAAGTGGCTTGCTTCAAGTCGTGCTCCTGTACTGTGCGTCAGAGTCCGAAATATCGGCCATATCGCTACCGTAAAAATTGGGCCCTGCACTTGTTGTGGCAAGAAACGTGCTGAAGACGTGGTATGCTGTGTTCGTGGAAGTGACGTTTCTGTCCCCTCCAACGTGGCATAGATGGGCCCAGCAATGTGGGGATGCGGAAGCAAGAAAGTGCTGCCTAGGGACAAAAGTCCCTAGATTTTCATTTATACGGATGGGTGAATGCTGCATTTTGTTTTGTTCACACACACAGTTTGACGTTTCTATTGTCTGTACAGCTTTTTTGTAGGGACTGGCAGTGTATATAAACAGTGCCTTTCCAGTAAAAATGTAGTTTCCACCTGGTGTCTTCTGCTTGTCTCCTGTTGTGTTCACCGGAGCAGAGTTAAAGCAACTCCTTGAAAAGAATTTTGGCGAACACCCAATGAAAACTGTTTCAGTGGTCTTCAGGTGTTGGTACTACAACTGTGTCAGCTTGTTACGGCTGCCAGCGATTTTTCTTTGTTCAGTAGAGTAGTCAATGCATTCTTCCTGCCTCTTCCTTCAACGTAGCAGCAGCCAATGCCAGAGCAGGTGTCCTAGAGGGACGTAGCTGTCGCTGGATCAACAAGGGCAGATTGTTTCAGGGGGAGGTTTTGGGCCATGCATAGCTAACATGGGGGCCGTGGCATTGCATGTCTCCCTGTCACAACTGTTCTTGAATCTTGTTTTTTTTTTGTGCAGAAATGTATCGCGAGTCGTGCAGTAGAACAACTGGCTTCACAGGATGCATTATGGGTAACCACTTGTCTGATTGCAGGTTACAGTGGTCCTAGAGTTGAACGTTAGGCATTCAGTAACCTGTAGGTATATTAGGAGGCTGCTTTTGGCAAAGTTGAACCCGTGCGGGCAAGTTACTTCTGACACGCAACTCCTTGCATTAGGGTCAAGGGGGCACACTGGTCTTAAAAGTGTATTGTTACAGTTATGACGATAACAATTGGTGGACATACGTAGTTTTTCATTCTGATTGCAGGTATAAAATTTCTTTTTGTGTCAAACAGCTACATTCAAATTTATTCGGATTTTTATGTTGGAGCTTTTTACATTTGATGTGAGAAAACTGCTGGAGGGATGCAGCTGAACGAGGTACCAGTGAAGTGTGCACAAACCAGGGAGTGCAATAAGACCAACCGTATCATTCTATCTGGTCCATAACAGAAGTTACGACCGTTTGAAGTTTGGGCTTGGAAAGAAAAAGCAGTTTTTCTGGTTCCCACCTAAAAAGCCCGACCTTGCACAGTTTTTCTTCCAAAAATTCTGTACGTGGAACAGTACCAGATATGTACTTATAGAAGCCATGGAGGTCCAATTTCAACAAAGAAATAACAATTTTCCCATAATTGCCCACTTCTTCGCCACGCGTGGTATCACAGCAATACGAAAGTCTCGAGAGGTACATCCCAGCATGTAGTGCAGCTAAGAAGGTCATTTCTTTTACACTGTGAAGCTGAATGCTTAAACCATGCAATATGGGAAGCAGATAGTGCATTCCGTATTTCAGTGGTTGTTTAATTAGCGTTATTTTTAATTGGTTAGCAAGAGTAGTTCAAACCTAGAAGTTAGAATTGATTTAAATGTGTATGTGATTGCAAAACAAAAAACTGCTTCCCAGATCTCATTCTCCATAACTTCCGGTATCTATTTATGTCTTGCTGGTAAGCTTTTGTTGAATAGTTCCTTTCCTATTGTTCTGAAGAACAATCAAGGAAAATTTTAAATTAACTTGGAAACTAGTTGCCTCACATCAAAAACCAATTATACATTTGAAACGACAAAAAAACTGAACAATCCCGTGAAGTTTCGTCAAAACTGGTTGGAAAGCAAAAAAATAGTTTATAAGACAGTTGTGCCACCTTAAGGTCGACCAACCAACTTGACTTGGTCATCACAATGCCACTGGAATCACTATCGTTAGCAAATAATCTACAAGGTGGAAATTCCGCCTTTATTCCCTTGCGACAATGCTTATACACACGTTCTTTACACATACCAGAAGGCGCCCAAAAACCCCTTCTTGATGCCCTGAAAAGCCATAGGAGGCTTACAGCTTTTCAACGAGGGGCTGTTCTCAAATAATGAATTCATCGTCTACCATATTGGAGCTTAAGCCTGGTGCCTACAGTTTGGTGTCGCTGGAGCCACCATTCAATCTTCAGCTTTTGGCCCAACTTTGCAGTTTCCTGGCCAGCAATTTCCACATTGATGCAGGAGATTTGCGTGCCATTGTGGACAGGCAAGTGTGACGTTTGTTCATCCTTGGAGTACCACCCTTTCAGTCCCAGCTGGCTTCGCATGACTGCAACGTGTCAAAGCCAAGTTGCAGTCACATCCGTCACAAAAGCTGTCACATCGAAGAGATGGTCAAAAGAACAGGACCACACAACCGCCGCAAATTCCCTCCTAGTAAAGCCAAGAACACTCCTTTGTGCCTGGCGAGTTTAGCAGCATAAGTGTTCGTCTAAAGTGATGCCTGCCTGCAACTGATCAACACAGGAGGAGCTTTTGAAAGGGCCTTTTTTTAGGTGCCAAAGCTACGTTTAGGCTATGAGACACACCATAGTTCAGGGCTCCAGATTAATCTCAACCACCTCAGATATTCTTAACAAATGCTGAAATTTGTTGTATTGTAAGGAGCTGCAGACAACGCGAGAGACAAGACCGAGGAGGCGTCGGCGCCACACGCAGACGAAGTTCACACAAACTTGCCTGCCTCCAGCGAGTCACGTAAAGCGCCTGGGCCCCGTCACTCGACACCTCGTACGATCGCCGTAGGCGTCTTCGGAACGCCCACCGGGGTTCGGGGAGACCCATTCGCAGAGCGTCTGTTTCCCCGAGGACGCCGGCGCACGAGAGTTGTCTGGGCTGCGACCTATTAGGTTGGTTTGTGTGTGTGTGTGTGTGTGTTGTGCGCGCAGTGAGTGAACGCTGGGAAATGAAGACGACTCTCCCACGCCGCCCGCTCCGAAAAGGACGCTTGTGTGGCGGTGGATGCCTGCAGCAACCGTCCCCATTCTTTTCTTTGTATACTTCTTTTTCCTCCTCTCGAGATTCTGCCAATAAAGTCAGTCTGGAAACGGAACCCAAAGGAGATGCATCTTCTGTTTTAGGCTCCTGCACACGTGGCCTTGCCACCCTGTAACGATACGTGCAGTACAGTGGTAACTTGTTTTCGAATAGATTATGCATCTAAGCAAGTTATCAGCAAGCTCGTAAGAAAGAGAAGAAGAACTACAACAAAATTTCAACAAACGGGCACATTCATTTTTCGCCTCTACTTTTTTGTGGCAAGCATTACCATTCACTGGGCAAATTGCCATTGTGTGATGTTTTATCTGCAGCGTAGCATCTTCACAGCCAGATTTACAGCCGAGTGCAAAACAGCGCATGTTGGCATTAAGGAAGTGTACTGGCAGCCATTTTCTTGGCAGCTCCCTCAAAGAGGCCATGCAGACAAAACGCAAGTTCGGTTCATTCAAAAGATTGCCTCGTTAGAATCATTGTGACACCACTTTTAACGCAAACTTCGCTCAAATAAGCTATATAATTAGGAAAAAAGGGAATGTCCATGCGACCCACTAGCTCATTTCCCGCAACAGAACCTATGATGTCATACCAGCCAGCTCTGTGATTGGTGGGGGCCGGAAAAAGCAAACGCAAATTAGGCAGGGCTTATAAGCTTGCCGAACAAGCCATTTGCACTTAAATTTAGGGCACATTCTTTACAAAGCAATAAGAATGATGGGACAAACAGTGGAAGTTACGAAAGCACACGTAAACATAGAAGTACTGATGCGTTCTGCTGTTGCTACTGCGCACACTATGCTTGGTTTAGCTGCACAGGACTGCAGGGCTTTGGGGTTGTCTCAGACGACACTGGCTGATTGACGCAAGCAACGTTGTCTTACGCGACCACATCTGTCGAGCGAGCACCATGTTTCACGAAACCATTATTTTCTCCCTGAACAAAAACAAGCCAGGTTTAAATATGGTCAAAACTAAACCAAAGGCAAAAAATGACTTGCAGCGGTATGGTGGCGCCATCTAGGTTCACTAACACTAAACAAGCCTTCGCAATCGGCTGCAGAGCGGTCGACTCCTGCGATGTCATCGCAGACCACGAAAACACACGCTTTAGCAGGAGAATCAAAATTTTAACATACATCGATTAATCTCTCAGTGAATAAAACATTGTTTGCATCCAGACAAGCACTGGGGGAAGTATAAAGCAGGAAATCTTTCGAATAAAATAAACTTGTATTTTGTCTGCACGGCCGCTTTTCAAGTATGCATTTTTAGTGCGTTTAGTTGCGTCCCATTATTGCAAAGCAGCAGGAAAGCGCTCTCCCTTTGTTGAAGCACAGATACTCTGCTTAACCAAAACCACACTGTACAGTGTCATACAGTAATGGATGTCACTGGTGCCAATGGATGTCACTGGAGCCAGTGTCATACAGTAATGGATGTCAATGGATGTCACTGAACTATACACTATACTCGGTTACAACTCAAGAACGGCACCACCTCATGTAGTGTATCACTCCGCCAAAGCGCCGGACCCGTTACGTCAGTGCGTGCACGTTTTGAAAGGGGTTTGCTATGAATGCGTGATATCGTCTGCCTAGTCTCACGCAGTTTGTTTGTTGTCACTGGAGTCGCTTATAAGCATATTAACTCCACAAAATCACAGGAACAGCTCACGCCATATTCAAAATATTCCCAGTAACGCCCTACTTGCGCCGCGCGGAGAAACATCCGGCTACGGTGATAAGGCACAGCGGCAACTTCCAGTGCCGTTCTTAAGTTGTCACCGAGTATAGATGTGCAACCGAAACATGCACAAACCAAGGCCACAAGCACAACCCAACTTTTGAGCATTCTTTATTTACCGGTCATCGCTGAAACACAGCACTCGTAAAAGCACACACAACGTTTATTACAAGTCCCTTTTTGTCACATCAGTTGCAGCGCCATCTTCACACATTGTGGACGCTGTTTTGACATTTCTTTTTGTTTGCTTTAAAAGAGAGCACTTGCATTTTTAAAGCGAACCTTCATTGTCCTTACTGGTGCCGTTGTATGCCAATACGCCCAGCAGGAAAGCCAACTTTCTCTGACGATGACGATGAATGATCGCGAGTGAAGTGAAAGAAAAAAAAAATGCTTCGGTGGCCGGAATCGAACCGGGGTCCCTCGTGGTACGAAGTTACCGCCTATCCGATACCTCTACTTCGACATGGTCGAAAGTTAGTCGAAACTCAGACGACAACCAAAGAATCCGTCGTGAGAAAGCATTGCGTTCAACCATCACCATCGTTAGACGGAGGATTGCATGATTTTGTTAGTGTATGGTGAACCGGATAGAACAGTGGTAGAAGCGCAGCCGATAACACCAGTACAATGAGAGCACAACCTTCGTTACTTTTGCAAAAGGCCAAGGTTACCAGCACAACCCTGGGCACAGCGTCTCGGTAAAGACAACTTGTGATGCACAGCTCGCTATATCGGCGAGCTGTGCACACAGCGGCGAGCGACGACACACAGGAGTTCTCGTTTTCACCTCCACCACAAAAGCAGCCCCCCCGACTGAGATCGAAGCGACATTTAAGAAACCGCACTGTGACCAGCACAGTGCTTGGGCGACAACACTTAAAACGGCAGGCTTACGCACCGAGTTCGACGGGAGGCAGGGCAGTGGTCCCAAGAACCCGTGTGATATCTGGCCCAGAACCATGAGCTGTTAAGTTACTTATATAACCTCCACTCTATCTGTGAGTGTAGTACTGTTTTGCCCCCCCCCATTCCCCCTTATTCACATTAGGGCAGCACCCGAACACGCCACCAATCACAGCTGCAGCGCCTCGAAGGAGGTGATGGCTTCGAAGGCCGCCTTCTGGTCGTCGGTGAGCGGTGCGTTTCCTGGGCGCACCACCAGGCGGGCCTGGAAGCCGGCCTCTGTCGCCGCTTGAGCCTCTGCGGGAGAAACGACTCAATTAACCGACCCGGCAACACTGTTCTCTTGATACCTCAGTGTACTGGACAAGCACGGCCACACTCTCAAATTTCAACACCACTCTTGGGAGACAGCTTGTTCCCAAGTTTCTCTCGCACCTACCGTATAAACCGGATTATAGGTCAACCCGGTATATAGGTCGACCCCCTACCTTGAGGTGGGAAAAGTTGACAAAAAAAAAATAATTCGGCACAAAAGCGCACTCAGAATGTCTATATTTATTTTAGACGCCCGTCCGTCACTGCCACTCACTATGCCTGCCGAAGCCACTCGTCCGAGCTCTCAAGAGTTGTCCGAGGATGACTGCTTCGCACTGTCATCTTCCATGCCATTAGGCGCGTTGCTGATGGAGCACTTCCTGAACGCTCGTGTAACCATGTCGCCGGGCAGCGACTGCCCAGAGAAGGACACCCAGCTTGACACGGTCGCAACCGGCCCGTATAGGTCTTTTTGTTGTCGCCGGCTATCCACTCATTGTACAGTTCGCGGTGCTGGTCCGCGCATGGCCTCCGGAGCGATCGTGAGCGAAGTTCCCGGATGAAGTTCCCGGACGAAGTCCGCCACTTTGTTCTCCAACTCGGGGTGCACCGCTTGACGTCCACGGAACGATCGGTTTCGGGGGTTGCACGCGCACAGCTTAGCTTTCTGGCTCCGCCAGTACCGCACACTTTTCTCCGAAACGCCTAACTGGCGTTGCGCCGCCATATTCCCATTCTGTTCGGTGACTCAATCGCCGTCAGCTTAAACGCCGCGTTGAACTGGCGTCGACTGCCGCCACTCATCGCGGAACAGAGACGTACAGAAATGTACGCACGCACGCGCAATAGACGAGTAAAAGACGAAAAACTAGAGAAAAGCGGAATCAAATAAAGGCCTGATAGTGCGAGAGAGCAGTCTGACACAAATGGCGATGGCGACGGACTACGCTTGCACATTGTTGCCAGACAACGATTTACATTCTACCAATGACCGCTATATAAGACGAGGGGTGACTTTTGTGTGGAATTTTTTGGAAAAAAACTCGACCTATATTCCGGTTTATACGGTAGTAGCTCTACGGAGCAACCCGCTAGTGCGGTAAAAAGTGAAGCGAGAAATAAAAAATTGCATGGACGCCTCACCCTTTTTTCTAACGTAGTGAATGCCAAAGCCTTACTACTGTCCAAATTGCTGAATGTACTTTTTCTCAATCATCCTCATCATCCTTTCCCACTTGCACCTTTTGCACCTTGCACCTTTCCCCTTTGCACCTAATGACACTGCCCCAGTTCAGGTTTCAAAAAAAATGCGAATAATCAGTACATTTGGTTTGGATAGCCGGTTAATTAAACATTTGAATAAAACAATTCGAAGTGATAACATGCCATTTGATTGTGTGGCTCGATTATGTGTATCACGATACCATGTGAGAAGTGCACTGGTTCGTACTGCGTGAAATACTACACTGTTTAACGTAGCGTTTCAAATCTTTTGAGAACTTCTTGACGGTAGAACAATTAAACCGTCACGCATTCCTTGGAATCTTTGAAGTATAAAACAGAAACCCGGATATCCGAATATCCGGGGACAAAACTGGTCAGCGAGGTTCACTAAGCGATCCCTCTGGCTATCCGGCTTTCACATTTGAATAGCTGGCGAATCAAATAACCGGATAACTAGTTTTCGCGCAAAACACGGTTTGGTATTGCCCCCACTACATTCACATCGGCAAGCAAAGTGGACATTTAACTTCGGAACTCAGCGGATTGCCACTGCCGCAGCTAGCATGCTAAAACTACTCCTGCAGGCTGAACTACATTTATCTAACACACAGTTCCAACTCAAAGGCCACAATACATTCACTGTCTACTTTTAGTCAGCTAGAGCCACGGACCGACCTTGGTGTTGGGAATGCGTGCTTGCCCCACATTACAAAGTCCCCGCGTCTAATTCCCAACCAGGCCCAAATTTCCCAAACTTTTACTTCACTTTTGCTCGCTTTGGGAGTTTAGGAGCCATTTGGCTGCTACAGACATCAGATGCCGACCTTCCCGCCTAACGGGACATCTAAGGTGTCCACACTTTTAAGTAATTAAATGCGACCGGCATCTGCTGCTGCTCAGCGCGACTCCATTCGAGCCACCCCACCCAGTGGGCTGTGAAGCGACAGCAAAGGCACCCACCCGCAAGCACATCGGTGAGGAAGAGGATGTCGCCGGGGTCGGTGCCGATGGCCTTGCTGATGGCCCGGTAGCTTTGGGGCTCTGTCTTGGCCCCCGACGTGGTGATGTCGAAGTAGCCGTCCAGCAGCTGCAAATGGATGATGGGGGGGAGGCATATGAGGCACTGCAACAAGACCAAGGCACTCGGTGTTGAAGATGTGTGCCGCATTTCATCGCATAATGACTGCCCCTGCCCCCCCACTTTTCTTCGCGAGAATTTGCTTTCTTGTCACGTTGCATAAAAAATGCAGCGAGAATATGTTTTTATCTCGGCATGGTTGCTGATGCAGTAACTTGACGTCATGCTACAGTACGCGCAGAAATGCAAAAACAGATTCAAACAAAAAGAAACCTCAACAGTAGCCGGAGATGTGAGCGCCAATGTTGTGGCTCACAATTTAAAATCTGCGCTTAGAAACTTAAAAAAAAACGCTTCAAAAACTGCTGAACGCAAAACAAACTTTCAAACACTGCGGTGTGCAAACAAAGCACTAAACATACTCCGCACTCCTTTCCCTGCTGTGTGCTGTTCCACGACTTTGCCATTACACTCCGTGGTTTTGTTGTCCAGCTGTGTTCCGACCTTTTTTTGTGCTCCTGGAGCACACCGTACGATGGGCCAGTACATGAGCTACACAGCCGGTTTTAAACTGAAGGTGTTGGAGCATGCGTTGGTGCACATGGAAACCGCATGGCTGGGCGGCACTTAAGGGCTGACGCTACGGGTGAAAACGAGAGGTTTTTAGGCGGTTGAACAGAGATCACCGTGCGTTTCGTGGGCCGAAAGAAGGGAAGTTTCCTGGTGTGGGAAAAGAAGTTTTGGAGTGCTTTGACGACAGGGAAGACCGTGCGCGTTAAGGGCCGACAACGAATGTGAAGCCGCAAGCGACTTCAGTGAGGAGGACAGCTCCATGGCGAGTAGGGGGCCACTGGCATGTTGTGAATAAAAAAAAGAGATTCGGTGACATAATTACCTACGTGTTTTCACAAAAATGGTAAGGCTCTGACAGTGCTTCTCTTAGCAACTTTATCGTACGAAATTTCAACTTTTACACATGAGTTGCAACGTTTTCCCACATAATGAACCCTCCCCCCAAATTCACGCCGAATTTTCTGCAAAACTGGGTTCATTTTAAAGAGTAAATATGGTATTTTCACTGGCACTGTAGAACCCCCATGAACACAAGTTACTGTCGATACCACCATCAGGTTTCTTGGGTTGCACACGTTTGCATCTTTTTTTCTTGTGATTCAGTTTCCTGAAAGCCACACAGGCCTTGCCTGACCACCTGTAATCGGTTAGAGTGCCTGAAAGTGTCTACGAGTGCAAGGGCATGGCTTGCATTTATCTATAAGTATGGTTATAAGGTCTGCAATTATTCAAAACTTTTGCATCGCAAAATGACTAACATGATGCAATTTGATTTGCCTTCAAGAGCATTATTACGAAGTTTCAATAAATAGATTCGTGCTCCTCGACAACAAGATAAATCTTTTTTAACAAGAAGGCGTTGATGCTGGGGTGCTTGTGAGGCTGGTTTGCTGTGTGTGTTTGTTGGCATGCAGTGCAAATGTTGGTCTCTATGCTCTTAATATGTGTAGTATATTAGGCCTCCAATGCCATTTCTGGAACCCACAATAAACCCCGGCTACACTGGGGTCCGAATGTCATTTGACTCAAGTGGGGTGCTTCGAATGCCGTTCAGAATCCGTTGAGCTACACGACAGTTTCGATGGCATTTGAAAGCTTTCACAATTGCTCGCCCTGCTGTAGTGGCACTGTTGTCACTCCGTTCTGTTGTTGTACAATAACGCAACAATTAAACTTAGGAGCAGTGCAAGGCAGTAAGATGATATCAAATTAGAAGAGACACCAGTTTTGACTCTAATGTGGTGGCTGTTTGCGTAGTTTTACTTTTCTTTTTTGCAACTGACCCACTGGTTTTAAGAGTACGAAAATTAAATATGTTGATTTCATATTTTAAGTAAATGAACAGTGAACAAAGTTCCACAAGCAAAAATATTTTGTTTGTTTTACACACAGAAGTATTATATTTTTTATTGCCGATCAAAGACGCTGCGTGCAAGAGTGCTAGAAATGGCATTTGAAACCCCAAATGTCTCTCTCGGTGCTCATTTGGCTCGAATGTTGTTTGAGCCGAATAACATTTCAAAACCTAGTGTAGCAGCACAAATTGGCATTTCAGTCAAATGACATTTGGTTCAAATAACATTCATACGCTAGTGTAGCAGGGATATAAGATTCTTGTTCTTGTGTGCGGGGACATTCGCAACATTCGTGTGGCACAAGTGTTCCGTAAAAATAAAATCCATGCATAGTTAGCTCTGGGAAAGCGACCCAGAAGCAAAGGGGGATTGTACTACCACACCACAAGGGCATGCTGACGGGGGTTCAAAAATAAGGCTAACTTTTTTTAGCCTTGCGCTGCCCTGCATATGCAGTCAAACTCCGCGATAACGAAATCTCACGAGTACGAAATTCCCGCCGCAACGAAATATTTTCGGAACCCCGGCGAGCACCCATAGACGCTCATGTATTTCATATCTCGCGGCAACGAAATGTTTTCGGAAAGTGATCCCGCGTTAATGAAATTCACTGCAAATCCGGTCGGCATTTTACCTACCCATTTGAGGCTAACAGTGTCCAAAAAGTGTGTTTGTTGTGTACGCGGCGATCGGCGAGTCTGCACTCACTAAGATGCCTCCTCTAGTTGAAAAGGGGAAGTTCTTATCGCTACAAATAAGGCTCAAGTCAGTGGCCCAAGTGGCGGAAAAGAGGATAGCACCGACGAGTTTAGAACTGCCGGAAGCTCGCTCTACCCTCGTGAAAAGCAAGGCTGCCATGGCGCACGTGCGCGAAAGAAAACACTGACGGCTGCGGCCTTTCTGGACATCCACAAAGCGGTGCTGACTTAGTTTTGTGAACAGCATTATAGCGAGGTGAACTCTCCGGAAAAGTTCGTCGACAGAAGCTGGGCTTAGCTTGCGAGCTCGGACATCGCAGTGCTGAGGGCCAGGGCGAAAAACGTGCAGAGAAGGCGAACCTGCGGGATGTTTTGGATGCGGCTGACACGATCCTGTCGTTCTTAGGCGCGCACGACGACTAGCAGTGAAGCGCTTATTGTAGTGTGCGAACTGGGCTGTGAAGTTGCTGCAAGGTAAGGCCCGCAAAGTAATACATGCAATCGACTTTCGGAAATACATTTTCCGCTTGTGGCCAATCTTCCTGTCGTTTAGTTTCACTCTCGTGGCAACGAAGTTCCCGCAAAAGCGAACTTTTTGGCTTTCCCCGGCGGTTTTGTTATTGCGGGGTTCGACTCTAGCAGCTCAGCTCGTCACAAATACATGCCTCCATTACACTAACACTGAAGCATTAGTGGCTGAACTGGCTGCAGAAGATGAAGATGCCCCCGTAAAAAAGCGTACCATTAATAAAGCCAGAAGCAGCACCTAGCTTCCTTGTGTGCTTGTTTTAGGCCACACAAAAATTTTGCAAACCCTTTCAAACAAGCCATTCATTCCTCGACATGCTAGTCACTGCACATTAGCTTCTTAACTGCACTCAGCATTGACACTTTGATTCTCTGTAGCATCATTAAGGGGGGACTTGGGTCTTGAAGCAGATTCCTTTAGTTTTTCGGTAAACTCTGTGAAACTTGTCAGTCTTGCTGCGTTTTTCCCCAATGATTTCAAATATGCCATTATTTTTTGAGTGAGTAAATTAGTTCCCAAGATAATTAGAGATAATTAGTCAGTTTTGCAGGAACGATAGGCAAAACAGTGCTAGCCATGAAACTGTAATCTTTACATTTTCCAATACTATGAACCCTAATGAGTGCAATAAGAGAATCAGTTTTTTGATGAACTGATTGGAACTAATGTTACAGCTCATTAAACTTTGGTGGCACCAGTGGCAAGGAACCATTGAGTGCCCATTTGAAACACAGAAGTTTCATGAGCTGAAAAATTACTTCCAAGGCGCACATCAAGAAACAGATTCTCTTATTGCCCTCACCAAGGTTCATAGTGTCGAAAAATGTGACGGTTACAGTTTTATGTCTAACACTGTTTTGTCTAATGTTCCTGCAAAACTGACTAATTATCTCCAATTATCTTGGGAACTAATCGACTGACTCAAAATACAATGGCATAGGTACTTGAAATCAGTGGGGAAAAAAGCAGCTAAGACTGACAAGTTTCACAGAGCTTACATTTAAAAATTAAACAAATTTTTTTTGAAGACCCATGGACCAACTCTTCCGTTACCGCAGGAAAATTGAGTGATTTTCAGAGGTCCAAGAAAATTTTTTTTTTCTGTTAAAAAATTGGTTAGGAACTCACGACAGGAAAAAAAAATGCAGATTATTTAGCCCCCTTTCCAATAACACCAGTTTTTTTTATGTTTTCATATATCATAGTTGCAAAAAAAATGTCGAAATCAAAATTTTCATCAAGTTGCCAAAATGATAAAAAAGGAGTTGTGTATAACAAACCACCTATAGCAGAAAAAAATTTCGAATTACATTTTGTAGGGAAACATTTCAAACACATGTCCTAGAAAAAATGTTGCCTTGCGTGGAACAGTTTTTCAGATTAAAAAGAAATGTTAGCACACATGGTGCCCGTGTCATGCGGTGAAGCCCAACCTCCATTTCACAATGTCACGTGCAATTTTGGGTGGTTCCCTGGAAGAAATCTGGCGATTTGACATTATCAGAGGCACCAATTTGTCCCCGCGTGACATAAAAACACCTTGTCAATGACTGACATTGCACTTGCAGCCAGCACAGTATTTGGGACAAGCACGCGATGCGGAAAAACATGCATGAAGTTTAGAACGGAACTCCGTGGTTGATGCTTGTTGACGTTCACAGTCAGTTACCTCTCAAAACATAAAGTTGAGCTTTATTATCATCTTCTTACGCGCAATTGTAGCCTTGCTTGCAGGAAGGAGGTGCGATGTGCCAGAATCGTGGCCTGCAAACCTTGGCCGAGTAGCTGTTGCGCGATTAACAAGATCGGCACTACGAGCCTCTTGCATTGCTGCGCCACGTAACATTTTTGAAATGAAACAGTACAAAACTCATTGGGGAGACTGTCCGCATAGACAGTTAAACTAAGAAGCGACACTAGACCCCTGGAGATACCCTCGTATGGAAACAAAACTGACAGGTGAACAGCTGGTAGTGTGTAAGGCCGGTTTGAAGCGTTCTACTCGTCGCAACTGATATCTGGCGACTGGGTGTGATCTTTTGACTTGCATCTGAAGTCTTTATCGCAGAAATCGGGTTAGGCTTCTGTGAAATCAGGAGCAGCATGCTTTGCTCGAGGATCAGTCGCAGACGCTCAAGGCGCCATGGCAGGCAGCCTTGGAGTTGGATAACTGCGTAGTAGCGCTAAATATGAATTTCGCGATGCAGAAACGAAACCGAAACTGTTGTAAACTGTTTGTGAATAGTCCTGTGGTAAGTAGAACTACTACAATAAAACATAGAACAACATGCTAAAAGGCAATAAAACTGCCTAAAATCATGAAGTAGCTTTGAAAACAGGCACTGCTTGGCATTTTCAGCCGATTTCTGGGATTATTACTGTCAGAGTGCAAACCTGACGATTGAAAATCATTTGCTGGTTCATCATTTTCTCAGCTAACTCCAAATAGCTTTACTTGTTCCAGCAATGCCTGGAACACTATCAATAGAGGCTGCCGAGGTATTGTCCAAATTGAACGATAGGTGCGGTAACGAAAGAGTTAAGCACAGCTAACCAAACGTGCTCCCAGGAAGAGGGGCTTATATACCGTATTTTCTTGTGCATAATCCGCCCCTGCATATAATCCGCACCCACACTTTCAGAGCCCGCTGGAAAAGAAAAAAAAATCGTAGCGTATTGCCCGCACACTTGGTACAGGAAAGACTGCTCAAGCAACGCATCACATATTATGTAAAAGGTGTATATTTAGCAAGTAGAATACACTGACTGCAAGGCAAAAGTCACAATTGACTAATAAAGTTCACATCTTGGTTTTTTTTTTTCTTCCTTATTCTTGAATGTTTTGTGCAATAGCTGCCATGGACGGCTTAGCCAGTCTTACTGCGTAGCAGCTTCACAGCACAACGCGCATTGCCGTGAAGCTGCACTAAAGGAAAAACCCTGCGTATTATCCGCACCCGCACTTTGCAGCTGAAATTTTCGCATTTATGGTGCGGGTTATACGCGCGAAAATGCGGTAACAGCAGCAGCAGCGCGTAGCACGGCCGTACGTACCCCCGTGAGGTCCCCCTGTGTGGTGTGCTGGAAGAGCAGCTTCTGGGCCTGCACACTTCCCGACGAGTAGATGTGCAGCGACAACCCCGACTGCCTCCACGCGCGCAGGGCAGGCACCACGTCCGCGTACAGCCTGCAGCGCACATTCAAACACACACACACCCACCACTGAGGTGCCAGACAGGTTCGAGCGATTCTAGCGGGATTCTAGTTTTTTTTTTTTTTTTTTTGTCCCAAGGATTCAACCGAGATACATTTTATGAAGAGTGCGTTGGGAAAAGCGTGAACAATACTTGGACAAGGAAGAAGACAGGGCGGAGTGCTACTAGCAACTGAAAAGTTAAATCGTTAACACACACACATACACATATCATCACCATCACCATCAGCCTGTCTATGCCCACTGCAGGGCAAAGACCTCTCCCATAGATTTCCAATTATCCCGGTCCTGTGCTAACTGCGACCACTTTATCCCCGCAAACTTCTTGATCTCATCTGTCCACCTAACTTTCTGCCGCCCCCTGCCACGCTTCCATCCATTAGGGATCCGCTCTGTTACCCTTAATGACCAACGGTTATCTCGCCTTGTTATTACATGCCCTGCCCGCATCCATTTCTTCTTGATTTCTACGAATATGTCCTCAACATGTGTTTGTCCCCGAGCCACTCAGCTCTCTTCTTGTCCCTTAACGATACACCACCTATCATCTTCGGGTTCATATACACATATATACATACAATCAAAACCACCATCATCACATAAGAGTACATGCAATCTACTACACAGCAAGATCGCGGGGAAGCAAAATATAACCACACCACACATGTACAAGCACAGAAGGAAACGACAGCGCACGCTTTTTCAGCCTTTTTCCCACAAAGCCAATTCAGCATCTGATAACATGACAGACGGTTGAGTTACGCATGCATATCACCTTCTTTCTTAATACAAACCGGTCCTGTAATCTCTCGTGTGGCCCGTTTTTTTGTGTTTGTCAAAGTTGAGTTTGTGCGGCAATTCCGGACGGAGGGTGCGGTCCTTGTGGTAGATTGCAATGTACACCATGTGATGAGGGTGGCTTTGATTGTACGTATATATGTGTGTTCACGATTACACTTTTCGGGCCGTCCTGTCTTCTTCCTTGTCCAAGTATAGTTCGCGCTTTTCCCAACAGGAACCTTTACCAAAACGCCCAACTTGCAGTCCTTCCTCATGAAGAGTGATTAACTGCGGTTTGACACTCCATCCTCTCGAGATTACATGTTGATTCTCCATTATCTCTATTCTGAAAAATAAAGCACAACAGAGCAAAACGATCTCAATGTGGTCTGTTACTGAGCAGCTAACTACACCACCTATATCGCTGTTGAGGGGGACCACAGCGGCATCCTCATCATCTGTTTCGTTGCCCAAAATGGCCCTGTGCCTGGGAATATGGCCGACCACTGTCATGACAGTTAAAGCCTGGGCGATCACTATCACCCCAACGAGCTGGTTCAAGACAGCGCTTTGACTTGGTTTGCTCGAGCGCAACGATGCAACAACACTCGTATGGTTTGTAGAGATAAAAAACAGATTGTGGTGCTCGGCGCGATATGCTGAAAAGCTAGCCCTCTTCAACTGCCCCCGTTTAAAGGGGGACATAGCCCTTAAAGTTTGCTTTAATTTTAGAGTAAACTCTCTGAAGCTTGTCAGTCTTGCTGCCTTTTTCCCCACCAATTTCAAATATGCCATTATTTCTTGAGTCAGTCAATTAGTTCCTGAAATAATCGGAGATAATTAGCCATTTTTGGAGGTTGGAGGAACAGGAGACCAAACAGTGTTGGTCATAAAACTGTAACCTTTATATTTCTCAATACTATGAACGAACCCTGCTGAGTGCAACAAGAGGATCGGATTTTTGATGCACCACTTGGAACTAATGTTACAGATGAAACTTCTGTGATTGAAATGGGCACTCAGAATGGTTCCTTGCGACTGGTGCCACCAATTTTTCATGATCTGTGACATTAGTTCCAAGCTGTGCATCGAAAAACCGCTTTGTCGTTGCATTCACCAGGGTTTATGGTATTGAGAAATATAAACACTACAGTTTTATAACCAACACTGTTTCGCCTACTGTTCCTTCAAAAATGGTTAATTATCTCCAATTACTTCAGGAACTGACTGACCGACCGCAAAAACAATGGCGCATTTGAATTAGGTGGAAGAAAAAGGAAGCAAGACTGGCAAGTTTCCCGGAGTCTACTCCAAAATTAAAAGGAAGCTGTTGCTCTCAAGAGCAGCGCCTCCCCTCGTGGAGAGTGCGTGGCCACTCACGGTGCCTGCAGCTCCCCGGTGTGGTACCCCTCCTGCCAGATGTGCCCCTGGAGGGTCTTGAGGGGCGCAGCCTTGCGGTCCCGGTCCATCTGCCACAGCACGTTGGCCACCAGCTGGGCTCGCAGGAGCTCGGGGGGCGTCCCCTGGGGGTTGTCCACGGGAGGGGGCCCCAGGCCGTCCCACGATGCATCCTGCTTGGCCTGCACCCCAGTCGATAGGTGAGGCACCGGCAGAGTGCTTCAACTACACACACACACACCAGCTGTGAAGAAAGCACGTCTCGGAAAGTGCACCCCTCCCTTCCCCTGCA
The DNA here is from genome assembly GCF_048455015.1 of Haemaphysalis longicornis. Taxonomy (NCBI): domain Eukaryota; kingdom Metazoa; phylum Arthropoda; class Arachnida; order Ixodida; family Ixodidae; genus Haemaphysalis; species Haemaphysalis longicornis. The sequence goes on along the minus strand of NW_027526233.1, from coordinate 68,461,004 downwards.
GTGTTCACGCTTCTCGGTTCTATAAAGAACAGAGAGTTACACGAACAATGGGCTCCTTCTACGGATCAGGACAGCTCTTCCAACACATACGTCCACCGGTTAAGAAAGAAAATTCAAGCATCTCCACGAAGTGAATCATGACGAGTGGATGAAGCACTGAGGATCGTTCTTATCGCAAATCACCCGTGAGAGTGCTTACTGCTTGAAACAATTTCTAATCCAATCCAATTTAATCCAATCCAATCCACCCCATTTCAACCCAATCCAAATCCAATTCAATCCAATGCTCCTTGCGCATGCGCAGCACGGCTCTCCAGGAGTACTCTCTCCCGCCCTCTCTCTCTAACCTTTTCTGAACCTTTTATTTCGTTCTTGTGAACCTTTTGTGAAGCTTTTGTTCACAGACGTTTCAATTTACACGGTGCTGTGCCGTGAGCGCGGACGCCAGACGGACAAGCCTTGGCCTTAAGGTGCTTCGCTCCTAAAAAACCTGCGCCTAAAATGTAACACCCTTAGCAACCTCATTTCCTTCCGCAATGAACTGCAAATGCCGTATTTTCGCGCGTATAACCCCACCCTGCGTATAATCCGCACCCCCCCATTCAGCATGCCGGAAAAGACAAAAAAAAAAAAAAACCTCGCGTATTGCCTGCACATTTGATACAGGACGGGGTGACCAAAGCTACTGCTCAAGCAACACATCACGTACCTTGTAGACAGAAAAAGCGTAAAATTCAGTTGTGAGAGTGCGCCAGTCCTTGTTTTTTCTTCCTTGTCCTTGCATGTTTTGTGCAATCGCTGCCATGAAAGGCTTAGTCAGTGTTACTGCGTAGGAGCTTCACAGCACAACGCGCATTGCCGTGAAGCTGCAATAAAGGAGAAACCCCTGCATATTATCCGCACCCCTACTTTGCCGCTAAAATTTTCACATTTTAGGTGCGGGCTATACGCGCGAAAATACGGTGACTGCATGTACAACAGGCACTGGTGAAAAAAAATTCCTCAGGCCACTTAAGTTGGCTGAGGTGCTTGAAAGGCGGAAGCCTAGTGAACAATTGTGACAGGTCTATTTTATATACCCATATCAACCTGGTCACGCACCAGCCATGCTATTCTACCAACCTTTATCTGCCTCGATCCCCCTTAGTTCATCTCAATCCACTTTAGTAAACATTAACAATCAATCATTAACTTCTCTTAATCTACCTTAATCCAATTAATTCATCTTAATACACATTACTAATTACTACTATCAACAATTATTTAAGTTATACCGATTATACGAGGCTGGCATAGTTTGGTTCACTTCTGTGCATCCTTCAATTTCCGTACCATTCGTGATGATGCCAAGGCCATTCAAGGTCAATGTCCAATGAGTCACATACGGCTCTTTCCCTGACAAATGTGCAACAGTTGAGCAGATTTTATTTGATGAACAAAAAGCAGGCCCCTAATTTTGGGGGGCAATTTTATCCGCTTTGATTCACGTGCTATAGAGCATAGAGTTTCATACTAATATACACTAGAGGGAAATCTGGCGCCACTGTCTAGGGGAGCCGCGCTTCAGCGAGCGTGCCGTCATGTACCGGGCAGGCACGTTCCACTTGTCCTTGGCATGGCTCACGAACAGGCTAAAAAGTTGGCTTTGGCTGCAAAAATGCAACAATATTACTTCAGAAGATTAATCAAATTTGTTCTGTTATTATAAAATTAAAGCTTCAGAAAGATTTATTTGTCAGGGATTATCTAGAAGCTTCATGGAAGATGAACAAAAAAACAATGTTACCCCTTTTGGCTTCAAGACGAAAAATAAGCCATGTGGCTAACCAAGCCAAGGAGGCGAGGAACGTCGCTAGCTGCAATGGCGCCGCCCACGGCGGCCCGCGAATGCAGCGCCAGATTTCCCTCTAGTATATATTAGTATGAAACTCTATGCTGTAGAGTGCTCCATCGGGCGAGGGGGATACGTACTCTCGCACTCAGCGGTCGCGGCGCGCGGGCCACCTTTCCCCCTCTCTGGAGTGTGCGCGCCGATCCCGGCGGGCCTGGCGCGGCTGCTCCTTTGCCTTGACTACGCTCTGTAGGCATCGCGCGTGCGGGTTTACCTCTAGTTTACGCATTATTTTAGTGACATGCTGCTAATAAATGAGCCAGACTAGCAGCTCGTGAGTTACGCACTTTAAGGCACACATGATTTTTGGTAATTTTTTTCTTCTGAGCTCTCACTGTACACTCCTACCTTGGAGTAGTGGCAGGAAATTCTACCTTCTTTCCAAACTAAAATGGGTCACTGGAACTTGCCTGTGCCACAGACGGTATTAATCCCATCTGCACCGTCGCTGCGGTCACATTGTGGCATACCCAGCTCCGAGTATTACGTGGGCTGGCCTTGGCAATTTTCACAGTGACCACTACCTCCCTAGGTTGTCCCTTTCCACGGCTAATCTGAGGAAAAGGGGGATTCTGACGGGGATTCCACCTTGCTTCTTACCCCCTCCCTGAATTCGGCAAAATGAAGTTCAAGCCAAGAGTTCAGTCTATTACCCAAATGTGATGTCTCTTTGTCAGCAACATCAAACTAAGCAACGCAAAAGCAAACGCTTGACTGGCTGCCCAACGGCGGACGCTTAATAAGTTCTTATATGACCAGATCCAAACCATGAGGCAGAGATAATTAGAAGGATCAGAATGGGGTGGGGTGCATATGGCAGACATTCCCAGATAATGAATAGCAGCCTACCATTGTCGCTGAAGAAGAAAGTGTATGACAGCTGCATCTTACCGGTACTCACCTACGGGGCAGAAACTTCGAGGCTTCCTAAGAGGGTTCAACTTAAATTGAGAACGACTGAGCGGGCAATGTAACGGAAAATGATAGGCGTAACATTAAGTTACAAGAAAAGAGCGGAGTGGGTCAGGGAGAAAACTGGTGTTAAAGACTTATTAGTAAAAATTAAGAAGAAGAAATGGACGTGGGCAGGGCATGTAATGCGAAGGCAAGATAACCGCTGGTCATTAAGGGTAACAGAGTGGATCCCTAGAGAAGGCAAGCGTTGCAGGGGGCGGCATAAAGTTAGATGGGCAGATGAGATCAAGATGTTTGCGGGGATAAATTGGTCACAGTTGACACAGGACCGAGGTAATTGGAGAATAACGGGAGAGGCCTTTGCCCTGCAGTGGGCGTAGATAGGCTGGTGGTGATGATGATGATGATGATGATATGACTTTCTGCAGGAGCTGTGTTGTCTATTTTATTTATGTCGTACATTACTTGCATGGCTAAATTTTGCTGCAGAGCAGCTTGGAATTTTAGACAGAGGAAGTTTTGTATATAGTTGGCGGCAGTGGTGACTGAGGATGAGGTGTTGATATACCGCTAAGATTTAATGCCAACTATGTAATATTCCAAATACTAAGTTCGCCCAAAACTACCTGTATTAAACCCTGCAGGGATATGAAGCCAGAGGTCTGCTACATGCGCTTCTGCTTGTTGCCCATGGGCGCCGAGTGTATCACGGTTAGATCATTTTAACAAACATCAGTTTTTGCAGTAAAGCGATCAAAACACCCGCTATACGTGATCCCGGACACACACACGCAAACAAAAAAAAAATTGTGACGAAGTATTGCAAACATATGTTCGACACGGCATCGTTTACCCACCGTGGACTTGCTACTTCGAGTCGAATTACAGCCCCACCGCGGCCTTGAACTGCTCCTATGCAACAACTTTGCCATTTAAAGTATATTACGGAAAAAACGTACAACGCACTGCGACGAAAAATTCACCGAGCCGCTGCTGGCGCTCATGCGCCGTGCAGCAAACGCCCAGGTCAGCAAATCGGCCAGCTACCAAAGGGCGCTGCGCACGCAAGATGGTGGCGCCCTTGATGGAACGGTCTATACACTGCAGTGCATCATCTGTCAGTTCAACTTCCAAACTTGGAAGAATGGATCAATAGGGCGTTGCATATTCTGCTCACAGAGAGAAGATAGTCCCTGTTATCAATTTTATTGTACCCATAAACTGTTTGTGAGTAAATTTTGTGCGTCAGCCTTTTCTGCACAACTGCAGCCCTTTGCAAAAAGTCTGCCCGTGCTGCACAGTGAAGCCAGCAGCGCGTGGACGCTTTACAGCAAAGCCGACATTTGTTCACATTATCTGCAATTCACGAATATTAAAAACTGTTAAATGCTTCGAACCGTGCAACTGCACTGGAGATTGAACTGAATTGAACACTAAACACAAATATCCAAATATTCGCAAAACATACCGTTTTAGATGGAAATTTTTTGAAATTTTGCAGTATAATAGCTGGAGACAAAAACTGGTCCCACAAAACTAAAAATACCTTATGTCACTGCACGCCAGGTCAGTCTAGTCCCTTGTCTCAGCTTTCAAGCACCCAAGGAATGATGAGTATGATAGAACCTTTAAGGCCACTGAAACAGCTTTTACTGAGCCCGGACCCGTCAACATCCCCACGAAGAGAAAGATGACGCGAGAGTTCAGTTTCAAACAAGACAGGGAACACGCAGTAACGCAAGCTACGCACATTTGACAGCCATCCAATCAAATGACACAGCAGTTGGTCAACCGGTGTTTACCTTACAGTGTAGCTGTTGACAGAAACCTGCATTGTAATCCAGGTCAAGCATCAAGAATCTACAGTTCGCGACTCATTTTTTTTTTTTGCCTGACGGGGACTGCAAAAACATTCCGATTGCCAAGCAGCACAAAAAATCATCACCGAAATGTCAACTGTAAAATCGTTGTGGTGAGTAGGGAAGGTAATTGGTCAGCCCCTTGCTCCAATACTATCACATATGACAAGACCGCTCTGCCTGGCCTCACAGAGGAAACAGAGTAAACAGAACATGGTGCAAGACAATGGTGCCAAGTTCCGCATGCTGTCATTCATTTCCTCTGACCCTTCTGGCCAACTTTGACGAAAATGGGTAGAAATAGGGTAAAAAGGAGAAAAAAAACCCAACAACACGAAAGTACCTGAGAATGGAGGCTGGCGACCACAGCGGCCAGGGCAGGTTCTCCCCAGTGCTTCTCCAAGTAGTCGGCTACATTTTTCCGGGCATAGGGGAACAGCACATCCTGCGTCAATCAATAAATGAATGAGAGAGAGAGAGAGAGAGAGAGAGAGAGAGAGAGAGAGAGAGAGAGAGAGAGAGAGAGCACTACTCTGAATCGGTTAATTTGGTACAAAATCTTATGACGGCTATCCTCGTCAATGGGAGCGAAAGGGTTGATGCGACAACAAAATATGCGCCCTATGAGGCCCGTTGTAGAAGCAGGCAATGATTATACCTATTCTTTACGGTGTTCTCTAATACAGAATTTCCACAGCATGGACATTGTTTATTTATTTCCCTTTCTTCAGAACAGACCTGGACTGACCGGCAGCAATAACTTGGGACAAACCCAAAACTAAAGAAGCGAGATTTTTTTTTTCCCGAGCAACGAAAATGTCTGTGAATGTGCTTCCTATTGTATGCGGCAATTTTGTTGCCGGCTTACAATTAATTATATCGCAATGACATGCTATGCCAAACCGCAGCGGCCTACTATATATTATGCCGCCCTTTACAGCGCGCAACAAGGCCCGTTTCCGGGCGCACGCAGCTTCGTTCAGCTCATGAGCAGCGGATTCGGTCGCCGCTGATGCCTGCGGTCAGCAATGCAACCAGTGCCCCTCTATAGCCCAGCGCTGCCGTTTGAAGACCGTCACGCCGAGCATGACACGCCAGCACAGCGGCGATTAAACATATCAGATGGGGCGGCGGGGGCAGTGCGAACACACTCATTTGTCTATGACTGTATGTGAATGCTTAACAGAGCTCGTGATCTAATTAAAGATTTCGTGACATACGCACGTATATAGGGGCAGATGCTTACTGGAAACAGCTCACGGATCAAATTCTGCCACGCTTGAAAACACAGCATGAACGAACTTACGAAAGACGCAAAAGCGGCGGCTATTCAAGTTTAGCGGGCCCATCGCCTGACGCCCTCAAGTGCCGCCGGCAGAAGGAACACGCAACAGGCGGGCGACGGACGCCAGCACAATATATATATTGCTTTGCTACGGGGTAAGTTTTTTTATGAAACACTGAAAACGCCAGTCGAGGCGGCGATATGGACGGGGAACCGGTCAGCAGTCAGCCGGTGAACTTATCGTTTGGCCTTTACAAAAGACGGGGATTGGCCACTGCAACAATGTGGCCCTACAGTATTCCCTAACTAACACTGTACCCATTATTTATTGCGAATATATTCGTTGCCTGCTCACCTTGACGAAGCTTATTGATATCACTGTGCCCTCGATGTCCAACACGATCGCTTTCACGCCAGACATGTTTCGCTGCTAACACTTCGCTCGCCCTGTTCTGGGATCAACATAAGATAGTTAAACAAGTCAATCTGGATCAACGGTCACAGTTAATTGAGGAATAATGGCCTCAAGGCAAACATACAAACTACATACACAACTGATAACTTACGCGACCATCACGTCAACACAAAATGACAGATAATTGCGCCGGTGCGGTGGCGCGACTGTCGACAGCAACTATTGAAACAAAAATATTCAGAATTATTTTTGCAAGCGAGTTCACAATATATTGAGCCTTAGATGACACAAAATAATTTTGTAATGAATTTTTTTTTAATGGGTGAAGTCAGCGGCCTGTGAGCGAGCGCGAACGTGAGTGTTGCAGACGACGGGGAGGATCTCGTCGTTTGTGTTTGAATTACGATTGTAATTATAAATTATCCTAAATCCGAAATAACTTCAGTAAAAACTATGTGTTTTTAAGTGAAAATAACTATTGTTTAAACGATCTAGTCATTCATAATTACAAATCACTCACTAGGTGCTAATGCTGTAATGTCGTCTGCTAGTGGTCGCATGGAGGAAAGAAAAGTGGACGTCATCTCCAAGCAGACTCTCAAGCAGTGTAGTTGGGTGTGCGATTGCTTAGCGTACCTGGTGAGCACGCTACTCGGCAAAGCAGTCCCAGTTTTATTTAGCATAACTGACAATCGTTGTTGATCAGGTTTAAAAAGTAACTAACTAAATTCGAAGGGGTTTCTTGCGGTGTTTCCTCAGCTGGAAGGAGCTGGACATACTGTACAAGGTACGTATCGTTGTAGGAAAATTACCGTTAACTGACAATCGTTGTTGATCAGGTTTAAAAAGTAACTAACTAAATTCGAAGGGGTTTCTTGCGGTGTTTCCTCAGCTGGAAGGAGCTGGACATACTGTACAAGGTACGTATCGCTGTAGGAAAATTGCCGTTTGAATTCCAGATCAACAAAACAGCTGTTAAGGCATTACACGACCTTACAGCTTGCTGTAAATTTGCAGAAAACCAGTATGGAACCATAGAACCATCAATGAAATCCAAGGTTTGACGAAATCTCGTCTGGTCGGGTGGGAGGTCCATAGTTAAAAGACTTCTCGTCACCGACAAAAAGTTTATTGATAGGCAAGAAAGCCGTTAAAAGACAATAAAGACTCAGTGAACAAGGCGAATTCTGTACGGAAGCCGAAACGTCTATCTTGCCTTTTAACAAATCTTTGGTCGGTGACCACAAGTCTTTTCACGAAGAACCATCAGTCACCCAGAGGGGAAAAGTGCAATGTGCATTTTCCCCCTCTCGATGATAACTCATGCGTATTCCTCCAGTGCTAGAAATACCGCATGTTCGAAAATAACGTGTAGCAGCTTCAACGCAACACAAAACTGAAATGCTGCATTCGTACCTTCTGCTCCAGTGTTTTAAAAACCTGCTTCCACGGGGCGCCATTACGCAGCGTTAAACTAAAATAATTTTTAGTAAAGACAGCTTGAAATCACGCTTTACTTCAACGTATTTAGGGGCTTTGAAAACCATTCGCAATACCGAAACTGAAAATGCTGATGTACGCGCTCTCGACTGTGCGTCGCAACGTGGCAGGTGTTGACGAATGGGGGCTCGGCTCCGAGCCCAGACGAGCCAATCATGCGGCTCACTTTTGGTCACGTGGTCCGGCATGGACCAATCACGTGTTCGGCGGTCTGCTGTCGCCGGTGTTGCGGGCTTCTTTGCAGTGCTGCCAGTGTTTCGCGATCGCTTGTATGTGTGTGGGGTGGCGACTGGGTTTTGCACCTGCTGTTGAGCACCTGTCCGCCCGACGCTGCTAAGTCAAGGTAAGGCGTCGCCGCTTCGCTTCTCCGCCGGCACTGCCGGGCTGCGAGTGTCTTGGAACAGCCGCGGACCCTCGAGTGGCAATGACGGCTCGCAGCGGGGCTTAGGCCTAGATTGCCTAGATGTTGTCCTGCATCGGATGGCCAGAAGCGCTCGACTATGACCGGTGTACGGCGAAAAGTACCCACTGGTACTGCCACATTTAAACGACCCGTTCACGCGGCGAGGCCCGTGCGTTGCGTTGCTCTGAACCTGCTTCGTAGACAGCACCCCGACGTTCCGTGGTTGTCACCGCGCCGGGCGACTAGGGTGACGGCGTTGTCGGTAGCAGGGTTTGTGCGCTATGGGCGAGCGATGTTTCGGCCTCCGCAAAAACCTCACGTCACCCGAAGAAGCTCACGATCTGTCAGCCGCTTCGGTAACCTCGGACGCTGACCGCCGCTTAATCGGCAGGCCCTTTTTTGTCTCTGTTTTTGCGAGAGCGGTGCTCGCGGGGCAGTGCCCCGGAAGCAGCTCAGCCGTGTGCTCAATTTGAGGTGGTTTGCTCCCAAGCGCACGTTTCTCACCCCCGGCCGATCGGGCCTGCGCCGCAAACGGGTCATAAGAGCGCAGCCGAGTGACGTTCCACAGCCGTCAGCTCGCTGCGTGGGATCGCCGGATGAGGCTGATTGCTCCCAAACCGGCACCATGTTCTTTCTCTCACGCGCCGTCGTTTCGTTTTCCCTTTTTTTTTTTTTTCGTTCTACCGCGAGAGCTGCAACTTGTGAACATCCGCGAGTCTGTAGACGCGAAAAAGCGCCGATTTTTCGAAGCGAGGGTTAAAGGGTTAGCCGCCGTAACACGCCTCTCGAGTTTCGGTGGTTCGGGGTGAGAACTAACGCCGAACCACCACGAACCGACGCAACAGCTTCCGTCACTTGCGAACAGCCGCAGCGAAGTTTGTGAGCAAAGCAAGGAAAAAAAGAATACTCGAGGAAGAGTAACAGCCGAGCCAGAAAGTTTTCGCGTGTTCTTTTCCGCGTACGCATGCATACGCGGCTTTGCTGCGCCCTTATCGGCCGATGGTTATCACAGCTGACAGTTCCTAAACCTGCCCGGCCTGTCACCCGTATTATCCCGGGGCGCGCGTTTCTCAATCGTCGTAGCGCGGTGCGTGTTCGAAGAATGCGGACGCGGTTCGCCTTCAGAGTCGGTCGACCTCGTCGGGGGGGCTGCCATCCATCTTAGCTGGCGCCCGAGGAAGACGTCAGGCGAGCCGCTTCGTCGGCGAGCGTGTTTACCGCGCCGTTTGCATGATTCCTGGCACTTGAGGCGGCGGCGGGCGGCCTTGTTGCGGCGTCGGCTGCCGCGTCGGCCCCGAATCGGCGCGTAAATCGCCTGGTTAGTAAGCGCACTTGACTCGCGCGCCGCGCCTTGTGCAAGCGAAACCGTCTTACATCGTTCTTTATTGACGGTTGCTCAAACACGAACCCCTGGCTTCCCGGCGGGGCGAGACTACGTGCCTTCCTGCGTTCTTTTTTGCCGAATGGAAGCTTTCGTTTTTCTTGACCTTGCAGCATCTGCCGAAATCTGTCGCTTTCAACGCCCCCTGCTTTGTGCTTTGCTCTCGGCGAGTGAAAAGTTTTCCTTACCGTAGCATTGCAAACTCCCCCCAGCCTAGGGTTATCACCTTTCCTGCAAAAAAAATCTCGGCCTTTGGGGGGGGATGGGGGGTATACAGAATATTTAATTTGCTGGGGAAAAAAAAAAAAGACGCCATGTTTTTGACTTGCATTGCCCTTTATTGCAGCGTTTTCTTAGAGAGAAATCAACATATCGTTTGTACTGAAAGTGATTGAGAGCTTGGTTGTTGCTCTGTATGTGCTTCACTGAAAAGTAACCGCAATTGCTGACCTCAGCAGCAGCATTTCGTTGTTTTGTTTCTCCCTTCGGTCCCCCTCCATCTCGGGCAGCGCTCACCCACGCATTTTATCAGCTCGCGTGTCTTTGCGCAGCTTGTCGACGTATTTAACCTCTTGCTTGTTGAGTTGACGCTTATAAAACGCCAAAATGGACATGAATCACGGCACTGGCCAATGACAGGCGGTTTTAAGTATGGACCGGCAACCGGTCCACTGTTAAAAAAAACCGGTCGGGCCGGTCCAAAGCCGGGCAAGTGGCAACCCTACCCCAGCGGCTTCCTGCATTTCTCTGGCGCACCCAGTTTTGCATAGCCCTGTACTATGCTTTTTGAAAGGTAGTACTTTTTAAGGTTTTTTTGAACAAGCTGTGGAAACGTAATAAATTTTGTGCTACAAAGACAGAAGGACACACCACACAGCGCTGTGTGGTGTGTCCTCTTCTGTCGTCCTGTCCTTGTAGCGCAAAGTTTATTTCCATTATGTCAGACCAACTAGCCCGTCAGGATGCTTTACTGTGGAAACGATTGGTGGCGGGCGGCGAAATTCAGAGCTTCGGTCACTGACCAGCTCGGATGAGTCAGCTGATTGTGATCAAGGATTCGACGAAACGTCAAAATTGTTAATTTGACTTTGTCAGGGACTGCAGCTTTGTCATGAACTTGCAACGTGACCAGGGGGACACCTGTGAAGCTTTCGACTAGGCCAACAAATGAGACATTCCAAGTTCCTGTACAGGTCGGCTACCCTTTTTTTTTTTTTTTTTTCCGTGCTAGGCCCAAACTCTAGACGTGTCGGGGCTTGGTCATGACGGCTGCACTTGTCATTGGCTTTGCAAGTTCAAAACAGAGCATCATAAGAGGACTCAGTCCGTATTAGAACTCTTAATTGTGAGCGTGCAGTTGTAAAATTGGCAGAATTTAAATATTGGCAGACATTGCACTCTTTCGGTGTGACATGGGCTACCGTTGCAGTGACAATAGTGAATTCCCTGTGCCCATCAATGGGAAAAAGATGCATTTTTGCCGGTCTTTTGATGGTGAGCCATTTAGGTCGGTAAATAACGTTTCTTGTAGTCGCAGATTGAAGGTTCTGATTGGTATTTTTGTAGCTACGCAAGACCGTGGAAAATGTCAAAAATTTTATGTTCCGTAAAACGATGGCGGCGTGTGTACAAAACTGAATCGAGGTTATGAGAAATGCGAACTGCTTCGCAGGGTTACTTGTGTTCCTGTACATGAATTTTACTGATAATACGGAGCAGTACAAACTGTGGGCATCAGGGCACTATTCCAGTTCAAAGTGGCCTTCAGGTGAACGTTGTCGGGTTTGCCACCTGTTTGTGAGCCAGGAGTTGGTGAGCCAGGCAGCGGTCACAGGTTTGATTCTTACACCCTAGGGCCTTTTTTTTTATGGAGGGGGGCTTAATTCATAGCCATCCTGGGAGTTTGTGTCGGGGCTGAAAACAGTTTTGATTGATCAGGCTAATATACAGAGCAGGAAGTTGCGCTTCCGACAGCTTTTGCGGTCGATCCGCTTCCGTGACGTTGCTTTTCATTTCGAGGTCTCTGAACCAACGAAAAAAATTCCCCGCATTTCCCCGAGGGGAAGAATGTGAAAGTGCGAATGCACGAGTTGAATTTGCGCGGTTCGGTAATGTTCGCGAAAGAGAGATCACACACACACACACACAACTACAAAGAAAGAAAGATGCATTTATTCACAGACACCTATTTGTGTTGTCGTTGTACTTGATTGCTAGAGCGGATCTCAGCTTTGAAATTTCGCGTCAGTACTCCTTTAAGCGGGTGCATTAGCCCTTCTCACGCCCGACTCCTGGCCAATCCCCCACGTGGGTATGTGCCATGTCAGCGGCCAGGCAGCGCGCGCCCATCTCCCCCCGTTGCCAAGGAAGACGAGGAGCGTACGCACCCGCTGCTGTTGCTATGCGGACGGCGACGGACGCTTCAGGCTCGCTTAAGAAGTGCATTCGCACTTAAAAACGGAAACGCCCATGTGCATGTGTTGATTTCGGCATTTGTTAAAGATCCCCAGGTGCTCTGAACTAATCCGGAGCCCTCCAAGTAGCTTCATCATGTGAAACGCTTATAATTTGAAAAAAAAAAAAAAAATTACCAGCAATTTGACGGGTATTTTTCTTTTTTTCTTTAACCCTGCTCTCGGGAATCCATTGACAGCATTAGTTAACACTCGCGCAAAATTTCACAATTGGTTGTGGTCCGAGGGCATTTGGGTTGGGGTTGCCTTGCGAGTGGAACTATTGGTTCGTTGACTTGAGCCCACCTCGTGTGGGGTGTGTTGAGTAGTATCCCTGCATGCGTATTTATAATCCAGTTGTAGCTTTCCAGGGAGTTTTGCACTCCTGACATTTGTTTTTCTACAAATGCTGTGGTGGAAGGGAGGGCACTTGTTAGGCCGATTCCACACTCTGGTTCCTGGCATTGAAACCAGTGGCATTGGCGTTTCCCTATCATTGTTTTAAAAGGACACTGTATCAAAACCTTGACGGCAATATGCACTGTTGGAAGTCCCGTTGGTGGCCTCTTGTCAAGCCTTTTGGGAGAGGGGGGTGAGGCTTTCTGGTGTATATCGTGTTTCCTTTTTATTATATAAACATAACCGTGCATGAGTGACTGATTTGGTCGGAGTGAGGGGGGGGGATATCTTAGTTTTACCATCATCATTTATTTTTCCCTTAAAGGCCCCTTTCGGGGTGTTACATTGCTATTACATTGCAGAAAGCATCGTATGGGTCTTATAGGAATGTGGCTTGCTCCCGACACCAGAGGAAATCATTGTTTTCACTTATCAGGCCCATTTTTCTGGCATTCGGGGGCTGCGTTTCTCGTAGGAATGTGAAGGCATGGTTTTTTTTGGGGGGGGGGGGGGATTCGGAACAGAGTGGTAAATTGCCTAAAGCTGCTTGTGTAACGTAGAAGTGTGTCGTGAAGGGGATCACGGTGTGACTGACCTGCATACAATTGATGATTGGCTTGGCTGCTTGGACTTGGCTGGTCCATTTGCGTTGTATTTTCCATCTCTAGCAGTAAATACTAAGGCCAGCATAGATGCTGCGATTTTAACTGAATGGTTTGCAGTGTCATTCATATCTGTTCCGATTGTTTTCGACTTATTTTTCTGCACGCAGGCGTCTTGAGAACAGATAATCTTCCATTATTTCGTTGCATAAACAACTAAATAGGAATTGTTTTTCAAGGCATCTTGCTGCATACCACATAGCTAGTCGAGTTCAGCGCTGGCCTTTTGATTGGTATTTTATTGATTGCTTCATAGTGCATGCAATATGTAGTCTCTTTTTATTACGCGAGTGCCTTTAGGCTACTTCCCGTTGAAAGTGTCTGACCATAAACCTTGAGACTATGTGCTTTTTCCACATTGACATACAGCAGATTGGAGTCTCCCTTGATCTCCCTTTTAGTTTACTCATTGAGCTTTCTCCGCAAATCGTTTTGAGCTGCGTAGAAGGGCTTGCAGATTGAAAAGCTTTGGATGTTGGTTTTAGTATGTGCAAGCCCTTTCGCATGTGACTAGCTAGCACATTGTAGAATGTCCGCAACGTGTTGTAGTGGTATTTCTTTTTTTCTCTTTGGAGCTTGGGACAAGACAAGCGAGGCGCAAGCTTTGCGCTGCTTGCCGTGAATGAATTGAGGCGTAAATTCTTCTCTTCGTAAGGGCCTGTTCGTCATCACCACTTGGGAGGGGGTGGTGATGAGCGAGTGCTGCTACTTATCGCACAGCTGTCGTTTCAGAAAGCTCGTGCAGCGAAATGCTGCCTCAAATTATCTCGGAAATCTTGCAGAACTTCGTGGTAAGGTCTTGCTAACTCCTGCTCCGGTATCAAGTGCTGTGCGGGAATGTCGATAGAGTGGTGGAAAAGGCTCCACTGCAGCCGCCTTTTATTTCCCGGTGTAGCACAAGAGCTAACTTCTGAGGGGAAAAGTGCCTTGGTGGCCGCGACCCCGGCTGGTACCTTGGTGTGGTGTTCCTTTGAGTCATCTTGGCGTGTTCTGTCCTTTTTTATTTATTCCATGGCCCCGAAGCAAGTCTTTGAAAGGCAGTTTTCAGTTCCCCTCCTGTCTAAAGGAGAAATTGCATTGCACATTCTACTGGTTATGCAATGCTCACCTCGAATTACAGAACGCCTCAAGTGCAGAGCGAAATGCAAGGCCAAACCTCTTGTAGCACGTTGTGCTTGTTGCCGTCATTGCAGTGTTTCAGCCAGCACTGCGCAATCGATCGTTCAGCTGTAAATGGCACTAAAGAAATCGGTCGGATCTCTTTTTTGGACGCAGTCATATGGGTGCCCTTGGGTTGGGGTCCTTCACAGCGATGCAAATGTCATTCAAAGCGAACATTATTTATTTTATTTATTTGGACATACTGCAGCCCCTGTGGGGCTATAGCAGGAGTGGGGAGAGAGTACAACTTTTTGTGCATGTGCGGGTGTACAGCAGTCGTACATAAAAACGAAGGAAACAAAAAGTATACAGACATATCGGGTAACAGAAACGAGGTATGCGTATTTATACAACATTTTCACGTCTGTTTACCACCATAGAATAAATTCCCCTCGCATAAGCACATCAAAAAGCATGTACATATTAGATATAAACCAGGCGGAAATCACCAAAAATACAATATCCGTATTAAGGGGGGGAAAAAAGCATTTATTCTCTGTCTTGAAGTGTAGCTAAAAATTTATTTTTAGCTACACTTCAAAAAAATTATAAATTTATTGTAGCTGTTAGTGACATTAGTTTTTGGCCGGGCAGGTCTGTGCAGCGAAAGTAACGTTATGTAGTGATAGCAGTGACGGCTACCAAAGTAGGGGAATTGCAGGATAATAGTGTAAAGGCTTTCATAGTATTTTTGTACCCTTTAATACTCCAAAAACAAAACAAAGTGCCTTTTTTTTTAACGAAAAGGGAGTGAATCACTGGTTTCTGGTTCCTTAACTAGACATCACAAGTTGAAACAATGACTTCCCTACCCCATATTTGTATAGCAACAATGGGATAGAGCTTTGTGAAAGTGTTGTTTGCCTCCTTTTGTTTGTAAGACGGCATTCAGAGAAGAATATTGGTTTTCTGTTGGTTTTTAGACAAGGCACGTTTTCGGGTTGTTATTAAACTTGTATGTTTAGTAACGGGCCACTGCTGTTGAGGCTGCGCATTAAGTTTCAGAAGCTGATACAAGGGTTCCCTGAACTTGTTAAGTCGGCGAATGCGGTCGTGTCGAATGTCAATCTGCATTCTTCTGAAGCACTGGACTCACCGCATTCACATCTGTCATTTAGGGTTGCCACCTTTCCCCTAAAAAAAAGGGGGGGGGGGGCTTGAAAAATGGGGGGGGGGTGGCGACGTGCTGTATAAAAGGTTGAATTTGTGTTGAAAAAAAAAGGTGTTTTTTTTTTTTCATGCAATGCCATTTATTGTAGCGTTTTCCTAGAGAGAAATCAGCATAACGTTTGCACTGCAAGTGATTGCGACTTTGGTTATTGCCCTGAATGCGCTGCACTGAAAAGCAACCGCCCTTGCTGTCCGTGGTGGTGGCACTTTGTTGTGTTGTTCCACCCCTTGCTCCCCCCCTTCCATCTCTGGGAGCGCGCTCATGCATCCAATCTTTTTCTCTGCTCGCATGTCTTTGCGCAGCTTGTCGACACATATTTATCGCTGCAGTTGGTGAATTGACACCTATAAAAGGCAAAAAGATAAATAATCGCGGCACAATTACCGAAAAAACCGGCCAATGATGACCGGTTTTAAGTACGGACCGGCAACTGGCCCGCTGTCTAAAAAACCGGTCGGGCCGGTCCAAAACTGGGCAGGTGGTAACCCTAATGTCATTTGCTCCGAGTGTCATCACCTTTGCCGTCGGACAGGGATATTAGCCAGCCAATAAATCCCTTGTGACGTATTGGGTGTGAATTCTTGATTTTCGGCTCAGTGGCCATTATTGCGCTCTGTAATTCGCCCGGCGCTGGATTGGTAGCGACATCTGGCGGGATAGCTTTAAACAAAACGTGAATAAGAGTTGACTTGCCCTTTCTACTTTCAGTGTTGATGTAGTCGGTAGATGTCAGGGCAAAGGTTCACTTTCACTTGCCAAGGAACACCAGACGCCTGATGTGCTTTGAGATGTTGTTCCCCCCCCCTTCCCCCTCCCACACACACCCTTGTTACTAAATACGTTTTTCATTGGAAAAACAAAAACGGCAAGAACAAATCGGTTTGTTGTAGACCTTTTAGGGATTCAAGATACTGAACTTGTCTCATTAGAACATTGTCGAAAGGTGAAAGCTTGTAGGAATGACATGCGGCTGTGTATGGCAATCTTAAGTGAAGCATTTGAGCGGCAACTGATGAATTCTCATCCCCCTCCGTACCGAATCTTCAAACACCCGTGATTTTAACAGGGGTCTTTCAAGGCACAACAATGGGGAAAGAGAGAAAACCTTTTTTTTTTGTCTGTTTTGTTCCGTGCATAGTTCTTGCGCCTTGATTTTCAGTGTGATACGTATGAAACTGCGTGCGTTACCCGTCCTGAGGAAGCTTCAACTTCACGAGAAGCTTGCCCCCCTCCCCCACCCCCTATTCTGAATCCCCCATCCACTGGAGACTCCAGTCGAGGATATTGATGTAACGTTAATCGATCAAATTTAGGGGAAATCGCCAACGTGGAGTAAGTTTCTGCGAAAGCAAATTTGACAACCACCTCAGTGCAGCCACAAGAAAGAAAGTTTGACATCCACCTCAATGCAGCCATACGGCTACACAAGAAAGCTATACAGCTTTCTCAGAAACTTTGCAGTTGAAAACAAATTCTTCCCTAGTCCAGGATTCGAACCCGGGACCTCCGCTTAACCGGAGCAGTCGCTCTACCAACTGAGCTAACCAGGAGGCTAGTTGTTCGTAGTGCGAGAACGAATTGATCAACAACTCGAAGTGATGGACAGGTGTTAAGTGATCAAATTTAGGGGAAATCCTCGACCAGGACGAATTTTTCTTCAACTTTCGAAATCTTTCTGTGTTTTATTTGAAATCTTTCGAATAATAAAACAAACTTGTATCTTGTCTTCATGGCTCCTTTCATCTGGACACTAGGAAACTACCAATCTGTTTGCATCATCACATTTTCATGCCAATTATTGTGGATCGGTGGATCGCATCTTTATGCTCTGGTGATTTGTACCCCCCCCACCCCCCCCCCCCCCCCCCCCCGGCACCTTCATTAGTGTATTTTTGTGAAGCATACGTGTGTGCACTAAGAGTGTCCACTCATTGCAGTGTTTTGTCTGGTCTAATAAGCATTGAGTTAACGTTAAATGCAACCTTGTTCACTTTGAAAGAGCTAGCCTTTATTAAAAACTCACTCATCTCTATTCCAGCCTTGAAAGATTTTTTGTCATCTTTCTGGGAAATGGTAAATTATCAGTGGCTTGGCTCGGCTATGCCAGGATACATGTTCAGCTGGTTACTCATAGCTTTCCTGGTTGTCTGGGATTAGCTGATTATCATGCTTACTGCTGCTAACACGATTTCCATTCCAATCCCATCCGATCCAGTCCTATTGGGGCGGCGGCTCCGGCGCACCAGCTGTGCGCCGTGTGACGTCACTGCTCCTCGCGCATGCACAGCACGGTTCTCCAGGAGCCACGCGAAACTGCTCAACCTCGGCCAGTGTAGCTCACGCTACAAAGAAAATGTCAGCTGTGATGGAATAGAGGCCAGCACTGCAAGCATTAGCTTTTGAGTGGTCTGACAGGGTTCGCACAGGTCCTTGAAAACCCTTGAATTTAGAAGTGTCAATTTCAAGGCTTGGAGAGACCTGGAATTTCCAAATGGTCCTTGAAAACCCTTGATTGTTCTGGAGAGAACCAATGGCCCTGTCTTTTCACAAGAATTTAAAGTGTTTGTCATGGATTTTAGGTGTTAAATATGTAAAGAAACAGTGTAACAATCAAGTTTCAGTGTATTGTGTGAAATTGCGAGTTAAGTGGATTGTCATTATTACGAGGCAAAATTGGGAGAAGCACTCCTCAATAGAATTCGTGTCATGATACAATCGCGTGAAAGCCGGCTTCTCTTCCCTACCTTGCATGTTCCATTTAGTGTGTGGACAGCTGCTCATTGCATGTTTGCTGTGCCTCATACGCTCCATCTGCGTTTGCTTTTATGTGCAAATGGTGGACGTGTACATAGTTCATCCTGCCTTGCAGCAACACTTGCTGATTCAGTT
Source organism: Haemaphysalis longicornis (assembly GCF_048455015.1). Classification (NCBI taxonomy): domain Eukaryota; kingdom Metazoa; phylum Arthropoda; class Arachnida; order Ixodida; family Ixodidae; genus Haemaphysalis; species Haemaphysalis longicornis. The sequence continues at coordinate 68,442,620 of NW_027526233.1, read as the reverse complement.
TCAGCTGACACTCTTGCTGACAAAGCAGGAGATGCAGGCAGCATTATTGAAGTTTTAAAATCAAGCAACCTCAGCAAAGCACCAAGAAAAAAGAAAAACCTCTAAATACCAACTGTGAAATACAAAAAATATAGCTGGGGGAGCATTCACGAACCCGTTAGCGCCTATCTAAATGTGCACTAATGTGCTTAGGGCAATAACAAAATTTTGCATTGTGTTGAAAAAGTTGTAAATAATCCCAGATAAAACATTTGATGGGGCCTTGAAAATGTGTTTTCTGGTCCTTGAAAACCCCTGAATTTTTGCTTTTGAAGCCCATACGAACCCTGTCTGATCAGTCCTATCAATCAATGAGCTACTGGCAAAGCTATAATCGGGCAGTCATGCATTTTTTTGCCGGTCACTTTGGGTCCTCGATTGTTTGGTTGAAAGTTGCTATAAAATTGGTGGCGTCTGTGTTGTCTTCGTAAAGGTCACTTAGTTACAGGTCACTGTCACGTCACATTGGCTCGCGGCCGCTTTGGTGCCTACCATTCTTGTTTGCCCCCACTTGACCTAGGGCACTCCTGCCCAGACAACAGCTTTCTCCTTCTAATTCTCCTTAGAACTCAAAGAAACCCTACGGAAGACGGGCCTAGATTGAGCAAAACGTGGCGTGGACGTGTAGATTCAAGCGTGCAACCATTCATTTTTGCGTCGAGAAATGCGGTCACTGAGGGCATTCGGAAAGCGGGGGGGCAACTCGATCCCAGGAAGGTTGGAGCGGTGGTATCTCGAGTGGGCGGCGGTGATAATGCGCGCCCCCTTGGCGAGTGATAAAAGGGCACTGGCTTCTGGCGGCAGCATCCAGACTGCCCCAGGGGGGGCATATCGGGTGGTTGGCCATCATCTTCTGTTCCTGCTGCCTCATTCACACACCCTTCAGTGGTGGAGGGGGGGTCACAGGAAGCCGCCGAATGTCTCCCGCGATTAAGCAAAAAGCATCCCTTTTATCGGGGGCATGTGCTCTCTTGGCAGAAAAGGAGGACAGTCGGCGGAAACTCAAAGCACTTTTTTTTTTGCTGCTGTAGTTCAGTGTGCATTTGTGGTTTGCTTTAAATTGAACGACCGTGCAAAAAGGCCCGTGCCAGCTGTGACTGTGCAGGATGCAGACGCAACTGGTGTGAAGCGCAGGAACGGATGAAATGTGCTCGGGTTTGATCGTACCTTCTTGATGCGAGGGTGTGAAACAATTCGACAATGTCGATTATGACTGGTACGTTGACACACCTCCAGAGGGTTGGGCCACATTATTTCAATTCACATCCCATTTAAGGGGGCACATGGGTCTTTGACCAAAAACTTTATTTTTGCAGTTATGATGGTGAAAATTGGGGGGGCACATGTAGTTTTTCATTCTTATTGTAGATATAAAATTTGTTTTTGAGTAAAATGATTTTATTCAAATTTATATGGATTTTTATATTCAACTTTTTGACAGCCTTTGTAAAAAAAACTGCTGGAGGGATGCAGCTAAACAGGGAACCAGTGAACTGTGCACAAATCAAAGAGTGCAATAAGCCTGACATTATCATTCTATCTGGTCTGTAGCAGAAGTTCCGACCATTTGAAGTTTGGGCCTGGAAGGCAAAACCGGTTTTTCTGGTTGCCACCTTTCAAGCCCAAACTTCAAACGGTCGTAACTTCTGCTACAAACCAGGGCCCATTTGCCTGAACGCGATAAGTTTGAGAATAAGCTCCGAACTACGACTTCAGCACTGTCTAGGTAATAAGTCGTTTGCCCGAAACGGATACAAACGCTCGGTTAAGGTAGCGCTTCCATCGGGTTTTCTGGCAACCGGCTTATTTGCCGTGGCCGACTTCGACTTATTGGCGTCTTATTCGTAATCGGGAACTTATGCGTACGGGCAAACGGGCCCACATAGAACGATAATGTTAGTCTTATTGCACTCTTTGATTTGTGCACAGTTCACTGGTTCCCTGTTTAGCTGCATCCCTCCAGCAGTTTTTTTACAAAGGCTGTCAAAAAGTTGAATATAAAAATCCATATAAATTTGAATAAAATCATTTTACTCAAAAACAAATTTTATATCTACAATAAGAATGAAAAACTACATGTGCCCCCCAATTTTCACCATCATAACTGCAAAAATAAACTTTTTTGGTTTAAGACCAGTGGGCCCCCTTAAGTCCAACCCGTTTGCTCGACAGCCCTAGCTTCTCTCTTTTTCTGCCCTTGTGAATTAGCCCATAAGCCACAAATATTTCACTGCGCACCTTTTTGGGAATCCTTTTTGCAACTTGGAAATAATTGGCTGACAAGCAATCACTACGTCCCTCGTCAGGGCAGCAGGACTCGAAACTTTTTTGTGCCGTTGTCATAGAGGTCTTGGGGTTTTAGAAGTAGCCTTGGGTAGTTTTTATAAGCTCAGTGCAAACCCTGGTTCACTTTGCTGTGCTTCGTTTCTTTTAAATCTGAAAGGCGAAGTGAGCCTATTGCGCGGTTTTTGCCGTGTCATTTCGTGAGCCAGATTGATTTGCACGTTAGACGGATCAGAGCAAAAGCTTTTAAAGTGGGACACAAGAAATCTGTGCAAAAGTTTAGTTCTGGGAACTCAGAAGTATTGGGCGTGCCACTTGACGGGCTTACAGCTTGAACACTGTTGTCATTGTTTCTATCTGCAAGCTGCTTGCGACCCAAAGCATTGTCGAAACAACAAATACCAGAAATTAATCACTGTGAAATCAAGAATAGAAGCTCATACAAAGGTACTCTACCAACCCATCCTAAAGCAAGTACAGGCACACGAGGTACAACTTGATTCAATCATGAAGAAACTCAATGGACTGTAACAATACACTGTCTGTTGGAACTGCGGAGGTTCTAGACAAAAATAAGAGCTCCATTCTTGGATAGAAAAGCGGGAAAAGCAGAAAGCTTGCAAGAAAGGCACTTGGCTAAAGTTGTGGCGAAAACGGGAAAGTTCTTGTTTATAGTTGTCAGTCAGGTATACAAAAAAAATGAATGGTATGGTGGAATTGAACATGACCTGTGCATTTGTACTGTACTGCTCCATTGGAATGTGAAAGAACACCGCATGTCAGTCATGCGACAGATCCTAGCATGCTTGCTACCTGCAGTAGCCTACTTTCTGCACAATCTGCATTAAACGGAAGCAAATTTGCGAGTATCTGCTGCCCCTACCATGCCCACCACCTACACTTCCCATCCTATCCTGGTCCTCCTATTATAAATGCAGTAGAGGTCCGCTTAATTCAAATTTTGCCCTGCTTGCACTGCTGACGTGTGCCGTCTGTTCAGGCTTACTGCTTTGCTTGGCATTCGAGCCACGAGCTTACGCCGTCACCGCAAGTGCTTTTTGTATGTTTGGGTGAAACGTTGCTTTTAATTTCAGCGTGTATTTATTTGATCACTATCGCAAAAATTATTCGTCTGCTTTTAATTAAGACGACACTGGTATTATTGGTTGTACGTGTATGATTGACCTCAAATGCACTGGATGTTTTCTTTTTGCTGAACAGCGATAATTATGAAGTATATGCGCCGCGAGCGCTGCCTGGAGGGGCGCCACTGAAATCCCCCTAGTGGCCTGTTTTGAAACCAGCTTCACAAAAGTGAGTCTCCGGCTGGAGGCTCGGATATTGATCGCTGCGCTGGACAAACAATGTGGCATAAATTTCGCGAACATTGTACGATAGAAGTGCGGTGGATAATAGAAAAATATACCCAGGCATCCACACCCAGCAAAGAATTTAAAGGGGCGCTGACACAAAAATTTTGCATCTGGTGTTTTTTGTAATAAGTAGCTGGTGACCTGTAGAAACCTCATTTGCTTCAGCGTGCAACGGTTGTTTAATTAGAGGCATTTTCAATGCAACAGTCGCAGTTTCAGTTTCAGCGGGTGCCCCGAAACGATGGATTTTGTGTGAGCAAACCACACAAATCACAGAGCAGAGCTGCCATTGCACTGTGACGCGTTTGGATGTTGTTTGTTTACAAAATTATCCTCAGGATGTCCATTGCGCGTGGCCCTCTGCTGGCTGCTCGGTTGCATTTCACACACTTTAAAATTGATTTTAAATATGTTCTAGGCTGTATTCGTTGCTGATATTTTGCAGATGATGTATGTGTGTTCACACCAATCTATTTCCGAAGCTATCTCACCTTCAAAATTTTGTGTCAGTACCCCTTTAATGCTGGGTCGTCTTGTCCTGAGCTGAGCGCTCGCAAACATTCATCTGCTACGTATGTCCTCCCCGACCAGCACGGCAACGGGCTTAAAAAGCAAGCCGCGTCCACGACTGAACGCTTCTTCGAAACGTCATTGTATGACACAAGGAGCCTGCAGAAAGTAGCACAAACTGAAACCAGATGGCCTTATCAGATGCCGCACTCTTTCAGTGACGCCTTTTATCGTTTGTGGAGTCCCTGCCCTGTACTTCAAAAATGTGTCCGCCGAGTGATCAGCTGTGTCGTTGAAGTCAAAAAACAAACAAAAAATGAACATGCAGCTGGTGTGTGGGATTACTAAAACGTTCGTTCCTTGATTTTGTTCCACATTCTGTGGAGCCCAACCACCCTTGTTCGATTCCTGGTCACGGCGGCCGCTTTTCTGATGGAGGCGAATAGCGGAAACGCCCGTCAGCGCATTGAACCTCGTAATCAATCATTTTGTTCCGCGTTTGGACACGATAGTTGAGCATCCCTGTCCCCCCCAACGTCCTATGAAAAAGCAGAGTATTTCACATCTCGTTGGGTATGGCAAGACCTACCTGGCTCAAGTTTGGACAAATGTCTTTAGTAGGTATTTGTGAAGCCGCACTGGGTTTTTTTCATTCCCATACGAGGTATTCCATTTCTTCCCAACGTGCGGACCATCTGTTGTTCTGTGGTTTCATTAACTTTCCTTGGTTTTTGCTATATGAGGCATGAGCGTGCACATAATTTAACGACGCAGAGCTGTGTACTATGCGTCACATTTCCACGTGGCTTATATTCCTGTAAGATGCTAGTGGTTGTCGGGTATTCGGATAATCACATTCTTCAGACGCATTTTTCTATATATATTCGAAACAAAGCCGTATTCATTGTATGCACTACAAGACGATACCAACTGCTCGCTGTGTTTGTTAGTACCACGTCTAAACTAGGGGCTAGTAAAACTCGCGTGTGCTTGACACGTTCCGAGGTGACAGCAGGAGCTGGCAGGACGCCCACAACAGCGGTCAGGAAGCACGCAGAACCGCGTTCCCGGATAGATCTTCGTTGAAGTTCAAGCACTGTACCAAGCCGCAGCTGCTTTTTTAAGTGTCCTGGACGTACTATTTGCTTGCAGACGTGACCATAACAAGTTGTTGAAGGCACGCAGAGGCAAAAACAAGCGAAAGAGGAGCAAGACAGCATGAGCCATTGCGAAGCTCGAGGTGTATAGTACCAGAGTTGTTTGGAAGTGTTTTGCCTTTATAAATGCCTCGTTCAAGAGTAGTTACAGTAATACCTCGTTACAAGAGACGCTGTTACAGGAGACACTTTGTTATGAGAGACATTTGAAGGAAGATGGTTTGGTTGGTTTTCCTATGTCTGCCATGTTAGCAACATTGCATACAAGAGACCTTGGTTACAGGAGACGCTTTTTGGTTCCCTTGAGTGTCTCTTGTACAAGAAACGAGTCGGGTTGCCAAATTGAGGGGCGACAGGTGGGCTGAAATTTGTGTCTTTAAGGGGGCGTGTCCTGTTGCTTTGCTCCTGGATGCACAGTGGTGTTGTGGGTGTGGCTGTGGCACAGGTGGTGTGAGCGGCGGAGCAGCGGCAGCAGCCGGAGGGCCCTTCCCCCTCCTCCTCCCCCGGAAGCCCCCCGTGGGCGGTGGCGGCCGCGATGGAGCTGGCCCTGTGTGCGGCGCTCATCTTTGTGGTGTCGGCGGTGGTGGTGTTCCTGGTGTCGGTGCTGGGCACGCGCCAGAAGTCCTACGAGGAGGCGCTCGCCGAGGCCCGCCGACGCTCCCTCGAGGAGGACGCCGCCCAACAGCAGGCGCGCCAGCACCACAAGCGGTGGGGGTGCCCCTCCCCTCTCTCTCCCTCTGCCTGTCTCTCTCTCCCCCATATGCCTTTCTCCCCTATCTCTATATTCTCTGTTCCTGTCTCTCTCCCCCATCTATCTTCTCTCTCCCTCTTTCTGTCTCTCTCTCCCCCATGTCTCTCACCCCTATCCCCTGTTCTTGCCTTTCTCCCCCCATATGTCTCTCCCCTATCTCTATCTTCTCCCTGTCTATCTCTCTCCCCCACATGTTTCTCTCCCCTATCTCTATATTCTCTCTTCCGTCTCTCTCTCCCCCATATGTCAACCCCATATGTCTCTCCCCTATCTTCTCACTCCCCCAGGCTGTCTCTCTCCCTCTGTCTCTATCTTCTCTCCTTGTCTGTTTCTCTCTCCTCATTAGTCTCTCACCCTCTGTCAGTCTCTCCCGTCTGTCTCTCTCACCCCCCATCTGCCTCCCCCTATGTCTCTCTCCTTGATCTTCTCTCTCCCTCATGTCTCTCTCGCATGTCTATACTCTCTCTCTCTCTCTCTCTCTCTCTCTCTCTCTCTCTCTCTCTCTCTCTCTCTCTCTCTCTCTCAGTGCATGCTGCCCCCATTTACAGGGCTGTGGAAGCTGCGAGGTGTTGACAGTGTCCGCCTTTTCCAGCCTGTGGCAGCACGATTGAACAGTGGTGGTGGTGGGGTTCCACTTGCACCCTATTGGCTAATGTGGGTGTCTCCTTTCGGCCACTGATTGGCTGGACTGCAGCTAGAGGGGGATGGGGGTTGGGGAGCTCTGACAGTTGCGAGGGTTTCTGCTCGGGGAAAAGGACAAGCGTGGGAGGGTCTCAACCTCTTTAACAGCCGCCAGTACTTAGTGTTGCTTTCCCGTAGGCGTGTTTACGAAAACTGGCTTCCGGAGCCGCTACTCTCAGGTTGTTCCTTCCCTAGTTTTTCTCCGATAATATATGCATTGTTATTTTTTCCTTTGCACGCGGTTCTGCTGTTGCTGTCTTCTGGTGGCTTGTCGGGCCCCGTCGAACTGAAGCGAAAAACTGCCTATGTCCTCAAATGTTTATCCTCACAGCTGTAAAAATAAATTTTTTGACCAAAGACCCATGTGCCCTTTAAAGGAGCCATGAAGAGAAAGTACAACTTTGTTTAATTTGAAAGAACTGGGATTCAGTATCTCACTCAGCTCCATTACAGCCACAAAAGATGTCTTTTTAACGAAAAAAAAGCAAGGAGTATTTAAAAACTAGCAAATTTTGTGCCACAGTGATGTGTTGTGAGCAAGAATGAGGTCACACGGGCCAACAATAAAACATAATTTTCAGTGCTTTAACTGCACGTTAGCATTCAAGTGATGCGGTCAAATGGAACTAGAGGCCCCATTACAGCCGTCCAGTCGTGTCGTCGCGACAGGTCAGTTAGGTGGCCGCCAATCGCACAAACAAGGTTCCGTGACGTCATGGAAAAGTTGCGGGAAATTGGCTGGGGGGTCGCGACTGCTTCGCACGTTTTCTTTAATATCTCCGTTATTTGTTCGAAGATTGCGATGATATTGGTATCATTGCTATCGGGACTAAGCAGTCTTTCTAGTAAACCCAACTTGTATTTTGTCTTCATGGCTCCTTTAATAAGACTTCTGCTAGGCGTGAGGCGCGTGCCGTAACTGGGCGGTGCCCGTGCGTGCAGGGACGGCCGGGAGAAGAAGGTGAAAGGTCGCTGGGGCCGCGCCAAGGTCAAGGAGAGCCCCGTGGAGCCGGAGCCTGCTGCCCCCCTGGCTGTGGAGGCCACCCCCACCCCGCCACCCAGCCAGCAGCTGGCCCCCGCTGCCGCCCAGCAGCAGCCCCACGAGCACGTCGAGTTCAAGGAGGTGGCCGAGGTGAGGGGGGGGGGGTCGCAAGTGGGCTCATGGGAAGGTGGGTTCCTGTGCACTTTGAAGAAGGGCTCAGTGCTGCCTGCGACAGAAATTCCTTTGGAACTTGCCTTTGGAACTTACCTTTGGAACTTTACCTGAACATCACGTGTGGAACACTCTCTCCTCCAGCGAGTGTTTCTTGTTTTGCTTCGCCTCACACACCTTCGGCGGGTTCGGGTGGCTCGGCGAATGCCGACTGCAAAGCTTCTCGTTGTCGAAGAATGGTGGCCTTGACGACGCCGTGGTAGTAGTGCGAGGAAGTTTTTTGTATCTACAACTGGGTGGAAGTTAGTCAGAAAAGAAGAGACAGCACTGGAGTGGCGTACAAGGGACGAATCCCCCCTCAGCAAAGCCAATAGTGCGGCGTATTGTAGTGTAGATCGGAACACAGGACCAGAGTCGTGCACGCTGTTTTAACTTTCCTACCTGCGGGAAAAACGGTGATTTTGGGTACAACCTGGCACGGTGGCTAAGGCGTCGGGCTGCTGAGCACGAGGGCGCGGGTTTGATTCCTGGCCACGGTGGCCGCTTTTCTGATAGAGGCGAAAAGCGAAAATGCCCGTGTGTACGAGATTTCGGCGCACGTTAAAGATCCCCCTCAGGTGGTCATAATTAATCCAGAGCTCTCCACTACGGTGCGCCTCATCGCCTGCGTTGTGTTGGCGCGTTATAAATAAATCAATTAAATCAATGAATCAATCATTTTGGGTAGGTAGAAACCAATTTTTTTCCAAGTCGCAAAAAATGTGCAACTTATAACTGTGTGGTGAGTTTCGAACAGCAATTTTTATTTGAAAAAAACAAAAGACAGAAAAAAGCTGTACAGAAAAGTTTTCAGGCCAAGAGGCGCATTTTGTACACACAGTATGAGTGCGAAATTCCTGCAAATGTCAAATTCCTAACTGTAGAATTTATTTACTTAAAAATAAATCTTAGCACAAGTGGGCTTCGTGCCACTGTAGGAAGCAGTTCCTCGAACATTTCGTAAAGAAATTTGTTAGGGGAGCCCTGAACTGAGGGTACCTAACCCGGCTGGTGGTTTCGCAATAAAGCTTTATTCATTCATTCATTCGAAACATAAGTTGGCCACACATGCGTCGCAGAAAACATTCGTTTTCTGCTCCACTCTCTTGTGTTCGCAGCACAATTCACACTTCCTACACTTTTGCATTTTCTGGGGCTTGCGTTGAACAGGGGCATCGGGGTTGTGGGCCGGTTTGGTGCACTGTCCTTTCCAATGATGAAATCCAATGACGAAAAGTTGTCCTCAGAGTCAGTGCTGCTAACCTCGTCCAAAAACGTCGCATGTAGAGTCGTCCAAATCACTAAAAAGGCAGTGTTTCCGAAGCGCCGTGGCACACCAACACCATCTCAGTATCATCCGGATGTTCATCACATGACATTGGCGGGGCTCTAAAAATTACTGTACTACTTTACTACTCAGTAGATGGTGCCAGCTGCCAGAGTGCACTCGGAAAGGAACTAATTTGTATGGGGGAGACGCCGAAATTTGAACTTGCAACTGTACTGTCGATTTGAATAGGCGTGAGCGGGAAAGGTTTGCTAAGCCCTGACAGGCGGCCCACATTCGCCAAACGTCCAATAACAACACTTGACCAACATGATTGGTCAGAGCTCCTTCTAGGTGACCAAAACAACAAATGTACAATACGCGGCAAACGAAACGCGAACACGAAAATATGACTCGGAACATGCAATTAGCGCGCTATTTCTTTCCACGCGAGTCAAAATCATGCGTGGCTTGGTTACAAAAACAAAGACCGGAAATGTGGCTTTCCGAATGTACCAGTAGAGAGCGCACCATGATTAGATCTCGACGAAGAGTATTTTTCAATTTTGCTTGTTGTGATTCATTTTTTTGTGTGTTCGCGTTTCATTTGCCGCGCATTGTACTCGTACTCGGATAAGTACAATTGTACTCGAATTTCATTGTACTCGAGTTTCATTGTACTCGAATATTCTTGCACTCGCCGGAAAGGGTATGTCACCTAGTGTCACCTAGATGCGAATTCGCCCTTGCGTCTCCGGGAAGCTCATCTTTGCCCCTGCGATTGCCTTCGTTTGCTATCATTCTTTTGAAAGAAGGCCTCGGGCAACGCGCAGCTTGGAGGGAACATTGCTGATCACCGCGGCAAACGTCCGTCGCAGTTCCCGGTAGCCCGTCGATCCCTCACACCGCCTCCACCTACCCGCGTCGCCGTCTCCGTCCCCGCTCCCAGGTGGTGCTGATCCCCAAGGAGGAGGACGAAGTGCCCGTGTGCGAGATGCTCCCCCGACCCCCGCCCCCGGCCCCCGCGGTGCGCAACCGGCGGCCCCAGAAGCCGATTCTGGTGCACAAGCCGGAGCCGGAGGAGCCGGTCGTCCAGGCGGCCGCGGTCCCGCTGGAGCAGTCGCCCAAGCCCGTGCGCCGCAACTCCTTCAAGGACATCGTGCCCAAGGTGTGGGCCGTTTCTCTGCCCACCGCGCTAGTCGAACCTCGCTATAACAGACGACCCTCGTAGTATCGGGAGAGCCGATTAAATTAGTTCGTTATATCCGATATTCGTTGTAATGGTAGGGGGATAAAAATCTTCTATAACAAATCGAAAATCTCGCTCGCACAAAAATACTTAAGTATGTTAAATTAAACCGAACAGAGTTTACTTGACAAAATGGGCCTGCGTCCTCGTTTATTTGATGAAGGATGGGATCCTTGTCTGGTGGCTACTCACAGGACTGAGTAGGATAGAGTTTTCCAGGGTGTCCACGAACGAAAGGGGCTTTTTACTACTGCACTTTTCGATGAGGGGTGGTTTTTTTCGTGTAGCTTTTGAGACTCCTGGGCCAATATTTCTTCGTTATACCCAATATCACGCGCGGCTCTCACGGTTTCAGTTTCGTTATAAAAGAGCAAGTGTCGTTGAAACAAAGCGTGACCAACCAAAGTTTGTATTTAGTTCGCTATAGCCGATAATTAGCTCTATCTGTGTTTGTTATATCTTCTTTCTTATCTTATATCCTTATCTTATCTTACCTTTCTTATTTTATCTTATCTTTATCTTATTTTTCTATGGTAAAAGGGAGAGTGGCCTGCAACTGGGGGCCGTGTATTCACTGTTGTTTTCCAGCCACAGGTCGTCCTGCTGCAGCCTTTTTGATAAGCAATCAGTTTACAATGGCATTCCTTGTGCGAATGCTTTAAATAGTTGCAGTCTGTTACGTTGGTGTAGCTGATTTTGAGATTAGGGGGGGGGGGCAGAAGTATTGACTCTGCCATGAGGTGAAACGCAAGCTGCGTTTAATTTTGCGAAGCTTGGCTGCCCCTAGAACTCCTGCGCGTCTGCGTTAACTCGGCATGAGTGCAACAAGTGTTTGTTGCTGTACGCTGCAAGAGCCTCCGGATAAATATTCCAGCTAGACTGCTCACTGGCCTGCACGATGGAAAGTCCATGGGGAGGAAAACCACGCGAGGCGTTAATTTTCCTTCTGGGGAACCTTCATTAATCCATTCAGTAATTTGGGCTGACCAACTTCTCAAACCTTGCGTTGTGCGTGTGTGTGTGGGAGTGTGGGCTTTGCTAGCACATTCCCCTAGGAGAGCAGCGGACGTAGCTGTTCAGTGAGGCTTTGCAGTGTCGTACTAGGGAAAGGTTGGCTGCTTGTTGGCGCCCTGGTGGGTGGCACTCTTGAGAGGAACCCTGCCCCGCTCTCAGAACGCGTGCCCTTGTTGGGTGTGCTGCAGGACGAGATAGAGCTGAAGCACCTTCAGGAGCAACAGCAGCTGCTTCAGCAGCAGCAGCAGCAGCAGCAGCAGCAGGCGGCTGAAGAGCCTCGCAGCACCAAGACGCCGTCTCCCCCCGTCAAGGGATCCCCGCTGCGGGAGAAGCCGCGTGGAAAGCGCTCCAAGGGCGGCCAGCAGGACGGGGCCAGTGGCGGTGAGTCGCACAGTAAAGTTGCTCACTCTCTCTCTCTCTCTCAAGTTAGTTTAAGACCCTCGTCCCCCCTTAAGTGCATTTAGGGAGAGCGTCAGTACATATGGAACATTTGCAGGCTTCTTTTTTATTAATAATACACGGGTGCCTAGTTTCTGCAATAGGAGATAAAATAAACAGCCGAGGCCACTTATAACAGTACCATTTATAACACTATATCGGATGTAACGGCGAACAACTATGGCACCGTCCACTTCTGTACGCGTTCTATGGTCAAATAAGCCATTTGTTTCTCGTTTCCACCAGCTAGGTGAAGCACGTATAGACAGATGGTCTTGCGAAAGATGTGCGCCAGCTTCGCGTGCAGCAAACAAGGCTGACCGACTGTGGCTTCTTTTCCGCGAGTAAATAGTACTACAGTAGAATCTCGATGATACGATTCTGGGTGATACAAATTTCGGGATGATACGAATTTCTGAAAAGTCCCGGCAAAATTGCATTGTTTGCAATGGGAAAAATTCCGGCTGTTACGAACGGACCTGCGCGGCCCGGCGGAAGATACGAACGAGCCGGCGAGGCGCCCGACTGCCGAACAAGCAAGTGACCGCTCTCTCTCCCCATTTGTCACTCTTCTTTCTCCAGGAACGGCCGGGCTGTTGTTTTCTGCTCTCGAAAACTCGCCCCACATGCCCCATGCGCTCCGCGAAACCTCTCGCAAGCTGCGCGCGCCGCGGCCGGCGACGGCAACATGGCGGCGGCTTCGGCCGCGAAGTGGCACGGCCGCTCGAGCGACCGCTTCTAGCCGCTCTTTAAAATGCCGCTCAAGGCAGACACGAAGTTGCTTGTACAGTAAAGGAGCTGATAACGTTGGCGAAAACGGTACTATAAAACATCATCCGCGCCGCTAGTGAAAGCGCCCATAAAATATCTGCCGGAGTGCTAAGCCTAAACATCTCGGGCGGAGCCAGCCGGCTGTCTCTAGCGTTTCGCAAGTCGTCAGCGTCATTTTCTGACCGAGGTAGGAGATACCGCGGGCGTGAAAGCGTCAGTGCGGCTGTGAAAATACAGCGCGCGCAAAGCCGAGGCGTGCGAATCGCGTGCAAAAACGCACCATGCTGTTCACGCTTGACTGTTGCGGCGTGTAGCGAGCTTGGACACCGTGAGTGAGGAGACAAGCGCGAAGCTAGGCGAAGCGTTACGCGCTCCAGAAAGGACTGCTTTGTGACATGGGGGTTTAAAAGAAACAGAAAAAATCACGGATTTGTTCACGCGAAAGTAAGAAAAGAAATAAACGAAAACTTTTTTCAGCGCTCAATTTTTTGGTCTGTGTTGGTTCATACGAATTTCGGATGATACGAATATTTTTCGCGGTCCCGCGAGATTCGTATCATCGAGATTCTACTGTAGTACGACCTTGCTTGCGCGCGAATAAAATGTTTTGAGCTCTGTTTCCCCTTTGTATTTCACAACCCGTTAACAATTATCAGTTATGACGATGGGATTTCCTTGGCACTTCGATGTTGTTATAAGTGTTATATAAGTGGAAACAATCTTTTGACCCAAAAATACAACAACCGGTCACGTGTGTGCCTGGATTTCGTGGTGGCATTGCAAGAAGTCTGAGAGTAATGAGAGGTTCCGGTTGGTAGGGTACGAAGAGTGGAACCCAGGAAAATGGAATTGACCTGAGCAAACATCCAGTGTGTTTATCGTGGTGAGAGAGAGAGAGAGAGAGAGAGAGAGAGAGAGAGAGAGAGAGAGAGAGAGAGAGAGAGAGAGAGAGAGAGAGAGAGGAGGAGGAGGGAGCAAGAGGTGGGTAGCAGAGAGAGAGAGATAAGAGGCAGATACGTGGCAAAGGTTGTCCAAGACTACTCTCTTTTGATGACATTTGGAGCGATGTGAGCACATACATATATCTTTCCTCCCGCTGCCGTGTTCTCACTCTGCCCGTTTCTGTGCAGAGGGTGCCCTGGCTGCCCTGCGGAGCGGAGCGGGAGTGGCGGGGGAGGTGTGTGCCCGGGAGCTCCTGCAGCTGGTGCGCGGGGGGGTGACGGGGGAGGAGGAGGAGGTTGAGCAGCTGGTGGAGGAGCTGCTGAACAGGCGCCACGGAGGAGGGGGAGCGGGAGGAGGAGGAGGAGCGGGGGGAGTGGGAGGAGCAGGGGAGTGGCGCAAGCGAGGCCCCGACCCGGAGGCTCACCTGCGCAAGCTGCTGGCCGAGCGCGACAGGGAACTCGAGGCGGAGCGGCAGCACGCCCTCTCGCACGCCACCAAGGTAACGTCCTGTCGCCGCTGCTGTTCGTTGTCTGTCCGTCTATTCACGTCTGCTGTGGGAAGAAGGGGGCTTTTGGGAGTATTCAAGGCTTAGTAACGTCAAAGGTAATAATGTGATCTTTGATTCGGCTTTGGATCGGATAGCAATATTTGAAGAGTCCCTGTTGTGTGCTGCAGGCCCTCTCGCACACTACCAAGGTGCAACCTTGTTCCCACTTCTGTTCACATCCTGTAAGGGGGGTGTGAGGGTGTTCAAACCTTTGGAATGTTCCGATCGAATAACGCGACATTTGATGTGGCCTTGAAATGGTGCTCAGTGGCTCTGTGTTGTGCTTCTACTCGTGTAGTCGGAAGGTTCTGTTCAAGCCGCCGCCGTTCTGGTGGAGCTGGGAGACGAGAAGATGTTGTGTCAAAGTTTTGCGGTACACCCAGACTTCCTCCGCACCCAGTAGGTTAAAAATAATCTGTAGCTGTATACCGTACACCTGAGGCACAACTTTGACTCGTGAAACCGCATTTGGAAGCCTGTAGCAAGGCCTCATAAAGGGACGTTCAAAGTCTGGAGGGACTCTCGAAAAAGCATTTATGCCTGCAGTTGGGCTGGCCTCCTTGATGTGCTTTTGCCATCAAGAATGGAAAGAATGTGAAGTCACGTGCGGGGCAAAAGTGAGTTTTTCAGATTTCGACCACAAAATACCTAACCACAGGGTGGATGGAAGTGTGTTCTCGTTCTTCTTTCCTTCTTGTGCACTTCTTTGTTTCAGCGTAGCCACTAGGGCTGCTGCCTGGTCTTAGAAACTTTCTTTGCTTTCCAACCAGTTTTGGCAAAGCAAAGAGAACGATAGGAAAAAGCTATTCAACAGAAGGTTGCCAGCAAAGCATGAGTAGATACCGGAAGTTTTGGAGAAGAAATGTGGGAAGCAGTTTTTGTGTTTTGCAATCATATACACGTTTAAATCAAATTTAACTTCGAGGTTCGAACTACTACAGCTGACCAATTAAAAACAACGCTAATTAAACAACTGCTGCAACGCAAAATGCTAAATATGCTTCCCATATCGCATGGTTTAGACATCCTGCTTCACAGTGCAAAAGAAATGATCTCCCTAGCTCCACTACATGCTGGGATGTACCTCTCGAGAATTTCGTATCACTGCGATACCACTCGTGGCGAAGAAGTGGGGAATTATGGGAAAATTGTTATTTCTTTGTTGAAATTGTACCTCCATGGCTTTTATCGTACTGTTCCGTAGTACGGAATTTTGGGAGGGAGATCTCTGCATATCAAGGGAAAATAATACCTAAAAAAAATGCTTTTTTGGGCAATTTTTCGCTCCTATGTGCCTGCCCCCTTGAAGCTGTAGAGTGAAAGTAAAAAAACTATGTGCATGTGCAGGTGAAGGAACTGCGGCAGGAGCTCAACCAGCAGCTCGCCAGGGTGCAGCAGCAGGAGAGGAGCCTCAAGGTGGGCCTTTATATATATATTTTTTTGAACAGGAGTTTTGGTCGGGTCCTTTTTTTTTTTTTTTTTTCAATGAAGGGAGGGGGAAAGTTTTTTTCCCCCTTTGCGATAGCATCATCGTCACTTGAGATTCTGTTAGCTTGATGCTATACTGCGGGTGCTAGCTGTATTGTATTTACAAAGAATTTTGGGAGGTACAGTCTACGCCTGTTACAACAGACCCTCTTAGTCCGGAAAAAAAACATCCGCTGTAGCCGAAGTATGCAGTATACGACTGAGGGGGGGGGGGGGGGGGGGGGTATATGAGCGCAAAAGCGGGTACGTTGACCATTATTGCATATACATAGTACATACACTTTGTTGTTTCTACACACCTGCAGCACCTCTGCAGTGTTCGCGCGAGAGCAAAGAATCTCGTAAACACCGTCAAAGCTTCGCACCAGCACATGGAAAAGGCCTAGCAAATGCGGTCAAGCGTGTAACCCTCCTACTTGAGGCATTTCTTGCATTTTTCGCCGAACGGAACGGGAACGATGCATGCATGGGAATAATAAACGCCGAACTTCACTGAACCTGAGTTCTTTATTACATAAAAACCTTTGACAAGGGCAGACTCGACTCCGGGTGGACCACTTTGCATATTCGATAGCGCTGTAGTTCAGTCTCACCGGACTCGCGTTTACCGGCAGCGGCCTGTTCTCGACGGTAGAGCGGACCATCTTCTTAGACAGGCCTGCACTTCTGGCGATGTTGGCCTGTTCTCCCCATGTTCAACAGTGTTAATTGTGCTTAATTTATTCGACAGTGAAATCAGCTTCCCGGCCGCTCATGCCGCTGGTGGCACAAAAAAACAAAACAAAAAAAAACAAGGCCACTGGCACTGGCTTGACCTGGCTGCCAACAATGTTGCGAGACATATGTTTTCTTGCCAAACTAAACAAAGAAAAAGCATATCCAGTGCCGGCCCCGTGGAAGTGCGCTATAAACATTCAGTCGAAACAGTTTTCGCCTAAAATTGAGTCGGTTGTTGCCAATAGTCTGCTCTAGCCGGGTTCATTATGAGTGGAGTGGACTGCACTTAAAATGCATGGGGCCATACAAAGCAACAGAAATGGTGTGTTGTAACCAGAAGTGCGTTGTTGCCGGATCCGCTGTAAAGAGTGTAGACGGCATTTTCTACTGCCTGGTAACGACTATTGTATGTCTGTCACGATGCTTCACTTACTTTTGAGGAGGCTGGTAGTTTCGCAGTTTTGATTACTTTTGAATTAATTTTGATTAGAAGTTTTATCATTTCCTTGCCGAGAAGGGAGCAAGCTACAATCGTGCAGTATTATTTTTCTTCTGGACAGCGAACTGTAGGTTGAGAAATTATTTAGCAGTCTGCAGTGTGGATTGTTTTGTAGGGCAGTACTGTATAAATGAGATAATAGATTGGCCCATTAGGCTGAAGTTAATATGTTTATCAGATATCTTCTGGAATGCTCAGCAGAAAGGCCATTTTCCTTGTCCGTGTCTGTCGTAGGCAGATCTCGTCTGCTTGAGTCACTTGTGATAGATGTCGGAAGTTTCCTTGAAGGGCAAAACTCTTTTATAGATTGGGGCAGCCAAGGTTAACAGTGGATGGCCTCTGATGTAACCGGTAGCGATTCCGCCCGAAACTCATGAATGCATTGTCACCTTATTTTTCAATTTAGCATGCATCTGGTTGGGCCTCATCGAAAGCCACAGACAAGGAAAGCTCAGCAGGATCTGTGAAAATGGCCTAGGTGTATTCGCTGGTGCCTTTGTGTTGTAGTAAGCACAGCAGCGATTTGATGTTCAGGGAAGGGGAGAAGTTGAGAGGCTTGAGAGCCAATGCGTGCACAGGTGGGCAAATTTTCTAGGTATCCGTTGCTTGGTTAGAATGTGTGCTATGATAGAGCTGCAGCAACGAAGAAATGCAGAAGAGGCATAGCGAAGTGTTTTATTCTCGTGACACTGCCACATTTTTTTTCGTTTTGCTGCAAGCTTGGCTCGCAGAACTCGGTGGCAGAGGTTTGGAAGGGAGCGCGAGATGCTTGCGCCAGAAAATGACGCTGGACAGGCATTTCCTTTTTCAAGCGCACAAAGGGTGTTCGAGGGTGCGCTCTGAATGCGTGGAAGTTGTTGCCCTCGGGTTGCGCTGTTTGGAGCTGGCTCTTTACTGGATTCGCCCGCTTCCTGCAGGCCCAACAGAAGTTGACGGAGGAGCAGACGACGCAACTCCAGCGCCTCCGCGACGACTCCCAGCAGCTCCAGCAGAAGGTCCGGCAGCTGGAGCAAGAGTGCGTGGACGTTTCCGCTTCCCGTCTGTGCATGCCGTGTTGTGAAGTGGCTGTCGGTTTGGCAGTTTGCGCTGCGAGCGGTCGTGGAGTTCACTGCGGCTATTTTGGGGGTGGTCAAAGTTCATGAGGGTAGGTTTGGCCGAATTTGTTGGTCATACTGATGCAACACTGCAAGGGATGGGGGAGAAGGAAAGGTGTACAAGCGCAGGCACCCAATTCCAATTGACATTTAGCTTCAGGGCGTTCAGGATTGATACAATTGCACGTTATGTGCAACAACCAGAAAGGCGCTCCTTTGGCACGTACCGTATTTACATGATTGACTTGAATGATTGAATTACCGTACTTGAATTACCGTATTTACATGATTGACTACATTCAGTTGACTTGAATGTAGGTCGACCCCACCTCCCCGAAACGGCAACTCAAAAAAAAAAAAATAATAAATATACCCAGTTCGTTTGATTGTTGCTGTTAACGAGCGCCGAAAGAGTTCTTCGGGCCCAGGGTACTCATGACTGACGGGACGATTCAGCACAACACAGAAGTGACACAAGCACGCAGCAACGCAGCTGCCTAGCAGATCGTATGACAAGGAGAAGCTCTTCCGTCAACTACCAATACCCCCCATACAGTGGCTCTTCCATCAATGAAAATGAGTACAGTCGAATCGCACTACAACGAAATTGACGGGACGTGCAAAAAATTTCGTTGAAGCGGAAATTCATTGAGGCGTAATCTGCCCCAACACGGCACGGAAGGGCAAGAAAAATAGCCCCGTATATTTCCGCGTATTGGCAGCACAATACCGTATTTAGAAAAAGGAGGGACACGCACTAATGTGTTTATTCAGATAACAAACATGCCAGTGGTTATCTATTTTTTTACCAGCACGCAAAGAGTGCGATACTGAGGAGGAGGTGAGAGGTGAAGAAATGAAGAAATGCAGGCGCAAAGCATATTGCTGTACAGCAAGGCTTTCAGATAGCTGCTAGGCAGTTGGAAGCCCCCCTCTCGCCTGTGGCAGGAACGTTGCCGTTATCTTATCCTCTGACTAGGCACCCTAGCAACTGACCTTGGCAGGCAAGCCATTTATCGCGACCATTTAGCTAGCCCGATTCCTAGCCATGCTTGGTGTTTCAGATTATGCTTGTTTTCTGAGGCTTGTTTCCTCCTTCCTCGACCAAACGCAGGCTGCGGGAGGCCACGGGGGCGGCGTGCGAGCGCGTGCGCACCCGGGAGGAGGAGCTCGGGCGGCAGCACGCGGAGCAGCTGGAGCGGGAGCGCGGGGAGTGGGCGGAGCGGGTGCGAACGGAGCGGGAGCGGGGCGACCGAGCGGAGCTGTCGCTGGGGGAGGTCCGGCAGCGGCTGGAGGCGGAGGCCCAGGCACAGCGCCAGGCCCAGGAGGGCAAGGTGCAGGAGCTGAGCCGGGTGCACCAGCGGGAGCTGGAGGCAGAGCGCGCCGAGCACCAGCGCCGCCTGGCCGCCCTGGAAGGGCGCTGCCAGGAGCAGCAGCATGCCGCCGAGGAGCTGCGCGCGCGCCTCGCCGAGGCCGTCCACACGCACTCCAAGGAGGTGGGTCGGGCACCCGGGAACAGCGGTGGGCAGAGTACCGCTCCTTGAGGGACTCCACGGAGGAAAAAGAAATCGAGGATCCCTTCGTCTAACGAGAAAGGGGGTTCAAACGGGAAGCTTTCGCTGCCCAAGGTGAACTAAGTGGGCATTGGTGATTGATTTGTTCGAATTAGATTTATTTAAAAGATTGAGTAGCTTTGAATAAATCCAAACTGTTTCAGCCATGTTGCAATTGCACAGTCGGATAACGCGAGGGACCAAGGTTCAGTTCCCACGACGGGAAGCTTTTTTTTTTTTTTTTTCTTCTCCCCTTGAGGCACTTGATGTACCTTCACTTATCATCCCTATCATTGTATCAAACCCATTGTGTAAAGTTGGTCTTCTCGCAGTGTGTTTTACTCTGGATGGATGGTGCCACCAGTGGGGCATAAAAAGATTCGCTTTAAAAAGCTTACGAGGGGACCTGACGCAACATCTCATGAAGCAAGGCCTTTTTTTTTTCTTTTAAGGTCACTCTTGCTTGTATTTTGCGCACATGTAGCACCTTCTCCACTTTCACTCGGTCCACTACCAGTCTCCGCCTACCAGTCATTGCCTACTGGCTGGCCCACACACCACTAGGGTGGGGCCTCGGCGGACCGCCTTTCAAGTCTATTGCTAGGATGGGTTGCCAGTGGCCCCCCCTGAGAGCATGAAAGATGTCATTTTGTCCGCACATCTCCCAATGACCGTGGGGCCTCTCCTGAACTGGCTTTCCTCCGAGAGTGAGGGGGAAGAGATCTTCAGTTGCAAGTCCTACCCCCATATTCTGCATCTTTCTTCCACTCAAGTCTCCAGTTAGGGAGATCCTTGTAAGCGATTTTCACAGGTAAAAGAATTGTGGCATCCTTCATTCAGCCAAGTTGAGGACAGACTCTGGATACGGCCAGTAGACTCACTGAGTGTAGTCTGAAAGTTCTATGCATTGTAGGAATTTCTAGTGGAGAACAAGTGCTGGTTTGCTTTTCAAGGAGTCTGCGGTTAGTCTAGGAATGATTGTCAAGGAGTTCCATATTAGTACGGAGACTCGCAGCTGCAGTGTTTGTGTTCCTATTTTCGGAAGGAAAAGATGACCCCGCTTATCATTCGGCTGTGTGACACGTTGCACTATGCCTTGAATAAGAGTGAGCATGGTCTCTCTGCATACCAGAAAAGATTAGACTGCACCTGGTACAACCCTGGGTTGCTCCAAACTGGAGAGTCCCAAAGAGAGATGCCAAAACTGGCTCTTCAACAAGGCAGCTGATACCTCTCGCTCATTGCAGTGCTCACTGTTGTCTGAAGAAACTTCTCTGCTTTGGCGGAAGGCTTCTTGGAGAACTGAGGTCTGCACACCTGGCACGCATTTCATTCTCTCTTTTCCCCTAGTGTCCACTGCAGAGAACGAAGTGCCAGGTGGCAACATCACGCACGCAACGAACGTTCAAAACGAGGAAACGCACTGGGTTATTCTGGCATTTCTGCTGTGCGGGCAGCTGCTCAACTGGCTAGTTTTCCTCAGAAGCAGAAACTTGGTGTTCTGGGGACAGGAAGGCGAGACACGGGGGTTGGCCTAGCATAGTGCTCACAGTGGACAAAGAAAAAAAAATTCCAGGCAGTCTCCACTAACGCGAAACCTGGTGAGGGGTGAAGCATGCAGTGTGCAAGTGTGTTCTTGGCACCTGGGTGTTTTTGCCAATGGAGATGAAACCGCTGGGGAGGTAGAGGTAAACAGCTTTGCTGTAACAGTGTTCTGTGTTGGCAGGACGAAGCACTCCAGTGCGAGGCGTAAACGAGTGTCCTGGTGTTTTTAGTAGGCGTTATGTTCCAAAGTAAGGCATAAACGAGTGTCCCGGTGTTTTAGTACCGTGACGACATGCGACGACGGTTACGACAACGGCAAGAGATGGCGACAGCGCCAGACCCTAAGGGGGCCTCCGCCCCGCCCCCGAGAGAGACAGGCAGTAGGAGCACAAACTAGCATTTTTTGGGGGGGAGTGTTGTGTGTGCGTGCGTGGCGAAGAGAAGCCCTTCCTCTCCCGGTGACCCCTCCTTCCCTCGACCACGACAGGTGAGCGAGCTGTCTCGCAAGAAGGCGGAGGCGGAGGGTGCGGCTGAGGAGGCGGAGCAGCGGCTGGCCCAGGCGCACGAGGCGGCCCTGGAGGAGCTCCGGCGTGAGCTGGACGACCAGCGGGCCAAGAACAACGACCTGCGCACCAAGAACTGGGAGGCCGTCGAGGCCATGCGGGTGGGTGAGGGGGAGGGCGTGCTGCTCTGCCAGTTCTTCAACACTGAGATGCCCTGCCTTGCGAGCAGCCCTGCTTCGTTGTAGTAGCTGAGGGAGACTACTGACTCGCAGAGCAGACACATTGAAGTTGCCTTAGCTAGGCTGCGGATGGGCCACACACATGTAACACACCCACACCTGCTCACTAGCTCTCCAAGACCCGTGGGAGGGCCTATCCGTGGTCCACATCCTAATCACATGCAAGGCACTCGACACAACCAAGACACACACTTCAAGGAACTATACAGGCAACACATTCCGCTACACCCTTCCTTGTTTTTGGGTGATAGTGCCAGGGTTTCTGTGAAACGCGTTTTTTAAATATTTGTCCGATGTTTACTTTTTAAACCTCATTTCCTATCATGCGTAATCAAAACTGGCCGTATGCACCAGCCATCACCATTGCTTTTAGTTAATTTTACTGTTATTCTGGGTTACACGTTTTAGTAGCCGCTGTGTTCTGTTATATACTTTTGTTTGCCGCTGTTTGCCCCATGTGGCCTTGTGCCAGAAAATCCAACCATCATCATCAGTAGCTGAGGGGGAGGTCAGCGTATTGGCACGGGGGGGCGAAGAACTGAAGTAGTTTGTCAGACGATTAGCTAGTCACGCAACTTAGGTAAATGAATTGTGGTTTTTGAGTTGGGCAACACTGAATTAGCAGGGTGTCTAGTGACCGGGAAAACCGGGAAAAGTCAGGGAATGTTGCGCCACCGGGAAAAGTCAGGGAATTGTCAGGGAATTTTTCAACCAAGTAGTACCAGTCAGGGAAAACCATTTCGGAGCCTGCACACAGCTTAAGAATAGGGGAAAGCAGTGTTGCGGGCCCCCAAGAAGTTACCGAACGCAAACGTTCGCGCGCGACGAAAACGTGAACCGCATGAAACGTTTTCTGCAAGTGAAAACGCGCCGCGCACACCTGAGGTGCGCTAACGCCGCCGCGGAAACCACCCGCACGGTGCGTGCCGAGCGGCTGGCGCCGGCAACATGGCGGCTGCACCAGCCGCGGCGTAGTGCGGTAGCTCCAACGACCGCTTCTAACCGCTCTTTAAAACGTTACTCAAGGCACAAAAGCACTTGCTTGTGCAGGAAAGGAGCCACCGCAGGCACGAAATCGTCGACGCGGCCGTGAAAATACCGCGCACGAATCACATGCAGCAACTCGCCGTGCGGTTCAGGCAGCTTGCAGCTGGCTTAGGTTGCTGGTTGCACTGGCGCAGAGGGGCGATGTAGGTGGTGCCCAAATTGCACGCACAACGCGCTTTTTTTTTTTTCAGCGAATTTTAAAAGTCGTGCTTATTGGGAGCTAATCTTTAAAGAACTTCTTTCTTACGACATCAGGAGCCAGAATTACTTAATCAAAAAGGAACATGACATGGTTTAGCGTGAACCGCGTGGGGCGTTTTCTGCTCGCGAAAATGCGCCGCGCACGTCACAGACGCTCTGACGCTGCCACGGAACCGCCTGCAAGCTGCGCCCGGTGCTGCCGGCAGCGGAAACATGGCGGCGGTTTCGACCGCGAAGTGGTGACGGGAGCTCGAGCGACCGCTCCTACGCGCTCTCTAAAATGCCACACAAGGCACGCACGAAGGGAGGTAAAGGAGCTTATAATGTGGGCGAAAACGGTACTATAAAACATCATCCGCGCCGATAGTGAAAGCGCCCATGCAATACCTGCCGCCGTGGTAAGCCTAAACATCTGTGGCGGGGCCATCCGGCTGTCTCGAGAGCTTCGAAACTGCCGCCATGAGGCGTGCGGCTCTCCATTGGCGCAAGTCGGCAGGCTCCTCCCACTGCCTCGCGCGACGCGCGCCGCGCGCCATTGTCTAAGCGAGGCAGAAGCTGCTGCGCCTTAATCGCATGCAGAAACGCACCATGCGGTTCACGTTGCATGTGGAGCTGCGACAATAAAAAAAAAAAAAGCAAAAGGTGCTCGCTGATGCACAACTTGAAGCTTCTATCGCTTCTATCTCGCAAGAAGAAATAAACTCTCTGAAGCCGTAATACAAGGCAAGCAAACCTTAAACTGAACAAACTGAAGTTAAAGTGCATTTTGAGAATTAGGGCACTTGCAACAAATGTGTTTTTCCTTATGATAGAATGTGTTTTGTAATGCCTTTTATATGCTTCATGGACCATTTCCACGGAATGGCGCCTGTTGTATAGGTCAGGGAATTTCGTTTAAAATGGTCATGGAAAACATGGAAAAGTCAGGGAAATTGAATTAGGCAATTTGCTAGACACCCTGATTAGCTAATGTTTACTTGCTTCTATGGTTTGTCTTAAGCAGTTGAGTAACACTTTACTTTGTGGAGACAGACAGCAGGCTATTCACCTTGCCCTGTGCTTGCCGCAGCGCAGAGGGCAACTGCGAACCGGCTTTTAATGCACGGGGGCTATGGGGAGTGTCACAACTAGTGTACGTTGAGCAATTGTGCGGGTACACCAGTTGGGAAACAGGCCATTTCCATAACCCGAAATTCGTATCATTTGCGTGTAAAGAACACCAAGGGGCTGTTTAGTAAATGCAGTGTGAAGCAACAGAACTGGACTGGAGCACAAGGAAAGGGCTGTGCTTTTTGGGGCAGCCGTCGTAAAAGGATTCAAAACGAGCGCAAATACGATTACTGGCTGCAGACTGTGATTTTGAACAGGCCCTGTATGCATCACGGGGTGTAACTTCACAAGAAGCTTCACATTCTCTGGCAGGCTTTGCAGGGGGCCATACGGATGTCTGTGTGCTAGCACCGCATGGGCTGCGTATGGACCTCCGTATGAATCCATATGGGTGCTATGTGTATTGGTTTTGTATGCAGGGTTCACACGGGTTTTGCCACGAGTGTGGGAATGCTTTGCTGAGGTGTAGCGCATATCTGGCGAGGCTGCCGTGCGTGTTGCTGGTCTTTTCTCGGTGTTCTTGCACTGGCATTGTTGTGTGCTCGAGACGTGAACACCAGGCTGTCCCTTGTGCAGGCAGCGGAACGCAAGGCAGAGGCCCAGGCAGCTGAGTTGACGAAAGAGCTGGAAACTCTCAAGGCCAGTCACGCCAAGGAGGTTCAGGTGAGGGGAAGGGCACCCTTGTGAACGGCCCTGTAATGGGCAGCTGTGTAAATAGGAGAACCCCCATTGCAAAGGTGTTTGTGTGTGGGGGTGGTTCGGCATTCAAGCGTTTTCGTGATGCCTTCTAGGATGGGTGCACGGGCCATCGCTCACCTGAATCGGATACGGATGTTTCTGTTCTGCATGCTTGCTTGCTTGTAGAGGTGCACGGGCTACCTTCCAGTGGCTACCAGCAATCAGGGACCCACCACGGGGTCACTCGATCGCCAACTTGCGAGTGACCCATGCCTTGGGCTCGTGTGGCCAGGCATAATCGGACGTAGTCTACCGTATAATGCGGAATATAGGTCGAGGCGGAATATAGGTCGACCCCCTTACCTTGTAGCCGAAAAATGCAAAAAAAATAATTAGG
Organism: Haemaphysalis longicornis; assembly: GCF_048455015.1. Lineage (NCBI taxonomy): Eukaryota > Metazoa > Arthropoda > Arachnida > Ixodida > Ixodidae > Haemaphysalis > Haemaphysalis longicornis. The sequence goes on along the minus strand of NW_027526233.1, from coordinate 68,417,335 downwards.
TACCAACCATTGTTTTATTGAGACCATAACTTCTTTCGTCTCAAATTACTCATTTAAAACTGTCTAAGTATCGTCGGACGACTGCTTCTGGCTCGCTGTCGCCCACACAGCAGGTCGTCTTCGGTGCAGTCCAGGGAATTGCTTATGCAGCACTTCTTATTTAAACACTCGCAAAACGATGTCATCGTGAAGCGAGCGCAAAGAATGGGACACTCGTGTGCAGACCGGAGCGACAGCCAGTCTGTGCAGGCGGTCAGCAAACATCTTGGGGTATCCATTCCTAGAGACATCGCACGACGCTAGCGGACAAAACTTGCCCTTTGTACAGCAGCACAGGTGCACAGAGCAGCGCCCATGAAACAAGGCCTTCCGAGCGTTGCATACCGAGCGCTGCCCCTTCAGCTAACGCCGCTAGCAACACTTCTTTTGGTGATACCGCACTGGCGCAAGGCGGACACGTCATTGGCCTTGGAAAACCCCCAACTTTTCTTTTAAATGCTGCTGTAAACTGGCACCAAATGCCTAAACTCATTATGAGCAAGAAGAAAATTGCACGCACACATTCGCCGACGGCGAGAGAAGCTACAAAACAAAGATGGCGTCGCATCCGATTGATGGTGGTGGAGATGGTGCCTTTGAGGTTTGAATGGGCTTGATGGGATGCCCGGTCGCCAGATGACAACTGCCAGTGACTGCAATATAGGTCGAGGGGTGACTTTTCGGCAAATTTTTCTGTAAAAAATCTCGACCTATATTCCGCATTATACGGTACATAGACCTGCACATAGTCCAGTTTTCATTCAGGTTGTCTGAAGCTTGACACGAAGCAAGGAGGCCGTTTAGGTGCTGCCCATGTGGCATGTGCTTTCCTACGAAGGCATTCTCCATAGCATTTGTGTGGCCCTAGGAGCTTCGTTGCGCTGAAATGAAAGATTCCTTGGCAGTGTTACGAACTGTTCGCTTCGTGAATTTGTGAGAGTGAGTGGGGATTTCTATTGGTGGCTGGTGTAGTGAAAATTTGTTTGGAATCAAGTTTGTTGTAGCTGTGCTCTCGCTGACGCAGAGGCAGTTTTTGCGGGAGCGTGGCCAGCTCTGTTGGAATAATATTTGTACGGTGATTGAGAAAGCTTGTAACTCTGCTCGTTGCATGGCTTGGGGAATAAAAAGTGGCGAGCTTTTGAATTCAGAGAGGGCGTCAGGGCTGTTGCTGACGGAGGGTGCATCCTTACCCTGCAGGGCCTGCAGCAGCGCCTTTTGAAGGAGCAGGAGCAGAAGGAGAGGGAGCTGCTACAGCGCCTGCTGCCCAAGGTCAAGGTGAGTGCAGGTTCAGAGTGCACTCGGTGCGCACCTGGGGTGGAGTGTTCCGATACCACTGACTGCAGGCAATGGATGGCCCTGTATTCGTTCTTGTAGGCTACTCTGAGCACGAGAACGTGGGTTCGATTCCCGGCCGCGACGGCCGCTTTTCAGATGGAGGCGAAAAGCAAAAACGGCCATGTATGCGAGATTTCGGCGCATGTTACAGATCCCCAGGTGGTCAGAATTAATCCGGAGCGCTCCACAACAGCACGTCTCGTCGCCTACGTTGCATCGGCGCGTTAAACCCTACAATCAATCAAATCAGTCAATGTTGTGGGCTATACTCGGTGACAACTTAAGAACGGCACCGGAAGTTGCCGCTGTGCCTTATCACTGTAGCCGGATGTTTCTCCGCGCACCGCAAGTAGGGCGTTACTGGGAATATTTTGGACATGACGTGAGCCGTTCCCGTGATTTTTCGGACTTAATATGCTTATAAACGACGCCAGTGACGACAAACAAACTGCGTGAGACAAGGCAGACGATATCATAGCATAGCATATGAGACAAGACAGGCGATACCATAGCAAACCCCTTTCAAAACGCGCGTGCACTGACGTCATGGGTCCGGCGCTTTGGCGGAGTGATACACTACATGAGGTGGTGCCTTTGAGTTGTAACCGAGTATACTAGCCAGCACCGGAAATAGGCCCCTCTACTTTGCGGAGAAAACTCCTCAGCCTGTGATATATCGAAGGCCGTTGAAGAGAGGGTGCAGCTTTTGTGGCGTTGTCCGCGGTCGAGTTGAGAGGGAACAATTATGCGTGATTTCTCATCGCGCATGGTTTCGGTGATAGTGAACAGATTTGCATAATTCTTGCGGGAGGAGATTTCTGGGACGATAGGCTTTACCCCAAAATACATTCCGAGTAGTCGATAGGGTCCCTGCATCCGCCCCACAATCAATCAATCAACCAGCAAGGCTCGAGTTCCCCCGCAACAGTGGCTGCCCTTTCCCTTCTCTGGCCAGGTGGTTGACGGGGGCCTGGCCCACACGGAGTGGCTGGTCCACTTCGAGCGCGAGCTGCGCCAGTGGGAGGAGAAGAGCCGGGCGGCGGCCACCCCGGTTGCGAGCGTGGTGACGCGGGGCACGGGCGACCACCTGACCACCTCTTCGGCGGCCACCCAGAGCAGCCACGCGGCCCCGACCGAGGAGGACGCCCGGCGCATCCAGCAGCTCGCCCAGGCCAACTCCAAGCTGGACAAGGAGGTGGGTGATTCAACGCTGGCAGCTCGATTGGTGCAGACCTCAACCTCCCTCACGTTGAAGTCATTGGCAGCACCCTCGCTATGCTTTGTTGTGGGTGCCTGGCTACGTCCTTCTTATCTTGTTTTCCAGGTGACGCATAACATTTGTTGCACCGCCAATCTTGTGTTAATGGGAAGGGGCTGTTGCTTTGTGGTAGCTTTCGCAGACTGTTCTTGTTTTAGACTGTCTAAATTGACGTTTCTAGAAACGAGAGCACGGTAGATAGACGTGTGCAGAGGAAACACCGTGTCATTTGTTTCGGTGATGGCGTCGCTTCGTTAACTGCTTCTGGATGTGTGTGTATTGTTTGAAATTTCTTTGAGGGGAACAAGTTTTCTGCGGTCAAATTTACTCGCTCAAGAATAACCGGCTTGACCGTGTGACAATGTGTCGCTCATTCCACTCTTTGACGCTAACAGGGCTGCGTAGCTGAAGGGGGAAAGCAATTGAAGGAGTGAACTCTTGCCCCTGCCATTGTTGCTGATGATGACGATGATGATGGTCCCCCCCGTGCCTTTTGACCGCGCAGGTGTCGCACTACAAGCGGGTGCTGTCCGAGACGGAGGAGATGCTGCAGACCCTGCAGCGGTCGGTGGAGCACGAGGAGAAGGGATGGAGGCAGCGGGAAGAGGAGCACCAGAGGGAGCGCCTCCAGTGGCAGCAGCAGCTGCAGCAGGTTGCTCTCTCTCTCTCTCTCTCTCTCTCTCTCTCTCTCTCTCTCTCTCTCTCTCTCTCTCTCTCTCTCTCTCTCTCTCTCTCTCTCTCTCTCTCTCTCTCTCTCTCTCTCTCACACACACACACACACACACACACACACACACACACACACACACACACACACACACACACACACACACACACACCTGCGACGGTGTGCTAGGCCACTCACTCTTTCAATGCAAACCTTTTTTTGTTTTTTGGCTTGGAGCAATGAAATTTATTAGGCACACTGAAAATGGCATTAATTAGAGAAATATGAAGTTTCAGCAAGATATATTGTTTTTTTTTTTTTTTTTCTACTAAGGTTTACATGTTGCTTGCTTGTGACAATCCCAGTGATGCTACCGCTGCGCCAAACTGCGCCTAAGTGCTCTGGCTGCTACATCCTGCTACATTTCCTCTAAATTTGGCGATTCTGCGCCCAACCTGCGCCCAAGGGTGTACGCTGACTTTCAGAAACGAAACTAACTACTTGAGGTTCTCCATTGAAAGCGACATCGCGGTGCACCTGTTTTCAGGACGCAATCCGAGCCAAGTCAAGGCAAACTGGGCCTTGTTGCGATAACGGCGATGATACGTTTTGCGGCTGCCGCCTCGTCGGCGTTGTGAGATCTCCCCCACCCCTCCACCCCTACCCGAGACTCTTAATTTCGTGCAGTGCGCTTCGCACTTATTGGGCTCGCGAGACCGGCTGCCGCCGTCGTGACCTCCCGCCTCGCGGTCTTCGGGCCGCGATATGCGTCGTGATATGCGTGCCGTACTCGAGAAGCTCGGCAACAACGTCAGGCGTCGTGAAATTTCCGTACTCGCTCGCCAACGCGCCCCCACAGCGTACGCGACGACCGGGTGCCTGGGAGTTGTGCTGGAAGAAAAGTAGGCAAGAAATGAGGACGCAGGAGATGAAGTTACAGTGGAATCTGAATAATACGATTCTGGGTGATACGAATTTCGAGATGATCCGAATTTCTGATAAGTTCCGGCGAAATAGCACTGTTTGAAATGGGAAAAATTTCGGCTCTTACTAACGGACCTACGGTGCCCGGCGGATGATAAGAACGAGTCGGCGAGGCGCCCGACTGCCGAGCGAGCAAGCTACGGTGACGTACGGGCTCTCTGCCCTCTTTGTCGCTCTTTCTCCAGGAACAGCCAAGCTGTTTTCTGCTCGCAAAAACGCGCCGCGCACTCCACAGGCACGCTGACGCCGCCGCGAAACCACCCGCACGCTGCGCGGGGCGCGGCGCGGCCGGCCACGGCAACATGGCGGTGGTTTCGGTCGCGAAGTAGTGCGGGACGCTCAAAAGACCGCTTCTAACCGCTCTTTAAAATGCCGCTCAAAGCAGACACGAAGTTTCTTGTGCGGTAAATGAGCTAATAATGTGAGCGAAAATGGTGCTATAAACATCATCCGCGCCGCTAGTGAAAGCGCCCATGAAATATATCTGTCGGGGTGCTAAGCCTAAACATTTCCGGCGGAGCCAGCCGGCTGTCTCGAGGAGTGCTTCGTAACTGCCGCCATGAGGCGCACGCCTCCATTGGCGCAAGTCGTCATGCTCCTCCTACTGCCACGCGCGTCGCGCGTAATTTTCTGACCGCGGGCGCCGAATCGCCGACGCGGGCGTGAAAATATCGCGCACACAACGCCGACGCGCACGAATCGCGTGCAAAAACGCACCGCGAGTGAGATGAAAGTCCAGAAAAGACCGCTCGGCGACATGGAGGTTAAAAAAAAAACAGAAAAACGTCACAGATTTCGTCACGTGAAAGTATAAAAACAAATAATCGAAAACTTGTTTTAGTGCTTAATTTCTTGGTTTGTGTTCGTACGAATTTTGGATGATACGGATATTTTTCGTGGTGTCGCGAGATTCGTATCATCGAGATTTTACTGTAAACAGAAGGGAATTTAAAGTGCAGCGGGGAGAAAATAGTATGCAAGGGCAGGAAACGGCGACATAGTTCGGGCCGCGCGACGGCGAGCGAGTACGGCAATTTCATGACTCCTGACGTTGTTTCCGAGCTTAAAGAGTACGGCACGCATACGACGACGCCCATCTTAGATTTCACGTAGAGTTCATAGAGGCATAGAATTGACGTACGTGGAAATTGAAGGTGAAATGCGCGCATGGGGACTAATGGGCTACCTTGTCATTAATGGAGGTGTTTTGGTTGCTTGCGGCAAACCTGTCGTGAAGGGGCCAGATTCAGCCTGGTGCTGCATGTTGGTTACCACAAATGGCCGCCCGCTGCCTTTGTAAACAATAGCGCTGCTATCGGTGGCTTGTCGTTTTCGGTGACAGCACTGGCGCTGCTAATAGTGATGCATGTGCAACACGGGGAGGAGCGTGATGTTGCATTATGCAGTCAAAGCCGTGGCTCTACTGATGTTATTGGTCAGTGCTCCCACGATAGCCTTCAAATAGTGCTCGATTTTACATAGCATGTTCGTTGTGACGAGCAATTTTTAGTTTGTTCATAGTAGATCTTCTATTGTGTAAAAATAGGAGCTTTTTTTGTGCAAGCCGCTGCACAAAGTTCAGTGCAGACATTCTTCAGGAGACTGATGAAAATGGGGACAAAATATCCATGTTCTAGGTTATTTTATTTTTTTATGATCATTGAAGGGCGTGGTTTTAACGATTATCTATCATGAATGCAATACGTGTCTCAAAATTGCTTATATCAACACCTGCTCCGAAAGCTGGTTTTGCTGCTCCGAAACGAATTTTTGCCTGCTCCAAACGCTGCTCCAAAGCGGCCCAAGCCGGTAGCATCACTGCAATCCTACCATGGTAATCTGACATGGTAGAAAGCTGCGATTACTTTCATGTTTACCTCAAGATATGGTTTACGTCGTGACAGTCCCAAAATTTTTTTTTACTAGCTTCATTCATTTTATACACAGCATCATATTTGCTGTCCCAGATTTCACTACAACTTCTGGCGGACTATTTTCCTTGGCATTAAAAATTGAGCCTAAATGAGCGAACTAAAACGATCATGACATCATGCACACTCCAAGGATCGAAGCAACAAAAAAACGGGGTCAAAATGTGTTCGGTCATTCCCGCGCTACCCTTGTCAAGAACACAGCAGGAGGCTCAAAATATGCTTTTTGGGAAAACGGCTCCTAACGTTGCTGGAGCTGTTCACATTTCTCGAAGTGGATGGGCAATATTGTATTTGCTGACCTTGACTGCAGTGACCTTTGGGGTCTCTGCCCTTTGATTTGGTTCGCATGGCATGCGTTATTGGCTTTCTGAAGGTCCCTTTGCGCAGGCTTCTAGACCATGGTTTCTCAAAGTGGGTTCCGCGGAACCTACGGGTTCCGCAGGCCCCTCCTCAGGGTTCCGCGAGCCACTGATAAATTTTCCCTGGTTCCGCAGTCGCAAACTATTATATGGTGAACTTGAGGTGCGATCGACCCGCCGCGGTGGCTCAGTGGCTAAGGCGTTGCGCTGCTGAGCACGAGGTCGCGGGTTCGATTCCCGGCCGCGGCGGCCGCTTTTCTGATGGAGGCGAAAAGCAAAAACGCCCGTGTGTACGAGATTTCGGCGCACGTTAAAGATCCCCAGGTGGTCAAAATTAATCCGGAGCCCTCCACTACGGCGCGCCTCATCGCCTGCGTTGCGTCGGCGCGTTAAACCCTACAATCAATCAATCAATTGAGGTGCGATCGATCTAAGGAACTTCCAATAACTCACGCCCGAGTGTCAGTAAGCACATCTCGGCGCATAACAGAAACGCGCGAGCTGCAAAATAAATCTCGCCAGCAGCTTGTAGCCAGCCAGACTCCGGAAACAGGCCACATGGTTAAACTATAGCACTTGAATCTCGGCCGTATATTACCCCCATGCGCATTTCTCCTGTTTGGAGATAGGTGCCGCTAGCGTACGCGATCACGCAAAATCGACTGGAAAAAAACACTTTGCTTGCTTTTGAATTTATTGCACGTTAATGTAGCATGAACAGAATGAAAAATGGCCAGGGAGAAGTGGGGGGGGGGGGGGGGTTCCTTGGCACTTCACGGAGCTTAGCAGAGTTCCCTGGGACCAACATGCTTGAGAACCCTGCTCTAGACAACAGGGGCCCCAGGTTATGTCCAGTGCAGAACAATTTTTACTGTAGGGGGGCTGGTTGCCTGCACTGCAATTAGAAACTTTGCTATGCAGAGCTTTAGCAGCGGTAAGGAGTGAGGCCTTTTTTTTTGTTGTTGTTTTTGTCAAACCATTTCAGGCCATTTTTTAATTATCTACTTATATGCTTGAATACTTTTTGTTCCTTTGTGCTCTAGAAGGACCAAGTAGTGCAACTATACCACAGCAGTAGTTTTATCATTGTTTCTGCAATTGCTGTAAACCTATTAAATGTCAGGTCATCAATTATCAATGTTTTCGTAAAATGAAATGCATAAAAAATTGTACTAGTATAAAGAAATTCCATATTTTTGTGGTTTTATTGCACTACTCAGTTTTTGAGCTTCGAAATGCAGCAAAAATAATGCAAATCTGACCAGTGCATCTCGAGATATTGTACCCGACAGTTGACCGCGTGGTAAAAAAAAAAATTGGTTTTGAAAAAAAAAATGGGGCACGAAATTTGGAAACACAGGCAAAAATGGCCATTTAGCCAACTTCAAAACTGGACAGCTTTGTAAATACGTACGGTACAGCTATAATATTTTGCAGGTACATTCTTTTGGAGATACAGATGGCAAATAAATATAAAACAGAAAATTGAATATTTTTGGCAAATTTTTGGTGCTCAAGACCAGTGCCCCCTTTATTAAGGGGGCACATGGGTCCTGGGGACCGGAAAATTGCCCAAAAAAGCACTTTTTTAGGTATCCGTTTTTTCTTGATTTGCATAGTTTTTCCTCCGAAACTTCCGTACGGAGAACAGTACGAAGTACTTATAAAAAGCCATAGAGGCCAGATTTCAACAAAAAAAACTAAGTTTTCCCATAATTCCCCACTTTTTTTTCCACGAGTGGTATCGCAGTGATACGAAAGTCTTGAGAGGTACATCCCAGCATGTTGCGCAGCTAGGAAGGTCGCATCTTTTGCACTGTGAAGCTGAATGTCTAAACCATGCGATATGGGAAGCAGATTTTCCATTCTGTGGTCCAGCAGTTGTTTAATTAGCGTTATTTTTAATTGCTTGGCAGGAGTACTTCAAACCTATAAGTTAGAATTGATGTGAACTTGTACCTATGGGATTGCAAAACAAACAAAAGAAAAGCTGCTTCCCATATTTCATTCTCCACAACTTCTGGTATCTATTCATGCCTTGCTAGTAATTTTTCGTTGCATAGTTTTTTCCCTATTCTCCAGAACATCAAGGAATATTTTTGATAACGTTCGAAACTAATTATTTCGAATCAAAACTAACTGGATATTTGAAATCAGCTAAAAAAACGAACAAGCCCATGAAGTTTCGTCAAAATTCATTGGTAAGAAACAAAAGTTTCTAAAGAGCTGTGCACCCCCTTAACACGGTGGACTTAATATGGCTTAACATGGCAAAAACGGCAACAAAGAGGTTTAAAGAGTAAGTTGGAACATACCCAATGTCAGCTAAAAATGTGGAAAATAAGCATTCCAGACAAAAAAAAAAGAAATAAAGGGTCGTCCGTGTTAAAAGTGCTTATAGGTGAAGCTGTAGTGTGTTGCGGTGTATGGTCATCAACTCTTTTTCTTTTCCCAAGAGAAATGCTTGTCTCGTAAATATGTGCTTGTGACGACGGGCCTCTCTGCAATGTGCTGCGCTGCTTGCTTCCAGGCGGAGAGTGCCCAGAAGAGCAAGGAGCAAGGTCCGACAGATCGGGAGCGGCAACTGGAGCAGCGCTGTGCGGCCCTGGAGGCGGACTTGCGGCAATTGCAGGGACTCCAGGAAGTAAGTGGCCCCTTCCAGGACAGAGCGGTGGCAGCAGGATGTGTGGTCGAGGGCCTATGCTTTGGCACTCGCGTACAGTCGAGCCTTGTTATAGCGAACACTGATACAGCGAATAATCAGATATAGTGAACTAAACACGACTTTTGTTTGGGCAGGCTTCACCTATTGTTTTATAACGAAACTGAAGTCGCGCGGTATCGGCCGTAGCAAAGAAATACCGTATTTATTCCAATCTAGGCCGGGACCCGCCGCGGTGGCTCAGTGGCTAAGGCGTTGCGCTGCTGAGCACGAGGTCGCGGGTTCGATTCCCGGCCGCGGCGGCCGCTTTTCTGATGGAGGCGAAAAGCAAAAACGCCCGTGTGTACGAGATTTCGGCGCACGATAAAGATCCCCAGGTGGTCAAAATTAATCCGGAGCCCTCCACTACGGCGCGCCTCATCGCCTGCGTTGCGTCGGCGCGTTAAACCCCACAATCAAATCAAACCAATCTAGGCCGGCCCTGATTCTAAGCCGACCCCCAAAAGTCCGAAGCCACAAGAAAAAAAAAAAAAAAAAAAAACTTGCCTCAAATGTAGGCCGAACAAAAAGGTGGGGTCAGCGTTCACAAATAGAAAATATGTTTATTGAATATGAAGATACGGTGCTCATTCTGAGTCATCATCGCTGCTAGCCTCTGAATGCGATTCTCGTTGCGGCGCACGCAAATAATTTCTCCTATTGCGTCCTCCCAACGACGGACATTTTTTTTTTTTTTCATCCATGCCGAAGTCCCGCTCGGCTTGAACGTTGACGACAACTCCGCAGCTAAAATAACTTTTCTTTTAAAAGCGGCACCGCTTGTTCAGTGCCATTGCGCTGCCAAAACCAAACCCCACACCGCACGCAGGCCACTATCCGCACAGTTCAAAATGGCGGCATCGCCCCCAGCCCTTAAGTGGCTAATGGCTCGTCTAGTAATGGCTACAATACTTTCTTTTCTGGGTGGAGCTAGCTTCCACTAGCTTCCACTTCCCCAATTTCAGTTGGAAATTGGCGCGTGTTTCAAAATTCTCGAATCCAAGCCAACCCTGGAGTTTGATATATCAGTATTTCAAAAAAAAAACTATCAACTTAGATTCGAATAAATACAGTATTTGGTTCCCGCGAGGCTCAAGGCTCGACAGTTGGCATACTAATAGCAAAATTTAAAAAAAGGGAGACAGAACAACCGTTTTTTAGTAGCTTAAGGCCCATTATTGCGTGGACACTGTGAAAAACTTCATTCCGCTCGGGCTGTAAAAAGCCACCAGGCGAAGGCCTCATCCTTTTTCAGTTAAATAAGAGCGCACGCCTGTTTTGTTGAATGAACTTTGTTCTGTTGTAACTTCACGTTCTCGCGTTCCAGTCTGTTCAGTTTGAAATGCCACAAAGAGACAGATTAGGACTACCTAGTTTATACCGGGTTTGAAGCATAGAACAATGCTTTTCTTATCTAGGATTGTTGCGGGAGCCACATTGCCGATTTATTAGAGCCCATTTTCACCTCTGCGGTTACGACGAATATCGGATATATCGAACTAATTTACTGCCCCGATAGTACTTCGTTTTTATAACTGGGTTTGACTGTATTATAACCGCAGGCTGGGCTGTAACTGGTTCATATTGGTACCGCCACTGAACAGGCGGTAAGCACAAAAGACCAATGTGAGTGGCAGTTGCGAGGCTGACGGGCCCTGAGGTAGCCTGTATGCTAGACGTAGCCCTGGCAGTGATGTGGGCGCAGTCCTCTAGTATGTACCGGAGGAGAATTGGTTGCTGCAGTTGCTTGCTTTCACGGGAGCCGGAGAAAAATGCGGAGCCAAAGTTTTGTAACCTTGCACTTCGTAACGCCAGTGGTGAGATCATCGGGGAGGTGTCAGAAACGGGGGAGTTTGTGAGTTGACCCTGTGCTTGCACTTTCAAGTGTTGCGATTTTGGAACAATCGCAGAATCGTATTGGTGGCTGCTAATTGCACAGAACGGTGTCTGAAAGTGGCTGCTGAGTTTCCAGTGTTGCGTAGTTAATCGTCCCAATTGTGATCCGTGGCCTTTGTTGAGCGCTGAGAGCAGGCAGAGGGGAGAGAGACGAAAGGGGACCACAAGTGCCAACTTCCAATGGGGGAATAAAGCTGGAAGTTAGCATTGGCGCTCATCTGTCTCTGTATTGCTTGTTTGCTCTTTTTGTGCCCAACGAAAGCCGCGGATCGCCGGCCCTTCCGCCGTCATTCTTTCTAAGGCAGAAGTTTAACAGCAGGGCCATCAAACGATGGGGCTGCTCGCATACCTGACAGCTTCAAAGATGGCTGCCCGCTAGTATACGTTTCCCTACTGGTGTTGTCTGAAGTGAACATGGTTGATTATCTAAATTAACCTATGGGTGCTTGTTGTCTTCTTGGTTCTTTTGAGGGGGAGTGTGTTTGCTTACCGGGTGTGTGTGTGTTGTAGCAAGGGAAGGTGAAAGGCCCCGCTACAGTAAAACCTCGTTACAAGAGACACTGTTACAAGAGACACTTGGTTATAAGAGACATTTGAAAGAAGGCGGTTTGGTTGGTTTTCCTATGTTCGCCACGTTAGCAACATTGCATACAAGAGACCTTGGCTACAAGAGACACGTTTTTTGGTTCCCTTGAGTGTCTCTTGTAACGAGGTTTTACTGTATTGGTCGGGGGGGCGAAAAAGTCTCAACCATAAGTGGGTCGGCCAGTTTGGAGGGAAAGCACCTCTGTCCCACTTCTGCTACTTGACCGTGCATGAAACGTGTGTGGTGGTGTGCTAACACGGGTTACTAACGGTGGTCTCCTCCCTCCCTCTCTCCCCCTCCCTCTCCTCCCTCGCCCCTCCTCGTTCCCGGTGGCCACGCAGACGACGTCGGAGGTATGTGGGGTGCAGTTTGCCTTCTCCTGCATAGAGCGGACGTTGCCCGGCATAGTGAACGAGGTAGCTAGCATGGAGGGAGTGGTCGCTACTCGTTGCACACGAGGGGTGCACAGCTCGCCCTGCTCGGCTCAACGCTTGCTGTGTGTGCGGGTGGGTGGCTCTCGGGGAAGGTGGGGTGGCACCCTTCTTGCATGGGTGGGAAGGTGGCCGCACACCCTCCGGGGAGTGCTTTCTCTTTTTTTCAAGAGGGGCGCTGTGTGTGCGTCTGCAAGTTTTGGCTATCGCATGAGGCAGTACATGAGGCACTGGCAAAATTCTCGTGGAATTTGTGCAGTCTTAAGAAGAGAAGCACGGGGCCGTGTGGCGAGATTTTTGCACTTGCTGGTCTTGGGGGAGGTGAATTGCAAACTTTGCTCGAGGTGGGACGCTGGTTTTGAAACAACTTTAAATTTGTGAAACTTGTCAGTCTTGCTGCTTTTTTTCCCCCACTGATTTCAAATATCCCATTATCTTTTTCTGCTGGTCAGTTCCCATGATAATTGAAGATAATTAGCCATTTTTGGAGGGACAATACACAAGACAGTGTTGGCAATAAAACTGTAATCTTCACATTTTCCAATCGTATGAACCCTGGTGAATGCAATAATCAGAGCAGTTTTTTGATGCATCATTTGGAACTGATTTTACAGCTCATTAAACTTCTGTGTGTGAAATGGGCACTCAAAATGGTTCCTTGCCACTGGTGCCTGAAGTTTGCTTCAATTATTGCATTCACCACGGTTCATGGTATTAAAAATTTGAGGAGAACTTTTATGACCAATGCTGTTTTGTCTATTGTTCCTCCAAAAATGGCTAATTATCTCTAGTTATCGTGGGAACTAATTGACCGTCTGAAAAAATAGTGGCATATTTCAAAAATTAGTGTGGAAAAAAGCGGCAAGACTGACAAGTTTCACGGAGCTTACTTGAAAATTAAAAAGTTGTTTTAAAACCAGTGTCCTTCCTTGTTAAGTAGGCAGTGAAAAGTGTGCCATAGGTGCATTGAGAAGTGTTTTCCCTCGAGGCTAGGCTTCCTGTTTTCGACTTGCATTCTACAACGGGTGGTGACATCCCCTCGCCTTTTTTCTGAGGTTCCCCAGAAATGTTGGCTCGAGTTTGAGGGCGTTTATTTTACAGGAAGTAGGTCTTGCGCACTCTTTTACGGTATGTTGTCACCATAAACTTAGGGGTGTAACCAGTAAGGTTGACAAAGAGAACGTTTTGGCGACATTTGGCTGCAAATCAGCGCTGATATGCGAAAAATGGGATCGTATAGCATTGAAGGTCGTAAGCACTGAAACATAACAGGCGTGTGCGAGAGATTTGGGGTTGAAAATTTCTTAAACCACGTTTTTCTTTTCTCTTGCGTCTCTACATCAAGAAGTACCGGATCTGTGCAAAAAGCAGTTTTTGCTTGCAAAGCAAGTATTAAGTGGGTAACGGTTGGGTCGAAACAGTTCTGAATTCGAGTGAATAATTTGCAGTTAGTAAGAAAACTAAAATTTACTACGTATGATGTGTGCATCAGTGACTGTAGTGAAGGAAAAGAATATACCTGCACTAATGGACTGTGAAAAAAAACTTCAAGCGTAATATAGGTTGTGTAAAAGCGTGCAACATGTTGTGGCATAGCATTGAGAATTGCAGAGGGGTGTAACTGTGGAAGTAGGATGGCGTTGAGGGCGGGAGTTGCCCGGAACATTTTTCCGGGGCATTTGTGGCATTATGCATAACTGAATCACAAGCGCTCGAGTGCTGTGATCGTTTTCGTGCATGGGAGCTTTCTCAGTGTAGGGGATGCACTTTTTTGAGGCTTGGTGCACGGCACAGGACACACTGTACTACAGCATGTCTCTCGGGGGACGTGCCTGCTCTTGTAGCTGGGGGCGTGCTGCTGGAACTTGGTATAAACCAACCTCTTGCGCTGTTTGTGGCCCCCCGTTTATTGGCGTTGAAAGTAGTTTCTAGGCGGGCTCAAAAAGGGGGGTAGGAAGCAGCTTTTGCGGAGCAGGCCCTTGGTTGACGCAGGGTTGAGGTTGTTGGCCGATCTAAGTGGCGGCAGGTTTAATGGTGAGGTTGGCTTCAAACCGAAGATGAAGCGCGTGGTCCACGGGACTCTATTTGACGTCCAACGCAGGATCTGCTTCCAACGCGTTTGTAGCTGCTGTTGGTTTGTATCGCTACGTAGTGTTCTTTGGTGAGCTGTCCTGTAGATCGCTGCTTGAAGAGGGAAGGAGGGTATTTGAGAACGTTGATCGAGGGGCCACGTGCCAGGTGTCTTGTCTGACCTTTGTGCTTTTTGTGTGCGAGTCGAGGGGGGAAGAAGCGGTGTCCTGTCGAACAGCCCGTGTCTCCCCGCTTGCCCACAGATGCAGGCCAAGCTGAAGGAGCTCCAGGCCAAGCTGCAGGACGAGGAGGGCGAGAAGAAGCTGCTCGAGCAGAAGTACGACGAGGTGGGTGTCTGTGCCGTGCCCGTTTGGTCGTCTCCTGGGCCCTCTCTTGGCCAATTGCACCTGTTCTGGCTTATTACAGCACTGCTTGCAGCGGTGGCCTTGCGTCGCAACACACTTTTGATCAAATGGGCCGTCGTGCTTGCCTAATACCCCTGCTACGCGGCAGTTCCAAAGGCCTTGCAACGACCTTTGAACGAATTGTCTGTCGAGTGCTCCATTGTCGATATGCGGGGGGCATTAGTGAGCTTTCGACTGCCGATTGAAGCTTGCCATGTTGCACGGGCGTAATAGCTGTGCGTCACGGCATATTTCAAGCAACAGTTGGGTGCTTATTAATAGCGAGTTAGTGCACCATTCAATAGACAACGAGTTCGAAAACCTTTGGGACAGCCGGCCGTGTGGCACAAGTGGCCACTGCTTTTGAAGAGGCCTTTCTTTGGCTGCCACACGTCTCATTCGGGGCTGTCCCGAGCGTGGAGCTCTCCTTAGCACGCCCCCCTCCGTAGCTGGGTGTTGTGCAGGGCAGATAAGAATTAAATTTATTCCCGTGCAGTTGCGCTGATGGGATTCAGGCGGGGGTGGGCAGTTGAAGCAAACCTGGTGTGGAGGGTTTTGTCCTTTGGGTTCCTGCCTTTGCACGAAAGTCGTTCTTTCAAACTTTGGCGATGGAACATCACTTTGCGCACTCTGTAACGGTACGGAGCTATTTGAGGCAGCCAGATTGTGTGCAAACGCTTATCAAGTAAGCGATCGTCCGACCATAGTGTGAGAGGCGACGCGGGCCAGCGAGGGCCCGAGACGCGACCAAGGCACTCGAAGGCAGAAAAGTAACTTTATTAGCGAGGCAAGGCGCCTCGAGGAGCCTCTCAAGCTACTACCGCCGGCCGCGCGCCGCACACTCGCTCTGCTCGGCTTCGTGCGCGCTTTCGATGTGGCAGGCAGGGGTCGCCGTAGTCTGTGCGCTTGCGGCGCTGGCTTCTGATGTGTCGGGCAGGTGTCGCTAGTAGTCGGTGCGCTGGCTCACATCAGATTGTGCGCAAAGTCAGAAATGA
The DNA here is from genome assembly GCF_048455015.1 of Haemaphysalis longicornis. NCBI lineage: Eukaryota > Metazoa > Arthropoda > Arachnida > Ixodida > Ixodidae > Haemaphysalis > Haemaphysalis longicornis. Next base: position 68,401,676 of record NW_027526233.1, on the reverse strand, counting down.
ACACCGTATTGCGGTAAGTGCCTTCTGGGCACCTTCTTTTCATAATTGTACCGTGCCATGTGACGTGGTGTTTACCTTCTTTGGGGCCTGTCACTGAGACGTGTTTTTTGCCCACCCTCTCCCGTGCCATAGGCCAGTCTGTATGGGGAGTTTCTCGAAAAGGTAACTGACGTATCCACCGTCACTACTATTTGCAAATCCCTCTTACGTGGTGACTCTGTTCGAGCCCTCAACCCTGAAACCGTTGTTGTGCATGTGTGTGTGGCCACGGTTCTTGCTGCTTCTCATTGCTGTATTGGAATGCAAGGCTACTCTGAGCCCTTCAAATAGGGGACGACACTTTTTTTCCTTCCTTTGTTTGCTTCCCTTTTTTTTTCTTATGCTACCTGTCAGTCTGCTTTTTTTGCTTTGACACTAGTGGCCATGCACTAAGCTCTCAGTGGGCGGAGTTAGGCAGGAATGGTGGGTGGACTAAAATAGTAGCTGCTTTGTGAGCTTTGGTTGGCGGTAGGGGGAAAGGAGTGTGCATGGGGTGGCCCTGCATTGCAGAAAATGATGAATGAAGCCCACAACCGATTTGTTTAGGTTATACACCTATGCTAGCGCGTTCGCGTGCTTGCAAGCTTTGGAAGACTGGGAATTTCGTAGACTTCTGAGGCCCCGTTTCTCGTACTGCAAGTTTAAGTGGCAGGTATCGCGATGTTGCAAAGCGTGAATGAAGAGTGGGACTTTTGTTCTAAAGGGAACAGATTTCGTTGGTCACTCTTACAGGTGGGATGTGGGCGTCGGGGCTCAAAAGCTGGCCGAAAAGATTTTTTTTTTTCCTTTCTGTTTATTTTTCGCACGTCACGTTTTTGTTTTCCACGTTTTGCGTTTCGTGAGTTATCGAAATTTCTCTTGAAAGTCGTCGTTGAGGGGAGGCGTGGGTCAGAAATGCCGCACTTTTGTTTTTCCAACAAGATCAAATCTGCCATTGGCCTGATTTGCGTAGCTTTTGCCACGATTCGGGCAGTTCACTTAGATAAGATTCAGTGTTGCAAAAAAAAAAACACCTCGCAAATGCAGTGTTCTCTTCACGGCACGTTTTTAAAGTAACCTTCTTGACGCTTGCGGTCTTAATACAATTTGGTGGCACCGATGTGAGGAATTTTCTTTTGCTCGAAGGAGAAGAGTGTTGTATGCCAGTATTAGTAATGTTGGAATTGCACAAAAAACGTATATCCAGCTTCCCAGTCGCGCATTGTGTACTTGTGCTGCGCTGCATATAGCATTTTGGCGATTCAGTGGCCTCGTGTTTGCGGCAGGTTTTAAAGGGGCCCTAAATAGGCTGCCGAATCTTACGATTTTGCGTGCGCAGTCACTGGAGTACTATCCAAGGAACGTCATCCCGCAAAAATTGTTTAAATGCGTTAAGTATTAGCCAAGTTATCGCTCATTAAAAGGGGCCACCCATAAGGCCTGGGGCTCTCCTCCTCTAGTAGCTCCTCCAAAGCACTGTGGAAGCCGCGACGTCATCGACCCGGCGCAAGACCACCGAGAGAAACAAAGCAATCCATCACCCTCCTTGATGCACGTGCAGTCATTGGCTGCGCCAAGCCCTGCGCGCGTTTTTTTTTTTTTTTTTTTTTAGCACTCGACGCGCATGCTCCGCCCACCAGATTCCGGTTGCACGGTGAGCGCTGTCGCTGTGGTTCGCGTTCGCGGCGCCGCACTGGGCAGTGTCTCGTGCGTCATAGAGGCGCGTCAGAGCGGGAAAGAACTGCGTCAGAGCGCGCAAGTGTGGCGGCAAGGTATGGTTGGTGAGCCAGGAGAGAAAGTGAAATCTTTTTTTCGTGTTTGTGCGGCCCCTGCTTTACGCAGAGGTGTAATATTTGGTACACGTTGTCGTGAAGGGGTACTCTAGCGATTGCGCAATTGAAATGGCGACCTTCCAAAACCTATTTAGGGCCCCTTTAACACCCACAATCAGCCAAAAGTCATTTGGCAAATTAAGATAAAAGAAAGGGCATATCTCTCTCGACTGTGGTGACATCAATGCATTTGGCTATCAAATGATAAGTGCAGGAGTTAAAGAACTGCAGCTTTTGTAAAGGCCTGCCAGGGACATTTATTGAGAGGGAAGGCCACCCTGTCTGCACCGAATGAAAGGCCAGGCAGTCAAAAGCTCATTTGCAAGTGAGAACAGCGATGACTGTGCTATTGGGGAATTTCAGAAATCGTGGCATCTTTGTAAACGATTTTAAAAGCTCTTTCCCTAAAAGTGCATTTTAAGAGCTTCGTTGCTCATGGAAGGGACAGGACAGCAACCAAAGGGAGGGGATTTTGACCATGTTTTATATTTCAATCCTTGAGCTCTGCAGAAGGGTGATCTCAAGTTTTCATTGCAGGGCTGTGCTATTTTGTGGCACTGTGGTTACAGCAGGTTCGGCTTTGTGTTAATGGGTATGTTCGAAAATATTGTTATCTGAAGAACTCGCGAAGTTCAAACGCTGAGAATTTCATTCCCTGCTGGGTGCTTTTGACCACAATTTACGAGTATTCAGAGCTCCCTCCTATGTTTTGATGCTGTGTTTCGAAGTTACCGTAAAAACCCGCGTATAATACGAACCCGCGTATAATACGAGGTGTAATTCGGGGACATCAAAATCAGAAAAAAAGTTTTCATCCGCATATAATGCGAGGTAAAGAGCACAGAAAACATTTATTTGCACTGCAGTTACCGTTCAGTCTTTGTCAGTTTTCGCTGGCACCGTCTCCCGACGTCCGTTTAGTCATCGTCAGGGTCGCTGCCGCTGTCTGCTGGAGTCGCCTTGTCGGAAATGTCTTCCCACAGAAAGTGGTCCTCAGTGCTATCAAGGGCGTTCGAGATGCCGCATTTCTTAAAAGAGCGACTGACGAGCTCCTCTGGAATGCTGGCCCACGCATCCGCGATCCAGCCACAAAGCACCGCTGGAGAAACCCGCGTCAGCCATTCGGTAGCTGTCACTTACGGGTATCCTGTCCTCATCCACTCTTGGTAGCAGGACCCGATGCAGTCTTTGAGAGGCTTGTTGATGCAAATGTCTAGCGGTTGCAGCTGCTGGGATGTCATTCCTCCTGGCGTGACAATGAGTTCGGTGCGGGGTTCGTGCAACAACTTCTTCACGGAATCGGCCAGGTGGCAGCGAAAGGCGTCCAACACGAGCACTGACGGGAATCCCCAACAGTGCTCCAGGCCGCCGACACCACACAAACTTTATCCAGTCAAGCACCAGTTGCTTTCTCCACCCACGAATGCTGCCTTCGGTAACGCCGAACTGCCGTCCTGCAGCGCAATTTCTGGTGGTCTCGGCACATAAAATAACTTTTCTTTTAATTGCCGCCGAATACTGTTTTAGTGCACCCGACATCTTGATAGACTTGCGGTGAACGTGCCAAGATCCTTCGCGTAGTCACAACAATCAAAATGGCGCCGGCTGAGAGAAGCAGCAGCCAGCTAACGCCACAGCAAGATGGCGCTCCCTCCGCTGAAACCGAAAGTGCAAATTCTCGGGGGAAAACTTTGGGATCCACATATAATACGAGGCACAAATTTAACAGAGTAAAATTTGGAAAAAAACCTCGTATTATACGCGGGTTTTTACGGTAACCTTTGGAACACAGAATATTGAAACTGTGATCGGGACATTTTAAAATCGACCATTTGGAGCCTTTTCTAGCATGCCTGCTACGTTTCATTACAGCATGTATAAAAAAAAAGTTGGCTGTGATCGGCACCACCCCCTTATTAAGCTTTCTGCTTTTGACGACATTGCAGTGTACATTAATGGACAAATGGGATGCGAACACAGAAATATGAATGTGAGCACACAAAATTGAAAAACTCTCTCCGTTGAGGTCTGATAACAACAAACTATTGGTATATTTGGAAAGCCACATTTCCCAACTTTGTTGCTGCCATTGAGCGACGCATCGTTTTAACTTGCATGGAAAGAAATTGCGCCATTTGTGCGTTCCGGTCCGTATCTTCGTGATTGTGTTTCATTTGTCCGCGATTGCACATGTGGGTAGATGGCATGCTTGGTGCCTGCTGCATCCCCGCCTAGCATGCCAAGGTGGCCTGAAAGCTTGTCCACTTTTCCTTGTTGGCCTTTCAGTTGTGAAGCGCCCGTGTCGTGAGGAGAGCAGCATGGAGTATTTGTTTGATTATACGGCAAGGGTGCAGTTTGGAGGGTAAAAAAATCGTTTGTGTTTATATATATATGTATATATATGTATATATATGTATATATATATAGCGAATCAGAATAGGAAATGAGGGACTCGTAGAAATAACACAGAAATAAGGATTGGCAGTCAAGAAGACCTCGGAAAGCAAAGGGGAGGTTGTGGTAGGCCATTGAAACAGATCAAGAATTTGGAAAGAAAGAAAGAAAGCGAAGAAAAAATGCCCGCCAGGTGGGATCCGAACCCTTGACCTCCAGAATACCGGTCTGGTGCGATAACCACTACGCTACCGGCGGGGCGATTTTCCTCCCCGCTTTCTGGGGTATTTATGTCAATGTAATTTTGTTCCTGTGCTTGGGGGTGGTAGCCAGCGCCACTCTGACTTCTCGGGGTGAAGGGGACCTTCTTTTTAATCCCCGCGCCGTGACTCGAGGGTCTACGACATGTCGAGAGTGGTCAACCAGCGTTGAACCCTCTTAAGCTCCCTATGGCACCAAGACTGCCAGAACAGAGGCCCTCGCTATGCATGTAGCGAATCAGAATAGGAAATGAGGGACTCGTAGAAATAACACAGAAATAAGGATTGGCAGTCAAGAAGACCTCGGAAAGCAAAGGGGAGGTTGTGGTAGGCCATTGAAACAGATCAAGAATTTGGAAAGAAAGAAAGAAAGCGAAGAAAAAATGCCCGCCAGGTGGGATCCGAACCCACGACCTCCAGAATACCGGTCTGGTGCGATAACCACTACGCTACCGGCGGGGCGATTTTCCTCCCCGCTTTCTGGGGTATTTATGTCAATGTAATTTTGTTCCTGTGCTTGGGGGTGGTAGCCAGCGCCACTCTGACTTCTCGGGGTGAAGGGGACCTTCTTTTTAATCCCCGCGCCGTGACTCGAAGGTCTACGACATGTCGAGAGTGGTCAACCAGCGTTGAACCCTCTTAAGCTCCCTATGGCACCAAGACTGCCAGAAAAAATGCCCGCCAGGTGGGATCCGAACCCACGACCTCCAGAATACCGGTCTGGTGCGATAACCACTACGCTACCGGCGGGGCGATTTTCCTCCCCGCTTTCTGGGGTATTTATGTCAATGTAATTTTGTTCCTGTGCTTGGGGGTGGTAGCCAGCGCCACTCTGACTTCTCGGGGTGAAGGGGACCTTCTTTTTAATCCCCGCGCCGTGACTCGAGGGTCTACGACATGTCGAGAGTGGTCAACCAGCGTTGAACCCTCTTAAGCTCCCTATGGCACCAAGACTGCCAGAAAAAATGCCCGCCAGGTGGGATCCGAACCCACGACCTCCAGAATACCGATCTGGTGCGATAACCACTACGCTACCGGCGGGGCGATTTTCCTCCCTGCTTTCTGGGGTATTTATGTCAATGTAATTTTGTTCCTGTGCTTGGGGGTGGTAGCCAGCGCCACTCTGACTTCTCGGGGTGAAGGGGACCTTCTTTTTAATCCCCGCGCCGTGGCTCGAGGGTCTACGACATGTCGAGAGTGGTCAACCAGCGTTGAACCCTCTTAAGCTCCCTATGGCACCAAGACTGCCAGAAAAAATGCCCGCCAGGTGGGATCCGAACCCACGACCTCCAGAATACCGGTCTGGTGCGATAACCACTACGCTACCGGCGGGGCGATTTTCCTCCCCGCTTTCTGGGGTATTTATGTCAATGTAATTTTGTTCCTGTGCTTGGGGGTGGTAGCCAGCGCCACTCTGACTTCTCGGGGTGAAGGGGACCTTCTTTTTAATCCCCGCGCCGTGACTCGAGGGTCTACGACATGTCGAGAGTGGTCAACCAGCGTTGAACCCTCTTAAGCTCCCTATGGCACCAAGACTGCCAGAAAAAATGCCCGCCAGGTGGGATCCGAACCCACGACCTCCAGAATACCGGTCTGGTGCGATAACCACTACGCTACCGGCGGGGCGATTTTCCTCCCCGCTTTCTGGGGTATTTATGTCAATGTAATTTTGTTCCTGTGCTTGGGGGTGGTAGCCAGCGCCACTCTGACTTCTCGGGGTGAAGGGGACCTTCTTTTTAATCCCCGCGCCGTGACTCGAGGGTCTACGACATGTCGAGAGTGGTCAACCAGCGTTGAACCCTCTTAAGCTCCCTATGGCACCAAGACTGCCAGAAAAAATGCCCGCCAGGTGGGATCCGAACCCACGACCTCCAGAATACCGGTCTGGTGCGATAACCACTACGCTACCGGCGGGGCGATTTTCCTCCCCGCTTTCTGGGGTATTTATGTCAATGTAATTTTGTTCCTGTGCTTGGGGGTGGTAGCCAGCGCCACTCTGACTTCTCGGGGTGAAGGGGACCTTCTTTTTAATCCCCGCGCCGTGACTCGAGGGTCTACGACATGTCGAGAGTGGTCAACCAGCGTTGAACCCTCTTAAGCTCCCTATGGCACCAAGACTGCCAGAAAAAATGCCCGCCAGGTGGGATCCGAACCCACGACCTCCAGAATACCGGTCTGGTGCGATAACCACTACGCTACCGGCGGGGCGATTTTCCTCCCCGCTTTCTGGGGTATTTATGTCAATGTAATTTTGTTCCTGTGCTTGGGGGTGGTAGCCAGCGCCACTCTGACTTCTCGGGGTGAAGGGGACCTTCTTTTTAATCCCCGCGCCGTGACTCGAGGGTCTACGACATGTCGAGAGTGGTCAACCAGCGTTGAACCCTCTTAAGCTCCCTATGGCACCAAGACTGCCAGAAAAAATGCCCGCCAGGTGGGATCCGAACCCACGACCTCCAGAATACCGGTCTGGTGCGATAACCACTACGCTACCGGCGGGGCGATTTTCCTCCCCGCTTTCTGGGGTATTTATGTCAATGTAATTTTGTTCCTGTGCTTGGGGGTGGTAGCCAGCGCCACTCTGACTTCTCGGGGTGAAGGGGACCTTCTTTTTAATCCCCGCGCCGTGACTCGAGGGTCTACGACATGTCGAGAGTGGTCAACCAGCGTTGAACCCTCTTAAGCTCCCTATGGCACCAAGACTGCCAGAAAAAATGCCCGCCAGGTGGGATTCTTTCTTTCCAAATTCTTGATCTGTTTCAATGGCCTACCACAACCTCCCCTTTGCTTTCCGAGGTCTTCTTGACTGCCAATCCTTATTTCTGTGTTATTTCTACGAGTCCCTCATTTCCTATTCTGATTCGCTACATGCATAGCGAGGGCCTCTGTTCTGGCAGTCTTGGTGCCATAGGGAGCTTAAGAGGGTTCAACGCTGGTTGACCACTCTCGACATGTCGTAGACCCTCGAGTCACGGCGCGGGGATTAAAAAGAAGGTCCCCTTCACCCCGAGAAGTCAGAGTGGCGCTGGCTACCACCCCCAAGCACAGGAACAAAATTACATTGACATAAATACCCCAGAAAGCGGGGAGGAAAATCGCCCCGCCGGTAGCGTAGTGGTTATCGCACCAGACCGGTATTCTGGAGGTCGTGGGTTCGGATCCCACCTGGCGGGCATTTTTTCTTCGCTTTCTTTCTTTCTTTCCAAATTCTTGATCTGTTTCAATGGCCTACCACAACCTCCCCTTTGCTTTCCGAGGTCTTCTTGACTGCCAATCCTTATTTCTGTGTATATATATATATATATATATATATATATATATATATATATATATATATATATATATATATATATATATATATATATATATATATATATATATATATATATATATATATATATAGTGAAAAATAAGATCCGGGATTTGGTTTCAAGAATACACGAGAGAGTAGACACGTATGAAAACGATGATTGAACTAACGTTTCGACCGGGGTCCGGTCTTCGTCAGAGTGAAGACCGGACGAAGACCGGACCCGGTCGAAACGTTCGTTCAATCATCGTTTTCATACGTGTGTCTACTCTCTCGTGTATATATGTATATGTATGTATATGTATATGATGTATATACATATATATATATATTGAGCTTCGAGTATTATGCGGGGTATATATGTATATGTATGTATATGTATATGATGTATATACAACATATATATACTATATACTGAGCTTCGAGTATTGTGCGGGGTATGACTTTGAGGAACATTAACGGACAACATAACATTTAAGGGACAAGAAGAGAGCGAAGTGGTTCGGGGAACAAATGTGTGTTCAGGACGCATTACTCGAAATTAAGAAGAAATGGGCATCGGCAGGCATGTAATGCGAAGGCAAGATAACCATTAGTGGGTAAAAGAGTCAATCCCTAGAGATGGTAAGCGTGGCTGGGGGCAGCAGTAGTTTAGGTGGGCAGGTGAGATCAAGAAGTTTGCGGGGATAAATTGGTCGCAGTTGGCACCGGATTGGGATTATTGGAGGTCTTGGGAGAGGCCATTGCACTGCCGTGGGCGTAGATGGGCTGATGATTATGACGATGACTTTGGGACGACAGATTTTGGGGGAAAAAAACCTCGCCTTATATTCGAATAAATGCACTGGTTTCTTGTCTGTTTTGGGAGAGCATAAGCCCCCTTGCATCATTACGGCTTGCCCGAGAGCCTGTTGCGGGCAGTACGGTTGAACAGTGGGCCGTGAAGCTTGTGAATGGCCGCCAGCAGTGTGGCTGTGCGTTCCTCTTTGTGCTGTCGCATCTGTTGCATGTGTGCAACCTCGCTAATGCAACTTGTACTTGCGTGTCCGTGGTGTGGTCTGTTGGTGTGGCCGAGTTTGCATTGGATTGGGGATAGGGATGTTGCCGTCGACCTGACCTCGGCGACCTCCGACCTCTGCGACCTGTGCACACGTGCAGGTGAGCCGCAATGCCCAGGACGTGCGGACGCACCTGGAGAGCCGGGTGCAGGAGCTCGAGGAGATCAAGCTCTCCAGAGACGACTACGACCTCCTCAAGAAGGTGCGTGCAGGGGGGAGTGTGGACGGTGCTCTCGGTTCTTGTTTGGGCACATACCTCTCGTGTCCCCCGAGGTGTCTGTGCATCCATGCTGTGCTTGGGGATTGGTCATTCCAAAAGGTGGGGAACTGAGTTGGGTCCGATTGTCGTCGCCACACTAGGTCAGAACCAGCTTTAAAAGTACGCGCGTCTTTAAAACTGCACGCCTCGCGTCAAGGTCTCACAGCGGAATGAAACGAAACTTTGTTGCCCAGAGCTGTTTGCTGACGTGTGCAATAGCTCGATTAGTGGACTTTACATTTTTCACCACCTGGGCATCTTTGACGTGTGCCAACACGTCGTGTGTTGGCTCCTTGACGCACGTTAAAGATCCCCAAGTGGATGTAGTTATTCCGGAGCCCTCCACTACCTCATAGCTGTCCTGTAGCATTAGCACGTTAAACTCCACAATCGGGCTTTTGAAAAAATTACACACACACACATTACACATTACAATAATTGTGCAGCTTTAATAAAAACAATGTCGTTGATGTAACACTAACATGAAACACTGCAAACAAGAATTCACTTCTCTGCTGAATACTTCGCTCTATAATGAGTACAATTTATAGTAATGATTTCACCATAACCTGCACTGCCTTGCTCAGCATGATTTTTGGGGGTGTAAGGGCACCTTGCGAGTGCAGAAATCTATCTGAACCATTTTAGGGGGCTAAGACTTTGCATGAGTCGGGTTATCCCTTGCTCACCTGATAAACCCCGTCCTGTGGCGCTCTCCTTGGCATTAGGTAACAATTACAGTCGAACCCCATTATAGGGAACACTTATATAGTGAATTATTGGATGTAGCGAACTAAATACAAAGTTTGTTTGCTCGCGCTTCATTTCGATGCCAGCTATTCTTTTTATAACGAAACGGCAACCTCGAGAGCCGCGCAATATTGGCTATAACAAAGAAATATTTGGTTTTGCGAGGCTCAAGACTCGACAGCTAGCGTACTAAAAGCAAAATTAAAAAAAAAAGTGAGACAAAACAACCAATTTCAAGTAACTTCAGAATCTCCAGAAGTAGAAAAGGCCCTTTATTGCGTGGACACTGAAAAACCTCACTCCACTCAGACTGTGAAAACCCACGAGGCGAAGGCCACATCCTCCGTCAAGTAAATAAGAAAGACAGGCCTGTTTTGCCGAACGACCTTAGTTCTGTTGTAATTTCAAATTCTAACGTTTCAGTCTGTTTCACTTTAAAATGCCACAAGGAGACAGATAGGACCTTCCTCAGTTATAGTGGGTTTGAAGACTAGAACATGTTTTTTTATCATGGATTGTTGCGCGAGCCAGATTGCCAGTTTATTAGAGCTGATTTTTAACTCTACGGTTTCGACGAATATCCAATATGACGAACTAATTCACTGCCCCAATACTACTTCGTTGTTATAACTGGGTTAGTCTGTATCACCTGATGAAACCGTATCAATGAAAGGCTAGGTTCGTCAGTTCTACCAAGCATTAGACAGCGAGCTGTGATGAAGAATCGAGGGAGCACTTCATCGTCACTGCCAGCATGGCGCCAGCAGTAGAACGTCTGCCAGTAAGTTACCGTCCACAGAAACAGCTCGCGCGTGTGCAGTTGACTGCCGTAACCATGGTAAACGATGTCGTGAGCGCGGTAATGGTATCCTAAAAACTCCTTAACCCTTTCAATCGTGGTGGTATCAATTGACGCTATCGCATAAAAGTTCCTCTAGCACATAGAGAACAAAACCAGAAGGAAGGAAGGAAGTGAACTTTATTTTCCTGAGCACCCTTAGTCCAGGGCGCCGTCTTGGGAAGCCGTGGCCATGTCTTCCTCCGCTCTGGACGTCAGCAGGAGCTGTGTCGCAGCGCTGGGGTCAGCCAGACTTGCCTCCCAGGATGCTAGAGTTGGATTCGGGATGGGGGTCAACTTTGGGTGTCGATCACAGGCCCATATTGTGTGGAATATGTTTGGGTAACCTCCGCAGAACGAGCAAGTAGGGGTGCCGGGTAAATTTTGAAAGCGACGTGTGAGATGTTCAGTGGGTGATGTGTTTGTCTGAATCTGTCGGAGGAGGACGGACTGCCGCCTTGTGAGCGTACGATGGGGGGAGGGGTGTGCCTTGCGCTGCGCACGAAAAGACTCGAGGTATTCGTGCGGGCTTAAAGACGGCTGTGTACCGCTTAAGGTTGACGAGAGCTGGTCAGGTGCCCGGTAAATAGTTGCTTGGGTGAGCGTATGTGCCCGCTCATTTCCTGCCAAACCTTCGTGCCCAGGAGTCCAAATAATGTGGAACGTGAACGGTTTGTAGTCGAGCGCGTCTTTGATGAGGCGGGCTGCACGGTGGTGCAGATCATTTCTGATCAATTGTCTGCAGGTGGCTTGCGAATCGGTGACGATGATGATGGGTGTTTGCGGACGAACTATATGGGTGGTAGCGGCGTATATGACTCGTGCAATAGATCGAGTTTCTAGGTCGTCTATATCGTGTACATCTGGTTCAGGCGTGACTAGTTCGTAGTTGAGGGGTCCGACGACAGCCGTGATGCCTCCCTCATCTTCCCCAGGATGTGCGTCAACGTAGTAAACGTGCTTGATGGGGCCGAGGCACTGCAGCGTTTTCGAGAGGACGTTGGTCCTGATGTGGCGTCGCTCAGCATGCCGGTCGGGGTTCATGTTCTTTGGCAGGGGAGCGATGGTGATGCGTGCTCGGTGTTCAAGAGAGAGGCATCTTTCTTTCCTGCGATGCGGATGATGGTGGGTCCGCAGAGTAGCCAAGATCCTGCAGGATGGCCCTGCCTTGGTCGGTGCTATGGAGTCTGTGTAACTATCCTAGGTGCTGCGCACTTAAGGGGGGACGCGGCTTTCAACTTCGGAAAAATGACCAAAACATCGTTTTTTTGAAACCCACATATTCGGCTTCTATGTTTCCTATTCTGTGCGTCTGCAAAGTTTTTACGCTGAAAAGCGTCGCAAAGTGGCATAAAAAAATACTTTTGTCAGGCGCGGTGACAAACTATCAGCGCAAAAGGGCGAAAAAACGGCAATTTTCGGAGCGCTCTATCTCCGCAACGGTGCCACCGGGCGCGGCCATTTTGATATGGTTAGATCGGCCGAGCGATCGTCTTTCCCGTTCCGCTCGTCTCTTTTATCTTCGTTCATTCACAAACGCACAAACGGCAGAAAAGAAACGACGCACAAACGAAGCTAGAAATAGATGCTGAAGCGCTATTGGTCCTCCGGTCGGGACGACCCTCCTGATTGGATGTCGCGGGCGCAACGCAAGATGGCGGCCACCTGAGCTGCGTAGCGAGCGGGTCGAGTTCATTTTCGCCGCTTCGCTCGGCCGAGTTTCTGTTCAATCTGTGGTATTCAACACGGACGTTATCGCGATGGGAATGCCAGAGATAACGAGCCAGATTACGGGAAGTTGTGGGGCTCGAAAGGCGGAGGGAGGTCATCGAACGTTTCGTGGCGCGCGTGACTCTACCGTCGCCAGACCCCGGAGGGTGACGCGGTGTGCGCGCTTGCGATAGCGGTTCGTGAAGTGAACTTTTAGTCGGATTTGCGATGTTTACACGCTTAGTTATTGCTGTGTTTTGACTGTGGGCTCGCTAGCCTTGAGAAAGAAACGGTCGACGCGTCAAACGCTGCGGCGCGCACGGCATAGCCGACGCGCATTGGAGCATCACATGACTGGGCAACCGGTTACGATTGAACGCCAGTAGTTGTAATTAATGCCTGCGACGTTGGTTTTAATCTTAAAAGCGACCTGACCAGCCATATCAGGTATAATCAAAGCTCGATATGTCGCGGTAAGCGTGCGCTGCGATGCGCGCGAGCCATATCGCCTTTCTTGCGCAACGTTTCCCGTGCACTTGTAATTTTCATGCAAACAGGTTTTGAGTTAGTAATATCATGCAAACAGGTTTTGAGTTAGTAATATAGGAATAAAAATATGCTCTCTGCGTTAAAAATGTACGTTACTGTGGCAGCATTTAACAGTGATTTTTTTAGGGAAATTATTGATACCATTGCTCAGGGCATACTAGCTGTGCTGCGAGAAATATTGGATGCCTTGAATGTCAAAAGTAGTAAAAAAAATATGCTCTTGCATTGAAGTTGGGAGTTATGCAGAATAATCTACCAAGCTTCAAAGTAGCTCATTTTTAACCAAGTGGTATGCAAACTTTTGGCAATGAACACTTCTGCACGTATGAGTACTAAGTTGCTGTGCCAGGCAAGATGATAAAACATAAAAAAAGCCAAAAATGTTCAAATTTAAGTTAAAAAAATGCTTAACTTGTTGCCATGGTGACAACACTGCAAAAGGAGGTTGTCCAGTGCGATACAGCCAACCAACTAACCTACTTTGCATTGAAAGCCCATTGAAACCCATCTCCCCTCCGTTTGGTTTGCAAAGGGGGGTATGTACTCTTCACGGAGGAGCTGAAAATGATGTTTTCTGGAAAGAGAAAGGCTGAAAAGGCACTCCAATTTCAAGGCAAGGCCTTCCAGAAGCCCCATGTTCAAAAAGACATGAAAGGCTACAACCGTGACGACTTTTGATATGTGAAACCTATGTTGCAACTTCGGAAGCCGTTTTCTCAAAACAGTTTTTTTTGCCACCTGTGTCGCTTGTCCCAGGGATTTCTTCGTGACCGCTGGGTCTATTTTGATTCCGTTTCTTGCATTACATTCCTTGATGAACTGTTCAGGTCGTGACACTTTTAGTTTTCCAGATTTGTTTTTTGTGATTTTTTTATTCAAATAATCGTTCACAGTTGACATGCCTGTTGCACATTAACCTCTAAAAAAATGAAAACTAAAAAACATTGTGTTGTAAAAAAAAAATTCTAAAACTGTCACGACCTCGTCCATTCATTTGGGAATGCAAAGCACTTCGAACAAGTTTTCTATCGTGTTTTATAAGCCGCTCAAGCTCGGTACAAGCGGAACAGAAAGAAAATTTCATACATAAAAAAGTTATCAAAATATTAACTTCAAATTTTTATGGTGTTATCACAGAAGCATTTCCAGTTGCTGTGCCAGGGGGGACGTGGCTTTCAAAATCAACTTTTTTATTTCTTTGTGGATTTTGATGAAAATTGGCACAGCAACTGGAAATGCTTCCGTGATAACACCATAAAAATTTCAAACTAATATTTTGAAAACTTTTTTATGTATTAAATTTTCTTTCTGTTCCGCTTGTACCGAGCTTGAGCGGCTTATAAAACACGATAGAAAACTTGTTCGAAGTGCTTTGCATTCCCAAATGAATGGACGAGGTCGTGACAGTTTTAGAATTTTTTTTTTACAACACAATGTTTTTTGGTTTTCATTTTTTTAGAGGTTAATGTGCAATAGGCATGTTGACTGTGAACGATTATTCGAATAAAAAAATCACAAAAAACAAATCTGGAAAACCAAGAGTGTCACGACCTGAACTGTTTATCAAGGAATGTAATGCAAGAAACGAAATCAAAATAGACCCAGCGGTCACAAAAAAATCCCTGGTACAAGCGACGGAGGTGGCAAAAAAAACTGTTTTGAGAAAACGGCTTCCGAAGTTGCAACATAGGTTTCACTTATCAAAAGTCGTCATGGTTGTAGCCTTTCATGTCCTTTTGAACATGGGGCTTCTGGAATGCCTTGCCTTGAAATTGGAGTGCCTTTTACAGCCTTTTTCTTTCCAGAAAACATCATTTTCAGCTCCTCCGTGAAGAGTACATACCCCACTTTGCAGACCAAACGAAGGGGGAGATGGGTTTCAATGGGCTTTCAATGCAAAGTAGGTTAGCTGGTTGGCTGTATCGCACTGAACAGCCTCCTTTTGCAGTGTTGTCACCATGGCAACAAGTTGAGCATTTTTTTTTACTTAAATTTGAACATTTTTGGCTTTTTTTATGTTTTATCATCTTGCCTGGCACAGCAACTTAGTACTCATACGTGCAGAAGTGTTCATTGCCAAAAGTTTGCATACCACAAGGATGAAAATGAGCTACTTTGAAGCTTGGTAGAGTATTCTGCATAACTCCCAACTTCAATGCAAGAGCATATTTTTTTAATACTTTTGACATTCAAGGCATCCAATATTTCTAGCAGCAAAGCCAGTATGCCCTAAGCAAATGGTATCAATAATTTCCCTAAAAAGTCACTGTTAAATGCTGCGACAGTAACGTACATTTTTAATGCAGAGAACATATTTTTATTCCTATATTACTAACTCAAACCTGTTTGCATGAAAATTACAAGTGCACGGGAAACGTTGCGCAATACGGGCGATATGGCTCGCGCGCATCGCAGCGCACGCTTACCGCGACATATCGAACTTTAATTATACCTGATATGGCTGGTCAGGTCGCTTTTAAGATTAAATCTAACGTCGCAGGCATTAATTACAACTACTGGCGTTCAATCGTAACCAGTTGCCCAGTCATGTGCTGCTCCAATGCGCGTCGGCTATGCCGTGCGCGCCAGCGCGTTTGACGCGTCGACCGTTTCTTTTTCAAGGCTAGCGAGTCCACAGTCAAAACACAGCAATAACTAAGCGTGTGAACATCGCAAACCCGACTAAAAGTTCACTTCACGAACCGCTATCGCAAGCGCGCACACCGCGTCACCCTCCGGGGTCTGGCGACGGTAGAGTCACGCGCACCACGAAGCGTTCGATGACCTCCTCCTTTCGAGCCACACAACTTCCCGTAATCTGGCTCGCGATCTCAGGCATTCCCATCGCGATAACGTGCGTGTTGAATACCACAGATTGAACAGAAACTCGGCCGAGCGAAGCGGCGAAAATGAACTCAATGCGCTCGCTACGCAGCTCAGGCGGCCGCCATCTTGCGTTGCGCCCGTGACATCCAATCAGGAGGGTCGTTGTTCTGAGCCCCGACCGGAGGACCAACAGCGCTTCAGCATCTATTTCTAGCTTCGTTTGTGCGTCGTTTCTTTTCTGCCGTTTGTGCGTTTGTGAATGAACGAAGATAAAAGTGACGAGCGGAACCGGAAAGACGATCGCTCGGCCGATCTAACCATATCAAAATGGCCGCGCCCGGTGGCACCGTTGCGGAGCGCTCCGAAAATTGCCGTTTTTTCGGCCTTTTGCGCTGATAGTTTGTCACCGCGCCTGGCAAAAGTATTTTTTTATGCCACTTTGCGACGCTTTTCAGCGTAAAAACTTTGCAGACGCATAGAATAGGAAACATAGAAGCCGAATATGCGGGTTTCAAAAAAACGATGTTTTGGTCATTTTTCCGAAGTTGAAAGCCGCGTCCCCCCTTAAAAGGTCCTCCAGTGTGTTGGTGATTCCGGAGGCCTGGAGCGCTTGCGTCGATGTATATTTCGGCACTCCTAGTGCTTGTTTTAAGGCCTTCCTTCGCACTACATTTATGCATTCGAGTTCCGTCTTCGTGGGATTTTGATATGGGAGGTGGTACGATATACGGGAGTCGATGAGCGCTGCGCTGAGTCGCACAAGGTCGGCCTCTCGCATTCCCCTGTGCTGACTGGCTATGCGGCGTAGCATATGTATCACCTGTGTCCCTTGATCTAGCAACTTCCGTATGGTCATATTTGCTTTGGCATTACTCTGGATTGTGAGACCGAGAACCCTGATGTGAGAGCGTTGGGGAATTGGTCTGCCTTCTATGGTGATGTGCAGTTCTTGTTTCTGATGCGCCGTGTGCTTTGTGACCACCAAGAATTCGGATTTCTTGGGTGAGCAAGAGAGGCCACCCCGGGTCGCGTATCTTGCGGTTGCATCAGCAGCTTCTTGTAGCGCCTGCTCTATTTCAGCCGGGGATCCTTCCTTGGTCCATATTGTTATGTCGTCCGCATAAATGGCATGTTTAATGCCACGTATACGGGCGAGCATTTTCAGCAGATCCTTCATTGCAAGATTGGAAAGCGTTGGAGACAAGACGGAAACCAGAACTGCTAGTTTTTTTTTTGGAGGGGGGGGATTGTTCTTCAGTGATGCGTATTGCGAAAGATATCACTGTTGTTTCATTTTAGTGGAGCTGGACGGTACAAAGAAGAAAAAGCTCCGGTGGAGATGAAATTACAAATTTGAGGCTGACAAAAACGGCGGTCTCAGTTTTATTCCCAAACTTGTAAATCTATAAATACGCGCAGTACAAAGGTCAGTTTTTGTTTGTAGAGGTTTGTGTAGTCATAATGTTTGGGCAAATGTGCAGAGGTGATGTCTCCTTAACGTAAAATTTTTAATTTCCAGATGTCATAATTATTGCCTCATTAATAAATATGTTATTAGGTTTATTGGCAGCTCTATTCTTTGTTGGTAGGCTTATGGGTCCATAAAATTTAGCAAAACACACAGAAAACACTGTTTTGCTCGAAATAAAGAAATCAGGGCTGAAAGGGTTAATGGCCAAATGGGGTGTGTGTGTGTTGGCAAGGGTTGAACAGACCTCGCAGCATACTTGTAGCAAGTCGCGGCGGCCGTTTTTCTGATGGAGGCGAGAAGCAAAAACGCCCGTGTGTACGAGATTTCGGCGCACGGTAAAGACCCCCAGGTGGCCAAAATTAATCCGGAGCTCTCCACTATGGCGTGCCTCATCGCCTGCGTTGTGTCGGCACGTTAAACCCTACAATCAATCAATCAATCAATCAATCAATCAATCAATCAGTCAATCAACACTCGTTGCAAGTGAATCTTTCGCACTCATCAACCCGATGGTTCTGCCAAAGTTGGTTGAGTCCCTCTTGACATCCGTAGGAACTGTCCGAGGTGAAAGCGCAGCTGGCTGAAGCGCAGCGGGCGGTGGCAGCAGCTGCGGCAGCTAGGGAGGCCAACCACAGCCCCCCGCACTCCCCTCCACCGTCCCAGCCACCCGCCAAGGTGGCCTCGCCCACCTCCTCTCCGGCCACCAACGGCCCCTCTGCGACCCCGCCGACAGACGACAAGGTGGGCACAGCCACGGGGGTCTCTGGTCGTGTTTGGTTGCTCAGGCCCCGATCTCGAGCGCTCTAAAGGTTGAAGCTTGGGCGAGTTGCAACCAAAGAGGAACTTGGGCTAGTTGGTATCACGTTATATATCATATTTTAGATCGTAGAGCGTATCGTATCGTAGATTAAATCGTATTTTAGTTGGTATCAATTCGTCTTCTTGGGAGAAGCACTCGAAGGCACTCGTGAAGGCAGAGGCAGACGGCACGGTGCTAACCGGCAGCTACTGGTTTCTGGGAAAAGCTTGTGCGTATATAATGCGTTCATGCTGTAAAACACAAACACATTTTGGACACCCTATATGTGTGGGTTTTTCAACTAAATGAGTACATAGTTTCCGGTCGGCACCGTGTCTTCTGTTTCCTTCGTCGTCTGCATCTTTGAGCGCTTCTCCCGGGAAACAGGGCGAACAAACTCAACCTCAAAAAAAAAAAAACAACAAACAGGGCAGTGCTGCTGGACAGGTTGCAACAAAGGCAAAGATCGCAAATTGGCGACCTCAGTGCTTTATTCACTGGGAATGCAAGAGCACTCTTTTCATGGTTTATTGCCATTGCATCAAGTGTTAGCACAGCCCGCGTTGGTTGGTTAACAAAGCTTGAAGGCCAAGCAGCATCAAGGTTTGCCCCGGAAGCATAAGTGAAGTGTGCAATATTTTTGTCACCCTCGGTGAATTGCGACACGTCTGGTACAGTGTTCGTACCATTTTATGCGTAACTCTTGTAGTGTTTGAGACGGGCATCCCCAATGCATCCCTAAGGCTGCGAGGTGATCTTTCTTTTTTTCCTTTCCAGCACAGCCTTTCCCAGTTTTGAGAGCCTGCATTTGGCTGAGGTTTCTTGGTTGCGTCTTTTGTATTGTAGGGCAGTTTTTCAAGGAAAAAAAAAATTGTTGACACATTGGGTGTGTAGAAAGTCGTTGCTTGCAATGTGATGTGTATGTACCTTTGGTGGGTGGACAGACAGAAGTACGCCATAGTTCAGGCAAGCTAGTCTGGAATTGTGAGATCACAAAAAATCTGCTGCAGTGCCATTGCGTCGACATTTGGCTACCTTGGAAGTGGGCTAGTTGCTGTTGTCTAGCAACGTAGGGGAGCACTGGGCAGTGTAACAAGGTGAGGTGACAGGAAAGAATGAGGACTGGTAGCGGGAAGCGCAACTCGCTATCAGTGCTCAGTCTTTGTTTCTGGTGGACATTTTTTGTTGTTGTTGTTGTTAAACAGTGCCCTTGTACATTTCAAGAGGTACAGGTGCCGTCACAAGTAATTGGACAAAGGATTTGTGAACATCGCGAAACATTTGTCTTACTGGCCTTAGAGAGCCATTGCCGGTTCACAAAAAGTTTTTCTTGTTAGGGAGGACTCCTTTAAACGCACACCAGTGCAGCCACGCAGTTTCCGGAAGGAGAAATACCTGTACACTTACAAGACCATGTTCCAGTTAAATTTTGACGGCACCTGTACAGTCGGGAGCAAAAGTCTGTATTCCACGTACGGACTAAGCGTGCATCGGGTTAATCGGGGTTTAAGAAGGCATGCCCTCATGTGATGACCTTTTGGAAGCTGGTCACGTGGAATCCAGGCTGTTGCTTTTGACAGTACTTACCTTGCAGGGACTGCGGGGGGGGGGGGGGATGTTGAGTCCATCTCTTTCCTCCTCTTCTCCTGCCTCTCCCCCATCGTGTTGCTGCTAACCCTGCTTGCTAATCTCTCCTCCTCTGCTCCTCCCGCTGCTCTCTCTCCTCTTCCTTCTCCATCTCTGCTGCTTCCTCTGCTGCCGGGTAACAATGTGTCCAGCTGGAGGACTCCTCCGAGCCGCAGCTGCCGCTTGCGGGGGACGACCCGTCGGCGGGCTCTAAGCACGCTTCCTCTAACAGTGGCAGGTCCAAGAAGAGGGTGCGGGTGAGTAGTGTGCAAGCCTCTCTCTCTCCACACCACTACTGCACACTGCACCTTCGAGGGGGGGAGCAAAGGGGAAGACTGAGGACCAGCACGGAGTGGGAGTACGTACAACGGGCGGGCGACCAGATAAGGCTGCACTGAAAACCAACGTGGACTGCGATGCTTCGTCGATCGGACGACAGTGAAGGGGATGGTAGCGGAACCTGACAGGCATAAAAGATGGTGGGCGCCGAAATTCATTCGGGGCTGCGTAGTGGAATGCCCACCGCACGGCTTCTTCGCTCACCACAGCTGCAGCTAGCCTAACCTAGGCCGAGCGCTTGTGGCGTTATCTGGCTGCCCGAGGAAGTGCGTTGCTGTCTTGCTCTTGCTCCGTGACCGACACGTGGTTGCTGAAGTGGGTGGTGGAGGGAAGCGTATACACCGAAACAAGTCCATACCTGCCAGGTTTCCCGAATTTCCCGGGAGACTCCCGAATTTTCATGGTTTTGTACGATTGTACGACCGAAACAATCTCCCGAAAACACACCCGTCTTTGGACAAATCTTTTTCGCAGTTTGGCCACCATGCGCCAGAGTTAAACCCGACACCAGTCGCATCGTTATCAGTGAAGTGCTTAAAAAGCGTAGTCGGCCATGCACAGACGGTGAACCTGTTCGTCCCATTGTTAGTTTACTGTTGATAGAAGCGCAGCGCCACCGCCGCTTTCATTTGCGCACAAGCACGGCCGTTCTGGACGGCAGTTCTGAAGATTTAGCAAGTCTCCAATGGTGTAGCTTGTCGTTAGTTTAGACGAAAGAACAAAACAGTTCAGTTCCTGCTGTTTTGTATTGCGCTTGCAGTACTATTTCCAGGAATTTCTGAAAGGGGCAGTGGCAGCCATGTCGAACACTTAAGTGGTGTAGCTTGTTGGTAGTTTGGACAAAGAAACAGTTCATTTCCTGCTATGTTGTAGGTAAATAAAAAAAAAGTCTAAGGTTACCTATTCTGTTGTTGCTACAACCCCCCCCCCTGGTCAGATCTCCCTAATGCCATCCCGGCAAACCTGGCAGGTATGCAGGTCTATACTAACACTGACGCCTGTTGGAACGACGGTTGTCAATCACTTGCTGATTCTTTGTGGGTGAAGAAGGCTTCGAGCACAGGTGGTGATGGTTGGTTTTCTGAGGGGAGCTAGTTAGCGCTTTGCACTTAGCGGCCGTGTATTGTGGGGCGGGTTTTCGAGAAAAAGAGCCACGCCCTGTTTGTGTACGCACCTGGCTTGTTGTTGCTGCTCCTTCCGTTTCCACTGTCTCTGCTCTTCTTGCAATGGCACTGGCCGGTTTTGGGTGTTGCGCGCACGGTGTGGTGAACGTGTGCAGTGCTGTCGACATGTGACAGTTGGGAAGAGTTGCTCCTCCTTCATTTGTAGACAATCAAGGGACAGTGCTTGGGACGTTTATGCAACGAAGAAGCCTAATCTCCCTGGGTTGTTCACTCGAGCCAGCTGGCTCCTCGTTATAGGGATGCTGTGACTGCACGTTTCAGGCGCACATTCGTAGTAATTAAGCTGACTAAACGTCAGCAATGAGGTAGATGACTAGAGCAGGTTTGCCGAAAATTTGCCCCCTCTTTATTTTTCCCCAAATATTCCCGGGCATTTGTGCTTGTGCAAAATCTCAATATTGGCTGACGTGTCATGTAGCCCTCATAGCAGAGGCTGCCAGCTGCCTTGCACTCATTGCAAACAACTTCAATGTCCTCCCCCTTTTTTTCACCTTCATTGTTATCTCGCACACGTGGGGCTGTTAAATGCGGAAGGCACACTTTCCCGAGGGGAGGGGATTTCAGCGGCCCCGGAGTGTGCGGCCAATGTGCTGCGGCCGATGTATTGCCGATGCAAAATGTCTTTGGTGGGCTTTTTTCGCCGTGTGGGGTGTTGTGGTTGTCGGGCTGCCGGCATTCCACTGTAGCAGGAGGCCAGAGCACCTTGAGCTTTCACCTTGAACATGGTGCGGGGGCGTTCCAAAGCGGCCTTCGTCATGCAGTGGACATAAATGGGCTGATGATGATGATGGTGATGATGCAAAGCACAGTGCGGCTCACGGCACTACCCCGTGTGCATGCATCAAGGATCACCTGTGTGCTCATAGCGGGGTAGCGTAGCGATGCAGGTTCTTGTCTAGGTGCACAACTCGGTTGTGTGTTCGGTTTGATGACGGCAGTGTTGTGTGCAAGGTGGTGTTCTCTGTTTTTAAGACGACCTTCCAGGATGTGGCGCCAAATTTCGCAAAGCCGAGCGGTTCTGGCCCAAAGCGTTTTTCTCCCTTGTTTTTCTCATTGATGCATGTGTGGCATGCCCTACCTAGCTACCAGTTAGAGTGCACCTGTATTGGAATGTGTCTGTGTATGTGCCTGCCTTGGTGCATGAGGAGACTACTGAAAACTTGCGTAAGGAATGATACCCCCCCTGTGTAAAAGTCTGGGGGGGCCTTAGGTCACGGGGGCTCAAATTGTCCACCCGCACGTGGCTCTTTCGGCACTCACGTTTTTGTCACTGCTGAGGTGTGGGAGAAATAACGGCCGTCTTAAGGGGGGAAGAGGGTCTTAGACCCAAAAACTTTATTATTCAACTTATGATAATGAAAATTTGTAGACATATGTAGTTTTTTATGCTGATATCAAATACAAGCTTTATTTTGTGGCAAAACATAAATTTTGAATTTTATGCAAATTTTTTGTGTAAATTTTCTGACAAGTCTTTAGAAATTCTGACTGCCTAGATCTTGCTAAATAAGGTGTTGATGCATTCTGCGAAATACCAGGAGTGCAATAAGACCAGCCTCATCCTTGTATCTCTTCTGCGGCTTGAGTTATGAGTGTCTGAAGTTCATGCTTGATTGTGGCAAAAATGCTACGAAATTTGAACAGCCTTGGAAAAAGCTATGGACTTTCAAATCTTTGTTTCTTAGTCTTATTGCAATACTTGGTCATTCAGCAACCAAACAACACAAAAATTATTCAAATCTGTTGGGTAGAACATGAGATAAGTCTGCCAGAAAATGCTAAAATGGCAAAAAATTCGAATGGAGAAATTTGCAAAAAACGATGACACATTGTTTTCATTGCTTCCTAAGCCTGTAAAGATGGCCTTCCAGGTAATTTATTGTTCAGAAGGCTCCAGCAGCATAGTCAGCAGTATCTCGCTGCTGCCGGCACTTTGCCGCGCGCAAAAATGAAGCGGAGGCAGAGCGCTTGCGCTCCGAGCTTGCGACCCGAATCGAGTCTTTTTCGCGTGCCCTCTGCACGCTCTTGCAGTTTTGCTGCATCTGGAGTTCGCGAAGGATCCGTGACGACGACTCCCTCACACCAGCATTGAAGCGCATGATTGCTTCAGCAACTGCTGTCTCAACGGCAATTAGAGACGCATGCTTTTCTTTCGGTATCAGCGACCAAACCACAGAGTGCAGGGACTCGTTCGCATTCTGTGTTTTTCCCCTATGGCAGCGCAGCAGCAGTTCTTTGTCGGCAAGCCGCTCATACACGGGCAGCAGCGCTTGCTTCACATCATCAGGGAGGTTGTAGCGAAGCTTTGGTTCCGGCTCCCCTTGTGCAGTTGCCGCGTTGATCTTGCACCAAGAGTTTGGGCCACTTGGACACAGGCTGTGGTTTGGGTTTTCTGGTGTGGACGTTATGTGGTGGTATGTGGCCATTACTGCTCGGTGCATCTCGTCCACATTTCCAACATGAGACTTGAGGGCCCAGCCATAGTAGTTCGTAAGTTTGGTAATTAGGTCACCTGTTAGGCGCCCCTTACCACCGAGGCTCACACCCCCTTCACGCTTGTGCTTGAGCCCCAGGTTTCGCAGTGCCGTGCCCATTCTTTTCTGCACATGGTTAATGCAATCTTCTTTTCTCACTTCAATGAACCCATACACTCGTGCGTCCTGGATGGCACGATAGGAACGGCTGTCACCATCGCACAGCATTGTTGTGTATCTCAATCCATGGCGTGCAAGTGAGCGCTCAAAGAGTGCCACTGCAGCCTCAACCTCCATTTGCCCAGATTTTGACGCCGTGTTCTTCTGGCACACATGGTTCACTTTCCACTGTGAATACTTGGGGTCATCTTCTGGTGGCGCGCGCTCACAGCCAGCACAAAAGTTCGACAGGACGATGAAGTCCAGCACGTAACCAGAGAATAGTTCAATTACAGTGCCGACACCAATGTGAGATGAATGCCCCCGCGTCATCCATGTCCCATCATAACAAACAGCAATGTTGCCTGGCGTGCTGAAGTGCAATTCCTTGTACAAGTCCTTCACAGCTGAGGCACACTCTGTGAGCACTTCGTCAGCAGCCTTGGTTGCAGCAGGGTTGATCTTGCTCTTCAGGTGTCCTTGATAGGTTTTGTGGTGCAAGCCTCTATGCGAGATACCCATCGCAGAGAAAATATCATTCAGCGCTGCTTGTCCATTTCCAGTGCTTTGTACGGCACGAGCAGCGAGGATATTCACCTCAAAGGGATTGCACTTCGCAGTTCCGGCGACGCGGCTAGAGCTCCACTCTTTATCCCTTTCGCCGCAGTTGCTGCACTCCAGACGCAATTGCACTGCAATGCCGTAGTCCTGGGCACCTCGTGAAATTGAAACATTTCCGCCGCACAGTCGGCACACAGCCTTTCCAAGCAGCCGATTGATTGCGGCGAGGTCCACAACCGTGTATGTAGCGGCCGGTGTCTCGGAGCTCGCGGCGTCGCGTTCCGCGATAAGGGTCCGCAGCTTCCGCTCACTCGCAGATGCAGATGATAAGCTGGCGATTTTACCGTCTGCCTGCTGCTGTAAGCGCTGGAGCTCATCACTGCTGAGGAAGGTCGTGTCGATCCTTATCCGTTGCTCCCGTGCGTCTGTTGCCGCCGCCGCCGCCGCTGCCGCCGATGTTGACGCCTCGCCCACGGACACGTTCGCCGCTTCAACGCTGCCACACGCTGCGGCCTCGGTCATAGCTTGCGCCGTTTTATTTTCTTTTCGGGGACCTTTCTTCCGTTTTTTTCCGAATTTGTGAACACTGCGGAACTTGCGGTACGGGTTAGGCATAGCTGACGCTCTCGATATCCTCTCGGTTCCTGCCAGTTTTTTCAAAATGGCGTCCCTATTCGCAAGCGGGAACCAATGAAAAGTGCCGGTGCACCCATGTGACAGCTAAGGGCCAATGATGCCGCTGCATTTTAGTTTTTCTTTTTCGCATTTTTTCGTTTTGTAAGAGCCATCAGCTACCTCGTTTTGGCAGGGAAGGGAGAAGAAGAGGTGCTCTTTCAAACCATACCAAGATGGCGGCGCTGCGGCGGCTAATTTGAAAATGCGAAGACCCGCAACATACGCATTTTTTGGAGATTTTTCGTCAGCAGCTGTGTTGACATCACAAATTCATTTCGTGATTTCTAAAAAACTACGATGCATTCAAGTATGAAACTTCGTCAGTAGGTAGAAAATGACCTAATAAACGCAATAACGTGAAAAGCAAAAAATCGTTTTTTTCGCAATTTTTCGGCTCCAAAGACCCGCTTCCCCCCTTAATTAAGGTATGCTCACAGTCGCCCGACCTGCACGTGATTGGACTTGCGGCAGCCACGTGGTCCTCCCAATTTAGCGTTGTGTGCGAGGTTGGCCTTTTGGCTAATCTTTTTTTTTTCCGTTTTTCTTTTTAGAACCCTTCCGTAAGTTTGTTTTGCTTTTTCTCCCGCACTTTGTGCTCAAACATTTCGCTCTTTGTGGCAAGTCGAACCCTACTACGACAAACACTGTATTGGCCAAAGTTCTGCTGCAGCATCGCCTCCTGTATTTTTACAATGCCAAACGCATCGCGCACTTCCCAATGGGAGTGACTGGTACGCCTGCAGTGCCCACATGTCTCGAGGTGGGGCCTCGAGCTGAACCGGGATCACGCAACCGTAACTGACTTCAAGAGCAGCTTGTGCCTGGTTGCCAAGGCAACCGATGTTTGAAATTGTCAAAGAAATGGCACTCGCACCAGCGCTAGAAAGCTCAAAGCCGTGGCGGAGCATGTTTTGCCAACGTTGCCGCTCTCCACCACGCGTTGCTCCAAGCTGAACTGGTCACATGACTGAAGCGCTGGGAAGGCTACCGATTGGGGGAGAGTGGCCAGAGTAAGAGGAGAGGGCTTGGTTGGCGGTCCGGGCTGATGCATTTGGCATTGTAGAAGTACAGGAGGCGATGACTGCAGCCAAGTGCCTGTAACTAGTAACACTGTAACCTGGTAGAGTTGATGAACCGAAATGTCCTTGTCTGCACATAGCTCCCCCTAAACTTTTCTGCATCATTTAAATTTTTGTGCGCACTCCAAAATAATCGCACATTTATAACATCGTGAAAGTGCACGCAGTCATTGTAGGATTGCCACGTGTGATACAGGGATCGTAGTAGTACAGTCATTTTTAAATGTGAATCGGCTCTTAATGCCACCATGCCCACAAGCAGTCATTGCCAGACAGCCCCTACCCGCCATTTCCCTGCAAGAGAGGTGATTTGCCGTCGGCCGGTGCACCGTACTTCATTGTCGTGGGCCACAGCTGAGCTTGTACGATGAGTTTCCCCTTGTAAGCAGGACAGGGTCGCGTGAACAGTGGAAGTTTCCTTACTCATCACATGATCATCAAAAAGAACAGCAACAGGCAACTTCTATCCTCCAGAAAAAGGCATTCGAGACATCTCAATTTTGGTGGCCCAAGCACATCTGCCTGGTTGCTCTAGTAAGGATTTTTCATGTGGGCTCTCACAAGGACAACATTGTGCAAGTAATCACTGAAAGCCAATCGCATAATGGCACTACTACCGAGTTTAAAGATAAGAGCCTTTATGGAGAGACTGATACGTTTGGCAACTTCGCCATTTTCTGCCGAGGTAAAGTGGCTGCGAAATTATGGCGAAGTTTCTGCAACTAGTAGCAACTTTTCTCACCTGTGGTGTGAATTTTGACGTAGTGGTGTTCGACTTGCCGGAAATAGCTTGCACCCATTTAGGCACCTTTGCTGCACCTTTAAAGTTTGCAGTGCACAGTGCTAGTGTGCATTTGCAATACCTCTTGTGCAATAGTGGAAAAAAAGTTCACTTCTTTTTTTTTTTTTTTTTTTTTTTTTTTTTTTTTTCCTTTACTGTGATGTCACGTAGTCTTACCTGAGATGGTCAGGAATGACTTCAGCGAGAAACATATCAGCCGGCAGACGCAGTAGTATTATTGATTTATGGACACGTGGAAGTGGCTAGTAATATTTGAGTGTTTTTTTTTTTTTTAAGACTGCCCTTTGGTAAAAGCCAGAAGGCAATTCTGCAGTGTCGGGTACCCTGCAGGGTTGCACACTGTCGCCACCTCTTTTGCTGGGGTGGGTGTGTGGGGTTGGTTGGCAAGAAAGGAGGGACAGCACCGCAACGAGCGTTTTGCCTTCTCTTCTCTGCTCCCTCCTCAGTTACGGCTGAAATTTTGGAAGAAGAGCAAAAAATGAGGCGCCGTTGGATGCCACGGGCTGCAGTCCTTGCCCCCCCTCGCCTGATGTTAGTATCAGTGTGTGCCACTCTGGCGCAGTTTTGGCAACACTGCTCGGGCGGGCTTGGCTTGGATTGTGCGTGGGGGCGGGCGTGCATGTGGTGGTGGCTCGGCTTGGCTTTTTTTTTTTCCTGGCATCATAACTCTGTCTCTCGTGGCTTTTAAGTGGGACTCACTCTACTGTTGCGGATGCACGATGCTTGCAGTGTACTGCACTTTCGCGAGGCTGTGGACACCAGCCTTGTGGGTTGGGGGGGGGTCTTCAAACAGTCTAACTTCTTCCAATTTGAGCAGATATTAACCCAGCTGTGAAAACGTAAGCAGGTGGATCGCAGTCTGCACTGCTCTTGCACCGATCATTCAGTTTGTGTGAATTCGCGCATGCAAGAGAAGGAGTGCACGGTGACGCTGAAGCATTTTTTAAACCGAAAGCCTGCGATCCTTGTTTCAATGCCACGTTGTGAGCGGCAGAAAGCCAGCGCATGCCACTAGGACGGAGGGACACGGTAGAACTGGTGAAGCTTCTTCGGGAAGGGCAACGGAGAGTAGTCAGAGAGTTGAAGAAGAGGGCAACAGAAGCACTGGGGACGAAGAGGGGAATGCCTCGGCAGTGCCTTAAAGGGGCTGTGAAGACGTACCTCAAGCTGGATTAATTTGAAAGATTGCCTCACTAGAATGACACTGACACCATCTTTAACGCAAACTGCACCCACTCAAGTGAGCTTTGTAATTGTGAAAACTGGGAATGGCCATTGGACCCACAAGCTCCTTTCCCGACGCTGGAACCAATGGCGTTATTATGGGCATCTATGTGATTGGCTGAGGCCGCCAAAAGCAAGCTCTAGTTAGCCATGGTTTACAAGCTCGCAGAACGAGCTGTTTGTGGTTAAACGTAAGGCGCATTCTTTTTATAGCGCTAATAACAGTGTGGTAGACAGAGGAAGTTGCAAACACGCGCTTGAACATAGGAGCACCAGTGTGTGCTGCGCGCGCACTAAGCTGTTTATAGCTGCGCAGCAGTCCGGGGTGCTTCTGGGTTGTCTCGCCTGACCCTGTTTTGTGAGCATGCCCAATGTGTATCAAAACGATGGCTCTTTACTGTAGCAAGAATGGGCCACGCGCAAATCTGGTCCGAAACAAAGCGAGTGCTGGCAGTGAGCCTGAGCAGTATTGTGACTGTATCTAGACGACTGACGGTAAACGAAGCAGCGAAAGACATGTTCTCGTCTGCTGCCACCGTAGTCAGCATACGTGACATCCATTTCAAACACCAACCTGGAGAACATCATTGCTGACGTCTCGGAAACCCGTGATTTAGCGGGAGAATTCAAATTTTGGCATAAAATGTTTCATTTCCCGGTGAATGAAGCATCGTTTGCTGCTGGAGGACAAGCATTGGGGGCACTGCAAAACATGTACTCTCTTGTATAATAGAAAGCATTTTGTCCTTCAAAGCTTCAATCCACATCGCTACGACTAACAACGCAGCAAATCCTAGTCGCGGGTGGGGACGCCAGAAGATGCCAGAGAAGCTCGAAATTAAGCAGAACAGAAACTTGGGCTAGTTGGTACATTACGAAAAAGAAAACTGCGCATAAAATGAGGGCACAACAGAAGACTACTAGACACGCAGGGCGCCGAATTTTGTAAGCTCGAAATTCCGCTCGTAACCGCCGTCAGGAGGATGAGGCTCCGGGATGAAGCCCGACGTGAACATAAAAGTTTGGCAGAAAGCTCAGCAGCAGATGAACAGAAAGTTCAGCTAGGCCCCGTACTTTGTTTTCGTGTAGGGACCGTCATATTTGTCGTTTGTACGCAGCGAAAAGGGGTTGTTGGCCTGTGCAACCTGGACAACAGACGTCTCGCTCTACGTAGCTTCGGCCGATGGTTGGGTCTGAGATGATGGCACGTGAGCAGATTTGGGAGGGTGAATTTGAATCTGCATATACTGGAATTGATCAAGGTAGTCCTCCTGGGTTATCGAGCATTCTTTCAGTGCTGCACTTTCTAAAACCACCGTCCCACCTAGCCGCTCGCAGTGGCGGGGCCATCAGTGTGCATTGCAAAGAGCAGGGCCAGTGGAGCTCTGTGCTGGTGGGATTAACAGCCGAGTGGTGTTTGTGCCTGAATGTCAGAATGTGTCTATGCGCTGCATGTTGGTGGTTTGTTGAAGCACCTGCAGTATGTTGCATCGCTCCCACAAAAGCGTCTAAAACATCCTCTGTCGCCCTAGGACATTTAGCAAAAGAAGCAGCAGAGTGATTTAAGTGTTGAGCTTGTTTTTAACGGGGGGAGGCGTTTTGTTGGTAGCAGATCAAGAAAGTGTACGTACTTTCATCAAACTTGATGTTGGAAACTGTCCACTGAATGCTCCGCGTGAAGTTTCCAATGGCGTGAGTCAGAAAATTTGTGGCAATATTTTTTTGCAAAGGCGATGCAGCAAACTGTGTTTTGCCAATCGTTGCTTCGAGGCCATCTATCTTGGGATTTTACTGTTCTGACGTGCTTTGCTGTTGCGGTATTTGTGCGCACTTCTGGGAAAAGAGAAAAAAAGGGCTTTTCAGACTCTCTGTATCTGAAATCACGTTTGTTGTGTACACATTGCATACCTTACACTGCAAAGGGAACTTGCTCTTCAGCTTTCAGAGGCACAAGTGTGGTGTGAAGGGCTTTGCCTGGGTTGGTTGGGGCGCAGGTTTGTGATTTTGGAGTTTTGCTGGTGCACACGCACGCTTGCAAGGGCGGGGCTATAACCTTTGCAGCATTGCCTTTGTCGCTCTCTGTTCATTAA
Source organism: Haemaphysalis longicornis (assembly GCF_048455015.1). Taxonomy (NCBI): domain Eukaryota; kingdom Metazoa; phylum Arthropoda; class Arachnida; order Ixodida; family Ixodidae; genus Haemaphysalis; species Haemaphysalis longicornis. Next base: position 68,371,392 of record NW_027526233.1, on the reverse strand, counting down.
CACACGTGCTCCATCTCCCTCCCTCTCTCTCTCTGCCTCTCTCTCTCTCTTTCCTAACAAAATCAGACGAAAAAGGTAAGTTCCCCTTGACCTGAGAGTTTCTCAGTTCCTTGGCTCTCTCCCGAGCGCATGGTTCTGCTGTGTTGTTTTTGTCAGTGTAGATGATGATGATAGTGGCATTGTTTACATGTTTGAAGTCACGAGTGCTGAGGCAGGGTGGGATGTTGCAAATTAGGCTTAGCAAACAACTGTTTGATTTGTCAGTGCTTGTTGGGTTGTGCGAGTGTTGGGGGCTGGACATACCTCTTGCATCGCAATTTTAGCGTCTTGAGTATCCAAGCGTCCGATAGTTGTTGGGGAAAGCAGCATTTTGTGAGTGGATGTGCGGCATTCGTTATGCGCATCATGCGCAGAACGTTGCAAGTTAGGCTTAACGGGTGTTCTTATCGTGGTTGAAGGCAAGGAGTACAATCAATTCATGCTTGGCTAGTATGTACGCAATCTGATCGCTGAGGCGGGAGACATTAGTAGCGCGCATCAGTGTCTTCCCTGAATGGTACGTGTGTACAGCATCAGGCCACCGTGCTGCCAGGTTTCGCACTGCGTCTAGTTGCCTGCGATGCTGTGGCTGCCCTAATTTGTTCTGGACGCAATAGTTGCGAAATTCGAGCGTGTATTTGTGGAGCAGAGTACATTGAAGGCCGCTTTCAGGTAATAGCTCACAAGGCAGGTCTTTAAACACTTTTGGTTATTAAATGCCCCTAGTGCATGCTGAATTTGCTGTGGTGCTGGTGGTGCCGTGGCTGAGCTGACCTGTTGATTCCCCCCTTCTGCCTGCTGCTGTGTCCAGGGGTCGTCCACCCGGAAGTAGGGGCCTTTCCCCCTCCTTCGTAGACGATGGCCCATCAGCGACGACCAAGTGGGCCACCACCACAACACCACACAACGCTTTCCATTCCGTCTCGTCGTCCTGGCAACCACCAATACCAAGAAGCGTGCACTCCCCGAACCCCCCGCCCCCTTCCTTGGGCCGCACACGCTCTTCTACTCCTCATCCTCTCGTGCAATCCAAGACTGATGAGCGCCCAGGAAGCATGCGGGGGGTCAATCGATGCTAGACTCCAGGACTGTCTCACTCTCGTCTTCGTCTGACGTGTTTTCCGTGCCGCCGCCGCTGCACGCCTCGTTCTAGTGTTTAACTCTTTTTTTCTCTCTCTCTCTCTCTCTCTCTCTGTTAATGTTGTTGTTGCTGCCGCTGCAGTTGTTGCCGCCGCGCACAGTCTACGTCGTCGTACTTTATACCAGGCCTTCTTTTGTTTTCTGTTTTGCTAGTTCTTTATTGTAACCTGTGCTTTTGCATAAAGTTCTACAGTGTCTGCTTTTTTCCGGAGAGTTGCGTCTTATTCCTGATCTGAACGGCACACGTGTTGTCATTAGACGTGCAAACGACGTTCAGTTTGTCCTTGTGGGTCAGTGCAGCAAAAGAAATGACGGTAATAATGAAATGAAATGCAAGAAATCATGATAACAGTGACAATTCGGAAACTCTCAGAATTGCAAGATAACGTACGTGCATCCATTTAATGTTTCAAAACAAAAGAAATTATCTTTGAAAGAGAATGCTGCAGCTTTCTTATAGGTGACATTCACCTTACAAGCAGAGACAAGTCACCAACAAATGCGTGTCTGGGTAGCAGCAAGGATGGCAGAGCTTTGTAGAGGTGCTGTTTGCCTTTTTTTCTGCGTAAAGACTACATACAGGGATAATATTGAGTTAATGATGTAGGTTTTAGACGCAGCTGTCTACGGCTCATTATTGAACTTCCTTGCTTAGTGAAGGACCACAGCTGTTGAGGTTACTTAGTCGGTTCGGAAAGGAATGCCAATGTATTCCCGAATTCATTCGGTGAGCAAATGCCATTTGGTAATTTCATTAACTGAAAAATTAATGGCACAGTGTATGTAATGTTGCAGTACTTATTGCACTGTTTTGCACTGTTGCGTGAGGAAGTAGTCATCATTGTACTCTTTGGTACTTCACTGGTGATCGAAACTGGGCATCCAGAAAATTAGCCCCTAAGTGTGTGATTGTGGGGATGAAGTGTGAGGGGTGCTTACACATAGTAATAAAACGTTATGTATATCTTTTCACATATAATAAGGAAGGGGGCTTGGAATGGGAAGGGGCTTTTAAATGCTCCAGCTGGCCACCCTAGGCTGACATGACTATGAGCACTTATCATTGGCCATGATCAACCCAGTTTCATTCATGCAGGCAGCCTTGCCTTCAATTAATGTAAATAGTGCTTCTATGGTGGTGAAAACTTTGGCTGCCGTCGTAGGCTTCACCAGTGCGTTAGTGACAGTACGGATGACGTTAAGGCTTTTACACAGGTGTTTAGCTGTTCACAACCCCCCAAGTTCGGTGTATAGTTTGGCAACAGTGCAAACCAAGCAGGCAGATGTTTGAAAGCATTGCCCGAGATGAAATACCACAACAGAGCACACACTTCCACCTTTAGTTTAATCACGAAACCCGGCCACCACGTGTGAACCACTGTTATCAAGCCACGTGCCTAATTAAAACCAACCGGGAAGGAAGGAAGGAAGTAAACTTTATTTTCCTGAGCACCCTTAGTCCAGGGTCCTCCTGACGTCCAGAGAGGAGGAAGCCGTGGCCATGGCTTCCTCCGCTCTGGACGTCAGCAGGAGCTGTGTCGCAGCGCTGGGGTCAGCCAGACTTGCCTCCCAAGATGCTAGAGTTGGATTCGGGAAGGTGGTCGGGCTTTGTGATTAGTTTTAAACTAAGGTTGGAAGTTAGGCACTATGTGTTGTCCTCATGTCTTGCTACCTTGATTTCAGCAGTCTATTAAAACATCGGCAGTCTCAAACCAGCTTGCCCAAACTACTATTCCGCCAACCAGACAGGTTCGCGTTTGCTTCTAAAGATTTCTTTTTTGAAGCAAATCGTTGGAGTTTTCATAAGATGCAGAGTGCATTATGGCTAGCGATAATGCACTCTGTTTCTACGAAACAAATCGTCTAGAGCGCCTTCGAGGACCGTTCCAGCAACAGACATCTGGCAACATTGGTGGTGTTTCCCCGTAGGTCCAAACCCAGCACCTCCCGCCGGCTTACTTGGAACACCCCCGTTCTTTTGAGCAACCACTCCTCGCAACATTCCGCTTCCAAGTTGGAGCAGGCTAAGCACTGATGGTGGGATGCGAACACTAAATGAACACGCCGATGAGCTCCTCTCTGCACCTGAACTGGCCTGGGAGGTACTAAGCCAGCCTTATTTACAAAAAAGAGCTTAGAAGTGAATAATACCTGTGCTACACGGCCGTTTCGAAGGCCCTCCGAAGGCTGTTGAACCAATTGTCTATCGAGTGTCCCATTGTAAATGCACCAGGCGCACTTGCGGGCGAGCGTTCAATTGTCAATTGAAAGTCGCCGTGTAGCGCAGGCGCAAGGGAGCATTTTCTCTCAATAAAGAAATGCCGAAAACAAAAAAAAAAGGTTGAGTTAATGTGGTTCGAGCACAGGACATAAGGGTTAAAAGCCGCAGAAGCCAAACAGTCGGCTTGTTTTAGCAGTTCATTGAGAAGATTTCTTCAGTATTCTAAGCTACGCAGTAGACGGCACAGGCACGTACCCAGGATTTTCTTTCGGAGGGAGGGGGCAACCTAAAGTAACTTTTCTATGCAAAATAGAGGCGAGGACATGGGTACCAACCGTTACTAGTATAAAAACGATGAATGGAGGCGCGCAAACCAGCAAAGCGAATTGAAATTAAGTGTATCCGCTTTTTTTATGGAGGCAAAATGCGAAAGCGCTCGTGTGTTCGCGATTTCGCTGCACGCTAAAGATCTCCAGGTGGGCAAATTACTCCGGAGCCCTCCACGACAACACGGCTCATCGCGCGAGTAGCGTCGACCCGTTAAACCCCGCAATCAATTAATCAATCAATCAATCAAACTGAGTGTATGCAAAAGATACGCCTGTAAGATACACCTGCCCTTACTTGGCAAACAAAAAAACACATCTAATGGACTTGCCACAGGAAGAAGTGCAGGAACAACACTGCCAAGAAAAAGTTCACAAGCGAAAATGTAATATCTACTAGTGGTTTGTTGAGTTAGTTGGGGAAGAGTTGGGGAGAAAGATACATTGGCGGAGCGTTCAAAGTTCTGGATTCCTCGTTTGCTGATATACCAAGTCAGTGACAAACCCGTCCCGTAATATTTAGGAAGTTGCTGGTGCCGCCGTACAACAGCGTAGAGCGCAAGACTCGGCGGTCTTGGGCGGACTGCGGCCACTGTGGCAAATTAGGAAAACGCTCACATAAACACAGCAGAAAAGTGCCTACGTCGGGCGACTCGACTGGCAACTGTCGAAGCGTAATTTTAAATAAAAAGATTTCTTTTTAAATAAATCTTTTCAAATGAAACGATTTCGACCCAAATAAGCCCGCTGTATACCTCTCTGTTAGAACGACGATGGCGGAACCTGAAGCTTACCAAACCAAGTCCAACGCCGTGACGATGACGTGACGATCTCGTGTTGGTCAAGTCTGATATCAGACTCTGCTCTTGTTATGCGAACGCCTCTATTTTAATGGGGCAGTTTACTGCATGGCGATTGGGATCTCTGCTACTTTACTGATACCGCATTTCGTGGCTTTCCCTAGCATTCAACCATCGTCGTCGTCAGACGAAGGGATGTACTCTCTGCCTAAATTTTCACGTCCACACCCTCTCCAAATCCACACTGCTTCGACCGTGCCGGAATAACGCAACCAGTCTGCTTCATGACGCGAGGGACCCACGTTCGATTACGATCACTGGAAACGTTATAATGTTTCTTCACTTCACCGCCGGTCTTCATCATTTTCACAAAAAGTTGACTTTCCTGCAGTGCGTTTTGGCTGGACAATGCTAACTACATCAGTGAGAGCCTGGAAGCTTCGGTATAAAATATTTCCCATATATATTATAAGTTTATTTTCTATTGCATTGCCTTCCTGTTTAGCTGTTGCCTCAGTTCGCTCCCTTAGTAGGTCGCCTACTTTCTCAACTCTTTGCGAATCTTGCTTACCGTCGCCAATTTTGCACGAAAAGTGCTGTTCAGATAAAAAAATACCGGATGAAGTAACAAGTGGTACTCAAATTGCTCTTTGGGTGCAATGGTCATTTCCGGGTTTAATTAGGAACGCTGTTTTAAACATTTTAGTTCCACCATGTCTAAACCATGTATAACGCGTATATATGGTTTTAAGGCTACGCCAGCGTCGTGCCGGGACGACACTCGAGGAAATAAGGAAGAAAACAGAGAAGTTAAACGCCACTGGCATTTACTGCAGCCGCAACACGTGCCCACAGGATACAGACCAGCTGACTACAAACTTTTTCCCTGGTCGCTCATGAACTATAGAAGCAGCAGCGATGCCCGTAACAGTGCATTGCGAGCTAATCGCGCAAGCGTCTAATCGATGAGAAGAGTGATGGATTCACACCCCAGGCTGGAGGTGCCTATAACGGCTATAACTACTGTCGTCCAAAAGGTGCAAAACAGAAGCGAATTGCCCAGGCAATGAAGGGGTGTGCTAAATAGCGTGGGCGAAACCCAGCGTTTTTTTTTACCGAGATAGAGAATAATTATGAAGAAGGACTTGCACAGACGAAGTTTTATACCGAGCAGTTGTTTAATACAACACAGTCGCAAGCATATACAGCAGCATATTCAGAAACAAAAGCAGCGCTGAGCTAAGTGAACTTGAACTACAAAAAATGAGGAAATCGCAACTCGTCCTACCCCAATTCCCCAAACGATCGTAACAGCATTCCTTAATGAATTAAGCACAAAGATTAAATGTGAATAAACTGAAAATTGCACGCAGGAAAAGCAGAATACCGTGCTTCATAATTGATTGACTTAGAGAACACTATCTTTGCTACATACGCTATTACATACATAAGCCGGTGTCCAGACTTTGGAGTATGCCCTATCTTTTACGCCATCAGGTGTGTCAGCGCAATTAATGTAGAGTCCAAGGTCGTATTCACTAACTGGAATGGAATTTCCTCTATTCGGCCTGAGCATGTTGTTCCGGAATCTCTGCCTGTCGCTGCTACGTTTCCGTTAGATGAAGTGGAAGCTTGAGGCGAGCCAGGGCATGACTCCTATTAAGATGGAAATATTATTTGAAATTAGCCCCAACACATAGCACTACGTGGTGCATCTAGACATTGTTGAAAGCCTTTTTTTTGAGCTACAATGACCAATCCCACCCCGTAAGTACAGTGTACTAGAATTAATTCTAGTACACTGTACCGTAAGGTTACATGGCCTGACTGCTGGCCGCCATTAGGTAGCGTGACGCGATGATTTTACAATACAGTGTCCGAGCTTTTTCAGACATGTACAGTCCCGGAAAAAAAGCATGTAGTCAAAGATAGGTCAGTTAATTTTGTACCGCGTGCACTACATAAGTTTGTGCAGAGCGTAGCATCAAACTTTTATGATTACACTTTGTTTTCTGATGTAAGAGAAATTACCTCTACGCCAAGTTTAAAGACAAAAAGATTCCTTCCCCACTAAAGCATATGCGACGCAAGTAGTTGAAACCGCCAATCTGGTGAAACAAGCGATAAGTTGCTGCTGTCCGAGAGGACCCAAGCACCGATTGCAGACGATCAGGGTAAAGGAGGTGCAGCAAATGGCAAGTGGCGGGCGTTAAATGGAGTAAATAAACCTAGCGTGTTTTATTTTAAATCCCACTTGACCACCAAAACGCATTTTTTGCTTCGAAATGAGCCAAACACAAAAACCAAACCTAAGTCGGATAAAACTGCACTGCCCAGAGAATCCCGGCAACTTTCCCCTAAAGATGTGGCAAAATAATGTGAATAGTTGAGACAATGCCCTGCAAGCGTGTGCGTAGATCTAATTTCGTATCGATAGAGTGTACTAGAAGAGTTGAGTGGGACGAGCCGCCGGCTCCGTGCCTGCTTCGTCGCGAAGCGCAGCTTGTGGAAAGTTGGCGTGGCGGCGCTCCGGTCGCAGTGGATTGGGTTGTGTCGTTGCATTATAGTGTCTAGATTCTAGGCACTATAGTTGCATTCAACTGGCACAAAGCTACATTGCACAGGGACACAAGAAAAAGGCGCTCAAGTTTCTTCGAAAAGCCGAACACCTGTATCCATCGAAACTGTCGAAACTTGCGAAAGGTATGTTAAACCCGTTGTAAACAAGCATCGAAGATCCACGTAAGCCTACGGTCTCGTTAAGGCGGCTAGAATGAGAAGGTGTGAAATTCGCGGAGCAGCGCCCTTGCCCGCCCAACGTTACTAGATAGGTTGTGCCCGCCGGTGTCCCATTTCGCGGGTCTGCCACTAGGGGAGCATTGGGCGCTTCGGTGACAGGCGCGGTAAGACGAGGGGCGCGCCGGAGCAGTCGACGGGCTAGCTGGCGGTCGTCTCCATGCGCGTGCATGGCGATGGTAAAAACGCGTAGCCAAAATTTTTTTTCGAGGGTGGCTAAGGTTGTTCTCATGCCCTCTCCCCTCCCGTTCGGAAGCAAAAAAAAAAAAAAAAGCGCGGGTGTTTGCAAGCGCCTTTAAAGGCTATGAACACGTATACAAGAAACATGATATTGCGCAATTGTAGAGAGGCCTCTAGTTTCATTTGTTTCTGTCATTTTAATTCTAACGTGCCGTTAACACACGGAAAGCTACGTTTTAGTGCTGGCCTATACTACATCCCCCCTGCCCATATTACGTCACTGCAGCGCGAAATGTGAGAATTTTTAATAGTTGTTGCATTGCTTCGGTTGAAGGATGTCGCTTTCTGTGGCAGGAATGGAGCCGAGTGAGTTACCAGCCGCTATAGCTAGTTCTTCAAAATTGAGAAAAGTTGCATTTTGTCATCACTTCGCCCTTTTGAGGTGTCTTTCATGATATTGGTGTTGATTATAGCTGTACTTATTGCAAGGTTAAGTTTTGAACTGGGTGAAAATCCGCAAACCACGCGGTGAGAATCTGCTCCCGTGATGCGAAACGTATATTTCACACACGGGCTCCTTGTGCAGACATTACACTAAACGGCGATAGTTCCACGTTATTGCCTGTTTATTTCAACTTGTGTACTATTATGAGTGTGACATCCACAATAAAATGACGTAGGCTGTATAAATGAGATTTTTTTATTTGGTTGTTCTTGTGCAAAGTGCAGTATATGAGAATTTTTTTGCATAAAAGCATTTTATACGTCCATAATGGACAATCCAGTGCAAGGCCGCTCAAGCTCATTCTGTACAGTCTACATCAAATCTGGGGACTTCTCGGCTCTATGCCTGACATGCACTTTCTGATGTACGCGGATGACATCACAGTGTGGACTGTACACCCAGACCTGACTCGGCAAACCGCGTGCCTCCAACAAGCCTTGTCTGACACGCAGAAATGGTGCGAATATGCTGGACTGACACTCTCCGTCGAAAAGACAGCTATTCTGCCTGTGGCCAGTGCTTGGGGCCGTCGCCGACTGGCGATGTCTCCAATCGCATTGCAACTCTGCGGGCGACCCGTACGCACTGCCACCTCACTTCGCGTGCTTGGATTAGAAATTTATGCGTCTGGGTCAGCGTCTATGTGGATACGTTCAGCTCGCCAAAAAGCGGGACAGATGCTCCACCTCATCCGACGCATCTCACAGAAGTCTGGTGGCTCCTGTTCCAAAATGGCCCGTCTACTGGTGCGGTCTGTACTCCAGCCTCGGCTTGTTTACCAGGCACAATTCCAACACCTGAACCAGGCGGAGTGGGCTCGACTTGAGGCAGTTAACCGAGCCGCAATGCGTGCAATTACCTGCCTCCCTAGGATAACACCGATCCCGGCTCTTCAGGCTGAAGCTCAAGTTAACACCTTGGATGAGCTTGTCCATCAGCGTCGGTCCGCCCGCATGCATAAACTCACCTTTGTTGCTGAGGCAGCGGCGTTAGGAAATTACATGGGTCGTTCACTACCCACATCTCCAGCCTGCGTCGTTACCAGGCCACCTTGGCTATACCACCAGGTGACCGACAACAGGCCACTAACGCGACTTCACAATCGATGCAACGGACATACGGATACGCTTTTCGCGGTCGCGCAAGAACTGGCGGCGGAGTCTCAACCCCAGGTGGTGCAGGCATTTGTGGATGCTGGGGCCAAGGACTACGTGGTGACGACAACACTACAATGTCCTTCCCACCCAGAGGCCTGTCAAACGTGCTTCTACGAAACACACCGCACCCTGCCGTCTATGCTGGCTGAGCTTACGGCCATCCGGGACGGCTTGCAAGCACTAACTCCTGCTCTTCATCAAGCCCCTGGAGGTACTACTATACAAATTTATACAGCCTCCACGGTGGCCATACGTGATTTACGTCGAGTGAATAACAACTCGGCTATCTCGAGGGACATTCATGACATACTGGATACGTACCCCTGCCCTCTGCGGCTCTCGTGGGTCCGGCGAAATACGCTTCCCGCTCACATTGCGGCGGATGGTGCCTGCCACACTGCATTTGTTCCACGACCATTGCCTTTACTGACATTAGATACCCCAGGACAGTTTTTACAAAAGAAAGAAGATCTTCGTCGCGCCACACGAGCTCTAATTCCACCGTGTGGAACGGACCTCCCTAGCCGACTCGCTCGCTGGGAGGAGGTCTTGCTGCGAAGACTTCGTGTTGGTGTAGCCCTCTCTCCCGCTGTTACCCGGGAGTGGCCACCACGCTACCATGCCCCGTTCGACCAGAGCTGCCCCTTTTGCACGGCTCCTGCCCAAGATGCCGACACAGAACATTTGCTGTGGACGTGCCCTTCATTGCAAGCGGCCAGAACACGACACCTTCGAGGCACAGGCCTCCACCCTGGCAGACCACCTGACCTCCATCGGTGGATATGGGGACCCCACCACCGCTCCCTTCTTGCGTTTGTTCGCGAAACGGGAGTTAACCTATACTTGTAGCATAGTATTTATGCCAACGGGCATACTGTCGCAAATAAAAAAAAAAAAAAATCTGGGGACTTACGTTATGTGTAGCGCAGGTGCTATGTTAAAAAAACGACAGGCTATGAATTATGCATACAATTAAGAAGCGTTATATCACTAGCAATCACTTCAGAAAATAGTACACTTCGGTTATCTTCGTCACTGAAATGATGCTCACAATTGTTCAAAAATTACTCCATGGAACAGATTAAAAATAAGCAAGTCAGGACCCAGGCAGACCAGTGCGCACCCGGGTGCGGGAGGGAGGACGAGGGGGGGGGGGGGGGGGGTTGGTGCGTTTGAGAGGACCTGTGGTCTGTAGCCTGTACATTTTTTTTAATTACGACATTCGTTTGTCATGCTGGGCTGATTGAGCATTGAAAGAACGATACTCGTGCTCCCAAGAAGCTTCAAAGGGGGCCAGAAACATTTCAAGGCAAAATCTACAAGAAAGGCACGTTCGTTTCCTCGCTACCAGTATGAAAGTACATCACTTCCGCACGCTGATATGATATATTAAAATTAGGTGAAACAATTGGTGCGCGCGTCGGTATGAAAAGCGTTAAGAAAAGTTCTGATAACGGGCACACCATGCGACAGCGGCTAAACTACTACTACTAAACCTGCGGCTAAAGCAAACTACTAAACCTACAGCGAAAACAAATATATTTTTAATTCTGCACATGGTTCTGGTGGTGGCTGCATGAAGCACACAGTTTGCTAAAGTCACGCGATTTTTTTGCATCACAAGAATTAATTTCCTATTAAAGGGCCTCAACCAAGAAGAAAATGCCAAGAAAGGCAAGAGGCTGTAGCCCTGTGTCTTGTAAAATAGCTTTCTTCTATAAATATCTGGGAAGTTAAAAGAGCTGAAGTAAAAGTGCATATAGTTGCTTCAATTGTGTCTGTAAATATTTTGAAAACACGTGAAAATATTTTGTAAACCTAACTATCTGCAAATTATATGGTTACCACGAACTTGTTTTACTTTCTTTTTGATGGTGCAGCATGTTGCTTGTAAAATACACGGATCAATACGTAGAATTCACATCATTCGCCCGTACGCTAACCCGAGGATTACACAAGTTTACATCTCGAAGCCTCCCTACCAAGACCGGTACCCACCACTTTCTCCAACGGGACCCTGTAATATTGCGTGGAATAGAGGTGCACCTTAGTAAACCTCCAACTTTTTTTGTTTATTTCGAAGGCTTCAACCGCCCAGGACCGTTCTACTCCGCGTAGTTCACAAAGATTGATGCAAAAATAAGCAGTTCCTCTTGGTGGACTGCTGAGAAGGAAACTGAGTACAATGTCCGCTGACCAGAAGTATGAAATATCAGATAGGTTACACATTAAGTGGCCTCAAGTGCGTTGAAAAAAATGCGTGCTCTGAAACACGGCAGCGGCACGGGCAAAATCGAATGCGCGCTGCGGCGCAGCAGACGCCGTTCTTACCGCGCCGATACCTACAGCGCCGTCACGCGGGAGGCACGCGCAAGTGAGCCAGCTTCGGGCGGCCGGTTTTCACACCTCTCATTCTAGCCACGTCCCCGGGTAGCTCTTGCAGGCGATCGCGTACTCTACGAAGACGCAGCTGCTTTTTAAGTGACCTAAACGTACTCTTTGCTATAGACGTCACCATGACATGTTTTTTAGGGCTCGGAAAGGTGAACAGAAGCAAAACAGAACCAAAACACTCCACGAGCTCCTATCAGCCACGGAGCGCAAGTCCCGTCAACGCCGCGGCGAAGCGGCGGCAGGCGGCACAGCGATCGCGAAGCTCGAGGCGTATAGAGCTAGGTGGACAGCGAGACGGTAGTACTACAGTGAACTAGAATATTGTAATAGTGGCAAAAGCGGCACAGGGAAATTGAAGCCAGAAATATTGAAATCCGCTAGGGGCGCTGCTGCGGAATACTGGACGGGGCGTAGTGTAGTGGATATAGTGTCCGCCTTCCATTCAGCATTCATGGGTTCGAATCTCGGTGTGGGACAACTTGGTTTTTTTTTTTTGCATATGCATGGGGCGCACCAACAAGATGCCTAAACCACACTTATTGTCAGTATAATATGTCCTTTTACATAGCGTAGCTGTATTACATTACGCTTTCATACATTTTTCGGTGCCCTTCGTCGCGGGCACTGCATGTCGCGGCGGCCCTATGAATTTCCGCCCCCCCTCCTCTTCCTATTTTCTCTCTCTCTCTCTCTCTCTCTATGCCCTCACATCAAGACGACATGTGGCAAAGCCAACTTTATTTGCATTTTTTTTAATGCGCGAGGCGTCAATAAAAGCGAGAATTTCATGGCTGTGCGCCTATTCAGAGGCTCCAAATGCGTTGAAGCGCGAAGCTTCCAGAAACACGTGCTTGAACCCGGCAATGGCCTAAGGAAACAAGCAGCGGTGTAACGTGTAGGAGACTGATCGAATGCATTTTTAACCGGAAGGTGGAAAGAGATCGCGAAGCAACCTTAGAGAACTTGGGGCGGTTAAAGATGATTCAGAAAATAAGAAATAATTTTAAACAGAATTAAAACACGAAACTATAAATGAAATCAATTTAAACCTTAGATAAAAACTTCGCTGTGCCGTCGATGTGCTTTTCAAGTCATGTTTTCTTAACACGGATTCGTTCATTGGCGCTCCTTCGCGCAGATATCTTGGCGCCGCTAACAAGAACGTTTTATACGATGACGGATCAAATTGTGGTGGAAGTAGGAGTCTAAGCTCTCTTTTGTTGCATCGATTTAAAAAAAATAAGTCTCGGTCGTCATAAGGATGGGCATGCCATTCTTCCATCCACCCCCGAGAAAACCAAAAATTTCGGGAAACAGAGTGACCCGTCACCCCTGCAAAACTATTCCTCCATTAGGTAGATCTCATCATGCCTTGTCTGTATTTGTCCTTGAAGAAAAAAATGCTCGTGCCTGTTATGGGATGTCACAAGAGCTCAAAAGCCTGAACGTGCGTATGCCCTGAGCCACCATTGCCGAGAAAAAGGCTGCGCGGCCCAGTGTTCCTTTTCCTCCACTTCATTTTTGTTTCAACGCTAGAATGAAGGCAGATTGGGAATGCCACAGAAAATGTTGGCTATCCCGAATGAGAGCTTGTCATACGAGGTCTTGAGGATGAATTTTCTTCCGAGCGCAACTTTGAAAAGCGAAAGCTGCTTGGGAACAGTTCAGTCAAATACTCCATATCTCTTACAATTAGGCGCCTTTGGTAGGAGAATAGGGGCATTGGCAATTAGGGAAAGCGTACAACCGTCGTATCTGCTTACGCCCCACTAAAGCAAGACTATGCAAGATTATGCAAGAGCAAGACTATGCGACTCTCAATGCCCAAAATGGAATAGCATTCTTTGCTGAGTACCTCCGCAGCCAGGACCAAGTAACCCCCTGCATTTCCACAAAAGTACAGATTTGTCAAACAAAACAACTTTACTTGTTACAATAGCGTGAATGGGGATAATTTGTCGGACAGCATTTGAAAAAACAAAAGATAAAAAAAAAATCCAATTTTCACAAACATTATCTCACAAAATCAAAAATATGCATCTTATACATTTCCTCCCACAACCGAATAATAAACTAAAAAGCCCGCAAAGAATGTCAGAAATGCTAATAAAAAATAGCGTAAATGCTCCAACTCTGCTGCACGCCTTGCACCTTCGGAAAAAGGTATTATCAGCCAGCTGTAAGGCGCTTAATAATAGTAAAATTTGCATTATAGTAAAATTTGCATTAATCTAGAAAAGAAACAAACAAAACTTAAAAATAATAAAATAAACCAACGACTTTCGCTACTCATACTTGTATTTGGCTACAAAGAACTCACACTCAACACAAGTAGCACAAGAACGCTAGGCATTAATAGACAATTCTGTGAATTTCTGCGGATGTTTTCGCTGCCAATAATCAACACAAGCATTAAATCAGTCGGTGTTTAGCCCAGAGCATTTGCTTTTATTCGTGTTCCGGGGTTTCCAAAAAAGAAAAAAAATGGCACACGCCAGGATTCGAACCCAGTGTCAACGAGTGGCAGGCGGTGACTGTATCCACTACACTATTTACCCTCTAGTAATCGATGGCAGCGCCCCTTGCGGATTTCCAGTTTTTCGGCCTCACTGCCTCCCATTGAAAATGCCCTTGCTTTTGCCACTCTTCCAATATTCTAGTTCACTCTAGTAGTACAGTGTACTAGAAGGGGCAGTGCAGCGGCCGCCGCTCCCCGCGCGACTCCCGCGACGTCGCCAGTAGCGGCGGCGCTACTGTCAACCAATCTTCCAAGCGGGCGGGCGAAGCGTGCGCGTTTCAAGGCGGAGCGCGCGCGCGCGATGCTATCGCGCGCTTCAAAATTACCGTTTGCAACAGTTTTATTTATATACTCAGCAAACTACGAAAAAAATTATATATCCCTGAGGGAGAGCCACAGCGCCCACTGAACATGCACGGCGCCGAGCGCGCTAAACTGCATCCGCCGTAATAAACGCAGTAAATTGGCAGCAACTAATAGCTCTGCAATTCTAATTCTTTCATCAAATAGAACACTCACAACGCATGCGACCCACAGTTTGTTGCATCTTTTTAAGACCAGTCTGGAGAATCCAAACACGGCGTAAATAAAAGTACGGAAGAGTTGGTGGTAAGACAGGAGGTCGTCAATTACGCACATTAGGAAGTGGGGCATCTATTCACAAAATAAAAAAGTCAGCCTTGCATAAACCCACAAAATCATTTTATTCTTAGGAGCTTCCTCTATGGAACAAAGTAACCAACACAAACACTGAAGCAGGCAAATTGAAACAAATGACAAAGTGACTACCCTATTCAAAAAGCATGTTTTATACAGGATGTTCGCTATTTTACATCAGCAAAGAATAACGAAAACGCAGCTTCTGCATAGTACTGAAATGTTAACAGCTCACAGTAAAAAATGCCCACATGCGCATACATATCACGCACAAAAAAAGATAAGAAGCAAGTTCACTGCCATTACTTGACAGCTTCAGTAGCTGCACCTGTACAGGCGCTTCATTCAATACAGCTTCTACATCCCGCATCGTAACCGCTGCCGCTTCTCCTGCATGTTTTTCTAGTACAAACGTTCTCGAGTGGGAAACACCGTCTCTTTTTACAGTAAAAAATTCTGCTATTTCTACGGTCACATCCCCTGTGCCGGCGTCCAGTAAGGAAGACGTAAAACATCCTCACTGGGCATCTCGCACCTCATGAAATGTCCAGTACTTGGGCAATACCGGTCCTCTTGCACCTGTCACAGCGGCTCCGTCCCTTAAGTCGCCGGCTTGTCAACATCAGGCTTGTCTGGAGTAATCAGTCGTGTCTTTTTTTCATCAGAAGGTCTTCTTGAGATTTCCTCTTCCTTTCGTTTCTTTTAGGAGGCAAACGTTGCTTAAATATTGAGCAACCAGTGATTTCCCTACACCCCCCTAGGGGGTGTGTAGTCCCCCCCCCCCTAGTTTTTCTGGACACCCCCCTTGAATCCCGAAATTTCACTCTTGTCAGTCCTTGTATGGACCTTTTTCAGTATCGATCTGCGCATGCGCGGGCTGCCCGTCTGCTATTCTTGGCAGTAGCCTCGGGCAAAATAAACAAAAGTGCGCCCCCCGAGCTTGCTGTTAGCGTTGCGCGTATTTATTTCCTTTTTTTCGACGGCTCGTGGCAAGTTCGTATGTGCACACAAAAAAGGCTTTCAAAGGAAAGGGGCAAAGTGGCGTTCTTTGTTTACAACCGTAATCTTTGCAGAAGCTCTTTCAGCATGTACATTTAAAATGGGCAATTTGGCGAGGCGAAGCGCTACGGAAGCTAATCCTGCCGTTTTAATAAATCTGGAGCGTACAATCGGTGCCTGATTTATAAGTGCTGCATAATTCGTGTACTACCTAAACATTGTTTCAGAACTCAAATTTCGTCACTGGCCCTGGTAACAAGTTCGAAAATGTCCTTATACGGTGAAAAATGGCGAGAAATTAAAAAAAAAACTGAATACGGACCTTTCATGGTAAAAAATGAATTTCTCTATATTTTGTTTTTTTCTTAGATTGAATAGAAAGCACCGCCTCTCAGGTATATATATATATATATATATATATATATATATATATATATATATATATATATATATATATATATATATATATATATATATATATAGAAAATGAAAGACGTACGTCACGGGGATGAGCGTTTGGTTAACAGACGTCTATTATTTAACTAGTGGGATAAAAAAAACAGGTTTTCTAGTTTATGAACCCCCCCCCCCCCCCCCTTGATTCGATGCCTGGGGAAACCCCTGTGAGCAACGTCCGGCAGAAACGTGGAAACAGCGCCCGGTGCGAGCGTCGGGGTCCCGCACCCAATGCGCACCTCCGTGCCGTTAATATGATGAACATAGTCCTTAGCAATGAAACGTTTTTCAAAGTGTAACTTTCAAACAGCGCAATACGGCGTTAGTCTCCCGTCGCGTCTATGACGGTAGCGCTCCATACGCTTTTTCTCTCCGGGTCGGCGGGCGCTTTAAACAACGACATTTTGTGCGCTTGCTTGGTTCGGGAGTACTCTGTGTTGCACCCAGGTGCGAAGCAATGATTTAGGCGTTGCTTCTGCGCCATTTGTAAGCTTTAGTAGTTACCATTCACATGCAAGACTGCGAAACGCCGCTTCTCGAGCACAATGGACGTTCATTGCACGGAAGATTGGGCGACTGCAGCGTCGCCGCTCCGTTCGCCACCAGCGGGGCCAGGCGCATGCATAGAGTTAATACTGGGCGCATGTATGCGCCGCCGCCTCCGCTCGCTGCACTGCCCCTTCTAGTACACTGTAACGGTAGGTTGACTTGCAGCCTCTTCGTTCTATCGGCGGCTGTTAAACACGCGTAGAGTTCGGAGGCGTCAGAACTTTGCGCCTGTGAAAAGAAGCGACATTTGCGGGCCGTGATGCGGGTGTTGTGGCGTGAAAGCAAGCTTGTGCATTTCTTCGTGCAATAATATGTTGAAAAGAGCCTTCTTGAGTTTGTTATTTTCTGCTCCTCCCGCAACCCGCAAATGCTTTCGGCATTGCTACAGGGTAGTAGCATGTGTTTTAGTTTGATTTCTACCTAGCTGCTTTTGTCGCGTAACATCATTTTTTTGACTGCGAATGGTTGACGCACCAACGAGGTCGTACAAGTCGGGAAGCAGCTGCGCTGAACGCAGTCGCATCATCGCTCATCGCAAGTGCGAACACCACCTCAAGGGCTCATCGCGCGACGCGTGCCGTCGCGACGAGGCAAATCGCCAGTGGGAATGTGCCTTACCACGTCTACAAAGTTTTTATTTTGAATCAAGCGGCACACCTAAGTGTCGCGGGTGACCAACCCTAGCAAAAATTCCAATAGAAATGTGTATTGGTCCAATAGAATAAATAATGTATTGGTCCTATAGGTCAGGCTATTGATTCTATTTGAGTATCTATAGGACCAATACAAAATCTATTGGTCCGATAGAGTGACATGTATTGGTCCAATAGACCAATTCGTATTGGGTCTATTGGTCCCAATAGGACCAATTGGGACCAAAAGCTATTGGAATAGTGGGACCAATAGCTATTGGTTGTATCAGCCTAATAGACCAATAGGGGATATCTATTGGTCAAATACATTGTCCAGTCCTATTGGTTTACAGGCACTAATAAATCGTAGAGCTGTTAGCTTTTTTTAGGCGGTGTGCTGCTAAGCCCATAGCGTCACTAAATAAAGGACTGGGGTGCGATCCCGGCCGCAGCGGTTGTTTTCCAGATCGAGGCGAAAGGTAAAACCGCCCGTGTGTCGATCTCGCGCTGCGGCGCTCAGTACACACTACCGCTGGTCAAAATGAATCTACTGCCCTGCAAGCAATGTTTCTGCCCGAAAAGATTCGATTCACGTTAGCTGCAAGCATTTTGCATTTAGCACGCTTCAAAAATAATGTCCCTGTAGCGCTTAAAAATTTCCTGGTAACAACGAGTTGCAGCCGCCGGCGCATAGTGGTTGCCCGCAATGCTTGCCACAAGCAAAAAACACCGCGCGTGTGATTCTGTGCCTACAGTAGTTATAGATCTTTTCGCGATCGTTAGCGGTCGCCTTCATAACCATGCATCGCCTCCAATTCATTTTTCCCATGGAGGAAGAACAATCTCGCTGTGCCGCGGGGCGGCCATATTTGTTTTGGGTGCCGATTCAACGGCCGATTCATAGGATAAGTGTCGTACTTAATATATGTTTGCAGAAAGTAAAGCCTACAAAATCAAAATTAACACCAAAATAATTAAGCCCGCATTATAAAATTGCATTATAATTTTAAGGTGAAATACATTAATTAAAACGGCTCAATAATGCTTCTCTGACAATATGAACCTGGCGGAGGTTTCGTATGCCAAACAAAGCAAAATGGCTTCTTCCACGTCCGGCGCTTCGGCACGATCCCGCGGCGCGGGCGTTCACCTCAGCGGCCAGCCACCGTGTTTGTGAATTTTAGTTCCACACATTGTATTTGTTAGTTTTAAATATTAAGCTACGAGGACATCATCTGTGGAGTACTAGAACGTAAAGACACCTTCGGCGTCGCTCGTATTCAAGGATTATTGTCTTCACGTACGGCGGGGTGACGAACGTGCACGCATTACGCAGCTCGGATTTTTGCATTTGAAGGTATGTACACATTTCTTTTCACCATGATGCTGTGGAAGCTTTTTACTTCCTGATAAAATTTCTTATTAAAAATAGCAGAGCAGGTCGACAAGCGGCGCTTTTATTTTTGGAAAAGCCACTATCGATGCAACCACGTGTGAACTGAGTACAAATGCATGTAGGACTTTGTGTTCCAATTAACGACTGTGCATATAGCGTTTTGTACAGCTGAAATTAAGTGCCGCGGGTAATGTTTCATTCAGATGGAATCGAAACGGAATGTCTATAGCTTTAGAAGCGTTCAGACCACATCGGCGTACTCACTGTTGCGCCTGAGCATCCCACCGCTGCCACCACTGTTGCGACTGTCGATCCCACCGCTGCCACCAATGTTGGGACTGGGGCCTCTCACCGCAGCCTCCAACTGTTGGGAATGACTATCCCAGGGCGGTCGCCAAGGTTGTGACTCGCATCCAGCTCGTCACCGAGGTTGGGAATCAGCCATCCCGACGCTGTCTCCGCTGTTGCGACTGGCCACCCGAGCGCAGTCACCGGTGTAGCGATGTTGCCTTGCTCCGTCCGCTATCGACGCGGCGCAGAGCCGAGCGAAGAAGTTCTCGAGCCGACGAAAACTTAAAGTAACATTTATATACAGTATTTACAGGGTAAGCAAACGTTACATCATTCGCACAAAGGCGACAGCACCCTTTTCACTCGGTGCTTCCGAAGAGACTGGTGCCGGAGAGCAGCCGCCGAGGAAAGCCGACGATGAGAGCCTCCGAGCTTCTTTTATAGCCCGGGAAGTTCGTTGTGGCCCCGAGAAGTTTGAAAAGCTCCAATCAGGGCTCTCGCTGCCTGAAGTTTGAATTCCGACGAATGGTAGCGAAGCGGTGAGTCAGCTGCGCCGCCGATGGGGAAAGGGAGAGCGATGCCGCCGCCGTCTCCGTGACCTCGCCTCCGGGCGTAGCGACATGCCCTTGTTTGGGTCGTTCTCCGCTGAGGGATTCAGCCGCGCCGCAGCGTTTCGAGATGCAGGAGCCGGCCGCGCTGCAGCGTTTCGAGATGCAGGAGTCGGCCGCGCCGCAGCGTTTCGAGATGCAGGATTCGGCCGCGCCGCAGCGACAAAGGGAGAGGCGTGACTCAGCCTCGCTGTCGGCGCGTCGCCTCGTGCAACGCCTTTGGGCCAGGCGCTCTGGCACAACAGCACCCCCGCCGCCAGACAATGCGCCGTGAAGACGAGCTGCCTCCACGTGGCTCGGATGCTGGGCGCGCTCGTTCGCCAGGCTCATCCAGGTGCACCTCCAGTGCCCCAGGAAAAGGGCGACTCCACCAGGTCCCTCTCCATGAACGGGTACCGCCTGCCAGGTCTGGATCACCGGTACCTCGCCGTGCTGCCAGGTGTGTCGACCAGTTTCGTCCGGCTCCTTCGGTCTGTCCTCAGCACCGGTTGCTCATCGTTCTGGAGCTTGCAAAGAACCGACCGACAACAGGCAACACCCAGCGCAAGCAAGCACCCTTTGTCCTCCGTCAGAACACCAGACTCTAAAGCGTGACAAACTCTCCTAGCTAGGTATCTATCCCCAAATTTTGACCCTCTACACCAAGAGGCCCATGCGGGACGTAAAACTCTTAAAAGAAGAACTCACACTAAGTGTCAACGTAACACACGACATTAAATGATAACTAAGGTTGATTACTTGAAATCACGCAGTGCGGAAATAATCAACTGAGGCAGCAAATGAGGGCAATAATTTTGCTCCCATCTACCTGCTAAGATAAAAGCTGCTCACGAAGAACGAAACGAAAGACACGGGGAGGACGAAGGCTGCCCTACTTAGAACGCCCGGCTTAGGGCGTCTGCGTTAGCGTTACCGGCTATATAGCACGCATACTTCTGCACGGCCCACACGATGCAGCCACATTCCTTTCCGGATGTACGGTTAGCCTCTTTCCTGACAAGTTAGCTTGCGACTTACAAACTGGTCGTTCCCGGCCGTTCGCCTCCTCTTGGCATAGTTCAACTTCCATGCCACGATCGCTCGATCGCACTAAATAACGAACCTTTCGAAAAGTCGGGGACCGTTAGAACTCGCTCCTCGCTCAAGGCTCGTTGCAGCGCTTAAACACGTCCTCCTTCTCTGTGCCCTTTCCACCTTAACTGGCTCTTCTGAGAGCGTCAGTCAAAGGACTAGCCAGTATGGAGTAACTTCTCCCGTAAGTTTAGCCATATCCAGTCAATCTCGAAAAAGTCCTTATCTCTGACTTGTCGTTGGTCGGCGATAGTTTACGACTGCGGCCACTTCGATTTCCGACGGTCTGTGTCGGCCGCGCTACCACAACCACCTGCCTTAGTTACGTCACTTCGACGCAACCTATGTGACACTTCGACTGATTGATTAGTAGGCCTGCTTCTTTGAGCCTGCTCAGCACGACTCGTAAGTGATCTACTTGCTCCTAACCAGCGCGTACTCTGACAGGCCACGAAACACCGATCCATTCGTTTCGACTCAAGAGGCCACACGGCGCGAGTTTGAGACGGAAACTCAACATGACGGGAAGGCCTGCCCGAACGGGGAAACGAAGAACGCAGCGTTACAACTAGCTCTTCCCCACAGGCTAGTTTCGTCATTCGAAACGCGTTCTCTTTCCCCGGTCATGTACAAGCCTCGCAAAGCTGACGCCCGTTATCGCGCGCGGAGCTGACTTCAAGGCCAACATAGCGGCCGGCACGCACGCCTCGCAACCGCGTTTCCGCTCATAGCAGAAAGCTCTCAACTCCCGCTTTCGCCCTGAGCGCCTTCGTTCCACTGGCTTGGAATGCGGGTGAAAGTGCCCCACCTTGCTTTCAAGCAAGCCATCGAGAACTGGGGACAACGGAGAGTTCGCCCCGCAACGCGCGGCCACCTGGGTTTCCCCGCCGATGGGGATGGCGCAACCCGCTTCGGCCGTCGGCGGCTCCACTAAGCTTCTGCCAGAGCTTTCGGTCCGCTCACCGCTCAGCCTTCGTTGCTCGCTCGTCTCTCGTGTCCCGTTCGCAGGCTTAGCCACCACATCGCCCGCGTTAGAGCTCGCACCCGAAGGAACGCTTTCTGTTTCCGGGGGCTCTAGCGGCTTCGTCTGGCTAGCCTCGCTGTCCAAAGTTTCCCGAGAAACCTCGCTAGCTCGCGCACTGTGCGCGACCCTGTTGGAAGCCGTCTCTAAGGCCTCCTCTGATTCTGAGCGTTCTGCCGAGATCGTTGAACCCGAGACCGACACATGAACTCGATCAGCGGACCCGTACGGCCCTCTGTCGGACGTCTCAGCAAGTGCTTTATCTCGCTCAGGCACCCCTTTGCTCTCGGTGACGGCGGTACGGTCTCTGTCAACGTCACTCGCGACGAGCTCACCGGATTTCTCTGTCGGCCCTATCGGCAGCGCTTCGACCTTGAGCTCGTCTTCGAGTAACGGCTGATCGGAAAACGGTGACAACGTACTCTCCGTGTCGCCCGGCTCCGTTTCTCCACCGAAGGGTTTCACGCAAACCGCCTCAGCCGCTGGCGGTTCGACTAGCCTACCGCGACAGTTTTCGGTCGGCTCGCAGTTCAGGCTAAGCTGCTCGGCGTCCTTTCGCGTCTCGCGCGCTGGGGAGGAGTCAACATTCTCTGAGAGCTTCCCCGCTTGCGAACTCGTAAGTGCCTTGCACTGGCCACTGCTCGCGGACTCTGCGCGCGTTTCGAAATCTTTATTTCGAAGCGGCGCCTCTGCCTCCGCGCCGTTCTCGCTCTCTTGGCTCACTTCTCTGTCCAAGAATACGAGTGCGGTCGCTTCGCGTTTGCCCTGGCACGCTCCGTCTTCCGGCCCTGACCTCTCAACAACGAACGGCGGCCGTTGGTCCTGACTTCTCGGACCGCTCGCCTGAAACGTTGGACAAGTCACGCTAGGCGCCGGCGAACCCTGCCGGAGCTCCGACTCTAGCCTCATCAACTCGAGCCACTCGAGCTGCCTTTTGGCTTCCCGTTCCTGCCTTTCAGCTTCCTCCCTCCGTTCCTGCCTTTCGGCTTGCTCTCTCCGTTTCTGTCTTTCGGCTTCCCATTTCTGCCATTCGGCTTCTTCGCGCTCACGGCGCTCTTTCTTTTCGGCTTCCTCGCGCTCCCGGCGCTCTTTCCTTTCGGCCTCCTCGCGCTCACGGCGCTCTTTCTTTTCGGCCTCCTCGCGCTCACGGCGCTCTTTGATATCATCCCTGGCCTCATTGACTTCCTCAGCCGTTACGTTCTCCTTCCGCATGATCTCAAGGATCGCATGCTTCCGTTTCGCACGGCCTAAGTCAAGGCCCAGCTCCTCGCAAATTTCGACGAGTTCCTTCACTCTAAGGTCCTCCATCGTTTGCACTGGCCTCTTGCTGCTTACCCGCTTTAGAATTCCCTTGCCGTTCCTATACTACCAAGCTACTAGTAAGGCACGCGCAAGTAATTCTCTACGCTCCTTTGTTTACCTCTCGGCACTAGCTTTGGTTTCAAAACACTCTCTAGGCTTGAAACACTCAAAGCTATACACAGTGCTTCACCCAGCCCTTCTCTAAACTACCATAACCTGTGCTAGAGAAGTCTGGTGAACTGAGAGAAAACGTCGAGCGCTTACCACACCAGGTAGTAGCCGTTGCCGGTCGATCCCGCAGCTGCCATCCAATGTTGCGCCTGAGCATCCCACCGCTGCCACCACTGTTGCGACTGTCGATCCCACCGCTGCCACCAATGTTGCGCCTGAGCATCCCACCGCTGCCACCACTGTTGCGACTGTCGATCCCACCGCTGCCACCAATGTTGGGACTGGGGCCTCTCACCGCAGCCTCCAACTGTTGGGAATGACTATCCCAGGGCGGTCGCCAAGGTTGTGACTCGCATCCAGCTCGTCACCGAGGTTGGGAATCAGCCATCCCGACGCTGTCTCCGCTGTTGCGACTGGCCACCCGAGCGCAGTCACCGGTGTAGCGATGTTGCCTTGCTCCGTCCGCTATCGACGCGGCGCAGAGCCGAGCGAAGAAGTTCTCGAGCCGACGAAAACTTAAAGTAACATTTATATACAGTATTTACAGGGTAAGCAAACGTTACATCATTCGCACAAAGGCGACAGCACCCTTTTCACTCGGTGCTTCCGAAGAGACTGGTGCCGGAGAGCAGCCGCCGAGGAAAGCCGACGATGAGAGCCTCCGAGCTTCTTTTATAGCCCGGGAAGTTCGTTGTGGCCCCGAGAAGTTTGAAAAGCTCCAATCAGGGCTCTCGCTGCCTGAAGTTTGAATTCCGACGAATGGTAGCGAAGCGGTGAGTCAGCTGCGCCGCCGATGGGGAAAGGGAGAGCGATGCCGCCGCCGTCTCCGTGACCTCGCCTCCGGGCGTAGCGACATGCCCTTGTTTGGGTCGTTCTCCGCTGAGGGATTCAGCCGCGCCGCAGCGTTTCGAGATGCAGGAGCCGGCCGCGCTGCAGCGTTTCGAGATGCAGGAGTCGGCCGCGCCGCAGCGTTTCGAGATGCAGGATTCGGCCGCGCCGCAGCGACAAAGGGAGAGGCGTGACTCAGCCTCGCTGTCGGCGCGTCGCCTCGTGCAACGCCTTTGGGCCAGGCGCTCTGGCACAACATCACGCACTGTAGTTCGTGGACGAGCGGCGTGCTGCCGTATACAGTGGTATGTTTCGCCTGGACAAAATCCTAGACACACTATTAAAATGTGCAGTTATTGCGGAAGTTCCTAATTATTGCCATACTGTTTTTGCAGGTCTTGCAGCTCTGACTCGAGGAGTATATGCACCGGAAATTCGACAGCCTGTTGGGCAATAAAGCTGCAGTCAACCAGCACTTACGGCTTTGTGGTATTTGAAGTGTAGTGGGACCACGTTGCGTTTAGAAACTTGCTGAAGCAAGTGTAGCATGGCCAAATGAATGCAGTGAACTAATCGCCTTGTCATGCATTTGGCCATATTTCAATATATGCTCCAGTGGGCCCATGATACCAATACACCTATAAGTACCAATACACCTATAGGACTAGACTAATACACCAATAGGTACCAATACACCTATAGGACTGACCAATACACCTATACACTGATACACCAATAGCTATTGGTGTCAATAACCCAATAGGCTATTGGTTTTGTCTATTGGTAATTTTTGCTATGGAAGGAAATAGGCCTATTGCAGCCTTCGCACCCAGATTCCGTCCGAAGTCAGCGGTACTTTGGTTTGCTTGCTGCAGTATCAGGATCAGAGGTTTCAGTTACACGCGTTAATTGAATATGGCGTGGGTAATTCAATTTAGATCTGTGAATTGGGTGCAGTTTAGCCGGTAGAAGTGCCGTGGTGTAGCAGCAAGAGGTTCTCGCGGAGTCTGGTGAGGTCTCAACGTATTCGAACGTCTTGTGTGCACTTGTAAGATCTTTGACATTTAAGCGCTGTAGATTTCTCTTTTTTGAGATGCTTTATTGCATGTAAAAACTTGCACTGCCGTCTTGCCAAACGAAAGGCAAAACATTCGGCGAGATATATTGTTCTCGACACAAGGTTAATATGGTTAAGATGAGGCACGAACGATTTTGTTACTTTCATTACTTCAGAATGGTTTTTTTCTTGTGCTGTTTCAAAAAAAAAAAATACAAGATGAGCTTTAATATCGGACAGCAGGATCCTTGCTATTGTAGTACATTGCCTGCGAAAGAACTTGGAACACTGACGTCACCGCCGGCAGGTATTTTCCCGTTATGCAGTGCTTCCTTGTGTCAAGGACACTGTCCAGACCTACGGCCGGAAAAGTGCAGCCATTGCTCCGTTAACTCTCTATAATGCAAGCTAGACGTAGGCTCGCAGCGCTGCTTATTTGTGTATGCATGTCGTGAATGAATGGCGACCCAACTCTGGTAACTCGGTGAAAACAAGTTCATAATTTCGTTGCGTCAGTTTTTCAAAACGATTGTACACAGCAGCGAACCGAAGCTTGTTGGCGTTTAATAACAGAAATAAATGAGTGGACTTACTGGCTCGCTGTGAGCTGGCTATTTAATGCAACCAAGCTTGTTGGTTACCTTGGTAACGAGGTCACCACCCGGTGATATTTTTCATCATCCTGAACATTGCAAGCAAAGATAACGCGGCTTATCTATGATGAAAACTGTACAGATTTATATTTGTCGTTGTGTGTGAAGTACAAGGCATGGTTTTGAGGAAGGGAACAATGCAAATTTTTCTTGCTAAAATGTTGGGCGCATTACTCAGTACTAGTCAGAGTAGTGAAGAGTGTGCATGTGTCTTCCCTGGATGGGTTGTGGGGTTCGTTACCCTGCTTGAAGAAGTGAGGGGTGGAGTTGTGCTCTTACTCGTCTTGCTTTGCTCCTCGTGTGATGATGGCACCGTGGACCATTACTGTCCTTGGTAAGGAGGGATGCCGTGCTTCCCACTCCCCATTTTCCTCATCCTGACAGGGATTGTCCCACTTCTTGCTAGCCTGAAGACGTGGAGCAGGATGATTCCTACAGCACAGGACGTGGTTCCTTACACACAGCAACCCTGTTTAATGCTTCCAGCACATGGAGCCACATTACTCCCAAGGATGTTATGGCGGGGCGACTTTTTCGTTTTAGCTGCTGTTTTCTTCGTGCTTATTGTACGCGAAGAAGCCTTTGTATGCTTTACGTATGGTTTCTTGTGGTCCGGGCTGTTTACCCAAAGGCAGCTGCTTCATTTAGTGTGAGGTATTGACACGTGCTGATGGAGAAGTAAAGGTTGTTTTGTAGGGGTTTTCTGTGGAACAACGGTGTGCTTTTTGTCACTTGGCAGCTATTGCAGTGGCCATATCATGGAAGTGGCCTAGAGTGAGGGAGTTTCAACTTGTCAACTGCACTGTTGCCTGTCATAAAGACAACGAACCTTTTTCCAGTACCGGTCCTAGCAGCCGCCATGGCGAACTAAGCAGTCAGGGCAGGAAAGATCTCACTGTCAAAAAACTTCTGCACTAAACACCTTTGTTGCCCTATCCTAGAGAATTGTGTTTTCTGTCTGGGCACTTTAACCGTGCGACATGCGATTAAAACCCTCGATTTTCTTTTTTCCCACTTTGCTCTTGAGCTTTGCGACATATCAGGGCCAAATATCTTTTGATGCACTTAAGTAACCCTTGTTGTTTGCAAGTTCTGGTTATTGTGTGCTGGCAAACTCGGGCAGCAGCACCTCCCTCGATTAAAATGCCTCAAGTAGCATTGTATTGTAGGTACCCCTGCTGATGATGTATGATGGGACATTTTGCATCACCTAAAAATGGAAGGAGGGAAAGTAAATTGACTTCTTTAATTATTTAATTCTGAGCAAGCAAAGCATCGTACCTTTGTAGTCTAACAAAAGTCGGAACAACTTTCAGTAGTGTGGTCTTTCAGTTAAGGGTCATTCGGTCTTTTGTGTCCCTTTAAAGGTCAACTGCTTTGATAATTTCGACCTCTTGAAAACCCTATTTCTGCATAGTCTGCCTAAAAATACTGCGAGATACGAAGTATGGCAGCTGCAGTATGCGCATGCACGGCTCAAATGACCAGCAAAAATCGGCAATTTTGAAAGCGAATTGAGAAGAGCGCGGCCATTATGGTCAGGCTTAAAGGAGCACCGACACGAAAATTTTATGTTACACTTTTATTGCTTTTATCGATGCTTAATGGTCTGGTGAACCTGAAACAGCACTTTAAATACTTCAGCGCGCTATAGTTAATTACCGTAATTACCCGATTCTAACGCGCCCCCGATTCTAACGCGCACCCGATTTTCCTGGCAAAAAAAAACGAAAGAACTTTAGAAAAATTTAGATAAATTAGATCCAATTGAACTATGTTCTTTGCGTCGCAGGCCGCTCATATTTCAGCCAGGGTATTCTGTTGAGTGAAGGAAGTGAACTGTGCAATAATATTAACGCCGAAAATTGGTGTCAGTGCTCCTTTAAGTGGCGTTGCTGCCGGTGGGTGAGCGGCTGGCCAGTGGTTGCATGCATTGGCTTTGCACGTGCAACAGACCTTGGGGAAGTGCGCCCAGCCGCACTGGCTAGCCGGAGGACCAAGCACCCAACCGGCCGGCATGCCACTTCCACTTCATAGCTCTTTGCACGATCTGCTGTCAGCTGCATTCTTGTCTGCGAAAGAGCTGTTTTAAACGCTGGTCCTTGATTAACAAGGCATTTTATGGGGCTACCAGTGATGTCGCAGTTGATTTGTTGGTATGTACTGTATGTTCAAAATAATTTGGCAGAGGTGAAATAGGAGCGCCGTTGGCCTTTGAGGTAAGTCTGTTACTTTGGCTACAGGTTTGTAGCTCAAATACTATTGAACATCGTAACTTGACATCTTGCGCACATAATGGTGATACCTTAGAACTTAATGTTCTGCGTTTTCTTTTTTTTTACTGAAACATTGCGTGCACTTTCAGTTACTGGGCGTCAAATTTCGGGCAAAGCTCTAGATTCAATCCTCAGATTAAATAATGTGCTTGTGTTTTGTCAAAGCAGCTAAAAATGACAAAAATCGAGTATAGAAAGGACAGTAGCGCGTCCTGCTTTTCTTATCCCCTGTTTCCCCAAGAAATGTACCAACTCGCACAGACAGGAGACTTGCTATATTCAATTTGGCTTTTTTTACGCAGCAACTGATATCATGCTAATTTAATTTAGCATACACTTAAAATGTCACTGGCTTTGTTTTGTTCCTAAACATGGATTTGCATATGCACCATTCACGTTCGTAGGCTAGCTGCCAATAAAGGGGGGGTGGCGGGGTGAGGAGCTGAATAATGGAGGGCTTTACCTCAGCAGCAGTAGTGCTCATAGTTATTGTGATTGTCTCCGTGGTGACATACAGGTGTCTGTCAAGGTATCTAGAAGGCCAGCGATGCATAAATTATCTCTAGAAGGCTGCTGCAATATCTGAAGATGCTAATTCCTGCATGTAGCTTGGTTGCGTGGTGCCTTGTAAGCATGTTTTTTGCAGAAAAAAAATGTGGTGCTGGTGCTGTTTAGAGCCATGGAGTCATGGGTGTGGCCCATGTGGCTTTTAAAAGGAGTGGGAAGGGGGCTGTCCAAAAGGACTTTGCGGTGGCCCCCTTAGATGATGACCGATAATAGATAGCACTCGTATTGCACTAATGAATTGGCTCCTTCCTGCCTGTTTTGGTATACCGTGACTGCGGACAGTGCAGCTCTCGTTGGTGTGGCCTTCCAGTTAGCAGATGAAGTGTGGCTTCCCATTTGACATCTCTTTTTGGTCTGAATCCAGACTAACATACTGCAACATTTTTCTCACATTATCGCTGCAAGTGAAGTCGTGTGGTGAAAACTACTTTGTACTCATACCTGGGGAAAACGTACACCACTCCAATATGTTGCAGCACTTTTTGTAAGATGACGTCCTTTTGTAATGAAGAAAAGGGGAGAAATGCCTTGTCAGATTATTGTTGATAGCAGGCTGACAGATAACCACAGACATCCCCCCTCCTCTTTTTTTGTTTTGTCCCCATACTTGGTGTGGTTTGCAAAAGCGCTACACTACAGTGGGAAATATGCTTGTCTTAAAGGGGCCAAGAAGACAAAATGTAGCTTTGGTTCATTTGAAAGATTGCCTCGCTAGAATAACACTGACACCACTTTTAATGTAAGCTTTGCTTAAATTATATATAGAATGAGGAAAACAGAATAGGCGGGCAGCTCACCAGCTACTTTCCTGCACGAGAAGTATGATGCTTACGGAATGTTTTGTTGGCTGAGGCCAACAAAATTCACCGCAAATTAAATAGGGATTATAAACTTGTAAAATGTGCTGTTCGTGCTTAAAGTTAGTGTATATTTTTTTATAGCAGTAAGAATGCTGGGGCAAACAGTGGAAGTTACGAACATGTGTAGCTCTGTGCCCCCATCGGGCACGCCGGCTTGTCTGACATGACACTGGCCAACTGGCATAAGCGACACTGACACTTGGGTTACCCTGTTTGTCGATTCATACCCAATGTTTCATGAAACGATTACTATTATCAACCATAATAAAAATGCAGTAGGTATACAAGTCCGGTCAGAAGCACAGTGCAAACAGCAGTCCTGTAGTGGTATCGGATTTTGTGATTAAAACAAAATTGACCGTAAAATGCCGATTTGACGCACACAATGAGCAGGTGGTTTGCTCGGAACAGTCCTTTATTATGTTAGCAGCAATGTTGCAACCCCCTCTACACCATGAGCCCAAATGAACGGTTAAGTGATTCCTGGCATTGTGCATGTCCAAGTTCATTTGCTCCTAAAATTCCGCTTCACTTCACAGGTAAAGAACTTGACCTTTAGTACGTGGGGGCCCCCTGAATTTGGTTCCAGCTTTGAAATCTAGGGATGGTGCAGGTTAGTCACTTCATAAGCTCCTAAAAGGGATGTTAGACCCGCTAGAACTTAGCTTCTACAGATATTCATCTGCAAAAAAAAAATTGTGCCTTTGGTTGGCAGCAGTCTTTCAGGGACTAGAAGCTAATGTGGCACAAGGGCCATGCATAAACAGGGGGACAAACATACTTGCCTAATCTTTGTTACAAATAATGTGTAGCGGAGGCAAGCTATTACAGTGTTTCCAAGGAGCATTTGTTGTTGGCTGCACCGCTCATAGCATTGTAGGTCATAATTGATGCATGCTCATTCATTTTCCAGCATCAGCTGTGTTCAGTATAATGCTCATTGAAGGTGTGTGTGTGTGTGTGTGTGTGTGTGTGTGTGTGTGTGTGTGTGTGTGTGTGTGTGTGTGTGAGTGAGTGAGTGAGTGAGTGAGTGAGAGAGAGAGAGAGAGTGAGTGAGTGAGTGAGTGAAAGTATACTGCATTCAAAGAGTGGTATCGGTAGGTTTAAAGCAGTGCTCAAAATTTGTGAGCAGTGTAGCAAATAGGGTCATGGCAGTATAGTGAGTACAGGGGTGGGAGTGGGCTTGAGCGTTTCGGAGCAGCTCAGAGAGCAGGAATAAAGCTGTTTTGGAGCAGATTTGGAGCAAGAAAACGCGAGTTTTGGAGCAGTGCACGTTTATTTTAGAGCAGATTTCCCAAGTCAAATGTCATTTATTTGCAATTTTTTATTCCTGCAAACAAACAAAAAAAAAACAAAAGTTCTAAATGTTTTTTTCAAGGGTTACACCGTTCGAAACCAGTAATTAAGTTGGAATCCAGGGTCACTGGCAATAATGATCTTGTGAAACGTGTACAGGAATTACAGATTAAATTCACAGACACTTGTTTGCAGAAACAATGACTTGGAAAATCGATGAAGACGGAATAACCTTGTAATACATAGATTGCTGGAACCACATGATGAGAAACCTGAGCAGCTACCTTCTTCGGTCGGGAACCCGATGTCAACGAAACTCGATATTCAATGTGACGACATCAAACGGTGTCATCGCCTCCGAACACCCAGAAGCGAAAAACCAAGACCACGTATTATCAAGCTACTTGACTTTCGAACCAAAGCCGACATCTTAACCAAGGCTAGCAAACTTAAAGGAGCGGATGTCTACATTAACGAAGATTTATCAGCCAGGGTACGACAAATCCGCAGAAACTATGGCAACATTCTGCTGACTTAATAAGAGTAGCCGGCAAAATAAACCTACAGTAAATCAGTTGATAATTGACAGTGTTGAAACTTCTAGTACTCACATTCCCCGCAGCAATTATTGACTTTCCGGCAAATAACGTAAATTAGTGCTTTTGAATGTTAATGCCCGCAGTTTGCTGAATAAGAATGTAGATTACAATTGGCTTATCCAGACATATGCGCCATCATTAATTTGTCACTGAGACATGGCTGAACAATACAATTTCAGAGTTTATACCCCTGGTTGCTCTGTGCGACGAAAAGACAGAGTGGACAGCCGTGGGGGCTGTGTATCCCTATTATTAATAAAAGAGCAACATTAAGTTCTACCTGTTCCAGAGTCAGAATCTGTATGATGAAAATTCAGCATTGGGAAGGGGGGGGGGAATACTCGTATTAGGTGCAATATACCGTCCTCCCAGCACAGACCACATTGTTTTTTCTGCTATTAGCAAATATATTTTGAAAACCCGGATTCACAGATTTAAAATTGTATGTTGACTGGAATTAACTTTTACCCACTGGTCGCGATAGGGCACTCTGTGTATGGTTGATCGATCTTGTTTTGTCTTTTGATCTCTCGCAAGTAGGCAGTGTTCCTACACATGGAAATGCCATTTTAGACCTTTTATTCTTAAATGAGCCCGTACAGCAGAATGGATTTTAATGTGAAACCGTAGATGTGTCTGACCTCAAGGCAGTTCTTCTTAGCTTGAATGTTGTGTGTGAGCCTAAATTCCCGACAAACGATAAAAGGTTTAGATTTTACCCAGGCAGACAATACTATTCTTGCAGCTCTAGCATCTTATTTTGATGATTTCTTTTTAAATAGCAACCCATGTCATGTGGACTTATTAGTTGAGATGTTTTCTAAGATTGTTGAACGCTGCATACAGAAATACGTCTTAAACAAGTGCCCAAAACGAAACCCTCAGCATCCGTGGCTAAACAGAGAAATTATTCAGCTTACTCGGCGCATAAAGCGATTTCAAAGGCATCGAAAAACGTTTGCAAACAACCAAAATTTACCAAACTCTCTAAAAATGGAGCGAAAGGAAAAAAATGCATGGTGCTCGTAAATTCTACTATGGAACTTCGTTAACGACCTGTATGAAAAATGGCCAATCTAAATTCTGCGAAACGCTAACTTCTGCAGGCATGGCATCATCCTTGCTTATTGTGAACGGACAGCCCTCTTTGAATTCCTTAACTATCTCGGAAGCCTTCAGTGGCTATTTCAAATCGGTCTTCAGTATTGATGATGGTACCAGTCCTGCTTTCGGCCTTGACAGTGCATTGCTTGCATTCCCAGAATTACAGATTAGTTATGCCGGAGTTGCTAATCTACTACCGAATATCGACACAATTAAACGTTCTGGAACTGATAACATCCCCAACACATTTTTAAAACGCTACGCTGATTGGAATGCTACAGAGTTAGCTATCATTTCCTAGAGATTCCTCGAAACAGGAATTGTAACCCAGATTTGCAAAAATGCGAAAGTTGTTCTGGTATTTAAATCTGGGGACAAGCAAGTAATTTCAAGCTATCAACCTATTTCGTTAATCTGCCCATGCTGTAAAATTCTAGAGCACATTATCCACAAACATGCCGCATATTTAACTGAAAACATCCTCCTCTCCTGAAGTCGGCATGCTTTCGCGCAGGCTTTTCGACAGCCACGCAGTTACTTGAGTTTATGCATGACATTTTGCTTCGACTTCAAGCGACCGTGGTAGGTGGATGCCATTTTTATTGGCTACTTGAAGGCTTTTGATACTGCTTGCCACAAAATACTTTTCCTCAAGCTGAATCCCTTTTTGCATGGCACTCACAATGATTAGTTATCTTGGCCCTCAGATTGCCTAAATTTAAGGCGGCAGTTTGTCGCATTTAGCAGTTCACAGTCGTCATCACTCCCTGTCACGTAGGGTGTGCCGCAGGGCTCGATTCTTAATTTATGTGAACAGCGATTATGTTGATATTGCAAAAACACACCAGTCAAACTCCGTCTGTACACTGACGACTGTGTCCTCTATATTCTTGTATCGGTAACCCCAGGGATCAAATAGAGTTAAATGTTTCTGCTTCTTTTTGTACCTAGAGCTCAACGTGGCAAATGGCACTTAACCTTGACAAAACAGTATGCATGACATTCGCAAACAAGAAGCGCCCCCTACGTTTGTCGTATGGCCAGAACATGAAGCATGTTCAATCAAGTACCTTCGTGTCACATTCAATCAACGAAATCAAGTACCTTAGTGTCACATTCTCACGGAACCTAAATTAGCATAAACTAGTCTGCTTGAAAGCGCTTCGGAAACTGGGCTACTTGAAGCAGTGTTAAAAGATGCAACTCGTGAATGCAAGCTAACCACATACAAATCCCTGATAGGGCCTGTAGTTGCATACGCCTCCGTGGTCTGACCACCTCATTGCGCATGCGACATAGCACAACTGGAACGTGTTCACAAAAAAGCAGCAAGATATCACCGTTATGACCAGCATTTTTCGCCTTCGTCCCACGCTATTTGTCTATCACTCAAATTGCTCGAACACAAACGTATGTGAACATATCGGCACTTTACACAAAATAGTGAACAACTCCGGGGCAAGCACTCGCAGGTCAAACCCCCTGAACAGCACGCCCTTTACACCATTTTTATAGATTGTTTTTTAAGTTTTCATTTTTTTCCTTTCACCGTGGGATTATGGAATAACCTGGATGCTTCTCTTCCAAAACTTTCTACCAATGTTTTTTTGAATGAACTACTTAACCATGTGTTCTGTTTATACTGTAATCACTGTTATGGACCCACTTCTGCAATGTCTCAAACTGGGAGACATTTGCATATACCGTAATTACCCGAATCTAACGCGCACCTTTTTTCCGGAAAAATAGGCCGAAAAATCGCATGCGCGTTAGAATCGGATACGAAACCGAAACTGCCGAAACAGTGGAAATTTCGTCCCACCCATCACCATCGCCATCTCAAGATGGTGCCAAAGCCTTTAGCAGCAATTTTTCGAACGCAGGAAGCATAGGCGCATAAGCTTTTCTATCGGCGTTTACAGAAATCTTCAAATCGTTCCACTTGCGCGCTTGATAACAGCAATGGCAGCAGCAGCTGTCACGCGTTCAAAACGAGCGGTCGGCTGAAGCGTGCGCCTCAGGAGAAGCTCGCAGGATGGGCGTGCGAGGCGTGGGCCACAATCCCATCACCATGGTTGAACGTCCGTTAGGAAGTGTGGCATCACGAACGCTCTTGACGGCACTGAGGACAAGATAATGCGGTCAGCGGAAAGCGACGAGGAGTGAGATGAGTGAGATTACTTCGGGAAATAAATCGCCCATTTCTCTCGCATTCGTTTGTCTGGCTCACAAAGTTCCGTGGCGTTATACTCGGAGGTGCAAGTTTTTTCGTTTTTTTTTGCCAGGAAAATGGGGTGTGCGTTAGAATCGAGGGCGCGTTGGAATTGGGTAAATACGGTAATAAAAATAAATAAATAAAAGTTTAAATACTGAGCTGACCACTTTTCCAATGAGAAAGCATTACAGCCATGGGCGTCTTCAGGATTTATCTTTAGGAGAGCAAACGCATTGCATCGAGGGAGGAAAGGGAGGGATGAAGGGAGCAAGTGCTGGTGTGGTTTAAGGGGGGAAGGGGGAGGGGAGCCTTTGGCATCCCCAGGCCGATGCCCACGATTACAGCTGACAGAGCTATAACTAAGAAACACTACAGATAAGCGATGTTTTGATTCGCTACATTTTACAATACTTCAAACAAAATAATGTTCGTGATATTACAACACCATCAGAGCCATAAGAAACAATCCAGAGAAGACCAAAAATAGGCAAAATGGTCCCTTTTAGATCTAAGCTCCTATAAGTTTAACTTTTTCTTCACCAAATGACACTTCAAATTAACCAAACTTCCAATCAAACAAAAGCATAATAACAGCATTGTTATTAGATTGCAACGTGTCTCCCCTCTAAATTCCGCTCAGAATCACTACTTCCGTCCCCAAGGTGAGCATGCGAGTTGCCATGGTAGTTGAGGCTTATCTCCAAAATCAAAGCCTGAAGCGTTCACCACACAAATTCTTCACATGGCACTGTGCACAAAAAAAAAAGAAAAAAAGAGAAAGGCTTGGAACCTAAAAAAAAAGCGATGTATACGCTGTAGAGAGTCTGAACTGGCCTGCCGCATTATCAACTGTGCGCTGACTTAGTTGTGATAGCACAGACATCAGTGCAGAACACAGCGCTGTTCTTGCGCTTTCAAGCGCAAGATTGAATTTTAGAAAGGATAGTCACCTCGATACTTTTTACTTGAAATAACTTCCAATTAACTGATTAACTGGCTTTTAGCTTTGCATTATTGAGTGATTCCTTTCATGGATTGCATGTAAAATTGCCGGCACCTCCACATCACTTCCAGTTAACTGAAAATTCCAATTAAGCAACTTCGAATTATCAAAAGTCATGGGGAAAGCTGATTTTGAGGAACTGAGTTGCTCAGTTACAGCTTTTTTTTTCTTTCACTTGCAATGCACTGAGGCAGGTGTTGGGGAATGCAAGAAGGACAAGCTGCCCAAGAGCGAGCAGTGTAAAATGCACACTGCTTTTTACCATTCAAACACAGTGCAACACAATTGAACATGACAGTAGCATGTACAGGTTCGATGGAGGCAAACTTAAAATATGTTTGAGCTCCAATAACTGGGCTGTTTACAAAGAAAGCAATAAACGCTGCACATATGGGTTTCAAGTAACTATGGGGTTATACTGTCCAGCATTTATACTGTCCACATGAAAACATGGAAAAAAAATGCCTGGGGTAATTTTCAGTTATGCACAAACTGCTGCCAAATTAACAAAATAGGTCGAAATAAATTAATGAGCTGTTGCTCGCTAAAGCTGCTCAAATGAAGTGTGCACCTTTATGGCAGCTAAAGTGCCACCTTTTGTCATTTCTGCTGAGGACAAGTGAATTCAGGTTGAAGCAGATGGTGGCCAGACGGGCCATGTAGGCAATTGTACTGACAGTCGCTGACTTTGGCTGCTGGTTGCCGTGTGTATATGCTGGCATTGAAAAGGGACGGTGGCTTTCATGCTTATAAATGTCAATCTTTTTACTCCACACATGAATGAAATAGGCACTGAAGCAAAGCTGACTCTGCTTGGGGTGGTGAGGCATTGTACTGTATTACTGCAGCACAATGCCCCCATTATTCTTAGCTCGCCGAAATCTCTGCTCTGTTTTAGGTGTGCAGTAGCGGAAGTTTGTGTCTCATCAAAAGCGTGTGTTTAGCTCAAGTTCCCACACGCATTTCTATCTTCATGCCCCCAACCTTACTGGTTCCCCACTCCAGGAAGTTGCTGAGACAGTCTCTGCCAATCCGGTTCCACCATTCATGATTTGCGACCTCGCCAATCTCAGTGGGGAAAAGGGTCTGAGGTGGCAATACCTGTTTTCACGTTTTGAAATGCCAGAAGCAAGTGCTGCTGCTGTGAGTGGTATATTTGTATTTGCTTATACAAAGCAATTCGGTTTTTACAATGTGGTGTTCCTTTAACTAAAAGGTGTGAATCGGGGGGGGGGGTTGTAGTTTGAGGACAACAGTATCATTTGCATGTGCCGATCTTGCTCTCATCGATATGCTGCCCTGTATGAGATAGTAGCCCCACGCACTATTGCATTCAATGTGAATTTTTTCCATTTTTTCCCCTCTTACTCTCTTTCTATGCTGCTGCTAATGTCATTTGCCAAACCTTTGGTAAAGATTGTTTTCACAAGGGGTGGTAAACCTTGTTCCCATAGCACAGTGGACAGCACACCTGCTGGTAGTCACACCTGCTGGTAGTCACTGTTGTCCAATGTGGGGAGGGTACATTATTGCCAGAGCGGTCTTTTGCTCAAAGGAGTGGCCATGTGATCAGCACTGTTAGTGCACGTGGCAGTTAATAACCCCCGAGAAGTTGCACTGAGGGCAGTCGCCGTAAAAGGTATGCTGAAAATGTCTACCGCGTGATTCCCGCTGAGCCTAGCTGAGCATTTTTGTTCTGGTCCCACAGCTGGCGCTCCTGTTGTGGGTGAAAAGTGTAGAATTTGCTGATTGCAGCTAAATTTCTTGTTAAATTTGCCTAAGAAGCTTGTTTTGGCACTGTGTGCATAGATAGCATCTGAAGGGGTTTGAGCACATGCGTAGTTAACATTTTGCCCTTGATGGTAATGCTGGGTAGCGAATTCATACCCTATTAATTGGTTGCAGCAGTGGTAGAGTACAAGCGAGTGCATAATTTTTCAATATAGTACCCCCACTTTTAAGTGCACTTGCTGGAGCGTTTCACAGCTGTATATTTAACATATGATAAAAAAAGTTCTTGCTATGCGCCGGTGGGTGCACTGCTGCTTGTACGTGTCGGCCTGCAGAAAGCTACGATTAGGAATCGCAAGTGTCTGTTCTCAAAAACACATGCAGGAGGAAGGAACTGAACAGTAAATGCTGCACATTACAGAGAGGGGGATGCTGGGACTTTGTAATGTCTTAAGGGGTCATACATTCAATCTGGCACTTGCACTTTTCCTTGCTGTTTACGGTAATGGATGGGGAAGAATAAGAATTGCTGGTTGAGCGCAAATAATTTCTGAATTGCTCGTTCTACGGCTCGCCTGCCTGCCGCAGGACGAATCAGTGCAAGGACTACTACGAGGTGCTGGGCGTGAGTCGGGATGTGGACGAGGAGCTCCTCAAGAAGCAGTATCGCAAGCTGGCGCTGCAGGTTCACCCCGACAAGAACAAGGCCCCCGGGGCGTGGGACGCCTTCAAGGCCATCGGCAATGCCTACGCCGTCCTCAGTGACCCCGAGAAGCGCAGGCTGTACGACCTGAATGGCAACCGGCCCTCACAGCAGCACAGCTACCCGGGAGACAGCTACGACTACAGCCGAGGCTTCAAAGTTGAGTCCTGGCACTTTTGCTTTCGAGGAGTAGGGGGCGAGCAGCTGTGGCAGGTTGCCCCGTCCAGGGAGTCCAGGCGTCAAACCTTCTGACTTGGTGGGTCACTGGCTGATTACGCTGGATTTGAAGCATCAGGCTGCAAATTGTGGTTTGAATTTGGGGGTGTGAGTTGGAAATTTGCGAGTACCATGTAGTAGTTCCTGGAATGAAGAGTGAATCCAAGGGGCAAAAAAATTGGCGAAGCTTGTAGTAAGTCACGCAAGGCTTGAACCGTAAGGAAGCTGGAGGATTTCTTTGTATGTAAGCACTGAAGGACACACCACTACGCATTGCATTAGGTTTGACATTGTTTATTTACATGTTCCGTCATGACTTTTTACTGTGGTAGTAGCAGTCATCGTCACACCCATCAACATCGTCGTCTTCCTCATGCGTGACTGGCGGGCCCGGATCGCTTTGTCTGCAGGCTTTCACGTTTCTCTTAAAGTGGAACGCGTCAGCACGCACTAGGACTGGCGCAGCCGGCTTCGCGAACTGGGTGTCTGTAGCATGAGCTGTCTTGTGCTCTCCCTTTGAGGCGCAGACGCAAGTGAATGGTTTTCTTAGTATTCTTTTGCAAGCGCCACGTGCAAGCCTGGACGACGCCAGGCGCTCCTCGTAAAGTGCGTGCATACATGAACAGTAAATGGTGGGAGTAACTATGACTTGAGGTTTTCTGATGACGCAGCACACTGCACACAGTGTGGCCAGCAACAACAGCTTCCATGTTGAAAAGGCCAATGGTCAAATTGGTTGCTCTACACCCATGGGAACATTTTCACTCAAGAGTCTCAGCCGTGGTGCGTGTGGGCTCTGTGGGGACGTTTCTGACCTATTAGTGACAGTGTTGGCCTCATTCTCAGCATTTGTGATTGTTGTCAGGGTGGCAGTTCTGTCTGGCCTTGGGAGGTTTTACTTTATCTCTTCGAGAGTTTGTACTGCCACCCATGGGTGTCCTTGGCGAGAAGAGAGGGTCCTGCTAAGACTGCAGATAAAATGGAATGGTCTGAAGCCAGGGGTACTGATTCCTTAGTTATATTCTCTAGCTTGTGCGTCACATTATGTACAATGGCAGAAACAAAATGTAACGTCCCCCTGAAAGCACAGCTGCCAAGTGCGAAAATTTTAGAAACTCTGTGCTAGATCGGCAATTGGCTAATGTAATTATTTTGTGACCTAGAGTTCACTCCGAATTCTTGTATTTGACTATTTGGTGATTCATGGTGACAAAACAGGCTCAGTTATCTGCTGAGGTGTATGTTCCAATTTCTAGTCACCTGCCAATCTGTGGAACTGCAAATAGTTCGCTAATAGTGGGTCGTCCTCATCATTCAGCCTTGGCCTGTTCGGGGGGTGCAGTCCACCATTTGTGTTCCACAAGTATTCTAGACACCCTCTGTTCAAAGGGGGCCTCGCACTGAGGCTTTTCCATTATCAGTGTCGGACTCCCCGAGAAGCAATCGGGCATTCTTTTTTCACACATATTTCTATGGCGTAGAGAATCCTCAGACTACCCACGGTCTATCCACGGTCATTCCGAGACTGTAAATCAAAGAACCCCCCTGCCGAGGGATTGCTTGAGGCTGATTAATTAGAGAAGCCTGGTGTTTGCCGTATTACAAAATTTGCAGAGCAATTTCGCTACTGAGATCATTCAAAATTTTCAAAATTTTAAAAATTGCTACCATTACTGGGAACAAAAGTTGCTTTGTTGCCAACATTACAAAGCCAAAACATTGCATCTACTCATAAAACGAGCTTGAGTAGAAAAAACGTGACCACTACCTAATATGCAGGCATGTGCCTACAAAGGCTAGCTTTGCAATGTAATAAAGATTTGCCCGGTTCCTATCATTTTACAGTTACAATTACCTCAGTGGAAATGTTATGTGGGTATTTAGAACTATGGACCCTTGCCATACAAACTACGCACAGCCATTTTGTTGCACGATATCCGCAAATAGGTTAAAAAAAATGTGGTTGCGGTTTCTGCGGGCTTTCCTCCTCCAGTCATGAAATGACGCCATGTTAAGAAGCCAATCACAACTCCGCCCCGTCTGCGCAACATGGCTGTGTTGAGCGGGCTTGCAAAGAGTCGGACACTGCGACAACATCAGCAGCACACCATGATGAAATTCACACGCAACTAAATGGGCGATGTCAGACCTCTGATACGACTGATCAACATGGCCCAGTTCCTAGTAACAACTCCTGCGTCGTACCCCGGCAAGTGGTGCGGGCACAAATAACCATGTCTAACGTAAATTTGGTATTTGTAAATTGTTTTTCCTGTTTCATTTCGGTCTGAACTGTCGTTATACTTGCAGATATTCTTGCTGAAGTTTGCTCTAACTCATGTAGGCGTTAATGTGAGTGAGGCAAGCACAAACTGTCCGGCAAAATAAGTTACCAATAGCTTAAAATGGGAATTTACTGCATGAACACATTTATAAAAGGAAGTTCTAGTTGCCAGAAGTTCAAATCAACCCATCTTTCACTTGCCAAGCTAGATAATATTAAGCTACAAATAGTTATGTTGCATATTGTGGAGCTTTACCTTCACGCAGTTTGATTGATTAGCTGCGAGAAATAATGCTGTTAATGTTGTTTAGTCAGTTGAATATGGCAGCCTATGGCTTACTGCAGAAGCGTTCAACAGTAAGTTAGCAGTTAAAGCTCTGGGTGAATTTGAATTTATAAAACTAGACGGGAGTGCCTGGCTACATATACGAACCAGATTTGATGCCACATCTGTCGAGTGGGGATGCTCTACACCTGTGGCCTGGTGGCTAAGGTATGAGCCACCCATGCAGGCTGGCCCAGAAACTTGCAAGTTTGAATAGCACATAAGGAAAGTTTCTTTTTTTTCCTCTTTCTTTCTTTCTTTCTTTCTTTCTTTCTTTCTTTCTTTTTTTGCAAGTTATTATGTGTTGTCTATCACAACAAAGGTAGTATCCCAGAGTAAATTCAATAAAAGGAATGCAAGTTCAAGCCGGAAAACTGTGAGAAAACAGCTTGTAGGTCCGAATTCTGCTACAATGATTGCCAAACAGCCGAAGTAGTCGTGCCGCTGGTCGCATGGATAGAAAACTGCGTATGGCAGTAAGGGATGTGTTATTTTTGTAAGATACATAGTTTACAGCTTTACAAAGTAATATACACAAAGGGCGTTTAACTCTCATATGTTTCTAACGTGATGTCACTGCTAGTTGCTCTGGCGACCGACAGTGTCGCTTGGTCTTGAGATGCGCCTCAAAACGAGCATTTTAAAGATGTCTAGTAAACTCTAGAAAAAAAGCAATGAACTGCTAAAATATTTCAGATTGATGTTCTTGAAAGGTTGTTCAGGCAGATAAAATTAGGCTAAGGCAGATTCACGGCCTCTTTAAAATAGTTCAGGATTGCCCCTGACCAGTGAACAGAATGTTAAAAGTGTGACGTTACGACCACAGCCAACCAAGTTCTAATCCTGCCCGCTGGTTCTGCCATGTGCCCTTGATTGTTCGGTCTCC
Source organism: Haemaphysalis longicornis (assembly GCF_048455015.1). Classification (NCBI taxonomy): domain Eukaryota; kingdom Metazoa; phylum Arthropoda; class Arachnida; order Ixodida; family Ixodidae; genus Haemaphysalis; species Haemaphysalis longicornis. The sequence goes on along the minus strand of NW_027526233.1, from coordinate 68,329,560 downwards.
TAAAACCTTTTAGAGCCATAGCTTTAAAAATGGCATGTGTTCTACACTATGCCACCACTGTGTGTTTTGGATGTGCTGTGCATGCCAGCATAGGGTATCACGGCTGTGCCTGTGCTTGTGCCTGTGCTTGTGCCTGGCTCTCTGAGCAGCCAAAACAGGCTGCCCACTTGTGTGAGGAGTTTCAATGGTGAGCCAGTTCTTGTAGCAGGAAGAAGCCTCACAGGGCTTGTTTTCCTTTGGCCCTAGTCAGGGGAAAGTGGAAAGCCATTTGCATGAAATCATTATGGTTGACAAAAGCTATTTCTAGCAGTCAGTTTGTGCTTCTTAGTGGCTTCACATTAAAGGAGTCCACAATGCCTCTTTGAAAAGCTTTTTGCCTCGCAGTAGCCTTTTGTTTCACTTATCTGTAGTTTGGATGCTTGTACATGCGTGTTAATGCACCCTTTTCTTTCTTTCTTCCAAGAGACATATCTCCGGAGGAGCTTTTCAACATGTTCTTGTAGGGGTGTGCGAATATTCGAAACTTCGAATATTCGATTCGAATTTTTCGGTATTAGATTCGATTCGAACGACACTTTTATGGTTCGAAATATTCGAACCACCCAAAACTAAAAAAAAATAAACTCAGAGCGTGTCTCTGGAGCAAAGTCGCGAAGTGTATACACGCGAACGGTACGTGCTTTCGCAGAGTGTATTGGTGTTTATTCGTAGTTACAGTGGCCTCTCGATGATATGATTCCTGGGGTGCGAATTTCGGGATGATACGAATTTCCGAAAAGTCCCGGCGAAATTGCATTGTTTGCAATGGGAAAAATTTCGGCTGTTACGAACGGACCTGGGCGGCCTGGCGGAAGATACGAACGAACCGGCGAGGCACACGACTGCCGAACGAGCAACCGACGGCTCTCGCTTCCCTGTTTGTCACTTTTTCTCCAGAAACGGCCAGGCTGTTGTTTTCTGCTCGCGAAAACGCTCTGCGCACGCCCAACGCGCGCCGACACCGCCGGGAAACCACCCCCACGCTGCGCGCGGCGCGGCCGGCGGAGTCAACATGGCGTCGGCTCCAGCCGCGAAGTGGCGCGGGCGCTCGAGCGACCGTTTCTAACCACTCTTTAAAATGCGGCTCAAGGGAGACACGAAGTTGCTTGTGCGGTAAAGGAGCTGATAATGCATGTGAAAACGGTACTATAAAACATCATCCGCGCCGCTAGAAAGCGCCCGTAAAATATTTGCTGAGGTGCTAAGCCTAACCATCTCCGGCGGAGCCAAGCCGGCTGTCTCGATCTCATCGCAAGTAGTCAGGCTCCTCCATTCTGCCGCGCGCGTCGTGCGTCATTTTCTGACGGAGGTAGGTGCTACCGCGGGCACGAAATCGTCGATGGGGGCGTGAAAATACAGCGCTCGCAGAGCCGAGGTGAGCGAATCGCGTGCAAAAACGCACCATGCGGTTCACGCTTGACTGTTGCGGCGTGTAGCGAGCTTGGGCACAGCGAGTGAGGAGACGAGCGCGAAGCTTTACGTGCTCCAGAAAGGACTGCTTTGCGACATGAGGGTTAAAAAAAGCAGAAAAAATCACGAATTTCTTCATGCGAAAGTAAGAGAAGAAATAAACGAAAACTTTTTTCAGCGCTCAATTTTTTGGTCTGTGTTAATTCATACGAATTTCGGATGATACGAATATTTTTCGCGGTCCCGCGAGATTAGTATCATGGAGATTTTACTGTATCAGCGCGCGGCAATGTGCACAGGCTCGGGCATGCCAGCCACTAGTGTCTCAAGTGAGCGGCTGCTTTCGGTATCTGGTGGAGTCGTGACGAACAGGAGGTTGTCACTGCTCCCCGAACATGTCAAGCAGTTAACCTTTCTCCATGTTAACATTTAAGTGAGTGCAGACCTTAACCTGTTGAGTGCAATGGTATTGTGTAATTTCTAATTTTACTTTGTATGATTTGTTGTGCAATAAAGTTGCAGTTTTTGTGTCTCTAGATGGTGAAAATTTTAATTTTACAAAAAACAATAAGTATTCGTATTCGAAAAATATTCGATTCGATTCGAACTTTATTTTTATTATTCGAATTCGCTTCGAAATAAAAAATTCATATTCGCACACCCCTAGTTCTTTGGCAATGCCTTTTCAAGTCAGCTCAATTCTGTCTTCAGCATTGTGTGCTATAAAACTTGGGTACCTTTTTATTTGGGCTACTAACTCGATTTGAATGCACTCATGACTGTAACGTTCAGCTGATTTATTTATCTAGAGTGCCCCTTACCATCAGTTGCAAGACGTTCATCATTGTCAATAGCCCAGAGTGTTTCATCGTCAGTGCTATTCACTCCATTCGAAATGCCACGCCTTGCACACCTTTACAAATAAAATTGCACATGAGACCTCCGACATTTGTTTATTAAAGGGACACTGAAGTGATTTGTAAACATTGTGGGATTACGTGCGTAAATTGTAGTCAAAACATGGCCTAGTGACTACAGACTGCGACTTATATTTTTTAGAAAATCAATTCGAAAGTGCTGTCCTCCTCTCTGCATCCTCCTTGCCGATTTCCTAGGACGTTTCATATGACGTTACTTGAGATGGCATGGCTTGACTGCGATGTGCACGGCTCGCTGACCCTCCGACTGAGTCAGTCGACCAGCCGCCGGTGGGTCGCCACAATTCGTTCGCTGAGTTGTAACTAAGCCACGACGCAATTTGTGCCTGGAAGAACATGCCTTTAGTTTGTTATTAGACTGTATCAAGCTTAATAAAGTCTATGAAGTCCAAGTAACTATACACACACGACACTTCGTTGAACGGCGTGCTAGTAATAAATCTAAGGCCAATTAAAAGTGGAAGAAGAGTGGAAGAAGTGGAAGAAGAGCAAAGTTAATATAGGCAGGGGGGAATTAAAGTCAACCGAAACTTTTATCATACAGCATAAAACCAAGGAATGGGAAGCACTTTTTGCTGGGTGTACTAGCACAGCGTTCACCAGTTCGACTACGCATTTCGATCGCTTATCTGCCTAAGGAATGCAGTCGCTAGAGATGAGATATTCGTGGGAATTTTGGGGACGCTTACTGCGTGAGTGTTATTCTAGAAATAGTCACCTAAGCTGCTGGGAATGCATAATCCCCCCAAATCGCAAGTTCGAATTCCTGATAGTGCTTTTTTTTGAAGTTTGTTTTAGTTTTTGGGCAATTTTTTCTATGCAGAATTCCCCATTTTGCACTGCAACCTTCATTGCTCCACAAGCGAGTTCACAGAATGCGTTGAGACCGACGCTGACACGCTGTCGGGTTGTCGTTGGCGTCGTGCTGACATAAGCACCCACTGCTTGCGGGCACAGTGCCAAATCAGCCAACTCTCGGCCTGGTGCGAACACGCCTCTTACTACTCAGGCATGAGCCCAGCAAGCTCCAAAGGTGGGGGTAAAGTGCCTTGCATTTGAGCATTTCCGGTAACGTGGAAAGCGTTCAGTCACTGCGTATGCCTCAGCTAGTGATTCTTACGATTCTAAGCTGTGCCGGCAGCAGAGGTCGGCGGACTCACTCATGAGTCCACTTACTCGGACTCATTTGGGCTCAAACTCGCGCGAGTTTGTGTGGCATTGTGAGTTTGAGCCCAAGTGATCCCAAGTGAATTGGAGCCCGACCGAGTTTGAGTACCCTGAACCGGAATGAGTTCTGAGTTTTGCGTTCTGAGTCCATTTTGAGCTCTGAGTCCATTTTGAGCTCTGAGCATGAATGAGTTCTGAGTTTCGTGGTCAGTGTAAGTTTGAGTTTAGGGGAGCATTGATCAGTTTCTCAGCAATGTACCTGGTTGAGCACAAGAGAGGTGATTCCAAAAATACAGTTGAGTGAGTAGAGCCGGTCCAACTATGCCTAGGTGTGCTAATGATCATAGTTGTTATACAGTTCATAATTTGTATAATGCACTAGGGCGATGTGATTTTTTTTTCAAGCAGTCCATTTTTTCCAGCGAGATACGATTGGGCTAGGGCTGCAGCCCCAAAGATTATGCATGTGTGTTTGTATGTCGTCAGTTACCTGCGTTGCTTCAATTGCATGATGCTGCACAAGTATTTGCATCAGCTAGGAGGCAGCTATAGTTCGCTGTTACGTTTCGTGCGTCGCTTTGGGCTCAGAATTTAGGTTACGTGCGGGTGCCGCACCATCAGCACTTGCTCTCTACCATGTTTTAGTGGTTGGGCGTGTGACTGATAATCAGCTGGTGAGATGATAAAAAATGCTTATCTTGCCTTTTCCTCTTGATGGATCCTGAAAGAAGGTGGGAGAGGGTGGTGGGAAAGCACACGACGCGCTGGTGGTTTGCCTGCTTCTGTTAACGGTTAATGATATGCTAGAGGTGAGCACTGGAGGGAGGAGGGGACGGGGCCGTCCCCTCCGCTGTTTCAAATGCCAACTGAAACGTCCAGGCGACACCCGTTTAGATTGCCTCGGTTAAATTTGCACCCTTAAAACTTTTCGTTTGACACCACAACTCCTTTTGTGCTACCATTTTATCACCTGCACTGAAGTTGTGTAGTTTAACTACTCCTAACCTGTACTGATCAGCGGGATGCCCTTTTTATTTGCGCCATATGATTTTCTTTGAGACCTTTAATTTGATCAACCCCACACACCCTAGCCGCATTTCTTTTATGACTCACCATGACTGTCTCATGAGAATAACGAGGAAGCAATTTTTTTATGTTCCACGTGATTCCTCTCAAGACTTTCAATTTGATACCCCATATGCCCCAGCTTTAATCTTGATTTTTAACTCAATGTAGGACTCACCATGACTATGTCATGATTATCACCAGCAAGCAGTTTTTATTTGTCCCATGGGATCTCTTTCATCAAGACCTTCAATTTGATACCCCACATGCCCCAGCGGCACATCACTTTGAATTTTAACTCAATCTATGACTCGCCATGACGGTGTCATGATCATAACCAGGAAGTAATTTCTTATTTGTTCCACATGAATCCACACATTGAGACCTTCAATTTGATACTTTGCTCATCCTGGAGGGATCATTTTGAATTTTAACCCATTCTGTGGCTAGCCATGACGCTCATGAAAGCTAAACAGGCGTCGCCAGGACTTTATTTTCTGGGGGGAAAAGAAGAAAACAAGATGTGCGTATCATGACTAAAATCATGGCAAGTTGCAAGCGGTTGCACATTTAAACAACACGGAAACATGCGTGTTGCACATGTGTACAGCATGACATATCCGGTCCATTTTTGCGATTTTTGCACGTGTGGCACTGTTGACCGGCGCCAGCAGCGACACCTGTCCCAGGTCGAGCCCCTATAGATGGTATTCACTGAAAAGTAGATGGTATTCACTGAATTTCTTCACTTGGCAATGGCAACACTAGAAACAGCCATGTCCGTCCGTACCCCTTTGGCACTGTCATGGCGCGGCTTGCGCCACTGCGCCCGTGCCTCGCACTATAAAAAAGCGAACACCGGCGTGCGTCGTGTGCCCCGTTTCAACCCGATTCTCACCGGTGGTGTCAACAGATGTGTTATTAATCGCGCTCACATTGGAGTTGAGGCGTTACTTTGCGCTCGGTGGGGGACAGTTTGGAACATCATACACGTCGTGGGTTTACCACGGGCAAGTACCGCCATCTTGCGGAGCCCGACGTAACCAGTGACAGCGCACACACATGGCTACCTGCACGTGTGCCACGCCAGTGAATACAATTCATAGTCAAGCAAGCATGCAAACAAAAACAAAGCCACTCCCATGAACGCCTAGAGCTTCGCAGACTTGTGGGAACAGTTGGCTTTGCCACAAAGCATTTTTGGGGGATGCAGAACACGAACAGACGGGATACTAACCATAAATGGCTTCGATGTGAATGAACTGAGCGCACATCACCTTGCTGAATGTCCTTTGTTTCTGCCCCGTGTACTAGCACACGTTCGAGCCTGAATCAAGGGTTTGGTATCCAATACATACTTAAATTGGCTTGTGTAAGTGGTGCTAGACCTCTTAGTCTTGCAAGTATAGCTGTATTAAATCTGCAGCGGAAATTATTTGCGACCGCACTGGAGTTGCAAGATCGTGTCTTTCTTACCAAATGCGAGAATTTGAGCACACAAGTTTGCGCCCGTACGTTTCATGAACCCACGTGAATTTTCCAAACTCTGAATCCATGTAATTCTGAGTTCACCTAAGCCCGTATGAGTTTTGAGTCCATTTGAGATCTAAGCCGGAGTGAGTTCTGATTCGGAACTCACTTGGGCTCAGAATGAGTCCCTTTGAGTTCCGAGTCCATTTTGAAATCTGAGCAAGAGTGAGTTCAGACTCAAAACTCACCCAGGCTCAGAACTCAAAATGGACTCAAAACTTCTGAGTCCATTTTTGACAAAAGTTTTGAGCCCAAATGGGTTCCGAGTCCATTTGAGTTCCCAGTTAGTTTTGAGTCTTAGGAGCACTGACAAGTGGGCTAGTTGGTATGGAGACGTAGTGACTAAAAGCTCAGAAACAGCCCTTTTAGTCACTATGTGCTCGTCCTGTGTAGTTCCTCTTTGTCCTGCGTTTTTCTGCGCTTTTAGTCAACACGTTTTAAGTTCATTTTGAGTTCTAAGTCATATGAGCACCGACAAGTGGGCTAGTTGGTATGGAGACATAGTGACTAGAAGTGCAGAAGAAGCACTTTTAGTTACTATGTGCTCGTCCTGTGTAGTTCCTCTTTGTCCTGCGTTTTTCTGCGCTTCTATTTGCCAAGTTTTGAGTTCATTTTGAGTTTTGAGTTCACTTTGAGTTTTCAGTTCATTTTGAGTTTTGAGTCCATTTTGAGTTTTGAGCCTGAGTGAGTTCTGAGTTCATTTTGAGTTCTGAACCAGAGTGAGTTCTGAGTTTTGCACTTGCTGTAAGTTTGAGTGAGTGCGGATGCGTTGCTCAGCAATGAGTCTGAGTTTGAGTAAGTGGTAATGTCAAAATAAATTTATAGTGAGTTTAAGTGAGCCAGGCCACCTTCACCGAGGTATGGCTGGCAGGCCTATCTGATGCATTTTACAGCTGACATGGCAGAGGTGCGGTACACTGATTCCATAGTTATCGAGAATGCCCAGCCAATGATAATGTCTGATGACAAGCATATGGTCTCACAGAAACAAAACCGAAACTGGTTTGAATTTCAATCTTGGACATTGTCCAATCACATCGCGTCTCAAATGCGCTTTACTGCTGTTAGTTGTTGCTGCGGCCGCAAATGTATCATGGTACTTTTTCTTCTTTCCAGCTTTGTAAATTAAAACACTGCTTTATAGGCTGAATAAATGCTGAAAAGTATGTTTATTTTAACCAGTCTATTTAATGAAAACAAAAACAGAAGTTTGACAAATTCACTTCAGTGTTCCTTTAAAGGACCCCCCACAACACTTTTGTTTTTACAGGTACTTTCCAGACACTGTCTGTTCTTCGCATCACGCAGAGATAGACTGAAAAGGAATCTTAAGATCGTGAAGAAATAGTTTTTCAATTTTTAAATTTACAAATGCAAGCAAATGGAGCTCTGCCCTCATCTAGGAAACCAGAGGGCCAGTGCTCGCATTGCCACTCGCCTCGGTGATGTCATATTGCAAAACCAGTGAGGGTGGCAAAAAATGAGACGTCTAGGAAGTTTTAAGCCTTTGGTGGTCTGACCTGGGAAGCTCCTTTATTCACTTCTTGACGGCATCCAGCGGCACCACGCCGGCAAGTAGAAGAGTAACCAAACGAGACCGTCGAAGTGACGCGCCTGCCATTGCTTAAATGTGTGCTGCTAGGGTTCTTTGTCTGTCATACCCTTCAAGCTATTTTTGGTCAACATGGCTGCCGTTCATAAATGAGGGCTACCTTGAAGTTGTGTGCTGAGTGCTGCTTTTGTTCAAAATGGGAAGCTAATGTCAGCGCTGCCTTGCTACTGAGGTTTTATGTGAACATCACTTCTGGGTTTGCATACCCTGGTAAAAAAAACTTACAAAACACTCACTGCAAAAAAAAAAAAGTGGTATAGGAATCACCGGCCTTCAAAACATAAGTCGCACGCATAACCACTCTACCAATTTGGCATGCAGCTCTGCGAGGTTACTGTTTGTTTGTTGTCATTTAAATATGACTCTCTTTTTCTAACTTGTGGAGGGGTATTGGGTGGCATTTGTAGCGTTATTTTTTAGCCATTCCTGGTTCAAGTTGCACGGAATGGTGTGTGGTGGCTATACCTGGCTTCCCATTTTCCTACTTTGCATTAAAAATGCCGTGCCCGAGAGTTAAGTATCTGTTTTACCTATATCTATATAAATAACTTGTAGTTTGTCTTCAGTGTTCATATAATTCTTCAAAATCTGCATTAAAATTGGCGTGATTGTCATTCTGACACTGCAGTTTTTAAACACTTGTTTGCCTTCATTTCTTCAAAAAATTTTGCCCCTTTCTACCAGCAGGCAATGTTCATGTGCGAAGAGGCCCACGATTTCAGCATCAAAGGGTGCATCATGGCCACGCCTCAACAGAGGTGCATGCGGATGTAAGATAGAATTTTCGTTCATATTATGTGTATTGTTTGTCTGCTGATTCCACTGTCCTTATTTTGCATGAGTGGTCTGCGCTGCGGGTATGGGGGGCCAATAGTTTTGCCGTGCTCAGTTAACTAAAGGTCATTGTATTATATTTGAGGGTCCTACTGAGGCTGTGCTTTCCTACGAATTGTAAAGGCCTTCTCTTTTTGTGCAAGAAAATGGGTACAGGAGCACATTACGGGTGCAGCACCTGGTTGCACTCAGGTTTTTTGCATCGCATCTAGAGCGCAATCAGGAAGGAATGTAGAGCCTCGCAGCAAGGTTTTTACGGTGAACTGCCGACTGTGTTATCTTGGCCAGTTGAAGCCCAGCTTTCACTGGGAGCTGAAAACAGACTCGCAACACCTTGGATCCTGAAGGTTTTTGCTAATTTTATACGATAATAGGCAGGTACAGTAAAACCTCATTACAAGAGACACTCAAGGGAACCAAAAAAGATGTGTCTTGTAACCAAGGTCTCTTGTATGCAATGTTGCTAACATGGCGAGCATAGGAAAACCAACCAAACCGCCTTCATTCAGATGTCTCTTATAACCAAGTGTCTCTTGTAACAGTGTCTCTTGTAACGAGGTTTTACTGTACTGAGGCTGCTGCAGGTTTACAACATTGTGCGGTATCAGCTGGATTGCAGAAGTGAGCTTTTGGCCAGAGTGTGCACTAATGATCATTTCTTCTGAAATAATTACTTTTGAAAGATAGTACGTTAGCAGTGAGTTCAGATGCTTGAGTTAGAAATGTCATGGGCCTGTAATCCCTCTAACTTCGGTGTGTTAAAATATGCGCCTGTATGACATGCAGATCAATTAAAGTTGGACGAAGTGATAGCAACGTCCATAGTCAGATGGGACAGAAACAAGCTACTATTTTGTGTTGGAACAACAGTGTAATTTGGGGGGTTCAAAAAATCTGTCCCCCCCCTAAATAGGGTACATAATATTATCCGGTAATGAACTATCCTAAAACGAGTTCGTGCAGTAACAGCATGTGGCTTCAAGCAAGCTGGAAAGCGTTTTCGCATAGGGATGTCAGAGCTAGCAACAGCTGTTGTGCTTTATGTTCCGCGCAGCACTTATTATGCACTTAAGTGCCCACTCCTAAGATTTCATGGTGCCATTGTCCCTTGTTGTAAACAAGCGAACGAAGGGGACACCAAATATAAATGAGATCGAACGAGCAGGAAAGCAGATGAGGAAAGTATCCTCGCCAAAGTGAAAGGGGGAGGGCGGTATGCCGGGACAGCGCGAGACATTCTCTCCGGCAGCGATACGCTACGAGATATCCGAGAGAACGAAGAGGCCACCAAAGATCGAGTGAGCAGGGAAGTGGAGTGTGAAAGTATGACGGAAGGCGCCAGACATGGTCCCCTGGGGCAGTGACCATGTGTCGTGCATGGGGGTGGGGGAGTGGGGGGGGATGGCGTGTATACTCTGCAGACACCGCCAGAATATACCTCGTGCCTGCGTGTGTTTCCTGATGCGGAGATCGCTTCGTGAGACGCAGCAGCTATGCGGCGTTACCCAGAAGACTGCAGTGTGCCCTGTGCACAAATTTTGCATTAGGGAGTATCCTAATCGTCCGTAATTTTTTTCCTTTCTTCGGTTCCTTCTGTTCTTCTTCTGTTTCTTTCTTTCGTCTTTTTTTTCTTTTATATCAACAGTTATGGTTTGCCCAGAAGCTTCTCAAAAGGTACTAATAAATGGTCATGTTGGGAGGGCCACTTATGCGGAGAAATGTTTGGACCAAGTTTTTCCCACTTGCACTATACATGGATGAATATTTTTTAAACGAAGCTTGTGTGGTTAGGGTGTTTTGTTTTTGACTTCCAAGAACAAAAACCCCAATGGCTTCACGGGTTGAAGAGTAAGGCATTGGAAAACGAACGTCTCAGTATGTGCGCTGTTAAAACACGGTCGCCACCAGTCTCATGGCATTCAAAACGTGATTTGGACCTCACGCTTATACATTTCCTCACTTAGATATGCACCTTGAGTAGATAATAACTTAATAATAGACACCATTTGCAAGATCACAACTTGACTTAGATTTCAAGCTTATTGTCTCATCACTTGGATATGCATTTTGAAAGATTATCAATCTTGAAACAGGTGCATGTTATAAGACCAATAGAGTCAAAATAAAAGTGTATGTGTGTATGTATATGTGTACCTTAGAGATAACCGTTTTCAACACTGAAGACAAAAAAATTGCTCATACCTTTTACCTAAGTTCTGTGTCACCTAATTGATCCACCTGCACAGAGTGGAATGGCTCATGATTCTTTTCCCCATTTTAATGTTTGAAATTTCATAATTATATTTAGGCCCGTACTTTATGAGGGTGTTTGCACTAGTACTCCTTTTTGTAGAGAAATGCTGAGGAAAAAAAATCAATTGTTTGGGATGCTTCCCGATTTATGAGAGTGTTCTCTCCGCATGTGTTGGTAAAAAAAAATTCCATGGATGGAGCTCCAAATGTGCACTGCAGTAAGCTTGTACAAAGTTTCTGTATCGAATGAGCCTTCTAGCTGTTGAAACGTCATGGTGCGATTTGCAGCATTTGCTGCAAAGACATCAGTAATATCTTTCAAATTGTCTTTGTCAGGGATCGTTCAATTGTTGAGTTGTACAGGCGGCCTCCACTGCCATGGTATAACTGTAAGCTTGTAAGTTGCTAAGCTTGCCTTGCGTCTTGCACGTACCTTCAAAGTATGTTTTCATGCGCTCCAAGCTGAAAGCACCTAATTAACATACCCATATGGCCTTGTAAGACCGAAGTCCAGCTTTCTATCTTGTTGCTTTTTTTCTTTAATTTGTATTTTGATTATTTGTGCTCCTCGGAATTTGTTGAGAGGCGTATGTGAGTGTACTGCACGAGAAAATGCAGGTAAAGCCTCTTTTTTGTTTTTCCTGTGAAAGGCCAGTGAGTGACTGGTGAACATCGAATGCTCATGGTATTAAGTGCATTTAGCCGCGGGTAGTGTGTGCCACATCTATCGGGGATGCTGAGTCCCGTCTTCTCCTCCTCCTCCTCTCTTTACAGAGTAGCTACATTATGCTGCTGCAGATGATGCCCATCATAGTGCTGGTGGGGATGTCGCTCATGTCCAGCTTCCTCGTCTCGGATCCGCCTTACAGCCTCGTCAGGACAGCGTCAGTCCCACCTTCACTCTCTTCCCACCCGAAGCGTGTTTGGTTGACAGCCCCTCTTGGGGTATTATTTCTCAGAAGAGGGGCTAGTTTCCGCAATGTGCGTGCTAGTTTGTTTACCCTGCCATTGGGTCCTTGCCTGAAATGGTTGCAGTCGCGATTAAACCGTTAGTGGTCTACTCACTAAGTGGGTGAGCATTGCATATTATTATAACCAAATGTACATGGATGTCAGCGTTGGTGTAAGAAGCTGCCTGCACTGCAGGAACGGCATTTCTTATTGCATCTTATACGCTTTTATGAAGTGTCTCATTCTTGGAGTTCTCAGCATTTCGAGAGGAATCTCTGTTTCAGTCGGTGTGGTGGCTTTGGCAGCACCCCTAGTGAACGAGTAGAAAGGAATATTTAACTGAGCTGGTTGGTAGATTTCACCTGGGCCCGTGCATGCTGTATGGCAGTGAACTGCGTTTTAAACACAGTGCCTGCATTACAGGGGTGGAACTGCTGCGCCAATTGCGCCATTTTGCGCCAATTTGCCCTGCTGCGCCAAGCTGCGCAGAAACGGCAATTTGTGCGATTATTGTCCATTGAGAGCATACAACGCCAAATTTAGCCGAGTCTTGTCGCCGTCCGGGCAACACTGAGCGCTGGCTTTCCGGAGCGCCGGATTCCCCGTCGATCACCCGTTTAAAAGGGAACGGCAACAGTATATCTATCATATCTATCTATCATAATAGACGCAGCCGCATCTACACCGCATCCATAGCCACGGCAGTTTAGTGCACTCGTGGTTCCCTCGTGGAGTTTATCGCAACGTTGTTATCGCCGCGGCTTTCCCGGAAAGCTGTCACCAGCATGAGTAAAAGTACTTTGAACAGTTATCTAGTGTTATAACCTGAGGCATGGCCTCTGGAATTTGCAGCTGCTCGAAGTAAGACGAACGACCCCTTCGCACATCCTTCGCACAGTAGTTTTTGGTGATTGAAGTCTAATTTTTTGGGAGCTGCACGAACCGAGAACTGCGAAGCCGCTGCGCGCGTAGGCTATTGTACGATACTGAGTGCATGCGCACGCTCCTCTAGTGTTGCGGCGGCCGCTATCACCAGGCCTCTCAAGCTTGGACGTGCCCTGGTTTCCCTATAGGCGGCGTAAAAATCGACGCCCCACGTGACTAACCTACAGCGCAGTTTTCGACCATCAAGTCCACCAGACGGCGCAAGTGAAAGGTTACTTTTGGTATAGAATACAAAACATTCATTCCGTGACTCAAAGAGCCCACACAGTTCGCTTAAAATTTGTTATTTAAAAATAATAATAACAAGTTCCGCATGAAACATCCGTTGAGCAAAAATGTACGCAACGTTTGACGAACAGCCGACTGGTGCACCACCTCGTTTCTGAATTCGCAACCACAAAGCCGCCAATTCAAATTGAAACCGCTGCAACGGCCCACCGTTTTTATGTGCGCGGAGCACTGGTTTCGGGACTGTTATTGCTGTTATGTGCTTTTGCGTCCATCAGTTGTTGAGAGGACTGGCAAAACACGGGAATTGAGTGCTTGTGGAGTGACAAATGCGGGAAATTCCGCATCGGAAGACAGCTGTCGAGGCTAGAATATTTGATTCTTCCAACAGAAGGTGAGCGTTTTGAGACGGTGCAAACGAAAAGACGGTGCAAGACGGTGCAAGACACCGCTAGAAAGACGGTGCAAACGAAACCGTTGTCACCGTCAATACCTCATTTGTGCCCTTCGTTCGAAATCTTAGCGTAAGTGAACGAGTTGTTATGGCAAAAAAAAATGTTGTCACGAAAGCGACGTACGATTGCAGCGATCGAAGTGAAATGATGTCCTGGCCTCTGTAAACTTGCCGATGTCAATAAACGATTTGTTCTCACTTGCTGCTCACTGTGGTCTGTGCCAGTCGAGGCCATCTGGTCACCTGGCGTAACATCACTTCACTAGCGCGGCGCAAGTAAACACGCGGCCAGCGTGCCAGCCAGGAACCAGAAGGATCAGCCACGGCCGGACTCCACGCTCCTTTCGCGCGCGGGAGGAGGAGAGTCGAGTCTGGCCGTGGAGCAGCGATACAGTGGCTAGTTCTAGCCACTGTAGCAGCGAGCCGGCGGCCGCCGTGCGAGGGCAGCCATGTTATTAAGGAGCTCAAGCGGCCTGTGCAAAAAGCATCCGCCGTGTTTACAGCGCCATCAAGCGGGCGTGCTCGGTAGTTCACGACGCCGCCACTATGCTTTTTCTGGCACTACAGGCAAAGCTAGACCTTTGCTTCTCTAAAATCCCCCCTGTTCTGTGGTTGTGTCGGTGCGAACTGCAAGCGGCGGCATAGGGCGATCGCAGATCGGAGGTCCCGCAGTCGTTTTCCGTCATTCGTTTTAGAACTGTGCGGAACCGCCGCTGCTGTTCATTCCTCTCTGTTAAGTGTCGTAAATGCGATGAGCCTTTAGTGTTTAATTTCACCGTCCTCGGCAGATAGCCTGTGCTGTGTGTTTACGCCGAGACGCAAGGGAAACCCGAGCCGACGGCGCGCAGCCGGCGGCTCGGCCCGCCCGACGAAGGAATTACGAGGGCGCGACCCGGGGAGGGGAAGCGAAAAATAAAGGCACTCTCAGACTGAACGCCAGACGTGTCAGCTGTATGTTTCTCGCGCTCCGCGAACACTACATGGTGGCAGCGTACGTTCGAACCTGCTACGAAGGCACCGATGGAGGGGTAGCAATCCCAGGAAGGAAAAATGGCCATGTCCAGTTTTCAATGCAAGCCTCCAGAGGAATTTACTTTCGCAAGCCCAAGTGAGTGGCCGCAATGGAAGCGGCGTTTTGAACGTTTTCGCATCGTTAGTGGCCTCGCCTCGAAATGCGCGGTGGAACAAGTCTACGCATTGGTCTACTTTATGGGCGACAAGGCAGAAGACATCTTTGCCTCATTCAAGTTGACAGAGAAACAGAAGAACAGCTACAACGATGTTTTGCAGGCGTTCGAGAACCACTTCGTAGTTCGAACGAAAGAACGAAACGAAAGAGCGAACGAAAGAGCGACATTCTTCAGAAGAGAACAGCGGGAAGGAGAAGGTGTCGAAGAGTTCGTCACTGAGCTACACCGACTGGCCAAGTTGTGCAGTTTCGGAGAACTGCATGACGAGATGATCCGGCACCGGATAGTAGTGGGCATCAGGGACCGCAAGCTGTCTGAACGAATGCAGCTGGATGCGGAGCTGACCCTCGAAAAGGCCACCAACATGGCGCGACAGTCTGAAGTCGTAAAAGAACAAGCTGCTACGCTCCACTGAGACAAGGAAGGAAACGTGGACAGAGTCGGCCAGACTCGTAAAATGACTGTACCTCCGAGAAATCGGAAGGGGTCTGCAACACGAGACAAGAAGCCGCCTGAATCCGAAGCAAAGCAGTGTATGTTCTGTGGCTACTCCCAGCACACTACAGGGAAGTGCCCTGCACAAACCGCGACGTGCAACAAGTGCCGCAAAAAGGGACATTTTGCCCGTGTCTGCAAAGGAGGAGTATCAGTCCGCGAGATCGTCAGTAGCAACGATGAATTTCTCGGAGCCGTCTCATCCAGCTGCGACGACAAGTGGATGGCTACTGTGGACATCAATGGGTCGCCCGTCACCTTCAAAGTGGACACTGGAGCTGATGTGACTGTGATTCCTGTGAAAACGTACCGGAGATATTTCAGGGATCTTCATCTCCAGCAGCCAGACAAGGTTTTGAAGGGACCCAATGAGCGACAACTTCCTGTTTCCGGCATGATAACGGCAGACATGTCATACCGCGACACGTCGATGAAAGGAAGCATCTACGTTGTGGATGGTCTTCAGATGCCTCTCCTGTCAAGGAAAGCTAGCGAAGAACTAGGCATTGTAAAACGTCTTGATCAAGTCCTCATTCAGAAAAGCGAAGCTGTCAACCCACAGGGTGAGTTTTCCAAGCTGTTCTCCGGTCTTGGTAAAATTAAGCTCGCATACAAGATCAAGCTTAAAGAAGATGCTGTACCGTTAGCGTTGACCACTCCTCAAAAAGTTGCCATACCATTAATGTCGAAGGCCAAAGCAAAACTTCAAGAGATGGTTCAGCTTGATGTTATCGAGCCAGTTGAGGAGCCAACAGAATGGTGTTCTGGAATGGTCATTGTTCAGAAACCTGACGGAGATGTACGCATATGCGTAGACCTGACTGAGCTAAACAAGTTTGTAGAGCGAGAAGTTCACCCTCTGCCTGTCAGTGAACATGTCCTTGCGCAACTTGCCGGAGCCCAGTACTTCTCCAAAGTCGATGCCAATTCAGGATTTTGGCAGTTAGAGCTTGCGGAAGAGTCTCGAAGCATGACCACGTTCATAATGCCATTTGGCAGGTACCGGTTCAAGAGACTACGGTTCGGAATCAGTTCAGCGCCTGAATTCATTCTTCCAAAGGAAGATGTCACAGTTTTTGGATAACCTGCAAGGCGTCGTGTGTAACATGGATGATATCCTGATCTACGGCAGGACACAAGCAGAGCATAACGCCCGTCTCAGAGTGGTTCTGGAAAGGTTACAGAAACATGGCGTCACATTGAACCGTGAAAAGTGCGAGTTCAATGTTCAAAGGGTAAAGTTCTTGGGACACATCGTTGATAACCAAGGAATTCATGCCGACCCGTCAAAACTGCAGGTTATCATTGACATGAGACCACCATCAAACACTCAGGAGCTGAGAAGGTTTCTCGGAATGGCAAACTACCTGATGAAGTTTTTCCCAAACATGTCAGAAATAGCTCACCCCATGAACGCTCTTCTAAACGCGAAAAGCGAGTGGGTATGGACCTCAGCCCAACAGAAAAGCTTCGAACTGCTGAAGAAAAAGCTGTCTGAAAGTCCAGTTCTATCAGTATTGGACCCAGAGAACATAACTGTAGTTTCAGCAGATGCCTCATCGTTCGGGTTAGGTGCAGTTCTGCGACAGAAGCAGAAAGATGGAGTCTATCGACCTGTAGCGTACGCATCCCGTAGCCTGTCAGAGGCAGAAAGGAGGTACGCTCCGATTGAGAAAGAAGGCCTTGCTGTGACCTGGGCATGTGAGAAGTTTCAGGAGTATGTCACTGGATTACAGTTTACCATTGAAACTGACCATAAGCCGTTAGTTCCGATTTTCATGTCGAAACATTTGTCGGATATCACTCCCAGGCTACAAAGGCTAAAAATGCGCATGATGAGTTTTTCCTATAAAATGACACATGTGCCGGGCAAGGACCTTGTTGCTGCTGACGCTCTGTCTCGACAGCCGCTACCTCACCGAGATAGCACTGAGCTTGAAGAAGAAGTTGCATGCTACGTTAGAAGCGTAATTGCCAATGTTCCGTCAACTGACAAGAGACTTGCGGAAATTCGACGAGAGCAAGCGGCAGATCCAATTTGCAGCAAGTTGAGCAGCTACTGCAATGATCGATGGCCAGACCGCAAAGAGCTCCCTTTCGAATGTAAAGATTATTGGCAGCACAGGTCAGACATAGCTGTTCAAGATGGCCTTCTCATGAAAGGATCAAGGATTATAATTCCTGGGCCCATGCGCAAAGAAATACTCGCGAAGATACACCAGGGACATCAAGGAATTGTTAAGTTTCGAAGAAGAGCCCGAGAGTCGGTATGGTGGCCGGGTGTATCGACAGAAATCGAAGAGCTTGTTCGCCGATGTGCACAGTGCGTTAAAGAACAGGGATACAGACATGAGCCGTTGATGCCATCTGATTTTCCCGATCGACCATGGCAGAAAGTTGCCATCGACATGTTTCACTGTGGAGGGAAGAACTACTTGCTTGTGACCGATTATTATTCAAGGTATCCCGAGATCGCCCTGCTTCCGAGTATGACAGCGCAAGAAGTTGTCAAGCATGTGAAGTCTATTTTCGCAAGGCATGGCACGCCTGAGACAGTTTTCAGCGACAATGGACCTCCGTTCAAAAAACTTGATGGCTCTGCTTTCCGCCAGTTCGCGGAAGAATGGGGCTTCGAACACTTAACATCAAGCCCCAGGTTTCCGCAAAGCAATGTCTTCGTTGAGGCAGCCGTGCGGATCATAAAGAAGAGCCTACAGAAAACGGGGGACAGTTATGTTGCTCTTCAGGCGTACAGAGCCACGCCACTTGCAAATGGCTTTAGCCCTGCGGAGTTGTTAATGGGACGGCGTCTGAGAACGTCTGTTCCGGCAGTGTCTAGTTCGCTAGATCCCGCTGTTGTCGACAATACAGCGCTCCGGGCGTGGGAACTGCGCCGAGCAGCCCAGCAGAAGAGAAACCACGACAGAAGGCACGGGGCTCGGATCCTCCGTGATTTAGAGCCGGGAGAAACTGTGTGGATAAAGAACCAGAACAAGACTGGAACGGTGCTTTCATCGGCGGGGTCTCCGAGGTCTTACATCGTGGAGACAGACACAGACCAACTGAGAAGGAACCGAATCCACTTAGCCCCAGTCCCTGCAGTTGAGGTTCCAGACTCATCGAATGAATCAACGCCTGGGAGAAACCCGCGAGCTTCGCAAGATGCAAGGAGACGTGAGGTGGGAGAAGCGCCGGTTTACGACGACCAAAAGCCGCCAGAAACAAATGAACCGCAGGAGAGTTCATCCGCCCCACAGGGCTACAAGACACGGAGTGGACGTGTAGTCAAGCCTGTCCAACGCTTGTAAAAGGGAAGGCTGAGAGGGGAAGATGTGCTGTGTGTTTACGCCGAGGCGCAAGGGAAACCCGAGCCGACGGCGCGCAGCCGGCGGCTCGGCCCGCCCGACGAAGGAATTACGAGGGCGCGACCCGGGGAGGGGAAGCGAGAAATAAAGGCACTCTCAGACTGAACGCCAGACGTGTCGGCTGTATGTTTCTCGCGCTCCGCGAACACTACACAGCCTTCGCGACTTTTGCGCGCTGGGATGCCGCGTTGGCTACAAAATTGTCTCATCACACCTTAGCGTTCCGAGAGATGAAGCTCGAGGATCAATCTAAGAAACAAAGCTGCGTGGTGTGCGAGCTGCACTTCGAGTACTGCTACATACAGCGTGACTGCACGCACGTTATCGATGGTAAAGACGTGGGAGTCGCCCGTGGTGGGCCTGGGGATGACGCCCGACGTAGAAGTATTGAGCGAGGATGCGCCCCTCGCAGGGGTAATGGCAGATTGCAATAGTTTCCAAGTGGCATACCATTAAATTGCCATGAACAAACTTGTTGACCAGCTGGCGCTTGTTCTGCTGACGGGACGGTTCTTCTCTATCACGGGATGCTGCTGTTAATGATCAAAAAGTTGGTGGGCTCAGTCCAGTGCCAGTGTTTGGGCAAAAAGGGCTTGTGTTTTTCGAATGTGGACATTTTCGACATTTGCTAGCAATCGCGTGCTTTCGACCTTTGATTCCGACGAAGCAGTCTTCCCAAAATCATTCTTTTTATCTGCAACCCCAACTATATAATTAAGTACGATAGACTGCAGGAGCTTTATATTTGTTCAAAGTCCGTGAATAAGAGCGTCATTTGCTCTAATAAAATACCAGGACTGGTCTGAATGGCCTATTCGCAGAAAATGTGCAAAATAGCGCGTCTATTCGCGGTGTTCTGGGGAGAGCATGTAGTCAAATACACAAAAATCTGAAAATGCGAAGAGTATGCAAAAAGCTGCGCATCGTTCACGGGCGTACAGTCAAATCGAAGGCCGCAATATGCTTAATAGGAATTGCACCCCTGCACGGGCCTTTTAAGGCCCGGTCCCGGTCTTAGCCCGCTTTATGAAGCCTGACCCGGGGCCGTCACGGACACTTATTCCGGGCATCTACAAGTGAGCCTGGCCCCGGTCCGTCGTCTTAAGCCCAGGCCCGCGGCCGGTAATTTATTTTTAAGCCTAAGAATGGCCCACATGGTCGTGAGCAGGCCCGGCCTTAGACGCTGAAGAAAATTTATTACAGTTGGTTGAGTGTCTTCGTAACTGGCAACCAGACGGACCATCTAGGCTGTACAACACGTCATGGATTGAAGGCGAAAATCCGGAGTTAAATAGCGTACACGTGTACTTTTTGTTTCACTGTCTTCAGTTCGTGTCACATCGGGGTAATGATAGCTAGTATTCTTAAATCAGAGACACCATCACATTGAATGACCAGATTCTTGACAACGTAACATGGTTGTCTCGGAAACACGTTGGTATGCTGAATTTTTTGGCGCCACGTTTTAATCCACGCTGCAGTGGTTGCACAGCAGTTCTTTTTCCCTAGCCCGTGAGTCCGATTCCCGGCTACTGCTGCCGCATTTCATCGGGTGCGGCATGTAAAACACATGCACAGTATACATCGATGCGGAGTTCCAGGTTGTCCGAATTAATACCTTCCGAGATACCGCATTCCCTTGTAATGGTATCTTCGGTATGTTATTCCACAATATATAAAATGTTGATGCAGTTCATGAAATACAATTACAGGAACTATCAGACCTACAAAACATGTTTTTAGAACAATGCATAGAACTAACGTCAAGAGGCGCGTCGAAATAACTCATAACATTCTTTCCAATGCCTTTTTCTACACTTCACATCGGAAATATTACAGCCAGGCCCACAAATTCAAGTCCGAGCCTGGCCCAGGCCCGTGGCATTAAGACCGGGCCCGCCGGTAAACCGCGTTCGGGCCAGCCCGGGCCCAGCAGTGCTCTACACTGCAGCGTGATGCGGCATTTCGGTCTTAATAACTGGCACGCACACTTCAGCAACATATATGCTTGAATCGAATTTGGTTATGACCGCAACATTTAAAAATCAATATTTCGTAGAGAACGTGCTGGTAAGCTTGTGTAAAATGAAAATATAGCCAGATTCTTCGATTTGCTTCTTTGGCGCGGCAATGAAATGCCCCGGTGTCATGAAACGGATGTAGCAAAAGTTAATGCAGCACTGCCCATGTTTTTTCTATTCATTGCATTTTACGTCGAGAGAGTTAACGAAGAACTCAGAAAAGAAATAGTGGAAACTGGTACTTCAACGTTTGTCCCTATCACCCCCGTTCGTCTGCCGTTCTATTTTCCGTGTTGGAAGTACTTCGTTGAAAAAGAAAAAAAAAAACAAAACAAAAACAGGCCACGCTTCTGCCGCAAACCCTTTAACAGTTCCTTTTAATTTATTCCAACGTCTTTTTTTCTAACCCGCTGTTTTTTTAATGCGATGGCGTTCCTGTTAACATAAAAATTGGGCGAAACGCGAAAAACCGCGGCCCGCACGATGCCGCGCGCCTGGGCGAGCGCCTGGGCGAGCGCAGTCTGCAAGAATACACTTCGCCCGCTGCGCCCTCTATTCAATCTACAGTCGCCGCTTTAGGTGGAGCGCTCCGTTCGTCCCACTCAACTCCTTCTAGTACACTCTAGTATCGAAAATGACCCAACTCCTGCAGTAGCACGGATTAAAATGCGCCAAATTCATTTGCCGAATGGGTTTTCGCTTTTGTCGTGACTGTTCGCGCTGTTTAGTGGGTGTTCCCTATATGTTTTTTCTTTGCTTTTAGGAGCTGGCTTATCATGCGTTCATACGGCAATTTGGAGATCGGCGGAAGATCTAAAGTGAACCGAAGTGAACGAAATGAAACTGAGAGATGTGACATTATCATTTCATATCGTCACTCTTGTCCTTACGAAGTAAACCTTGTTATTATTATTACTCCCATATTCGTCATTTACCTAACGAATTAGGTAGCTTCCGAAGCAACCACAGGACGTCCGTCGGACGTACGGTGGACGTCCGCAATACGTCCATTCCGGCTATAGCGGACGTCTGTTTCAGGGCCGATGAACGTACCATGTACGTCCGTTGGACGTCCGGTTTTAACACTTCTGTACGTCCAGTCAGACGTCCGATAATGGCTGTATTTTGGATGTTCAGTAAAAATTTCCAGAATCACATAACGACAAGTTAATGTTCTTACAACGAATAATACAGTACACCGCGCAAGGTTAGCGCACTACTGGGCAGACGGCTGACTTGAACACAGTGAACTTGCTTCACATGTTTCCTTAGGAGTTTTCAGTTCTTATATATCCTTCCCCAAAAAGATTGTCGTCGGAGTTCGTGAAGTGCTTGAAAAAATTCTAAAAATTAGGCTTAATGTTAGAAATATGCAGCTGAAACTTGTAACCTACAAACCATGGTGTTGATGTACAAAATCTTTTTAATTTAAAATCACAGTAGCTTTTTCCTTTTTGCTTTTATATCCAATTTACGCAATTACTTGGTGCTTCATAGTCACTTTTTACATCCTTTGGTAGATGTCATTCGGACTTGTACATCCGTTTCTGGGTGTCCACTGTACGCCCAAAAATGTACGTCCAAACATGGACGTACAGTGGCCGTCCAAACTGGGCCTTGGATGTTCGGCTGTATTTTGGACGTCCCATGGACGTCCGTGGTTGCTTGGGGTAGTGAATTGGGACCAAATCCGAACGTATCCTATTATTGGCCAAATGCTCCGGATATTTCTTAATTTCTTGTCGCCATAAATTTCCCTTAGCTGACAAGTAAAACGTCGCTAAATAGTTTTGACAGCATTGCAATTAGGTCCGGTACCGAAACTTTCGTTTTTTAAGTATAATTCGCGTTAGGTGGGTTATGCTCTTTCGGAAAAAAAAGACGCCTCAAATAGCTATCAACCCAGGATTTATACGGCACCGCTTTAAAATTTGTACGAGGAGAGAAGACAGGTGGCGCGGGGAACGGACGGGAAAGGGGTGTATGGCTAAAGAAATTTCGGGCCAGGGCGCATGCATGCGTAAATCCAAGCAACCACGGACGTCCGTGGGACATCCCAAATACAGCCGAACATCCAATGCCCAGTTTGAACGGCCACTGTACGTCCATGTTTGGACGTACATTTTCGGACGTACAGTGGACATCCACAAACGGATGTACTATCGGCGTCAAATGAGATGCGAACACAAAAATATGAACCTGAGCACACAAATAGCGTGATTTGTTTCCATGCAAGCTAAAATGACGCGTGGCTTAGTTACAAAAACAAAGTTGGGAAAAGTGGACTTCCAAACATACCAATAGCAAGCCATTATATGAACTCCACGAACAGTATTTTTCCATTTTGTGCGTTCTGGTTCATATTTTCGTGTTCGCGTGTCATTTGATGCCGATAGTACAAGTCCGAATGACATCCACCAACAGACGTAAAAAGTTACTCTGAAGCATCAAATAATGGCGTAAATTGAATTATAAACGCAAAAACGAAAAAAGCTACTGTGCATTTCAATTAAAAAGATTTTGTACATCAACACCCTGGCTTGTAAGTTGCAAGTTTCATCTGTATATTTCGAATATTAAGCCTAATTTTTTAATTTTTCCAAAGCACTTCATCAACTCCAACGATGATCTCTCTAGGGAAGGATATATAACAATTAAGAAACTCCTAGGCAACATGTAAAAGAAGTTCACGTGTTCATATATGTCGTCTGCCCGGTAGCGCGTTAGCCTTGGGCGATCTACTGTACTATTCGTTTAACGAACTTTAGCTCCTTGTTAGGTGATTCAGGAAATTTTTACAGAACATCCAAAATAAAGTCAATTTTGGACGTCCAGCGGACGCACATGGTACGTCCACCGGCCCTGAAACGGACGTCATACGGCCGTCGGCTAGAGCCGGAATGGACGTACGGCGGACGGCCGACGGACGTCCGATAGTTACTTGGTACGACCCTAGGTGCCCAGACTGCAATGACTTGGAAACGGAACTCGCTTGGCCTGAGTAGCCTAACGGTGGAATCGAGGATTTCGGCTTGAATGGCCTGGACTCCTATCCCAGCAGTGCCCAAATTTTTGTAGGGCCTAAGAACATTTTGCTGCAATATGTTCTCTTAGGTCAGATCTCCTCAGTCTTTTTATGAACAAGGGTGATTTGATATATTTTAGGTCATTTTACAAGCGAAATACCTTACATCACTGCGTTTAATGTTCCTGGAAGTGCTGGGTTGTACCTATCTGGGAATGGAATATGGTGGGAACTGAAGGGTATGGTATTTGCATCGGAATGAACGGCCTTTCTGTAATGTTAAGGCTATGGAATTCTCACGCAATTTATAGCCCTGTGTTTGGGGAAGTGTTTGTGTCCTGTCCTGTTTTGCTAGCCGAATGTTTTGATATGAAATGAAATAAGGGAAGCTGGGGAGTGCGAAGGTAAGTGCGTGTACGAATATAAGTGCGTGTATGCGTTGCACGCAGATCGTGTACTTTTAGCGTGATATTATGCACTCTTGGTTTTTGTTTCGTTCTGCACATGCCTTTTTTCCCGTCATAATAGTTTTCGGTTAAAAAACGTGCACAATAAATTGAATGATTGCCGTGCGTGTAGCATTACAATAAAATAATAAATCGTGCCATTTCCGAGCGTACAGCATTACATAAAATGCCAAGTGGATGCCTTTTTCGCGTTTTGATTGAGTGTTCAATCTTTTCGAATGCTCAGTTCGGTTGTGAAATGTTGGAACGAACAACGTGTATGCAACCCGAATTTATTTGTAACGTCGGAACTACACGCATGTCGCAACTGATACAGTAGTATGAGCAGTGCTGGTTCCGATTCGTGCTCTCACTGCAGCATCGCAAAGGTAAATGAACCATTCAGAACCTAGTAAAAATATTCAAAAATGGCTGTTAAATTTCTGTCACTTATGAAATTTCCATCTTAATGAATTTAGTGTGTAACACACCTTGGTGATCAGAGTAACACAGCATTTGGGATTTCGCAGGTTCAAGGCAGAGTATGATTCTGGTGTCTGGCCTGTCGTTTGCTAATAATTTACATGTTGCAGGCTGTTGACTGGTGCAACTTAGACTATGTGTGAATGTGATTGTGCTGTAAAAATTTCTTGCACTACTTTGATGCTTCCTGCTGTACAACGTATACTTCAACTAAAAATGTAGGCCTAGCAGGACAAGCGAACAGGGCAACATGACGAGTTTTTCAGTGATGTGCTTTTTGAAGGTTTAGTTATGCATATATACCAACTAGCCCACCTCGCTATTCTGCTGCAGGAAGCATACGTCCATGGCAGTGACGCTGTCCGGGTTTGTGCATGTTTCCTTTTGCCACATTTTGTGGACATGGCTTCTTCCGTGTATATATTGTCACTTCAATTAACCAAGCGGTTAGGATAGACACAGAAAAATATTTTGCAAGTTCAGGTGGGACCTGTAGAGTGGCTAAAATATTGTCACGTGGTCAAAGACGACGCGGTTGTCTTCAAGGAAAATAGGTTTATTGGAGCGAACATGTGCTCCCCTAAGAACTCAAAAGAATACAGAGGCGGCGAAGCAGTGCTCAACGGAGTGACGTTCGCAGGCGAGTGTCGTCGAATCGAATGGTGCGGCCTCTGCTCTGCAGGCTTTTATCTTTCGGCGCAAGTGTTTCTGGAACCGTCAATTCACATCCAGAACATTGTAGATCACAGAAGAATATGCTGGGCTAGCGACGTTAGGGGGAAACAGTCTGCTTATCTGAATGTGATAGTCCGTGTGGCATAAAAATAAAGAATTGAAGACGCGCTTTGCTTGAAACGCAGATAACAGAGCCGGGCTGGGCCCGGCAGTAAAAACAAACAATAAATAAACAAACCCATACAAGGTGCGCGGCAATATTCCCAGAGTCCCCATTCATTCACAAAATATAGTACTTATAAATAGTGGTACCTCACATTAGCAGTCATAGTTAGTTTTAAGATTTCCTTAGTAGTGCCAATACTGACATTAAATTATATCCACTCCGCTCTTTTTCTGTCCCTAATGTTACACCCATAATCTAGTGTTCTATTGCCTGCTAAGTCGTTCTTAATTTAAGTTAGACCCTTTTAGTGAGCCTGGAAGTTTCTGCCCCGTAGGTGAGTACCGGTAAGATGCAGCTGTCATACACTGTCTTTTTCAGGGACAATGGTAGGCGGCCATTCTGTATTATACCAGTATTAAAAAGCTGTATTAACAACACAGATTTTCTTGTACCCACGTCTAGATTGACGAACTGGTTTGCAATGGAGCTGCTACTGCAACAGTCTGCACAAGGCGCCTGCTCAAGCTACTGTTGATGGTCAACTTGGCACAGGAGTTCTCCTGGTTTGGGAAAAACAGAAGCACGCTTTTTTCCACCTGCGAGTGACATCCTGCATTGTGTGTAACTGGATATCTTCGTGTTGTTACAGACATCATATTCTTTCACCAGACAATGTATAGGGCCCAGATTTTTATTGTCAGTCACATCCTGCGCAAATATCAGCTTTGTCGACAAACTGCGGCTTCTTAGTTTTTATTGCTAGAAGAGGTATTAAATTTCTTTCAGGCTTTGGACCATCACTTTCCAACCAATCCGGTCTGCAACTATTTTGGCAGTTTCTGGCACCACAACAAAGAACGCAAACTGTTCAAGAATCCCTACCATAACTGATGATGGGGGCATTGAATCATTTCGGCGCTTCCATGCGATTTTATTTTGTGTTATTGTTCTTTGAACGTATCACTTGGTGTGAATCACGTAGTCGTGTAAATCTGTCTTATTGTAATTTATATTCAAGCATTTCCGTGTTCCCCGTTTTTTCGTTTGTTCCCAAGTTATACAGTCAAACCTCGATATATCGAACACGGGTATATCGAATTATTGCCTATATCGAACACTTTCTATATCACGCGGAAAATCACATGCATTTTTAATTTTTTATTTCGAACTGGGATGGACATGAAATGGGTATATCGAACTCCGCCACCCCAGACTGCCCATACCGCTCGCGCTCTGTTGACAGGCGGCGAGCTATCCCGCAGTACCCTCGAGGATAGCGGTGGCGCGATGGGCGTTCCCGACTGCTGCGCATCGGTTGCGCCGAAGCAGAATTGGGCGGTGCAAAAGAAGAATGCGAGCTTGAAGAAGCCTGGGGCCAGCTGGAGCGCTTTTTGGTGCTGAGCTGGCTGAGCCATGAAGCATGTGCATTGTTGACTTCGTTGACGGGGACGACAGCACCGGAACGACGGCGGAGTTGACGGATAGAAGGCACCGGCTTGTCGCTTGTGGAACGTTTGGACTACGTTGAGGAAGTCGTGTATGACACGCCAGGCTACCCTTCTGCAGTACTTTAAGCCAAAATAATAAATACTTTGAAGCACGAAGTGAATGTTTACGGCACAGTTCGCTCATTTGGTGATTTGTACCAGTTTATGACGCGATTTTTACGTGATTTTATATATCGAATTCTGGTTATATCGAACTATTTCGCGGGCACCGCGCTGTTCGATATATCGAGGTTTCACTGTATCACTTTGTGTGAAATATTGAAATTGTGTAACTTTGCATTGTTTTCCTAACCAGAATTCAATAAGTCGTTTCTAAAGTTTTTTTGTTGTTTTATTGTTGTCCGGCCATTTCAATAAGTGGGAATCAGTTCATCACGTAAATTTCTACTGCTCTTGTAACCGCCGTACAGTCATTTCTGTATACACACCTTTTTTATAGTTCATAACCATTTTCCTAGATGTTGGTGTGTTGAAAGTAGCTTAAATTTGTATGGCACTCGGAACCACCACTCAACACCACTTCTGTGTTTCCAAGGTACTTTTGTTTTATTGTTCCCCAAACTTTTCACTAGATGTGAACTATTTGTTTCGTAAATTTGCTTTGTTTTTGTAACAACCATTCAATCATTTCTTTGTTTTCACACTTTTCTTGCGTTTTTTTTCACCCATTTCACTTAATGTGAGATATTTCAAGTTATATAACTATCTTGTGCTTGTACCCTGGGTTTACATGCTGGCTTTTTTTCCATTTTTTGTCAACCGTTCTGCTGTGTGTGACTTGTTTAAGTAATGAATATTTGTACTATTCTTGTAAATATACAATGCGTACCCTGTGGGCCAGGGCAGATAGGAATCAAAATTAAAGTGGTTGTGCTGGGAAAGCGTATTACATAATTTGGAAGTCAATATAAACTGTTTTACCTGAACTCTTTTGTGTTTTATGTGTACTCTGAAAGCTTTCTTACTACCCAGCTGCACTTACAGCTAGGTTGGTAAGACTGTCATTTTAATTAGTTTAATTTTTGAATTTTTTCTTTGATGTATATTTGCAGAAGCCTGTACA
This sequence comes from Haemaphysalis longicornis, assembly GCF_048455015.1. NCBI lineage: Eukaryota > Metazoa > Arthropoda > Arachnida > Ixodida > Ixodidae > Haemaphysalis > Haemaphysalis longicornis. The sequence continues at coordinate 68,301,697 of NW_027526233.1, read as the reverse complement.
GCCGTGCTGTGTGGTACAATTCGATGACGTTACTGTGGTTGCCTTAGTGTCAAGGGCTTTTGTGCTGATCAGGACTGGTTTGCTGTTACTTACTGCCACTTATTTGTGATGCGACATTTCTTGTTTAGAGCTGTGCTTCGTGTGCTTCTGCAAGAGTGTGTGGTCAGCTTTGCACTTCACATATAAGACTTCATGCAGTATGCAGCACTTCAAAACTGGAATTACAATAATCTAGAAACCAGGTGCCAAGTAACAGCAAACAATGCTGAATAGCTAGCAATACATGTATTTCAAGTATAAATGCCCACAACACGTAGGCAACCTTGGTTAGGGGGCTGGCCAAACTCCAAAATGTATAAAGAATGTAAATTTCAAGCATACAGATTCATCTCAACGACATCATACTAACGTACACTAGTCATGAAAATAACAAACTAATGCTTGTGCCAAAGACAGAAAAACAATGTAGAACAGCCATCTATATAAGTCATGCATGAGTACAACTACAATATCTATAAGATGTACCTCTAAGGTAACGTCCCAAAAACAGCATATAAAGGTACCATGAGAGGTCTATGCTACGTTATCCTTCGTGTGATCTGGATAGTTTTTTTAAGTGCGAATGCACTTTATAAGCGACCCTGAATTCGGGCGACCGCCGTCCGCCCACATAGCAACAGCTGCGGGTGCGCGCGCTCCTCGTCTTCCTTGGCAACGGGGGGAGATGGGCGCGCGCTGCCTGGCCGCTGACATGGCACATACCCACGTGGGGGATTGGCCAGGAATCTCCTCGTCTTCCTTGGCAACGGGGGAGATGGGCGCGCGCTGCCTGGCCGCTGACATGGCACATACCCACGTGGGGGATTGGCCAGGAATCGGGCGTGAGAAGGGCTAATGCACCCGCTTAAAGGAGTACTGACACAAAATTTCAAAGCTGAGATCCGCTCTAGCAATCAAGTACAACGACAACACAAATAGGTGTCTGTGCATGGCACATACCCACGTGGGGGATTGGCCAGGAATGAGGCGTGAGAAGGGCTAATGCACCCGCTTAAAGGAGTACTGACACGAAATTTCAAAGCTGAGATCCGCTCTAGCAATCAAGTACAACGACAACACAAATAGGTGTCTGTGAATAAATGCATCTTCCTTTCTTTGTAGTTGTGTGTGTGTGTGTGATCTCTCTTTCGCGAACATTACCGAACCGCGCAAATTCAACTCGTGCATTCGCACTTTCACATTCTTCCCCCCGGGGAAATGCGGGGAAATTTTGCAGTTGTAGCAACGTTGAATATATGTAATTTCGACCCCAACGGTACGTCTCCTGGACATCTGTAATGTCGATTGCTGATGTCTCCAGGATATCTGCACGACGTAACGTGGTTTTCTGGGCAACATCGGTGCGTATGGTGAACCTTGTGGGCGTTTCTTTTCTACTGCAGGAAAAAATAACCAGCATACGAATCAAACCTCATATTTCACCCTTGAAGAAAGAGTACAGGAGGGGATAAATGGAATAGGCCAGTGATGACCACGGGAAACGTATAGCAGAAGCAGGAACTGACTGGTGTCAAACGCCCCAGCGAAGTCGAGGGATATATATAGGACATGTATTCTCGTTTGCGGCATCCTTATAAGCGATAAGTTAGGTAGAGGAATGCTGCTGTAGTATTTTCCCCTCAGTAAAGCCGTAATCTCGGGGAGGAAGAAGGAAAGATCTGTAAAAACAAAAGGGCAAATGCACGTATAGGAAGCGTTGCAGGAACCTTCCAAACATATAGTGCATGCAGATGGGGGGGGGGGGGGTATAAATTATGGTTCCATGCTTTGGGTGTCATGGTTTGAGAAAAAAGAGTAACGCGATTCTGGCCGTCTTCCAGTGGGGAGAAAAATTACAAAGATTAAGGCAGGCGTTGAACAGTAGAAGACTGAAGAGAGTGATATGATGAACCAAGAGATATACATTGAGAGTGGTAAAACCGTGGAACCATGGAGCCGACTTGGGGTTTGACTTATGGGCAGCAAACGTAGTCGTCTGGTGTAAAAGTATCATCCAGATGCTTTGACCTTGCAATTATGGTCCTCAAAGCCCTATCTTCCAGTGTATAGCCTTCGTGGCTGTCTGCAAAAATAGGAGCCCTGAAAAGACTCTTCACTAACTGCAAATAGCTGGCGCTTAAGGTGCCATAATGTGGGAGTAGCGATGGCAATACAGGTGGAGGTCGAATTTTCTGAAAAGTTGTGTCAAAGGGAGGTCCAAACAACTTCCGCATGGGTACCAATAAAACGTCCCAGTATTGAGGCCGTGATCTTAGCTTGTTCGAAGTGTGCCTTGGTTATGCTGAGTGATTTGTAGCGGTCGAACAAGTGCTGTGCCGCAGTAGTGGACCCCGGCTTCCTTTCGTGCGTCCACGTAAGACCCGCACCGCGGTAGGAAGAACATCGTTCCAAGAGATATTGGCATGGTGGTGTTTGTTGCAATGCGTTGATGTGCCATTTTACGGCGATTTAGCTTTGAATATAACGTATCGAGGATAGCATTCATGAATTTAAGGGTGACGAAATCAGATGACAGTAAGCAATTAAACTCTTCTAATCCAGTTTCAATATGTTTCACCATGGTGTGAACAGCGGCTTTTCAGGGTCGCTTTTTGCTGAGGAACAAAGGTATCATGGAGCCGAACGCAATATATCGAGATTCCAACAGGAGTGGAGTGTCTCGGAATTCCCAAAAATGATCGTTCGCACTGGCAGTACCCTATGAAAGTGTCACCACTCCACCACTACGATCCAATCCCCGAGTCCGAGCTTGTTTCTGTAATATCGGATGTGACCTTTAGTTCTCACCAAGTGAAGGCCTCTGAACTGAATGAAATGCCCCAACTTCTGTGTACAAAATTTCAGCACCGTTCTACACCAAAGGGAGCTTCAGAAATTGAAGTCCCCCGGTAAAACTGTTAGCCCAATGGCGACGCTGAATGATATCCTTAGCGACGTTTAGGAAGTATTCGAGCGTGACTGAAGCTGCTGCGTACACGGCGAAAAAAGATATTGCAAATTTTAAGAGTGGTCAAGACGGAGCTCGTATGGTCAAGACGAGACCATACGGTGCTCGGATGGTCAAGATTCCCCTGAAAATCTTTAACTTTGAAATGTCGATCAGTGGCGAAGTAGTGTGAATAGAGTAAGCGATAAACGAAGTGCAGGGATCAGGCGTAGTGTGCGGTTCGTATGTCGTCTGGGCTTTCAATCAAGCAATAGACCCTATGCAAAATGCGCCCCGCCATCTCACGTCGACTCCGGTAACTAGGTCCGCCATTTTGGTACGGTCGTTTGAAACCGAAACCAATTAGCAAAACATAGAAGGCGGGCATTGACCGCTCTTGGTGGTGGACTACAATGCCGGAGCATTGCTTCGTGCCGCAGTGCACGCAATGCGGAAATACTGGTCCAAATGGAGAAAAGGTACGTGAAGTTCCACGCTTTTGAACGAACTTTCTGACCCGAACTATGCCGGCGCGATCAACCTTTGTGACACGCTGGGCGCGGTGCGCTGGGAGCGAATATTTGTAGTTGGTTCGTTAAGCGCGGGATTCCCTAGTCGCTGTCCGGATGAAAAATACAGCTGCGTTGGAGTTCTGTGGTCCAGCCTTTGTATTCTAAATGAAGCCTGAGCGTGCGCCACTTATTCATGCGACTGACAGCGGCACTCGACCGGGAAAACAGTACCACACGTTGCCAAAATTAGGCTGTTTCTTTACTCGTCCCTGTGGCTCTGCGCCCGCTTCATTTCATTGTTAAATGGTACCGCGTAGCCCCTACAGGAGCCTTTATCTTACCTAGGGCTGTAAACAAACATTTCTTGCCGCACTACGCCGTCACGGCGCGGTTGAAAATTTCCTCTGTGGCGGGCGCGCACGGTATGGGAGTGTGTTGTTGGTTTCTTTTACGTTGCATTTAGCCGCGTGTCGTTATAGAAGTGGCGTACACTGTTTTATGATGATCTAACGGTGGAAAATTCGAGCTTTTGCACTTGCTTCCCGATTTGCCGGGCTGAAAGGTTTGCTGTTACGTCAAGTTAACTTGGTGCCCATTGTCATTTCAGCCACGATGTATCTACTGTCAAATATTTTGCGACTAAAATACACACTCAGTCCCCTAGTTTGCCACATGCTGCATGCATGCATGCCTCCGACGTAATGATAGTGGTCATTGATGTAGGTAGCTGAGACAATTTTCAAGTTTTATTCAAAAAAAAAAAAAAAAAAAAAACGGCCAGAGTTGCATCAGGCCACCGCGCATCAGCTTGAGTGTTTTTGCATTTTTTCCATCCACAGTGAAAATTCCACTAAATTAAACTACTTCGCTGATTTATAGCACGTGCAGTATAGCAAACTGTGGATATAAATGGAACAAAGGGAAGCATTCGCGCACCCCTGCATGCAACGGTCTAGTAAACACGACGTTGCCCAGCCTCTGCGTGCTCGCGAGATGACCGCGGAGAAATGTGGCATGAACGCTTGCTGGTAGCTCATAGGTGACCGTTCAGGTGCCATGACAGTCCTTGTTCCTGTCACTGTGGGGGGTGAGGCCAGCACAACTGGAGAAAAAACCATTTCCAAGGCTACCAAGTTTTCTCCCAAGCGCCTGAACGGCACTTTGTTGCTGCTCGCATTGCTCCTGTAGTCGACGTGCATCGAACAGACACATTGGCAAGGGAAGGGAGGGGCCATTTTCTCGCGGGCTTCTCCAGTCAGTCTCAGACACTCGTTGGCTTGATGCCCTCCTGTCTCGGACGTCCCCACTGCTGTGGCAGCTCAGTGCACGCAAGCTCCGGTGGCGCCTCTTAAAACCTTCGGCTTGCAAGAGGGCGAGTAGGTGCACAGCAGCCAGGATGTGACTTAATGCTCCACTGCAACCCGCCGGGCACTCGCACGCTGCCTCCACAATCGCCCCACTGGCCGTCTCAAAGGTGAGGCACACAACATAGGGCTGGCAACTTTCTTTCTGGGAGCGAAAGCAGCTGCTGAGCCCATGGATGAGGCCCACCCTGCAAGAACAGAGAGAGTAACAGTAAATAGCACTCAGGGAACAACAGGACTAGTCCGCTACAGTTTATGGTAAAGGGACAGAGCAGAAAGAAGTGGCTGCAAGGAACAGACTCAAAATGACCAGATTTGTGTCTTGCTTAACACTTTTGCAAGGGCAATAATCCACACCTCAAACAGCAATGGTGTCAAAATTGTTTGTCAAGTTCGAGCGTGCAAGTATCTCTGCATGCTTTGTTAATGCATTTTCAAGAGAAGGAAGTTTAACATTTAAAAACCTCACCGTGGGTAATGATACCAGTACCCGCATAATCGAGTTCGTCATAACTTTAGCAAGCAATAATATGATTATCTGGAACTCACTTCCAGAACCTTTCGAGATAAACAGGTAAACATTAGAGCCATACCGATGACCCATGGAATTAAAAAAAATCTTATAGTTCAGTGAGTTTTACTTATAGTACAATGAGTTTTTGAGTTTAACGAGGTTTTACTGAATTTTCTATTCGTGCAAACCAAAAACATGCGCTTTAGAAACAAACACAACCACCCCACCGCCAAAAAAGGAGAAGAAAGACACACAAACAGATTTTTGCGGTAGAACATGCGCAATAAATAATGAAAACACACACACACACAAAATCAAGGCGCTTGTGCGCTTTTGTAGTTGACTTCGCCGCAAAGCGCGATAGCTTTGCGGCAAACGCGCGGGCAGTCGACCGTCACGGAAAACGGCCGCAACCTTTCCGTAAACATCTTCGCCGAAAATCATCCCGTATATTCGATGTGCAGCATTTGAAAATACCTAATCCACCGACTAGCGGTACGGTCTGGCGATTGTCGCTTTCCTCTTTCAGGTTTACTGCAACAAGGTGGCCGCTACGCATTTGCATGGTAAACAACTGTGAACAGAGTGCTATACGAATGCTCATACCGGTTAACTCGCGTCAAGTAAAAAACAAAGAAGGATTGATTTACTTACTGCGAGTCGCACGTGTTTGTCCGCACCGATGAAGGCGAGCAATGCGCCTCGGTGGCTAGGCGGCATGAGTATTAACTCTATGCCCTGCTCCGCTGCCGCTCGGATGGGTCTTTGGCGCGGCACCCCGAGTGGTATGAGTGTTCAGACACAGTCGGCAGCGCAGACAAGTCCTTCGTCCACAATCCGCAGTCGGGAGCCGGAAAACGCCGTCCAGTTTGAGCCATACCGCGTTACCGTCACGTACTCTTCCACAGTAAACAATACGAGACTTCTCGATCGGCGCCCGTACCAATATGGCCGACGGTCTCGTTTACATCAGTGTTGCTAGATCACCAAGCAATTTCGCATAAGGTCTATTCTCATGGCAAACGTAAAAAAAGGTGTGAAACAAGCTTGTTGAAACTGGCGACCTGCCGGCCGGCAGTCTCGAAACATCGCATTTTCCTAATCAGTCAGCAGACACGAGGTGTGATGGTATTGGTATGTGAAAAGATGACGTACCCACTGTGAAAACACCATTACTTCAGCACCCCGCCCAGTGATTTTCCTACAACCCCCCTAGGGGGTGTGTAGACCCCCCCTAGTTTTTCTGGACACCCCCCCTTGAATCCCCAAATTTCACTCTTCTCAGTCCTTGTATGGACCTTTTTCAGTATCGATCTGCGCATGCGCGGGCTGCCCGTCTGCTATTCTTGGCAGTAGCCTCGGGCAAAACAAACAAAAGTGCGCCCCCCGAGCTTGCTGTTAGCGTTGCACGTATTTTTTCCTTTTTTTCGACAGCTCGTGGCAAGTTCGTATGTGAACACAAAAAAGGCTTTCAAAGGAAAGGGGCAAAGTGGTTTGAGGCTGACCACGCTGCGAGCACATTGCTACCAGCCAGGGAGTATCGAAAATGAAAAAAAAAGTAAAGGAAAAGGGGAGCTTCAACGGCCGCAGATTAGTCACGGAAACTTTCGCCTGCTACCGTGACATTCATATGAATGGTACGGGTGACGGGTGGGCGCGGGAGCAACTGGAGGAGGAGAACATTTTGTGCACGAGTTCTCCGAAACCCAGATATTTTCGGGGGTGTGCCTTACTGCCATTTTTAATACGCCGAAGTGGAATACCACGCGGGGGACGCAGCAATTCCCCACTCGCTTTAAGTGATTTTGGGAGTGACGTCGGGTGCCCAGGGAAAAATGGTGCAATGGAGGCAGCGGAAACGCGGGTATGCAGGACAGTCCCACGTTCGAGGGAAGTTTACTTAACTAGTTAGTTAACTTAACCTAATTCTTTAACTTAATTATTTACCTAGTTAACCTACCCTAAATAATTAACTAATAATCTAACCTAATTATTTAACTTAATTAATTCACTTAATTATTTACCTAGTGGCATAAAAAACGGCTTTTCTAGTTTATGAACCCCCCCCCCCCCCGAATGCCATTGAGATACCCCCCCTTGATTCGATGCCTGGGGAAACCCCTGACCCCACCCCTTGTGTAAAAAGCCCTTTTATGGTGTTTCACTTTATGTGTTATTATAGTAACAAAATCAAATATTTGAGATATAAAATTGAACATAAAATGTATGTGTAAGTATGCTAAAACAAAGTTTGGCGTTGTTTGCGGGCTGCAGTACAGAAAAAAAAACTTCTTTGGACACAAGAACGTTCGCACCTGTCTTCCTCTAGAATAAGTGTTATCGAACACTCGCACTACTCGTACATAGTTGCCAAGCGTTTCTATATTCAAAAGACAAAGGAATTACAGGTTCTCTTTTTATAATGACGCCAAATAAACAAAACTTCAGCGGCAGCGCCTGACGGCTGGATGGACCGCCACTCTGCTGTGCGTTTGTAATAACTATCGAACTAATTCACGCCTTGTGTGAAGGTAAATGCGCTTTTACGTTAGTTCCTACGGACCTTACCGCGTCTGTTAAGCGCGGAGAACGACGCAATCATAACAATGCCCCAATCTCTAAGAAAAGTGCAGTGCCGTGAGGTCTTAACTAAAGGAAACTTGTCTCTCTCAAAGCAGGTTTTCCCCAGTTCGCGTGTGGATGAAGTATTACGTATATGACCTATAAATAGCTCAGATAAACGTATTCAGATAAGATATCGTAATAACGCCGCATTGGAGGACGTAGGAATAATGAAGGATTTTTATCTTTCATGCACGGAGCCATGAGCGATTGTTTTGCGGGGTGACGAATTGCGATAGATTTTCAAAGCTAATTTTGCTCACGTGTGCTTTTAATCTTAAGAGCCTGAAGTGAGCGAACTCCGCCTCTCAGTTTCCACTTGGAATTGCGATGGCAATGGTGTAACGTCGGGAAGATATGGGTGAGCACTTTTCTACTTAGGCCTAAGCGCGCTTTAACGCAATATATTGTATAGTAGAGTAATGAGATCAGAGACAAGAGCAAGGAATATGGCATTGTGCTCATAATACAACCTCATCTCCAAGGCTAGTCTGAGTTAAATAAAAAAAAATACAGCTTGCTTACCACAAAAACAATGATACCAAATGGCTACTATGCAAAATCGTAGAGGGAATTAAGGTGAACTACAATTGCAGGGGGTGCCCTATCAGGAAGCACCGAAGGTTGCTTTTTCTCAAAGCGACTTTGCTAACAGCCAACAGCTCTCAAACATTGCTCATAGTTTTACTCGCCGGGTTCGTTGGACCTCACTGCTACTGACCCTATCATAGTCTAACGAGATTCGCGCAATAGGAAGTTATGTAAAACCCAATATTCAGGCATATCTAAAAAAAAACGTTCATTGAGTGATGGACTAATAATCCAAGAGCTATTCTGAAATCAGTACAATCAAATTGTGGTTTTTAAATGGAAAAGGGTTCATTTGGAAGTACGCTGATGACAACGAAATATTCTTGCTCATTGGTCTTTACTGGACGAAGCAGGGTGATCGAGAAATCCAGCAGCTCCACTGGGATCATGTGGGTTGGTGATAAGATGCAAACGTTTATGCATTATTTGTCCACAGCACTTCCCCCGTTAACGGAAACTGTTACATTACACTGACAGTAAAAGGCTCTGGAGAACCGTGTCAATGAAGAGGAAAAGCAAACATTAACGGCTAAGCAAGATAGTGAGGCTGGTATATCCGAATATAGTAGGACTACATTGACACCGAGAAATGCAAGTATACAACAAAATTGAAACAATACTGCACGGAAATGACATGGCGTATGTCTCGGCTTACGTTCATTATGGAGTTTATATATTCATCACCATTTATTGTACCCTTAAATGCCCCTTGCGGGGTATTAAATAAGGGGGGGGGACAAAATAATAGTACACACATAAGAAGAATACAGACAGTAATACAGGAACAATTCGCACTTTCCAGCAGCGGTGGCGCCGCCGCGCGCCTTTTTTCTGAAGCTGTTTGTAGATGATCGGCGTCCCTGGCGAAGGCAGCCGGAGCGTTCGGAAACGTGGGGATTGAGAACGCAAAACCAAAAAGCCATCGAATGTGCTGTGTACAGCAGTTAGAAATCGCTCAGTTCCGGGAAAAGCCAGCTTTTACACCTTTCCTAGAAATAAAAAATCGGGCCCATCTCCCCGCGAGGGGGACTCGAGTAAATGCGTCGCATAGGGGGTGGGTGTATTGCGTTAACGTTAACGTCGCATAGGGGGTGGGTGTATTGCGTTAACGTTTAGTGTTTGGGGAGTTGGTGGTAGTGAATGCGTTGTATCAGCAGCTTCTTGACGTAGTTTGAATGAGTCAAGGATATAAGGCGCGTTCGTAGCCTCCCATTCTGTGTCGGCTTTGTGGCGCAGTGGGTAGAGCACCATGTACATTGCGTTCCGCCCGCAGGGTCGAGGGATCGAAACCAGGCGCCGGATAGTACTTTTTTTTTATAGTGTAGGGGGAGGGGTGCGGACTACGACTATGGACGTCAACGCGGGTCACATCGTGAGTTACTGAAATGCTCTGCATTTAAAAGCCGGAAAGGTTTGGATAACTATGCTCCGCATTGGAAAAAATGGCAGCAACACAGTGGGGTTTGCAGTAGTCGCTTCACGAAAGCTGACTTCTTCTGGAGCAATAACCGTAAGTTTAGTTAGCTCTCTCGCTATTCATGGTGTATTTTTCGTGAAAGTTGAGTGTGTCGTTTATTAATAGATGGTCTGCAGCCACTGAAACTGCGGTTGAAGAAAGGCGCCATGCCGCCACATAACATTCTTATGCGCACGGACGATAAGGAAGTGAAGCCAATAACGAAAAGGAGAGCGTCATTGCTCTTTTATTAACGTGCTGGTTTCTTTTAATAAATGCTGCATTCCAGTTGCATTTTGCGCTTTGTTGGGTTGTTTGTGCTTCGTTCTCTTTTTAGCATTATGTGTTATCACTGTTCTGAACTTGCGGCTTTTTTTTCTTTCAATAATCCCCCACAGGAAATGGTGATGTAGGTATTTCTAACAAATAACTAAACTTGTTACAGCAGAATCATCGTTTCCGACAACGCGCTGAAAGCACAGTACAGCTGATGTAAGTGGCCCTGCCGTAGAGGCGTGAGCGTTTGATAGTTAGTTTCGGTATTCTTAATATTACTTGTAACCTGCATAAACGCCGATGGTTCCTTCTTTGTAAAAACAGCTCAAAAATTATAATTTACTCGAATTATTCGCACTTAACCCGACACAATTGCGCAAGTGGCAGTGACAAAACGCTGTGCTCGGTTGCGTCTACCGAACTCTGCTTTGCGCCTAATAAATATTTGTAAAGTGTGCTTGAATGATTTTACGAGCATGGGTGGAAGTGTAGCATCCTTTATAGAACCTGCAGTGCCAAGAAACGTTCACGCAGGGCGGTTGGACGGTGACACCATTCGGTTGCAGGCACAATCCCTCGATGTGCAGCATGGCATCGGTGGCGTCCCTGATGCCGCAAAACACTGTTTGACTGGCGTTATAGACTGCTTCGCCTTCGACAAAGCACCTTCGTGTCTCATCCGCAAGGGAAAAGATGGTCTGACACGACACTAATGGGCCCGGATCAGCTTTTCCCTCTAGACGCGTGCTTACGCGACGTCCCGATCATCCTCCCGTCTTCCGTTTTTGATACCCCGTCGCGCCACCTATATTCGCTGGAAAGCGCGAATTCCGACATACATTCGTGTAGAGAAAGTAAAGACGTACAGGCATGACAAAGTTTTACGTAGTTAAGATCACTGCAGTTTACAACCTTCAAAAAAAGAAGAAAATAATAAAAGAGAGAAGAGGGAGGGAGAGAGGTGAGCAATTCCAAGAAGTTATTCGTTCCCTAGTCCGCCCAACAAAACAAAACAAAAAAAAGCTAGAAAAAACAAAGAACACCCTGAGGGCATCCACCGTGTGGCCTTTGGCACGCGTGCCAATGCCCTACGAACCAGGAGCCAGAAGGGCGCCGGCCTGCCGGCCTACGTACTCTCACACGGTAACAAGCCGTTGACGTCGGTGGGCCGTCTACTCCCCCTGCACTAAGGACGATACTACCAGGGTGTCGAACCGGACTTTTTTCGGGTTCGGTTCGGGTTCGGGTTCAAGCCTTTCGGGTTCGGTTCGGGTTCGGTTCCGGAGCACCATTCCGTTCCGGTTCGAACCGGTTCGAACCGGTTCAAACGGGTTCGAACGGGTTCGGAGAAAAAAAAAAAGCAGGCGTGTTTTTTTCTGTTAATTTTTTTTTTGTGTTCGGTTTTCGTTTCCTTGTCAGGTTCCCTTGTCAAAAACGAAGCCATAATGTAGGTTTCTTTGTACAAACGTTTTGTTTTGGCCAAATTAAAGCAACCCTGCAACACTTTTTTCAACTTTGTTTGAAATCTTGAATGCTTGCAGGAAGTAGTCAACTAACACATCCAGTACTTAGATCAGGGAGCCAGAAAGTCCATCAGACAAAAAGTACTGCTCTGTCCCCATCAGATAACTTACAAACTTGCTTGAAATATTTTTCTCTTTTCCCCAGTCTTGGCGTTCTTCTACCGCTGGAACGACGTCATTACAGCGATGTAGCGGCTATTTTCCAGCTTTCCTTAAGTTGCGACATTAAAATAAAATCCACGAAAGCGAAGCAGAAACGGAAGGCGTATCTGCTGGGACGAGCAAAACACGCACTGCTGCTCTGTGTTGGCAATAGCTATAACTATAATAGCTAAAACACCAAATAGTAAAGGCCGAATACATATATCAATATAAACTTATCCGCACATATAGATCTACTAAGCGAGGCAAAATAGACACTTTTCTGGACCTAGCACATTTAGAGGAAACCGTAAATGTATATTCACACCGATATAAGCCACCTTGGAAGATTCCATCATCACGGACTCATCATGGACAGCAGCTGCTCAAGCATACACTTCCAAATACACTAAATCACTTGCACAGACAGGACGTTGACATTGTGACTGTTAATGATGCCCGCATATTGGATATGTTTTTGTAGGTGTTTTACTTGTAGATTTTCACTGTTTTAATTATTTTGTATAGTCGTTTTTTCAATGTACGTCGTAAGTGACCGTAAATTGCTGTGTCGTCATTGCTGTCATTGCCGCGTCGGCGGACGGTGCCCTGTCAAGCTGTATTGTTGCAGCTTTTTCGCCGTCCGCTTTTTTCACCTGTGTAAAAACATTCGTGGAAATAAAACTTTGATTGATTGATTGATTGATTGATTGAACTTTCGCAGTGCTTTCAGATGCGAAGATAAGAGTGAAAGCGTGGATCTAAAGTGTCGATGAGTTCCTTTAACTGTAAAATGTACTGAAAAATGTTTTCTATAGTAGGTCCACGATTACACATAAACTGAAGTGAAATGAAAAATTCGCTCGGACACATAAGACTGCGGATTTGTATGAATTTGAAAGCCATGCTCTTTATGGCCGCAAGTTTATTTTTATTGATTTAGTTTTCTTTTCAATTTTATAATTTAATTTATTTATTCTTGGATCATAACACTGCAGTTTTATACCCCGCAGTTGTTTTCTTGAGGGAGAAAGTGGCGGACGATTACGACACTCACTAATGCGAAATTTAAGTGCAGCGCGAACTGTAGTCTTCTCGGCGACGGCGCATATATGTGTCTGAGGAAGTGATCGCGCGTTCAGCTAATGCACGACGGCACACGGTATACTCTGTCGTTATCTCGTTAGGCGTCGCCACTGTGAAGCACGTTTCGCGCGGTCACGGAATTACGCCCTCCCCCTTACACTTTTGTCATACTTGGCGGGGAGCACGTGCCCGCTCGGGGTGTTCGAATGAGCGTCACGTCGGCTCCACTGAAATCGTTTAATGTCAATGAAAAATCACCCCGGCGACTAAAACTGACTACCGGACATTCTTCCTAACGTCACCAGGAAGACGAGGATACCATCTACATCCCTGTGAGTCCAAAATTCGTAATTTTACAAGCATCTCAAGAGGACAGACGCGCTAAGCCTAACATCACCGGCGACGCAACCACGCCGCCGGCTCCTCTGCCGGTGCGCATGGCGTCAGCGCGCACCCCCACCGACGGTCCAAATGCAAATTTGGCACCTCCCTCAAACCGACCTGAAGACATGATGGAAGCCAACGACATAGATATTACATCCCCGCCCGCAACCACAACCGAGGAAGAAATATCCAGCCCATGGATTGAGGTAGTACGCCGCTCCCTCCGGCGACGTCCTCCTTCCCCGTCGAAGTCTACTCCCGAATCGCCACCGACACCAGCGCTCCGCCATCGCCCGTCGACGCGTCAACCAAGGCAACCACCTCTACCATCGGACGACTTCAAAATAGGCATCCGCCCAAGAAACGGCCTCCAGCTTTCCCGTGCGGACCCCATTTCTCTCACTGCGTCAATCGCTCGGGAGATCGGGCTCCCCACTACACCAGCACCTTTCCAGCTCCGCGTTGGTGCAGAGCAGAACGTCATAGTCGTCAGCACACCTTCTCCAGCAGCTGCACGAGCGCTCGAAAGCCTCCAGAAGATTGTGGTCTTCGGCAACCGACACGAGGTCTCAGTCTACCCAATCACTCCGGACAATTCCTGCCGTGGCGTCATTCACAACATCGCACAAGAACATCCAGAAGAGTACGTCAAGTCACTCATTACTGCTCCCGGATACGAGGTTCTCACAGCTCGTCGCCTCGGAGAGTCCAAAGCCTTCGTCATAACATTTCGAGGCAAGCGAGTGCCGTACTACGTTTACGTCAACCAAGCCCTGCTCCGATGCTACCCTTATCGCCGCACGGTCGCCTTTTGCACCCTCTGTCATCAAACGGGCCACCGAGCGGACGTTTGCCCCTCTCCTCCAGCCACGCCCAAGTGCAACGTGTGCGGTGCCCCCCTCAACGAGCCTCAGCACATCTGCACACCGCGGTGTGGGCTTTGTAAAGGCCCACACACCACCGCATCTAAAGACTGCCCCAAGCGGTACCTGCCCACCGTGTACAAGGCCAAGAAAACTCCGAACAAGTCCACATCGGATGGGCCCTGCCGGTCGCGCTCCCCCTCTCCTGGCTCGCGACGCAACCGGGGACCTCATCGTTCGAGCTCAAGACCGAGCCGAGGTCACGGTCGAGGGCCACAACACGGACGGTCAACCACCAAGGAACGCGCGCCCAGCCAGGCACGCAATCGAGATCAGACCCCAGGGACGCAACGCAAGCCACCCAGAGACCAACGCTCGGCCAGCTCCTCAGTCAACAGGAGCTCCGCGCACAAAGAACCACGCCACGAGGACGCACCCAAGGTGAGCTGGGCAGGAGTAGCGGCCTCCAGAGCTGATAATAAGTATGGCGCACTCATAACTCAATTACAAGCTGAGAACGCGGCTCTCAGACAGGAACTTGCAGAACTGCGTGCGTCCTTAACAAAAACAGCAGCCAACCCCCCTGCACCCTCCCCGCAACAACTTTCTCCCGCTATCAAGCGTCCCCGAACTTCCCTCCCACCGGGCAGTGATGCAACCCCCCCTCTTCCCACAACCCTCCCACCAATTTCGGGCCAGGCGATGCCAGCAAACCCCACGCCATTTATCACTCGAGACGAGGTGGTGGGAATACGTTCTATGCTACAGCAGCTGACCGCCTCGCAACAAACTATTACTGACCAACTGAACCAGACCATGCAAGCCCTCAAAGAAATGAATACCAATTTCGAAGAACGCCTCTCGAAAATGGAAGCATTTATTCCTCAGTGCACTCGCGTCACTACCTCCCTTCCTCCTCCACCCAAAGATGCCATGGAAGAAGATGGGTCCTCCTAATAAGAATAGTCGGAGCCGCGGCGAAACAATTGTTTGGCAGTGGAACTGCCGCGGATTCCGCGAAAAACGCTCAGAACTGATCCAGTATATTACAACACAAGAAACACCTCCACACGTTGTCGCATTGCAAGAAAGCAACACCCACGCTTCGCTCCCCGGCTATATCACTTTTCATGCGGATGGCACGCGGGTGTTACACACGCTGGTATCCAGGTCTATCACCGCTATACAGCACTCCCTTCCATTAGCAGGAGCCCCAGGCGTACTACTAGAACTACTCCCCGCCAAGGCATCAAAGACTTCCTTACCTATCTTCCACCTTAATGTCTATTGCAGGCCCAAATGTTCTCCGCAGGCCCTAAATGACACGCTGGAACTGGCGCGAAAGAAAGCTGGGAAGCACCAACTCATCGTAAGTGGAGACTTCAATGCGGCGCACCCCCTTTGGGGTTACACTTACGCTAATCCAAGGGGCAACTACCTTCACAAGTACGTAGACGAGAAGGCGTGGCAGATACTCAACGAGCTCAGCATACCCACTCGCACGGGCACAAGCGTCTCTCGCGATACTACGCCAGACCTCGCCCTGAGCAACCAGCAGGTGACGTGCGTATGGCGAAACAAGCAAGAGGCACTGGGCAGCGATCATTTCCTTATTGAATTAATCATTTCAGGCCCGGAGCTAGTCCGCACAGTGGGACGTGCTGCCCTGACAGATTGGTCCGGTTTCCGAAAACTGAGGTCAGCGCGCAGCACAGAGGACACCGCAGATCCGGCAGAGGAAGATCAATATTCCGCATGGATAGCCCAACTTATTCAGGACCAGGCCGCTTGTACTACTAACATAAAGACAAATACCGACAATCCCTGCGTAGACACGCACCTTCTACACATATGGGAAGCTAGACGCAGCCTGCAAAAGCGCTGGAAAAAGCAGCGGCACAATAAAAAACTCCGCATCCGCATTGCGCAGCTCAATGAAAAGGCGGCCAAATACGCACGCGAACTGTGCCGTGAGAGTTGGCTCTCCCTTTGCGACGCCATGGGAAACCACGTGAGCACGTCAAAAACTTGGAAAATTCTTCGTTACCTCCTGGACCCCTCCTCTTCGAAGGCAACGTCATCAAACCAACTACGGGCCCTCCTGCACAATCACTCAACCGACACACTTTTAACGAACCTCGAGGCAAAATTCTTCCCGCCCGGTCCGCAACAGAGCCACACAGACTACGATGGATCGCCGAACCCCTCATTGGATCAAGACATCCTCATCTCGGAGGTACGAGCGGCACTGTCCCGGATACGGAAAAACACCGCGCCAGGTCCTGATGGAATTTCCAACAGGCTACTAGCCAACCTCGATGACGACTCTCTCGTGTCACTCACCGCGTGCCTCAATAGAGTGTGGCGAGAGGGCAAGATCCCTGCAGAATGGAAGCTCGCCTACGTTCACCTCATCCCCAAACCGAACAAGACCCCTTCTATTGACAACCTACGACCTATATCGCTAACGTCCTGCGTCGGTAAACTCATGGAGCACATCGTCCTCGCTCGCCTCCAGCGTCACCTAGACGATCGGAACCTCATACCAACCTCGATGTTTGGATTCAGACCCCACCTCTCCACCCAGGACATTCTCCTCCAGATTAAAGAAGAAGTCATGACCCCTGCCACCCGGCACTCCCCCACGGCAATGCTGGCATTGGACTTCAAGGGGGCCTTTGACAATGTGTCCCATTCAGTCATTTTGGCCCACCTGCGAGAGCTACATTGCGGGGAACGCACGTACACTTACGTGCGAGACTTCCTTACTAAGAGGCAAGCGGTACTCCACGTTGGCGAAGCGAAGTCCAACCCCATCAACCTGGCGAGCAGAGGCACTCCACAAGGAGCAGTGCTCTCCCCGATGCTATTTAATATCGCCCTAATCAAACTGCCACAACGCCTTGCAGCTCTTCCGAACACCAAGCATGCGCTCTACGCCGACGATGTGACAGTTTGGACGGGCACAGGCTCGTGGGGGGACATGGAAGCTCGCCTTCAAGAAGCGGCCGATGTGGTCACTGAGTACGCCAAATACTGCGGACTCTCGTGCGCCCCGCAAAAGTCTGAGCTACTCGTGGTCCAACCAGGAAGACCCAAGCATGACCCACCTCCACCGGTCGAAATACACCTCGAGGGCCACATTATCCGCCCCACTCCTCAAATCAAGATCCTTGGGATGGTCTTCCAACAAGATAAACGGAACTCCACCCTCATAACTCGGCTGAAGCACACTACGGACCAGGTATCCCATATGCTGCGCCGAATCATCACGAAGAGGCGCGGCTTCGGGGAGAATGCGGCGCTACGTCTCGTGCACGCCTTCATTATTTCCCGCATTACGTACGCGATCCCATATGCGCTTCTCAACAAGCACGAAGAAGAAAGTGTCAATGCAATAATTCGAAAATCATACTAGCGCGCACTGTGCCTTCCCACAAACACATCCACCTTGCTACTTCTTCAACTCGGTATCCACAATACGTCGTCTGAACTAGTTGAAGGACATCTTTTACAACAATACCGACGGCTTTCTCTAACCAACGCGGGCCGCCAGGTCCTCTCAGGACTGGGAATAAATACACCGGGCTACAATGGCCCCCTTCTAGAGCCCCTCCCCCGACCTACTCAAGAACTCATTAAAGTACAACCCTTGCCGCGTAATATGCACCCTGAGCCCCACAGTGGACGGCGCAAGGCTCGCGCGGAGGCCATCTCACGACAGTACAGTCGAGATGCTGACGCGGTCTTCACAGACGCGGCAGCATACTCCTCCTATCCAGCGTTCGCCTTGGCAGTAAGCCCCGCCCAAGGAGGACAGGCTATCACTGCCTCTGTCAAAACACTTTCACCAGCTGAAGCTGAAGAGGCGGCAATCGCACTTGCCATCTGCTCCACCCAGGCTACTACTGTTGTGACGGACAGCCAACAGGCCTGCCGACACTTTCAGGCCGGAACCGTTCACGCTGCGGCCCGCGCAATGCTACTCCGCCACCCGCCGCAGCGACAGATCCACATAATATGGACTCCAGCCCATCTGGGAGTGAATGGGAACGAGATGGCGCACGACCTCGCGCGAGAAATGACACGCCGCACGAGGAGTGCAGACACCGCCTCGGAGAGATTTACTCCCCTCCTGACATATACAGAAATGACGCAACATCCTACGCCTGGCCCGACGCACCCTTCCCCCACCGCACCGACACCTCTCTATCGAGCAGGCACACCACTACCGTGCCTTGCAAACAAACACCTTTCCCCACCCAAAAAGAGTCTGCCACTACTCCGAAGAAATTACGTCCCCTAGCTGCCCCTTCTGTGGAGCAGAGTGTACTCTCTTCCACATGGTTGGTGGATGCCCCTCCCACCCTCTCCCCAAGCCGAATCCTTACAACTCTCCCGAGCTCTGGAGGCGCGCCCTATCCAGCTCATGCCTGTCCGACCAGCTTCGGCTGGTGGAGCGGGCTGTAGCGGCTGGCAAGGCATATGGGGTCCTGGACTGAGGACTTCACCTCCTGAAGAGTCCACGCAACCTTTTCCCTCAATAAAGATGTTTATCCTCCTCCTCCTCCTCCTTGTCATACTTTCAACCTCCGTTTTCCTGCTAGCTCTATCTTCGGTGGCGTCTTCGTTCTCTCGGTTACAACGAGTCCGACGCTGAGGGACTACGCGAAACCACAGGAGCGGGTGCTTAAGGGCTGCGCTCCAACGCATGGCTCGTCGTAGCCGCTGTGCAGCCATGTGATCCACTCCCTTCGCCGACAAGTGATGGGCCGCACATCGTCTCCAAATAATGCGTTCTCGCCACAGTCTTCTTGAAGGCAAACAGGTAACCTCCTGACCAGTGGGCAGCATACGGGTGCCTCCGACGCCTCCCCCTCGGTGCATCTTCACCAGAATCTTCCGGTAATGGGCAGCCTTCCTGCAGACTGCCTATTGCCCCGTCCTACTATAAGCAGACGACCCGTCCGTCCACAATCGTTTTAATGCGTAGCATTCTTTGCCCACAGCCAGGACCGTGTAACACCCTTCATTTCCACGAAAATGCAGATATAGCGGAAGTTCCACCTGTAATCGCTATAATAGCGTTTATGAAGATAACTGGTCGCACGAAATTTCTGAAAATCTAAAAGATAAAAAAAGTAATTACCGAAACTGGCGAACCGTGTGACACCCTGCATTTCCACAATAATGTGGGTTTCGGAAATTTCCACCTGTAATCGTTATGATAGTGCAAATGGAGATATTTAGTCGAACAAAATTTAAAAATGTAAAAAATAAGAAAAATGTAAAATAATTGCCGAAACTGGCGAACCGTGTAACACCCTGAATTTCCACAATAAGGCAGATTTCGCGAGTTACAAATGTAATCGTTATAATAGCGCAAAGGGAAATAATTGGTGGAACGAAATTTTGAAAAACTATGAAATAAGAAAAATATTAGGCAATTAACGAAAATGGCAAACCGTATAACTGCTTGCTTTTCTACAATAATGGAGATTTCGCGAATATTCCATTTGTAATTATAGCAGCGTCAATTGAGATAATTGGTCGCACAGGATTTATAAAAACAAAAAAAAATTGGCAAGTAGAAACTCACACTGAGGGCAAGCGGCATAGGAATGACACGCATTAGTCGATAATTCTTTGAATTTCTGCATAATTTTTTTAGTACCCTGGAGTGTCGCCATGGTACAGCATTTTGCGTCTCCGCCCACACCGCCCGGGCGTCTTGTGGCGGGCCACCCCTCGTCCCCAAATCACGCATCCTCGCAGGAATCGTCTGCCTGGCAGGCAGCCAGGCAGGCAGGCAGGTAGTTTACTAGCAAGCTGGCAGTCTTTTTGGCAGACAGGAGAGCCTGAGCGCCCAACATCTTTTTTGGTTCCACCAAATGTCTACGCACGCACGCGCGCATGCACCCCTGTTTTCGCACAATGAGGCAAAAAATTTTGCATCGTAAATAAATTGGTTGGTCTGCTACGCTTTTCATGTACCCCTTGTTTCAAGTGCGCTTTAGATTTAACACGAAATCATTAGCACTGCTAGAAGTCGAAAACAGTCCGGCGTCGGCGTCAACCTCCGACTTTCAAACGTGGCTGGTGGCGTTTAAAGCGATTTCCTTCTGCTCATCTTTCATATGCTAACCTACCAGTTAGAAAGAAAGAACGGCTTTAATAACTCATTGGACGTCGTGTACAGGACGGCATTGGATACGGAACCACCGGAGATAGGAACTTGCTAAATGGCACTTCAGCGCAGGTGAGAGCGGTTGGGCTCTACGAAAGATTATGGCTGAGTGAAGTCACAAGCAGCAGTAATTATCCCTCATAGAGAGAGGGAAAATGAACTTTAAATAAATCGAGGAAAAGTTTCAGAGAGGCGTCCTCATTCAAGGGGTCGAGTCGACAGTCCTTTCCATCAAGAGAAACTGATCTTCCAGGCCGGAGCTGGCCAAGGCTCTCTCCCAAATCTCTATAGAAACGTGGAGGTTGGGTGGATCTAGGGTGGACTTGTCGCATCCGCCTACTGTGTGTATGAGGTTCCCAGGCTCTCCACAGAAGCGACGGAATGGAGAGAATTGTGTCCGGACAAACAGGTGAAGAGTGGTGATGTGTGGGAAGGTGTTAATCCGCAGGGCGCGGAATAATCTTTCCTTGTTATTCGGTAGCGATTTGTGCGGGAAGGAATACGTTCAACGGGAGAGCCTATAGTGCTAATTAATTTCCTGGTATGCATACAGGATGCATGCGCTCGGGCTCGGCTTCATCAGCGCTGGCTAAGCGGGTCAAATGTCGAGCCACGACGTTGGTGATCTTGTCTGCCAGCGATGGCAGTATGAGCTGGTGCCTATACAATCCTGGCTGGTCTCGTTGGTGGAATTGTTGTAACATGCGATAGACCGTTGGCAAAGTTGCGCCACGCCTGATAAGAGTCTCTTATGAGACTTTTGGCGCCGCTTTGGCTAAGCGCACGTGATCGCCGCTTCCTCAGCTTGGAGGGGGTTGTGTTCGGGGGTTGAGATGCTACACCGGTGGAAGGCTGCAGAACGGTAGCACAAAGAAAGAGAAGGTATTGGCTATCAGGTGTCTTTCGCATCAAATCAGTTGATCGTTCCTCTTTTTTTTTCTTTCAGTTTAGTTGCTTCCTAGTCTTACCTCATATATATACACATTTTCAGAACCTTTTGATGAATATAAGACATGTATTAGACAATTAGTTTTTAACTTCAGTGCGAGATGTAAATCTTACGCGAGAAACAACATAAGAGCGTAATACCTGCATAAAAAAGGCCTTTTATAGCATTCAGGTGATCGACACATAACTTTCCGGCTATTTTGTGCGTAACTACATTTCCTGATTGGTCGACAAAGAGAACGCTGCAAACTTTACAAATACTAAGGACCCCAATGCTATCATGTTTGTTCCGACCCTCCAACCCGCCCTAACTGACCAACTAATTCCTCTAATTAATATTAATCAACACCGCAGTCCCACTAATTCACATTAGTTCATTCAGTCATCTCACTAAACCACCCCAGTCTACCCGCTAATCCGCGTGAATCGACTTAGATTCATGCATCAAAATGCTATCGCATTATCGCATCTACTTTAAAAGTGCAAATGAGAAGGCCCCAATTTTTTTTTTCAATTCTCATGTTCTCCTAGGGCAGTAACTAAAGGACACAACGGCACTGTACAAGAAAAAGTGATGATGACGTAGAGAACTGTGAGTGTTTGTGTCTCAGTGCTGTTTTAATATAAGCGCCCACTCAAACTAAAATAAGTGGAAGATGTGTATTTATTGTTGATGGTGTCCCTGAAGGCCTTCACGGGACACGGATGCATTCGAATTAACAGCACATGGAAAACTTTACACGATTTTAAACACACTGCAGATAGAAACCATAAAGAATACACCATGATATGTTGCCACAGAATATGCGTTCTAACTTTAGTGATTCTAAATGTAAAAAGATAATGGGAGGAGATGGGCAATACCTAAAGCAAACTAATAGTGTATACGGACTTTACATTATATTTACGTTATATTTACATTATATTATGCACGGTAATAATAAGATGAGAACCAACGTTACTAGAATCGTTGATGGGAACCTTACGGTCATTGGGAACTGCAGACTATGGAAAATATTTTGTGGTGCCATCTGGCGAATGGCAAAAATATCCTCAGCGCAAGGTAGGGTACCGAAATGGAAAACTAGAAATCACAGTTTTCAGGCTCCGGAACCGGTTCGGAACGGTTCCTTCGACTCGTTCCGGTTCGGGTTCAGTTCCAAAATGGCGGCAAAAATACCGTTCCGGTTCAGTTCCGGTTCCAGGCAAAAATTCGGGTTCGGTTCCGGTTTTCGGTTCGGTTCCGGTTCCGGTTCGACACCCTGGATACTACGATTGGCGAAGCACGCGGAGTGGTGTTCCATAGTGTCACTAAATAAGGTTTTTTTAATAACACTAGTGTTCCCCACTCTTTGCGCTCAGTACCCCAAAATATTCCTGAGAGGACAAGGCAGTGCAGAAACGACGTCTGCAAACAGGGAAAGCAACGCAGCCCCCGTCTCCGAACAATACGAGGCGGCAGACCAAGAATCTGACCTCGCCGGAACTGCCATCTTCGAAAAAGAGACGAACTGAAGGAAATACCTTTACGTTAAGTTAATGTGTTTACAGCGAACCCCACGGAGCCGCAATGGCTCGCGAGGGACTCCCCAGTCTGTTCAAACACACGAGCTGCGTTCCGAAGAGCGGGGTTCGTGGAAGGCCGGCAGGGGCGAAAGGTTGCAAGGCGAGGTTGCAATGTAAGCCATGTCACGTCTGAAGAAGGAGCCCCGAGCCGGCTTCGAAACGTCGGGTCTCCAGTTTTTGTATTAACGGCCGAGGGTGTAATTATATTTAACAGATATATAAAGAGGAACAAGAAGTAAAAGCAATTGAAAAGAACGCTAGAATAACGCGTATACAAAGAAACGAGGAACATAATATTGTAGGTTCATTTAGGATATAGGAGGTTAGTAACTAGCGGAATTTTGAAGGGTTTTGCTCTGCAATAACGAATTCTGGGAGGGAGTTCCATTGTTCTATTGCTACGGGAAGGAAATATTTGTTGAAAGCGTTACTGAAACCGCGACGTTTTCGAATGCTCAAAGAATTGAAGAGGCGATGTGATGGGCGCACGGGTGGAAATCACATAGAACGAAGGTCAGAGAAGTTATAGTACAATTAATGGAATAGTTAGAGCAGTGAAAGTCTGCGTCTTGATGCTAAGAGGGGCAGTCCGGCAGATGCTTTTAGGTTGGTGACACTCATAGTGTAGTCATATTTGGATGAGATGAAACGGGTAGTGCGGTTTTGGGCAGCCTATATTATGTCAGCCAGGTACGTTTGGTGCGGGTTCCAAATGAAGGAGGCATATTTTAGTTTGGCGCGGATGAAAGTTTCATATGCTATTTTACGGATCGATGTAGGGGACAGGTATAACGATCTTGTAAGGTAGTTCACGGACTTCGAGGCATCGGCTGTTAGTTTTAGAATGTGGTTCGACGAATTTAGTTTGTGATGGTAATGCCAAGGTAACGGGAGGTGTCGACATAGATTAACTGTGCCTAAACAGTATGGGAATATAGTTATCGAGCGCTTCCGGGTAACATGCATGAACTTACATTTTCTAGCATTTAGATTCATCATCCAGCGTGAGCACCATTCGCCAATTAAAGTTAAGTTTTTTTGGAGAACGGATTAGTCGTCATTGGTTGTGACACAGCGGTAAATTACACAATCATCGGCAAAAAGACGGATTGAAAATGAAATGCCAGCTGGGAGGTCGTTTCTAAATATAAGAAAAAGAAGTGAACGAGTACTGATCTTTGAGGAACAGCGGATATTACTGTGATAGTTTCTGAGCAGCGATCTCCAACACAAGTGAACTGAACGCGATCTGTTGGGAAACAGGTGATTCATGACTGGATTAGCGGGTCAAGATGAAGACACTTTTGACACTAGTCGTTTATAGGAGACGCAGTCAAACGCCTTTGAAAAATCTAAGTAAATTACGTCTTTCTGGAATGAAGAATTTTAGGTGAAGGTCTGTGGTGAATTCAAAAAATTGAGTTTCGCATGAAAGGCCTGGACGAAAGCCATGCTGATTGCTGAAGAAAAAGAATTCCTTTCGAGCCGATTTGCTATGTGCGAATACATGATATGTGCGAAAAGTTTACAGGCAATACATGTAAGTGAGATCGGGCAATAATTGAATGGGTCGGAGCACTTACCAGACTTGAAAACATGGGCTACCTTGTTTATTTTCCAGTCTTTCGGCAGAGTACCCTCGCGTATAGACTGGGTAAAAATTATTTGTAAGATCTGGCTGGAAATGACGTCGGTAGCTCTTAGTATTTTCACTGGTATGTTGTCAGGTCCGGGGGAGCTAGAAATTTGAAGCTTTTTTATTAGGTTCATGATACCTTCAGCAGTTACTTCAATGGCAGGCATCTCAGTGAAGCCAAATCTTGGGGAAGCAGGAATGTTGGTCGAAGGTTCACAGGTAAAAACGGGACAAAAATAGTAATTTAGGACGTCAGAGCGTTCTGCGACTTGGGCGTGTGACCCATCAGGATTGGTTAAGGTGATGTTATGTGACTGATGTCTGTTGGGAGTCAGTATTTTCCGGAATGTTTTGGGATTGCCATGGAGGATGTGGAGAAGGTCCTGGTGAAAAAAAATGTTTTCTTTGAGCGCTTCAAGAGGCTGTTGTACTATCGCAAGCAGTTGAAGTAGTTTTGTAAATTGTGAGTAGTGAGTAGTAGTAGTAGTAGTAGTGAATAGTGAAGTAGTTTTGTAATTCTGTAAGTAGTTGAAGTAGTTCTGTAACAAGCAGTTGAAGTAGTCCTGTGTAAATATTGAGTTGTTAGCAGAGCGCAAGTTCGCTCCAATAAGCTGCTTTCACTTCAAGACAGCTGCACCGTCTTTGGCTTGATGACTTCTGGTATTGTGCTGGGTACGCACCCTTTATGCTCCGTACGACCTCTGGCAGCCACCAAGCCAGACTAACTACAGCCAGCCGGTGACAGCAAGCTTTATCGCCAGAGTTCGGTCTCCTGCCAGATGCACCCACCCGCACCCTTCTAGCTTGGTGGCGGCGCCTTTGCTTCTAGCACCACCATGGTGCTAGAAGCAACGCCGCTAATCGTCCTGCAGCAGCACGGGGAACCGCAATCGTTCGGGAAAGCCCCCGGAAACACCGGAAGAATGGCTGGAGGAGTTGGAGCACATCCGAATCTTCAACAGGGGGCACGATGAAGCAATTCTCCGGCGTGTTCCTTTTTACTTAGAAGATGCGGCTCGAACTTGATTCGAGAACCAGGAGAGCTCTTTCAGCCACTGGATTCAGTTCAAAAGCATCTTCCCTAAGACCTTGACTACGGTCGCGAGAAATGAACGAGCAGCGCGTTTTCTTAAAAATTCAACGCAATACCCCAACGAAGGAGTCGTGATCTTCGTCGAGGAAATCCAGTGACTATTTCGCCGCGCGGACCTGGAAATGACGGAAGAAAAGAAACTGAGGTTTCTGTTGCGATGAGTAAAGCAAGAACTCATTGTATGCCTTATCCGCAACGCCCCTAAAATCGTGGTTGAATTCGTGTATGAGGTGGCCGCCATAGAGAAGAGGCTAGAAATTCGTACAAGGCTGTACAAGATTACCCATCCTTGATCTAGTATCGGGCAGGATTAATGTGGAGCCATTTGTTCTGATACACTACTTCAGACAATCCGCGCAGTCGTCGGGGAGAAACTGCGTGTGGTGATGATTGATAATGCCAAATCATTTGTAGCGGTGTGGTGACGTGTGTCCTCTTATAAAATGCTATACCCATGCTTTACACTCCCAGACCAATACTAGCGTTGGTCTCAGAGCAGGCACAAACAACTTCTAAGGTACTGTAGCAGCATCAACGAAGACGAAGATGACGAAGCACCACTCTGAGGCTCACTGCACGAGCCTCGTGGCGCAAGCGGTCAGTGCTCCAAGGAACTCCGGGCGTTCGGCCAGGCATACGTGCCACTGGCCCGTCAGCTGCTGACGTGTTCAAAATATATGTGTTGTTCTGTGGCTCGGCGTTTTCATTGCCTCGTATTGCCACACTACAAAATACTTCTTCGTTTACAGGTCGTAGCTGACCTATGCAATATTTCCCTCTCTTCTTTTCGTCCACAAGCATTTTAATCTTTTTTTTTGTCGCCTCGACAGACTTGAAGTCAACTCCCTCTGCCTTACCCTTAAATCCTAGGTCTTCTCGAAGCCGAGTATTTCCCTCAAGTATATTTGGATCCATGCCCTCGCATTCTAACACAATGTGCCACGTTGTTTCTGTTTCTTTCGACACACCCCGCATACCCCATCATTTTGGGTATACGTCTCCACAAAGCTCTTAGATCGCAAGCATCCTGCCACAGCCACACACACAAAAAAAACAACACTCCCCTTGGAATTATCGACGAAATTTTCCTTTCTGAGCACCAATTTCTCAGCCCTGTACATCTTTAATGACGTTTCAGCTTGCATTTTATCTCTCCAGTTATTCGTTTCTATCTACCTTGCCTCTTTTTAGTTGCCTTGGCAGTCTTCGAGTCTCCACCGTTCTTTTCGTATTTCATCGTTACCCTTCTAGTTTTCCTTAGCCACTGCGTGTGCACGATTTTCAGGTATAGGTACCTAAAACCTTTAGCTGTCCACCTACGTTAATCCATAGCTCTCAAACTCATCTCAAAACATATTTTACTCTGCGCTTCTCCAACTTCAAAACACGCCCAGCCCACATCTTCCTGCAATGCTTTGTTAGTGAATTTTCCATGCGCTCCTAAAGCGAAACGAACTACCGTTTTCTGTTTCACTTGAAGGCCCACTACAGCGTGTGATTTTAAGCAAAGTACTGTATTTGCAACTGTGAGACCAGGGACCATTACTCCTTTCCCCATTACTCTCACTACGTCATAGTTGTTATACCCCCGCAGAGCTCCATGCTTCATTATAGCTGCGTTTCCCTTTCCCTTACGCTTAAGTGGCTCCTTGTGAGTTCTTTTTAAGTAGTAGTTACTTTCGCTAATCCACACTCCCAAACATTTATATTCCTTTACAATGGGTAATTCGACATGCTGGATTGACTCTGCGTCAGTGCTAGTGTCGTTGAAAACCATTATACCCGATATTTCTGGGCTAAAATATAGCCCAGGTTCGGTGGCTTCCTGACGGCTAATATTTATGAGACATTGCATATCGGTTTGTTTATCAGCTAAAAGAACAACGTCGCCTGGCTATAGTATTTCCGGAACACGACGTTGTACCACTTCGCCTGTCAACATAGGTGTTAAATGGAACCCCAATTGACTTTCTTGTTGTTTTTTTTTCTTACCTTGCCATGTAAAGCATAAACCGTGTTGCGCTCAAAGGGCATCCCTATTTAAGCCGTAGTTGGTGTTGACTTGCTGTACGCATTTCTGCCCTTCTCACATCAGGTGCACGCTAATATCTTTATAGATCGCTATCAAGAACTGTATTAACTCGTCACCTAACCCCCGGAGCTTCAGCGTTATCCACAGCAATTATCTGTTCACTTTGTCATACGCCCCTTTCTGTACAAGAACGTAATCCATAATGGTATATTCTGTTCTTTCGCAATTTCAATGCACTGTGTGGTCAAGAACAAATTATCATCCAATCGCAGGTCTTGTCTAAAGCCATCATGCAATTCCGTCAGGATTTTATTTTCTTCCTCCTATGCTTGAATTTCTGATTTTATTGCCTGCATTACGAATGTTTACACCACAGACGTTAGTCTGAGCGGTCTGTATGAATCATTATTGGCTTTGTTGAATGTAGAAATAAAGTAGAAATAATAATGTAGAAATAAAGTTCATTCCTCCTCTTCCTCCATATCGTTTCTTGAGCCTAGTAATTTTGCGCGGTTCCTAAACTTTTTGGATGCGCTGTTGTCGTTCTTCCGTATTTCTGCCAGTCATTGTTCGCTTTTCTGCTTAATCTTAGCTTGCACCATATTCTGCCCGTCTAGTTTTTTTCTTGTAGATTTTCAATTTTTGGTTCACTACGCATTAGGGGTCGGCCAAGAACTCGTTGGTGAGATGAGCTACGGAAATTTGTGGGAAATACATGGACTCAGCCGGCACTTCATAGCCATGACTGGAAGTCTTTGGGAGAGGCTTTTGTCCGGCAGCGGAGACAAAATGGCTTATGATGATGATGATTATGATTACCGCCGGTAACTTACAAGTTTTTTTTCGCTCTTTATGTACTCGATGCCTTTTTACGCTGGTCAGTAGCCTTCCTTATTTAAGCTTTTGGCTTTCTCTCAGCAGTCTTGTTCCTTGGCTTCATTTATCTTGTGCTTTATTAGCGTGATCATTTCTTCGTAGAAATCTTTGTCTGGGTACTTATTGATTTTGGCTTCCATCATATCAGCGATGATCGTTAAGTGTTCATTGTTCAAATTAGGTCCTCCCGTACTGCCTACTTCTAAATTTGTCCGTTTTTTTCAAAGTGCAGGTAAGCCGATTGTGGTCGCTACCTAAGCTGTCTCTTCCGTTTTCATCTATCCTCATTTCCCGCCACCTTTCGTATGTCGCTTCAGAGAATAGTCTGTAGTCTATGCTAGACTACCTGTTACCGTTATCCCAAGTAATTTGACTGTCAAAGTTGTTTTCGGTGTTTACTATTGCAAGCCAGTTTTGCTGACATAGATCTATCACTAGAGAACCGTTCTGATCGGTGTATATATCCAAATCTTCTATGTGGGCGTGCATATTTCCAACTAAAATTATTTCCCCTAATTTTTGAACTTGTTCATATCTCTTCTCAAACAGTTTACAGTTTCTCATTTTTGTCGTGAGCTGTGCTTCCGGTCCACAGATGCAGAACTCCCCACGACGTATTTCCCCCGCTATGGTGCCTATAGCTCATATATGCTCTTTTCAGATTTCATACACTCCCTGCCGGTCGGCCCATTGTTTATTAAGCGTGACAATGCCTCCACCTTTTTTTCATTACAGTGGTCCTGTTGCATTCTTCCCAGACATAATTGCCTATGACAGGTGGGGCTTCTAGGTCTGTGAGGTTTGTTTCGGCTAACGCGTACAGGTTGATTTCTTCCCGTTCAAGTGTATTCTAAACTTCTACCCACTTATCAGGCTTTCGGCCTCCCTGCATATATATGTAGCTGATTAAATATTTATTGTATTTGTTTCCCTTTCGCTTTCGGGGTCTATTTTTGTCACTCTAATATTTCCCCTTATATCCTCCTGTTGGTATTCTTAGCTATTTGTGTACGTTCTTCGGTTAGCTCTATGCCTGGCTGCCTCCAAACGTTGAGTGTGCATACGTCGCTTGCTTCCACTTTGTCAGCTATTTCGCCTTCCTTAGCTTCGCGGGGACCCCTAAAAAAGCTGCTGCTCTCCTACCTAAGCGCCACCCCAGCTTATTTCCTAGCCCTGCGCTGTAGTGAATCCCGTCACACTAAAGAGCTTGACTGTGCCAAGTGCTGCCCACTAGCCTGTTCACGTCTATCACTCGTAACCAAAGTTCTCTGCCGTGCCTCACGATCTCGCTGTTAGCAGCGAGTACTGCTTGTTCGGTGTCCGCGCCCTACTTTGCCACGTCCGGCACGGTGCAAACTTCAATGAGCATAGTTTGGGCCGTCGCCCGCAGATCGCTTACCCCTTTCGCTATTTACTGGCCAAGTTTTCCCCCCAACCCCCTGAGAACATCGTTACGCCACGCAGCAATCAATAGAAGGTTTCAAGCTTTACGAGACAAGGCCAGTTGCCCTTTTGCTTTTGTCATCACCGTCTGCAACGTTTCACCGAGGAAACACCCCACATTCACATGCTTATTCCCCTCTGCCTTATCCACTATTGCAGCGCTGCTCCTCTTTATGTTAGAATCTTCCGCAACGATTACCACGCTGTCTGCCACGTGCCGCTTTTTGATGGTACCCTATTTATAGACTGGTTTTGCTGGCCTATCTTGCAGCACGTGGGAGTAGCTGTCTTTCCTCCCTTGTGTCACCTCGGGGCGTGCCTCCATTCCGCTGCATAAGCCGATGTGTTGATTTGTTGGCGAAATGACGCTCGTTTCTGGCTTCCTCTCAGCCGCTTGTAACTTTCCCTCAACGGTCCTGGGTTCTTCGCGTTCGTTAATTAGCCCTGCCTTCAATTCGGTGACCCGCTTAGCTAACCTCGAGTTATCCGCTTTACGCGTTCTGGCCGCCACACCACTGAGCATAAACGACTCGTACCTGCAACTTCATCTGCCTTGCCTCCATCCCGCTGAAGCTCCTGAAATGAGAAACTCGGAAACTCTTCCCAGCAACGCCGCACACCCATGTCGCCTTTATGAGCGACGTGATGCGGGACGAGATTCAATATGCTTTGGGGGCTTCTACACCGCCCTGCTACAATCCGTCGTGAACAAGCAACACCGTACAGCGGTGCACTGTCGCCCGCCCGACCCCCTGCCGTCCAAAAAAAAAAGACGCTGACGAAGATAGACGTATGGCGAACTGCCGATAATCGTCCCCTATGGAACCAATATGGAGAGGCCGACCACATCAATCGTCGCTGACCATACAAGAGAGTCGGAATGGGTGGTTTCTGCACAGACGCACCTCGCCTTCCTCTTGCCAGAGACCACGTGAAACCGACGGGTATCTATCTCAAATAAGCCATGGGCCAGCTCGTTTCAACCGTTCGCTTTCGCCGCACCCAAACCAGTCCGTGGCAGGGGGCACTTGTTAAAGGAGATGTTTGCATCTAAAATTAGACACCACGGACCCCGAGTACCCAAGCCTAGCCGTGCGTGGCAGGCCGCGTCCGAGGAAAACATGTTGCTGGTGGTTGAGCCGACGCCGAGTGCTTGGTACTTTATGGCCCCTTGGCGAAGGCAACAGACGACTTCGGAGTCCGCTCCTCGTAGACGGAACCTTCGGTCTGACCTGCCCGGGGGAATCCGCAGTCACCTATTTCTGTCCTTTCCCTCAGCTTTCATTTTTTTATCTTCTTTCCAACAACTTTCCTGTCGTCTCACTCCTTCTTCAGTTTTCCTTTTTCCTGGCGGCTAGACTTTACCTTGTACGGGGAATGACCCTGCGCTCAGCCATATTTGGTTATAGTCGTGGGTGTGGCTGGCGTCGGTAGGACTTTCTTGCGGGCTCTTGTACTGTCCCCTTGTTGGACGCCATGGTGGGTGGGTGGCAGCAAGTCTGAACAGATGTTTGACTTCATGGCTTCGTTTTTTTTTTCGTTCAACTGCTATCTCTCGAAAATGAGAGAGAACCTATGCAACCGCCAAGTTCTCTATGAGCAATGCCAACAACATACCACGCTTCCACGTGGTGCACAGCAATGACAGAGAAAACTGCACCACGAGTTTTACCATTTGTAGTTGTAAAGACACTAACAGCTACCATTCGGGAAGGCTACGAGATAAACAAGCTGCCAAACAGAGACCTCCTCTGCAATCTGCTCCAAAAACATCAGTGTTAGAAACTGCCACCCCTAACGTCTTTTGGAGACATCCCTGTAACTGGCAGAGAACAACGGTCACTTAATACAGTCCGTTGAGTCCTGTCAGATGGCTACTAGAAGGAGCAGATGTAGTAGCTTCTAGGAGGTCGGAAGAAAAGAATCTCCCAATAGTCTATCGCATCAAAATCAAACGAGTAGACGAAAAATTCAGACAAAGCACGTCGTCCGCACCTTTTCGTCAATCATCCTTCTTTAATCTCTTGATTTAGGCTGCACGAACATGAAACGTAGACAGTACATACCCAAACCACGCCGATGCTAAAATGCCAAAGATATGGGCACGGCTTCGCTAAGTGGCCGGGACCACAGGCTTGCGCCAAATGTGGCTCCAATGGACATCGTGCCGGGAACTGTAGAGCTGAAACATACCTGTGTGTGAACTGCGAGAGCAACGACGCAGCGTACTCTGGTGTTTCCCCAATAGGGAAAAAGAGAAAGAAATAATCACTCTCAGAGTGTCAGGGAAGATAACCTCTCACGAAGCACGTAGGCGACTCCTGCCAGCACATAGCCGATCATACTCTGCTGTTGTGCAACAGCACACAACATCACAGTAGTCTTCGGCGCCTGCTGAAGCCACACAGAGTGATGCTGATGCAAGGCCCCCGCGCCCCTGTTGAAAGGAGATACCACTGCGGCACCATCTGCAAAGCGGGCTGCAATAACCCCCGGTTTGGCAGTCTCCAAGGCCTCACCCCAAACAGTTTGGTCGATATACTTCAACATCCGTTCGTCCTGCACGAACCTCCAGCATCTCTGAAGAGAGAAGGGACACACCTGAGAGAGGTTCTCCCCGTGTACTTCGGAGGGACGGCGAAGCTCCCTAGAAAAGGGAAACAAAAGCCAGCACCAAATGACGGGATGGAAGCCTACTTTTTCACTTAATGCAAACAATATACCATGGCATTCACAGTCCACTGAATTGTAGAGGGCGTTTAAATAATTTACATGACGTCAAAAAATATTCGCAACGCCCCTGTAGCCTTGTGCGTTCAGGAACCAAACTTGGGTCCTAAACAAAATTACATATTGAAAGGATACCATGTCTTTTGTTGCGACCGAGAGCAGGCGATTATGCTATCTGGTGTCGTCGTGATAATTGAACTAAATGGCATTGCAGCTCAAGAACGCAAACCTAAAATAATGCTAGGAGCAGTTGCAGCACTCTGCTTGCATTAAAAACAGTCAGTGTGATGTGCGTACGTGAAGTCACACTTCCCAGTAGCACTACAAAATTTAAAAACGTAATAAATAAATTACCAGAACCGTTCCTAATAGTAGGGAATTTAATGCCCACTTTTGCTTTCGGGGGAGTGAAAAAATGATGTAAGAGCCCAGATTTTAGACCTAAGTTCGTCTAATAACGTGTGTCCACTGAATACTGGTAAGCCTACATACTGCTCATACTGCTCCCAAGATCAGAAAAGATCAGCTGCTTCGATTTATATTTTAGTTCACCGTCTGTTTTTGCGTGCGTTCTTGAACCTGTACTCATTAGCACGGCATCATCACCAACAATTATCCCAAGGAAACCACGCAGGCGGAAACGTTAGTTTACCGGCCGGGGAATTTTACTTCTGAAGTAGATTTAAACCATTTTTTTGGATACGGTTAGTATTCAGGAATTGTATGAAATGTTTACATCCCACATTGTTAATGCTGCACGAATAGCTATTCCACAGTCCACGGAAGCGGTGGTGCGAAACCCCAAAGTATGGTGGACCCAAGAATGTAGGGATGGAAAACAGAAAAATACAGTGGGGGGGGGGGACTTTTGAAAGTGTCCAACACAGGAAAATGCAATATCTGTTAGAAAGAAATGATGTAAAGCAAGGTACATTTGCCGCAAAGCTGGGAAAGCCTCATGACAAAATTCTGTCTCGTCTATAAACAGCTGTTACATCAAAGACGGGAAGGGTCAACTTTATATGATAAACGGGAACTACTCCCCCCACACACTTGTCCTTTAAACATCACCGAATGTACAACAAGCGTAGAAGAATAGGCAGCTATACTGGGTGAACACTTCACCAATGTTTCAAGTTCCGCAAGCCACCCAGAAACCTTCTTGAAGTACAAAAACACTGCAGAGAAACAACAACTGCCAACATGCGGTGACACAAGCGAAACAAAACATACAACACTTTAATTACGCTCTAAGAACGAAAAAAGAGCTGTACTGGTCGCTAAGCAGACCGCCACCACGCAACACGATACACACTAATTAATGCTCGCACATCTATCAGGTCTTGCTGTAGCAGCACTTCTGAAGTTTTTAAACGAAAATTGGGTACCACGAAAAATGCCGGGAGCTTGGAAAAAAGCTTTTATCGTAGCATTCATAAAACCTCGAAAGCCACCAACCTCTTCTAGTAGTTCTGGACCAATATCCCTTACCAGCAGTCTAGCCAAAATGCGTGAACCTGACGCGAACACCAGATTAAGCTGCGTTAAAAAGGTGGTTTGGGCTAGTTGGTGCATATTGAAATTCAAAAGAGCGCAAAAAGACGGGACAAGGAAACGACAACACAAGACAACACCAGATTAGGCTTTGCCGTACAATCAAAAGTACTGCTGGATGTTCACCAGTGCGGTTTGAAAAAAGCATGCTCAAAATGGACCTTCTTGTGCGTCTCGAAAATAGGGTACGAGAAACATTCATACAGAAACAACATTGCCTTGCAGTCTTCTTTGACCAAGAGAAGGCTCACGGCAGCACATAGAGCTTTGGAATTACGCGTGATCTTTGGAATTAGGCATCCCTGGGAGAATGCTGAATTGGCTGAACGACTTCATGTCAAATCGCTCATTTCAAGTGCGCCTGGGTTCAAGCCTCTCGGTGATCTTTGTACACGATAATGTGGTGTATCTGAGCTACATTCTATGCACAACACGTTTTAGATGCGACTGCATCTCATTCACTCGCCTTGTCCCTCCATACGGCGTTGTTGTTGTTCGTCCACACCCCTCCCCCATTCTCCTCGCCGCGCGAGCTGCGCTCTCCACCGCTCACCCCCTCCCTCTCCGATAGCGAACACTCTCTCGCGAGGGGCATCGGATTGGATTCGATTGGATTGGCTTGGCTTGGCTTGGATTGGATTTGGTTTTGATTGGATTAAAGTGGATTGTGTTAGATTTTGTTACGTCATAGCCGCGCCACGTTGCGTCATAGCCGCGGCAGGGGGTTCACGGCACGTTTCACGCGATGGTAGAATCAACCTAACGGAAACAACAACGGAACCTCCTATGCGTCGCATCTACACAGGGGTTCCCACCAAGGGAGGTGAGATAAATTTTTCATTTCATTTCATTTTATTTTCTTAAAGACCTCATTGAAGGGGCATTACATAAGGGGCGGGTCCACATGCAAACCTGAAATCCATGTTTTATTACAATGCAAAAGAATGTATTTCGGTGTTCAAAAAGGTGGAAGGACAGGTTATGGCGGTGATTTCATTAGAAAGGCCGTTCCAGCCCGCTGCTGCACGAAAAAAGAATGAAGACGAAAAAGTGACGGTGCGCGTATGCGGGCGCGCAGCTTCTTGCTGGTGATCGGTGCGATTGGAGACGCGTGCTGGAGGGAGAATGTATGGTGGCCTGCCCAGTGAGCTGCAAACAACTTGTGTGAAAGGCTATGACTAGAAATTCGGCGACGAGATGCAAGCAATGATATTCCAGTGTGATGGACTCGTTTGGCCTTGTGGGTGTACGACGCGTAAGAACGATACTCGAGAGGGTAAGATAAAAGAAAGTATATTCCAGCGTTCAGTACAGGGAAAAAAACGTTCTCACAGACGCCTCGACGATCGACGTTCGGCGAAGTCAATGGCGGGTCACCGCCAGTCCCGTCGCGGTCGAGCGCTGGCCGTGTCTCGCCAGCTCTGCCCGAGCGAGACGGAAGAAGATGCACCA
This sequence comes from Haemaphysalis longicornis, assembly GCF_048455015.1. Lineage (NCBI taxonomy): Eukaryota > Metazoa > Arthropoda > Arachnida > Ixodida > Ixodidae > Haemaphysalis > Haemaphysalis longicornis. Next base: position 68,265,862 of record NW_027526233.1, on the reverse strand, counting down.
CGTCCTACGTAGCGGGTGCAGCGGTGGTTCCGCCCTGGGCCGTGATTCCTAGCCTCGGCCAGTCGCACGATCACGCCCCGGTCGTCTGCGGGTCCCACAGGTGTTGGCGGGCCTCGACTCACACGCCTCGAACTACTCGAACGGGATCACAGGAACTGCGGGTCCGCCCCCGGTCCTTGCCCGCTCGTCAGCTCCGAGTCTCCGCTGCCGCCCGAACCGCGTTCCACCTCCAGCCCTTTCCTTCCTCCTCCACATCTTCGTGCGCCAGCGCGTGCTCCACTTTTTCCAACAATGATGGCCAATCCTCAAAATCACCCCCCACTTCAAGAGGTTGTTGTGCTCAAACAACCTGCTCAGGCTGTTCGGAGGTTGTCCGTGGGCCTTGATGCGGAGTGTTCGATGCCGAACGCGCGCACACACGCGAGCTCGATGTTCAAAGTAACGGGTACAAAAAAAACACCCCCGTGCATGAAGCGAAGGCAAAGATAAATTCCAAGCAAAAATCACACATCACTCTGACCACAGCAAAAAATGCACTAGTGTGGTGTTGGGGACAAAAAAAGTCAAGGGCAGTACATGCCACTAGAATATAAACCAACGTTGAGCAGACAGTCTTATGCGGTGACCGGCGCTCGCTGGCATATGCATCGAGATGGGCCATTCCTTTCTGCCACTGCAGGAGTACCCTGCCGATTGGTGCGGTAAAACGGCCAGTTCGAAGGATAAAAGCTTCGCCGGTGCACGACATACGTTCGGTGAAAAAAGGTTCATAAGGCTGTTTCACTTCCGCATCCTCTGTTTGGAGTGCTATAGAAGCTTGTCGACGTGTTTGTTCAGCCGGAATTCGGGGTTGATACTTTTTCAACATGTTTATGTGGAACAAGCTGGTTCGCGTGCCCAGGTCGATGACGTAGTCGACAGCATTTCTTCTTTCCAGCACAGTGAAGGGCCCCTTCCATGTCAGGATGAGCTTGTTCGTGTCGGACGGGAGAAGGAGCAATACTTGGTCTCTAGGGCTGAGTTGACGCCGTTTCGCCCTTCTGTCGTAGCAGCGTTTCTGCACTACCTTGGCGTTGCTAAGCTGTTCGTGTGCAATGCGACAGGTGTCTTCCAGGCGTCGTCTCAGATCGACAACGTAACCGTGCGATGTCTTCGTGTCTTGATCGATCCCTTCTCCTTTCCATAACTCCTTCAAGATGGCCATAGGACCCCTGACGTAGCGGCCCTAGATCAGGTCGAAGGGGGAGAAACCCAGGCTGGCTTGAGGCACTTCGCGGTAAGCGAATAGTAGCGGCGCCAGGTACCTATCCCAGTTTTTAGGGCTCTCCTGGCACATGCGGCGAACCATTTGCTTCAGCGTGGCGTTGAACCGCCCGAAAAGCCCGTTGGCCATGGGATGATATGGTGTCGTGGGCAACTGTGCAAACGAGAGGAGCCTGCTCAGCTCCATCAGGCCTGATGTAAATGACTTTCCTCGGTCGCTAACAATTTCTCGTGGAAAACCAACGCGGGAAAACATTTCCATCAACCCTTCGGCCACCTTCTCCGTCTCAATACTCCGTAGAGCAACTGCGCCTGGATAACTTGTTGCAAAGTCTATCATTGTGAGGACGTACCGATTGCCCTTCTGGGAGGTTGGGGAGAGAGGACCGATAATATCGATCGCTACCCGTTGGAATGGGGTCTTGATGACTGGCATACTTCCAAGAGGTACGCGCCCCACCAGATGTTTCGGCACGGTTCTCTGGCACAAATCACACGATCTTACAAAGCGCGTGGTATGGGATCGCACGCCTGGCCAATAAAACTCCTCCAGCACCCTATCCGTTGTCCTTTTGATGCCTTGGTGGCCGGAGAGAATCCCTTCATGGGCCGTTTTTAGAACGAAGTCTCGGAGACCGCTAGGAACGACTAGTTGTTCCATCTCCTTCTTCGATGGGAGCCGACACCGGCGGAAAAGAATTCCGTGCACAATGACATAGACCGTTTCTGCTGTCTTCACGGTAATTTTCCTGCCAATCGCGTCGAAGCAGGACTGAAGAGTGCGGTCTTCTTTCTGCATCAAAGCGAGCTCCGTTGGGCTTATGTTGAGTGGGCTGATGGCAGCTACAGGTAGCTGGTCCACACGTTTGGCCGCACTGGCGCATTCCTCCTCCTCGTTGACGGATGGCGGTCGCGCAAATTGGCTTGGCCTACGTGAACTCTCGTTGACCTTGCTGGACTTCGACTTCCGCTTGGAAGAAGGATGTCCTTTCGGAGAGATGCAAGCGTATTGCTGCCCCTTCTAGTTGACGTCCAGCGCTGCAGCATCACGAACGCCAGCGACATTTCCCAAAATCACCTCGTAAAGAGGGTTGTTTATGCAGGTTGCTTTCACGTGGCCTGTGAAGAATGGGCAGTCAACATACAGTTCGGCTTCAGGTAGGCACAGAGCAGTGCGGTCAAGAAGGTGCACAGTGCTCATTCCTCCTGTAAGCTTCGAATCGGGAACCAAAGATCGGTTTACGATTACAGTGTTACAGCCGGAGTCGCGTAACACGGTTACTCGCCTTCCTTCCAGCCAACTGTTAGCGGTAGGCATTCGGTCCATGGAAGCCTGGGAGGTTTTGCGGCTGAGGGCCAAGTTCTTTTGTTCATAAAGGGTTGACATCTTGTCCTCATTACCATGGCGACACTCCGTTGGACGGCTCAGCGAACATGACGCTTTGTTCGCAGAGTCTACGTTAGGGCATGTTTCCGCTTTGTGACCGGTTTTCCGGAACTTAAAACAGGAGAGAGTCTTTTGGTTTGTGGAAGCCCTGGTCTTCGACCAACAGTCGGCTGGCTTGTGCCCTCGCTTGTTACAAAGGAAGCAGTGCGGCTTTCCTTCGACATCCTGAAGGTCACGCATTCTTGGAGGCAATGGCGGCTTGCCAGACTCTTTCTCCTCTCGGCGTTTTCCTAGGTTTGTAAGACCTTGGGCCTCGAGGTAGTTGTCAGCATTCTCGGCTAACTGGTCTAACGTTTGACAGCCCCTTTCCTTCAAGAAAATGGCTAGCTTGGCATGACACTTGCTCAAAAACTGCTCCGAGACTATTTTGTCACGGAGAGCTTCGTAGGTTCTGGTGGTCTTAGCCAGTTCCTGCCAGTTATCGAAATAGCCTAACAAGCGACCAGCGAATTGGCGGCCTTTCTCAGAGTTCTCTGGTTTGGCTCCACGAAACTTGGTGCGGTACCTCTCTTCAGTGTAGCGAAATCGCTGAAGCAGGGTATGCTTCAGCTTAGCATAATTCAGCGCATCATCTGCAGCCATGCGTCCGACGACACTCAAAGCTTCACCAGTGAGGCACAGGTTCAATGAAAACGCCCACTTGTCCTGATGCCAATTCTGGCTCGTTGCGACGCGTTCGAAACGTTGGATGTAAGCGCCAAGTTCATCGCGCTCTTCATTGAATGTCGGGATCAGCTTGTGGGGGCTGTCGTACCCATGGGCGACGCTTGTAAGTGCAGACGTGCCTGACTCGGCGCTAGCGTTGGGCTGCAGCTGTCGTAGTCGTAACTGGAGTTCAAGGACCGACCGCTCCGTTTCTAAGCGAGCTGCCGCTTCGCGATTCGCTTCCCGTTCCGCTGCGCGTTCTACACTGAGTCTGGCACGCTCTCTGTCAACAACAAATTCTTTCAACTCAGTACCAGAGATGCCACATTTCTCCTTTAGGTTCACCACTTCTCGAGCTCCATTCTTGTCCGCCACACACACGGTAACAAGGCGAGGCTCTTTAAGGTGGAATTAAGGGCAAAGTTCTGTCGCGAACGCCAGATTGTGATGGACTCGTTTGGCCTTGTGGGTGTATGACGCGTAAGAACGGTACTCGAGCGGGTAAGAGAAAAGAAAGTATATTAACAGCGCCACCAGAAAACGAGACAGCGGAAAAGCGGTACAATTGCGAAGCACAACAGCAAAAACACACGAGTCCGATACCCCTAACCAGCCTTCAATAGAGGAAAAAAAAAACGTTCTCACAGACGCCTCGACGATCGACGTTCGGCGAAGTCGATGGCGGGTCACCGCCAGTCCCGTCGCGGTCGAGCGCTGGCCGTCTCTCGCCAGCTCTGCCCGAGCGAGACGAAAGAAGATGCACCACGTCCTACGTAGCGGGTGCAGCGGTGGTTCCGCCCTGGGCCGTGATTCCGAGCCTCGGCCAGTCGCACGATCACGCCCCGGTCGTGTGCGGGTCCCACAGGGGTTGGCGGGCCTCGACTCACACGCCTCGAACTACTCGAACGGGATCACAGGAACTGCGGGTCCGCCCCCGGTTCTTGCCCGCTCGTCAGCTCCGAGTCTCCGCTGCGCCCGAACCGCGTTCCACCTCCAGCCCTTTTAAGTCCAATGCACTTCTTAAGCGACCCTGAACCTGCGTACACCGGCGATGTCCGCGCACGTGGAGATGGGCGCGCGCAGCCTGGCCACTGACATAGCACATACCCACGTGGGGGATTGGCCAGGAATCTCCTCGTCTTCCTTGGCAATGGGGGGAGATGGGCGCGGACTGCCTGGCCGCTGACATGGCACATACCCACGTGGGGGATTGGCCAAGAATCGGGCTTGAGAAGGGCTAATGCACCTGCTTAAAGGAGTACTGGCACGAAATTTCAAAGCTGAGATCCGCTCTAGCAATCAAGTACAACGACAACACAAATAGGTGTCTGTGAATAAATGCATCTTTCTTTCTTTGTAGTTGTGTGTGTGTGTGTGATCTCTCTTTCGCGAACATTACCGAACCGCGCAAATTCAATTCGTGCATTCGCACTTTCACATTCTTCCCCTCGGGGAAATGCGGGGAATTTTTCTTCCTCCTCCACGTCTTCGTGCGCCAGCGCGTGGTCCACTTTTTCCAACAATTATGGCCAATCCTCACAGCCAGATTTTGTTTTCAGTGCCTATATGCTGACGTCATGAGAGTACTTTGAATGAATAAATCGTGTGGCTCGATTTTAAGCGACTCAAGGTGACTGATGAGATATACTGGATGTGGGTTCCAAAGGGCTGATGCGTATTCTAACTCTGTCCTGACGAGAGATTGATAAGGTAGTAATTTGACATTGCTAGGAGCGTCAAGCAAATGGCCTTTTAAGATCCCGAGTGTTTCGTTAGCAAATGCAATGATGTGCGCAATGTGCGTAGCCGAAGTTAAATCGCTACAAATGATTGCTTCGAGATATTGATAGGAAAGACCTAGTTCGAGGTTTGTGGCAGCAATTCGGCACGGGAATACAATCGGATTTCGACCGCGATGGAAGGACACAGTTTTACATTGTTACGGTTTGGTTCCATTAGCCAAAGGTTACACCATTCTTGGACGCTTCGTAAGTCACTTTCAAGAAATGTGTTATCGGAAGCGGTGTTTATTTACGATAAATACCGCAGTCGTCTGCAAATGTCTGCAGAAGATACATGCATTGGTAGGACATTTTCTCAATCAAAAACAGAAGTGTGCCTAGGACGGATGCTTGAGGGACACCTGAGGCTACCGGGGTAGTGTTAGAGATTTTACTGTTGACGAACACTGATTGGGAATGGTTAGTTAGAAATTGTTTTATCCATGCTAATATGTCGGTATTTAAATATAACGGGGCACGTTTTAGTAGTACACGCTCATGAGAAACTTTGTCAAATGCTTTTTCGAAGTGGAGGAAGATGGCGCCAGCCTTAAGGTTGGAGTCGAGGTTAAAATGCAGGTCGTGAACAAACATAGCTAGCTGCGGTTCACACGAAAGCCCTTTCCTAAAGCCACGCTGCGCGGGATGAAAAAAAGGGTTGAAATCAAGGAAGTCCATGATATGTGCGTAGATGATATGCTCAAGAATTTTGCAGGGAACGCTGTTTGCTGAAATGGGACGATAATTTAATGGGGAGCGTTTGTTACCCGATTTGTGGACTGGAACGACCTTTCCTTGCCATGGAAAATGTTCTGGGCTCTTCTAAACTTTTATTAGCGCGTTTAAAAATGTAGCGAGTGTATATATGTGAAAGTAATTTTAAAAATGCTTTACCCTGAATTTTATACCGCAACAATGCACATTATTCTGTCTATAAATTCTGTAATTGCAACCAAGGGTTTTTATTACACCCATATATTTGTCAAATGCTGTCCAGTGCACATCTATCGGCATAACGATCAGGCCACGATGCTCGTGCAATGAAGTTTTGTTCAGTGCTGTGGAAACATCCAAAAATTAATCATGCGTAGGCGGACTGAGAAGTGCTGGTTTTATTAGTTGTTTTCAAGAACTGTCTGATGGATTTGTCCTGATTGCCTTCGAAGGTACTAGTGAACTTTCAATTCAATTGAACTATGAAAAAATAGTTTGAAGAGCTATGGTCACAAAATATGGCCGTGGGGCTGACAGTGAATATAATAAAATATAAAGTAAAGAGCAATAAACATGCCGCGAACGCAACCTTCCCCTTCCAAAACAAAAGGCCACAGGATGTAAAAGAATATAACTACCTCGGAAGGTGGTTACGGCTGACCCCACAGAAAACAAACAAATCCTCACAGGATAGCTATATGCTGGGAAGCACTTGGCGGGCATTTCAAAGGTATAGAACGTGTGCTTCCTCTGATATTCAAAAGGAAAAATCTGCAAATAACGCCTGATGTAGGTGGTAGTAAATGTAGCTGAAATTGGGCGCCTTACTAAAAACTGGAAAAGCGGCTAAACAGGCCATTGAAGAAGTATTGATAGGAGTAACACTTAAGAACAACAAATGAGCATATATGAATGGAAACTCGAGTAAAGGACTATCTTATTTGAAATAAATAAACAAATAGTCTTCCTGTGGCATTGTCTACCCGTGGACAACCAATCTAACGTGGGAGAGACCAAGAAGTGGTGTAGAGGAAGGGCTGTGACAATAGGCTCCGTGCAGTCAAGTTTGCCGAGCGGGCGTAGCGCCATCTACCGCGCCTCCGCGCAACACTGGGTAGGCCGAGCCGCACCGTCCTGGCCGACCGCCTGCTTAAGGCACTGTGCACGCGCCCTTGCAAAAGGCGTCTATCAAGTGGTTAGGTGGGCTTAAGTGGCTCAAGTTGGCGGAATACGCTGCAACGGCGACAGGATAGAGTGCTATCGACCGAGAGGCTTTAAAAAGAAACAAAGCGCAGAAGGAAAGCTACCGCCTTCGCTGCCCTGAATCGTCCGACTTGGGAAGGCTGGTCACAGCCTTACAGGCTGTGATACAACGGCTATACAATACAACGGCTATGACTAACAAGAAGATTACATGCTGCTGTAAAACTAAAGTATATCAGTTTGCCAGCTGTTAATAGTCGTGAGCTTACAATAAATCCCCTCTTAGCGAATACCGCGCGCATTGGCAGTATTTGCACGGAGGTTGGTTTTTCTGCTTTGTGCATGTGTCTTCCGCGGCGTTTATAATGAAAATTCATGCGGCACGTAACACTCAGCTGTCGTTTTAACGGGGCTCACAACATCAACTTTAGAGAACAATAAAAAAATAAACGGAGTTTATGATGATTCTAATATTTGGAGGCCCTGCTTAACCCATAAAAAGGAAGAGGTAGTCTTGCAGCGAAACCCGTGTACATTGTGAATGTATACACGGAAAAGGAGACGGAAGGCACAGAGGTTGTAGTCTTTCGCTCCTGAGGCGATAATTGACTTCGTGCACGGAGCAAGAAAACGTGCTCGCTCCGTGTTCTCGGGGTGGGACGAACTGGCACCAGCGGAAATGAACTTTCAGGGGCGAGGAGCAAGACGCATTCTGGGAATGTTTGGCGATAATTCAAGCCGTGAAATTGAAAATTGTCGTCAGGTTCGTTTCCCGGCCGCAGCGGCCGCTTTTCCGATAGAGGCGAAAAGCGAAAACGCCCGCGAGTTCGAGATTCTGGCCACGTGAAAGATCCCCAGGTCGTCAAAATTAATCCCGATCCCTCCACTACGGCGCGCCTCATCGCCTGTCTGGCGTCGGCGAGTTGAACCGCACAATCAATCGAAAATCTCCGCCAGTTGGTGCGCAGTTCTTGATGCTTCCCACCCGCATGATCCACACTGGAGCCCGCGTATTTAAGGTCATTATATTTGCTTTGAAGTCAATGCTACTAGCACGTAGCGCAGCGTACACACCGCACTACACCCAATCAATCGCTCTTGTGAGACGGGCACCGTACTCGCAAAACCACGACGGTCCGATTTCAAGTATGCGAACAAAACGACTTCTTTCCAATGCTGTGAACAGCTAATTAATTTGCGCTTTGTAGCGGAAACACAAATTCACTGAAAAAATATATGTGGAAACGTGCGCACGAAAGGCTCCACCTGCGTTCTGGCTATGCATGGCAAAGTCAATATCGCTTGCCCTCCTCCTCCGTACGCGTAGTCAACAGTTCAGTCCTTCAGTCTATTCCTAGCCGGGTGCGGTAGAATTACTGTAGTATGTTTTAATTAATATAAAACTTAAAAATTCCGTATCCTACATTTGATCCGGTGCCGCCAAGCAGGAGCGCAACCGAAACCCGAGCACGCTGGCGAGCGGTGGCCGACCCAGTGTTTTTCTTATTCCCCGATTGCAGCGCAGGGTGTCGCGGCTCAGTGTCGCCCTCTGTTCACTGCACGGCGCCTATAGCATAACAGAGGGACAGATGGAGAAAATAAGAATATTTGGGCGTTAAGAACTCGAGCGCCTCAGGGCCGGAGTGGTTAGAGGTCAATGGTACTGACCTTCTTCCTGATGCGGAACAGAGTACGCTGATGTTGTTGATGATTATGATGGTGGTGATGATGACGCCATGTCCAGAAAATTTAGTTAACTATCCTAGAGACACGTTCTGCGTACGTGATAACTTTTCTTCACACTTGTGAAATCATGTGAAATACTGTTTATAGCGTTATTAAGAGTTAAACATGTCTTGAGCCATTTTAATGAATATTTCAGGATGTTTTGTTCTCGCTGCGTGTAGCACGAGGTACCACAGTACCAGGGAGTTTCTTCACTTGGAAGCTGTAAGACCACTATTAGAATCCGGCTTATCATAAAGAGGGTGGATTCTATCACTGCTGCGAATGTATTTTTTCAAGAGGTGACAACGAAAGCCTGCGTGCCCTTTTTGTGTGCATTATAATCATCCCCCTAAGGATAGCAATATTCAGCGGCACTCCACAATAGCGCGTATCATAGTGTAGGTGTAGCTTGTTGCTTCGGCATAAAGAACCGCGTATAGAAATTTTATTTTATTGTTAATACCAACCCCTTTGCTGCTCCTGTACTTCGGCCTGCTATATGGCATGTGTGGGGAATCTTTTATTGCAGAATGCGTAAATTTTACTCAGGAAGAATTCTAGTTCTTGTACGCGTTAAAAACTGCGGTTGCAATATTTATTCATTGAAGGGTGCCTACAGATAAGCAAAATTAAAAAATGTGCTCGAACACCAACAAATGCAATGGGAGGCTGTCTGCTAGGTGACCAGAGTTCTCGGAAACGTGCCCCGCTATCCTCATCTTAGCCGTTAGATTCACACGACTGAGAGGCATATATCCGCCTCAGACAGGTCGTTTTCTTTTTACTAGGAAAAGCAGTGTTAGAGAGCCATTGATGAAGGGCTGCTTTAAATACACGATACTGCCTGAAACCTAACCTCATTGAAACCTTGAAACGAAGCTTACGTGCACGAACAGGTGTTTTGTGGCTCCTTCTCTCCGTAATTGATATCTATCTAAGAAACGGTGGTTGACGTTGCCGCTACTAGCACACACTAATTTGTAGACCTACAAGACGTAGCTTCACGTTCGTCGCTAAGGAACAAGAAGCAAGCAACATACGTAAACTCAAAATCAAACGTTAACTTCTGTCGACCGCTCCCGAATCGTTCTACAAGGTCGTGTTACAGCCCGACGAATTAAAAGAAAGTCACCTTTTACTCGACTAGTTGGAGTGGCGCTGGCTACAACCGTGAAGGACAGAAAACAAGACCTTAAAACAAGGCCTTAAAGAGGACCGTAATCAAGATCCTAAAACAAGACATTAAATATGGTGTTGCGAATGGGATATGGAAATTAACTTCAAGAAAACAACATATGCACATATCACTAATAAGAAAAATGTTTTAAACTTTGAGTACAACATCGGCAGCAACAATCTCTGTAAAACTATCTATTTTAAATACTTAGGGGCGACAATTACGAACAACTTAACTTGGCATCGTCATATTGAATCAGTTTGTTCTGAGTCATTTAAAAAAATGTTTTCTACGGCGAAGTTGCATAAAACACCAATAGACGTTAAACAGCTTGCATACAAAACATATATTCGACCTAGACTGGAGTACGTGTCTGTTGTTTCGTGCCCTCACCGGAAACACTTGGCCACCAAGTTAGAACAAATTCAGGGGCTTGCAGCACGATTGGTATGCTTCAGATATAGAAGTCTCGATTAAGTAATTGATATGCTCAATTCGTGCAATTTCGATTTGGTGGAAAGTAGAAGACGGAAACAAAAACTTCAAACGGTATTTCGTATAATCCAGGGGATATTAAAAATACTTAAAGACGAGTACGTACGCCATCCCGGAAAACGTAGTGCCATATTGAATCATGACGCTCGGATTAAACATTTGAAACCTCGCACTGACATATTTCTGTCGGCATTTCTTCCGGATGCTATAGAACAACGGAATCGTTTACCCCACCATGTTGTTAATAGTACCGAAGTACAAACCTATGACAGAGAAACTAAAGCTTATTTGAGTTATGGTTGAACTATTTGCCATTATGTTTTTGTGTGTGCAATGCTTTGTGATTTCCCTTTCTTGTTTTCGGTTTTCAGTTTGTACCCACTATTGTACTCCCTCCGTGTTACTACCCCCAAGCGAGTGTTGACACTATCAATATCTAAATAAAATGCACCCAATAATGCGGAAACGAGTACAGCTCCCCCGGCTGCGTAGTAGTTATCGCAACAGATCTGTATTCTGGAGGCCGCAAGTTCAGTTGCTACCCGTTAAGTATCCTTTCTCCACTGTCTTTCTATCAATCAAAACATATGAAATTATATTTGTTTCAAGGAAAATGATATATTGTGAGCGCGATGCTCCTGACAAAAGGTGGCCCAGTCGGCGAGCCAGTGTTTGTTAAGAAACCATGCTTTTGCCACCCTGTACAAGGAAAACCCAACGTTCTGTAGCTTCGCCACGTCATCCCAATGGTTAAAAGCACTGACTCGACTAAATTGATCCAGCCAGTCTTCAAAGTCTTCATCGTAGAGCCCGGCGAAATGAGGAGGACCGCGCTGGAAGCTGGTGATAGCAAATGCCAGGGCACAGCAGGGGAGGTGGCAGCGGGGCTGCTTCAAGCCTGAAGCTCCATCGCTGCTACAGGCAATCGCCCACCTGAACGGAGCTCCAGGGGTCTGCTTGTAAGGCGTTGAGGACGGGATCGAGCGCGACCTCCACCTTCTTCTAAGGGCTTTGGGTACTCTTTGTGGTAAGGCGTTTATGTTACGACAAAGCCGTCTCCGAACACCGGTTCTGCAACCAATGATGATGATGATCAGTCCCGTAGTAGACGAAGCGTTCCTCGATGTGTTCGACGATGGGGATAGTGGGGAAGTGAAATAAATGATTTTCTACGCTTTGGAGCTTCGCTCTCACAATAGGTTACATAATTTCTCATTTTTCTTACTTTATGTTCTGGATTGTCTAGCGTCATTTCTGTCTAATTTTTAGACCGGGTATTCGTGTGGTGCAGGGGACACAACTGTAATGGTTGTGTCCCCTGCTAGTAAACTTCATTGAAATAAATATATATATATATATATATATATATATATGAAGTTTACTAGCAGGGGACACAACCATTACAGTTGTGTCCCCTGCACCACACGAATACCCGGTCTAAAAATTAGACAGAAATGACGCTAGACAATCCAGAACATAAAGTAAGAAAAATGAGAAATTATGTAACCTATTGTGAGCGCGAAGCTCCAAAGCGTAGAAAATCATTTATTTCACTTCCCCACTATCCCCATCGTCGAACACATCCAGGAACGCTTCGTCTAGTACGGGACTGATCATCATCATCATTGGTTGCAGAACATCTATCAGGTCTTGCTGTAGCAGCACTTCTGAAGTTTTTAAACAAAAATTTGGTACCACAAAAAATGCCGGGAGCTTGGAAAAAAGCTTTTATTGTAGCATTCATAAAACCTCGAAAGCCACCAACCTCTTCTAGTAGTTCTGGACCAATATCTCTTACCAGCAGTCTAGCCAAAATCCATGAACCTGACGCGAACACCAGATTAAGCTGCGTTAAAACGGTGGTTTGGGCTAGTTGGTGCATATTGAAATTCAAAATAGCGCAAAAAGACGGGACAAGGAAATGACAACACAAGACAACACCAGATTAGGCTTTGCCGTACAATCAAAAGTACTGCTGGATGTTCACCAGCGCGGTTTGAAAAAAGCATGCTCAACAATGGGCCATCTTGTCCGTCTGAAAAATAGGGTACGAGAAACATTCATACACAAACAACATTGCCTTGCAGTCTTCTTTGACCGAGAGAAGGCTTACGGCACGACAGAGAGCTTTGGAATTATGCGTCATCTTTGGAATTGGGCATCCCTGGGGGAATGCTGAATTGCCTGAAAGACTTCATCGCAAATAGCTCCTTTCAAGTGTGCCTGGGTTCAAGTCTCTCGGTGACCTTTGTACAGGATAATGGGGTGTATCAGGGCTACATTCTGTGCACAACATGTTTTTCATTTTATTTCATTTTATTTTATTTTCCCAAAGACCTCATTGAAGGGGCATTACATAAGGGGCGGGTACACATGAAAACGTGAAAGCCATGTCTTATTACAATGCAAGAAAATTTGTTTCGGTGTTCAAAAAGGTGAAAGGACAGGTTATGGCGGTGATTTCATTAGAAAGGCCCTTACAGTCCGCTGCTGCACGAAAAAAGAATAAAGACGAAGAAGGGACGGTGCGCGTACGCGGGCGCGCAGCATGTTGCGGGTGATCGATGCGATTGGAGACGCGTGCCGGAGGGAGAATGTATGGTGGCCTGCACAGTGAGCTGCAAACAACTTGTGTAAAAGGCAAAGACTAGAAATGCAGGGACGAGATGCAAGCATTGATATGCAAGATTCTGTTTTCAGTGCCGATATGCTGACCTCACGAGAGTACTTTGAATGAATAAATCGTGTGGCCAGATTTTGAAGCGACTCGAGGTGATTGATGAGATATACTGGATGTGGGTTCCAAAGGGCTGATGCGTATTCTAACTCCGTCCTGACGAGAGATTGATAAGCTAGTAACTTGACATTGTTAGCAGCGTCAAGCAAATGGCGTTTTAAGATCCCGAGTATTTCGTTAGCAAATGCAATGATGTGCGTAATGTGCGTAGCCGAAGTAAAATCGCTACAAATGATTACTCCGAGATATTTTTAGGAAGGAACTAGTTCGAGGTTTGCGGCAGCAATTCGGTACGGGAATACAATCGGATTTCGACCGTGATGGAAGGACACAGTTTTACATTTGTTACGGTTTAGTTCCATTAGCCAAAGGTTACACCATTCTTGCACGCTTCGTAAGTCACTTTCAAGAAATGTGTTATCGGACACGGTGTTTATTTACGATAAATACCGCAGGCGTCTGCAGATGTCTGCAGAAGATACATGCATTGGTAGGACATTTTGTAAATCAAAAACAGAAGTGGGCCGAGGACGGACGCTTGAGGGACACCTGAGGCTACCGGGGTAGTGTTATAGATTTTATTGTTGACGGACACTGATTGGGAATGGTTAGTTAGAAATTGTTTTATCCATGCTAATATGTCGGCATTTAAATGTAAAGCGGCAAGTTTTAGTGGTAGACGCTCATGAGGAAGTTTGTCAAATGCTTTTTCGAAATGGAGGAAGATGGCGCCAGCCTTAAGGTTGGAGTCGAGGTTAACATGCAGGTCGTGAACAAATATAGCTAGCTGCGGTTCACACGAAAGCCCTTTCCTAAAGCCACGCTGCGCGGGATGAAAAAAAGGGTTGAAATCAAGAAAGTCCATGATATGTGCGTAGATGATATGCTCAAGGATTTTGCAGGGAACGCTGTTTACTGAAATGGGACGATAATTTAATGGGGAGCGTTTGTTACCCGATTTGTGGACTGGAACGACCTTTCCTTGCCATGGAAAATGTTCTGGGCTCTTCTAAACCTTAATTAGCGCGTTTAAAAATGTAGCGAGTGTATATATGTGAAAGTAATTTTAAAAATGCTTTACCCTGAATTGTATACCCCAACAGTGCATATTATTCTGTCTATAAATTCTGTAATTGCAACCAAGGGTTTTCATTACACCCATATATTTGTCAAACGCTGTCCAGTGCACATCTATCGGCATAACGATCAGGCCACGATGCTCGTGCAATGAAGTTTTGTTCAGTGCTGTGGAAACATCCAAAAATTAATCATGCGTAGGCGGACTGAGAAGTGCTGGTTTTATTAGTTGTTTTCAAGAACTGTCTGATGGATTTGTCCTGATTGCCTTCGAAGGTACTAGTGAGCTTTCAATTCAATTGAACTATGAAAAAATAGTTTGAAGAGCTATGGTCACAAAATATGGCCGTGGGGCTGACAGTGAATATAATAAAATATAAAGTAAAGAGAAATAAACATGCCGCAAACGCAACCTTCCCCTTCCAAAACAAAATGCCAGAGGATGTAAAAGAATATAACTACCTCGGAAGGTGGTTACGGCTGACCCCACAGAAAACAAACAAATCCTCACAGGATAGCTATATGCTGGGAAGCACTTGGCGGGCATTTCAAAGGTATAGAACGTGTGCTGCCTCTGATATTCAAAAGGAAAAATCTGCAAATAACGCCTGATGTAGGTGGTAGTAAATGTAGCTGAAATTGGGCGCCTTACTAAAAACTGGAAAAGCGGCTAAACAGGCCATTGAAGAAGTATTGATAGGAGTAACACTTAAAAACAACAAATGAGCATATATGAATGGAAACTCGAGTAAAGGACTATCTTATTTGAAATAAATAAACAAATAGTCTTCCTGTGGCATTGTCTGCCCGTGGACAACCAATCTAACGTGGGAGAGACCAAGAAGTGGTGTAGAGGAAGGGCTGTGACAATAGGCTCCGTGCAGTCAAGTTTGCCGAGCGGGCGTAGCGCCATCTACCGCGCCTCCGCACAACACTGGGTAGGCCGAGCCGCACCGTCCTGGCCGACCGCCTGCTTAAGGCACTGTGCACGCGCCCTTGGAAAAGGCGTCTTTCAAGTGGTTAGGTGCGCTTAAGTGGCTCAAGTTGGCGGAATACGCTGCAACGGCGACAGGATAGAGTGCTATCGACCGAGAGGCTTTAAAAAGAAACAAAGCGCAGAAGGAAAGCTACCGCCTTCGCTGCCCTGAATCGTCCGACTTGGGAAGGCTGGTCACAGCCTTACAGGCTGTGATACAACGGCTATACAATACAACGGCTATGACTAACAAGAAGATTACATGCTGCTGTAAAACTAAAGTATATCAGTTTGCCAGCTGTTAATAGTCGTGAGCTTACAATAAATCCCCTCTTAGCGAATACCGCGCGCATTGGCAGTATTTGCACGGAGGTTGGTTTTTCTGCTTTGTGCATGTGTCTTCCGCGGCGTTTATAATGAAAATTCATGCGGCACGTAACACTCAGCTGTCGTTTTAACGGGGCTCACAACATCAACTTTAGAGAACAATAAAAAAATAAACGGAGTTTATGATGATTCTAATATTTGGAGGCCCTGCTTAACCCATAAAAAGGAAGAGGTAGTCTTGCAGCGAAACCCGTGTACATTGTGAATGTATACACGGAAAAGGAGACGGAAGGGACAGAGGTTGTAGTCGTTCGCTCCTGAGGCGATAATTGACTTCGTGCACGGAGCAAGAAAACGTGCTCGCTCCGTGTTCTCGGGGTGGGACGAACTGGCACCAGCGGAAATGAACTGTCAGGGGCGAGGAGCAAGACGCATTGTGGGAATGTTTGGCGATAATTCAAGCCGTGAAATAGAAAATTGTCGTCAGGTTCATTTCCTGGCAGCAGCGGCCGCTTTTCCGATAGAGGCGAAAAGCGAAAACGCCCGCGAGTTCGAGATTCTGGCCACGTGAAAGATCCCCAGGTCGTCAAAATTAATCCCGATCCCTCCACTACGGCGCGCCTCATCGCCTGTCTGGCGTCGGCGAGTTGAACCGCACAATCAATCGAAAATCTCCGCCAGTTGGTGCGCAGTTCTTGATGCTTCCCACCCGCATGATTTACACTGGAGCCCGCGTATTTAAGGTCATTATACTTGCTTTGAAGTCAATGCTACTAGGACGTAGCACAGCGTACACACCGCACTACACCCAATCAATCGCTCTTGTGAGACGGGCACCGTACTCGCAAAACCACGACGGTCCGATTTCAAGTATGCGAACAAAACGACTTCTTTCCAATGCTGTGAACAGCTAATTAATTTGCGCTTTGTAGCGGAAACACAAATTCACTGAAAAAATATATGTGGAAACGTGCGCACGAAAGGCTCCACCTGCGTTCTGGCTATGCATGGCAAAGTCAATATCGCTTGCCCTCCTCCTCCGTACGCGTAGTCAACAGTTCAGTCCTTCAGTCTATTCCTAGCCGGGTGCGGTAGAATTACTGTAGTATGTTTTAATTAATATAAAACTTAAAAATTCCGTATCCTACATTTGATCCGGTGCCGCCAAGCAGGAGCGCAACCGAAACCCGAGCACGCTGGCGAGCGGTGGCCGACCCAGTGTTTTTCTTATTCCCCGATTGCAGCGCAGGGTGTCGTGGCTCAGTGTCGCCCTCTGTTCACTGCACGGCGCCTATAGCATAACAGAGGGACAGAGGGAGAAAATAAGAATATTTGGGCGTTAAGAGTGAACTCGAGCGCCTCAGGGCCGGAGTGGTTAGAGGTCAATGGTACTGACCTTCTTCCTGATGCGGAACAGAGTACGGTGATGTTGTTGTTGATGATGATGGTGGTGGTGATGACACCATGTCCATAAAATTTAGTTAACTGTCCTAGAGACAGGTTCTGCGTACGTGATAACTTCTCTTCACACTTGTGAAATCATGTGAAATACTGTTTATAGCGTTATTAGGAGTTAAACGTGTTTTGAACCATTTTAATGACTATTTCAGGATGTTTTCTTCTCGCTGCGTGTAGCACGAGGTACCACGGTATCAGGGAGTTTCTTCACTTGGCAGCTGTAAGACAACTATTAGAAGCCGGCTTATCATAAAGAGGGTGGATTCTATCACTGCCGCGAATGCCTGTTGTCAAGAGGTGACAAGGAAAGCCTGCGTGCCCTTTTTGTGTGCATTTGAATCATCACCATAAGGATAGCAATACTCAGTGGCACTCCACAATAGCGCGTATCATAGTGGAGGTGTAGCTTGTTGCTTCGGCATAAAGAACCGTGTATATAAATTTTAATTTTATTGCTAATACAAACCCCCTTGCTGCTCCTGTACTTCTGCCTCCTATATGGCATGATTGGGGAATCTTTTATTGCAGAATGCGTAAATTTTATTCAGGAAGAATTCTAGTTCTTGTACGCGTTAATAAATTCGTTTGCAGTATTTATTCATTGAAGGGGGCTTACAGATAAGCAAAATTAAAAACAAATGTGCTAGAACACCCACAAATGCAATGGGAGGCTGTCTGCTAGGTGACCACACTTCTCGGAAACGTGCCTCGCTATCCTCATCTTAGCCGTTAGATTCACACGACTGGGAGGCATATATCCGCCTCAGACAGGTCGTTTTCTTTTTACTAGGAAAAGCGGTGTTAGAGATCAATTGACGAAGGGGTGCTGAAAATACACGATACTGCCTGAAACCTAACCTCATTGAAACCTTGAAACAAAGCTTACGTGCACGAACAGGTGTTTTGTGGTTCCTTCTCTCCGTAATTGATATATATCTAAGAAACTGTGGTTGACGTGGCCGCTACTAGCAAGCACGTATTTGTAGACCTACAAGACGTAGCTTCATGTTCGTCGCTAAGGAACAAGAAAGCAAGCAACATACGTAGAACTCAAAGCCAAACGTCAACTTCTGTCGACCGATCCCGAACCGTTCTACAAGGTCGTGCTACAGCCCGACGATTAAAAAGAAAGTCACCTTTTCCTCGAGTAGTTGGTGTGGCGCTGGCTGCAACCGCGAAGGGCAGAAAACAAGACCTCAAAACAAGGCCTCAAACAGGACCGTAATCAAGATCCTAAAACAAGACATTAAAAATGGTGTTGCGAATGGGATATGAAAATTAACTTCAAGAAAACAACATATGCACATATCACTAATAAAAAAAATGTTTAAAAATTTCAGTAAAACATCGGCAGCAACAATCTCTGTAAAACTATCTATTTTAAATACTTAGGGGTGACAATTACGAACAACTTAACTTGGCATCGTCATATCGAATCAGTTTGTTCTGAGTTATTTAAAAAAATGTTTTCTAAGGGGCGAAGTTGCATAAAACACCCATAGATGTTAAACAGCTTGCATACAAAAGATATATTCGACCTAGACTGGAGTACGTCTCTGTGGTTTGGCGCCCTCACCAGAAACACTTGGCGACCAAGTTAGCACAAATTCAGGGGCTTGCAGCACGATTGGTATGCTTCAGATATAGAAGTCTGGATTAAGTAACTGATATGCTCAATTCATGCAATTTAGAATCGGTGGAAAGTAGAAGACGGAAACAAAAACTTCAAACGTTATTTCGTATAATCCAGGGGATTTTAAAAATACCTAAAGACGAGTACGTACGCCATCCCGGAAAACGTAGCGCCAGATTGAATCAAGACGCTCCGAATTAACATTTGAAGCCTCGCACTGACATTTTTCTGTGGTCATTTCTTCCGGATGCTATAGAACAACGGAATCGTTTACCCCACCATGTAGTTAATAGTACCGATGTACAAACCTTTGACAGAGAAACTGATGCTTATTTTTGTTATGGTTGAACTATTTACCATTATGTTTTTTTGTGTGCAATGCTTTGTGATTTCCCTTTCTTGTTTTCGGTTTTCCGTTTGTACCCACTATCGTACTCCCTCCGTGTTGTTACCCTCAAGCGAGTGTTGACACTATCAACATTTAAATAAAATACACCCAATAACGCGGAAAAGAGCACAGCTCCCCCGGCTGCGTAGTAGTTATCGCAACAGATCTGTATTCTGGAGGCCACGAGTTCAGTTGCTTCCCGCCGGGTATCCTTTCTCCACTTTCTTTCTATCAATAAAAATATATGAAATTATATTTGTTTCAAGGAAAATGAAATGTTGTGAGCACGATGCTCCTGGCAAAAGTTGGCCCAGTCGGCGAGCCAGGGTTTGTTAAGAAACCATGTTTGTGCCACTTTGTACAAAGAAAACCCAACGTTCTGTAGCTTCGCCACGTCATCCCAATGGTTAAAAGCACTGACTCGACTAAACTGATCCAGCCAGTCTTCAACGTCTTCATCGTAGAGCCTGGCGAAATGAGGAGGATCGCACTGGCAGCTGGTGATAGCAAATGCCAGGGCGCAGCAGGGGAGGTGGCAACGGGACTGCTTCCGGCCTGACGCTCCCTCGCTGCTACAGGCAATCGCCCACCTGAACGGAGCTCCAGGGGTCTGCTTGTAAGGCGTTGAGGATGGTGCGAGCGCGACCTCCACCTTCTTGTAAGGGCCTTGGGTACTCTTTGTGGTAAGGCGTTTATGTTACGACAAAGCCGTCTCCGAACAACGGTTCAGCAACCAACGATGATGATGATCAGTTCCGTAGTAGACGAAGCGTTCCTCGATGGGTTCGATGATGGGGATAGTGGGGAACTGAAATAAATGATTTTCTACGCTTCGGAGCTCCGCGCTCACAATATGTTACATAATTTCGAATTTTTCTTAATTTATGTTCTGGATTGTCGAGCATCAATTACGTCTAATTTGACTAGGAATTCGTGTGGTGCAGGGGACCAGGGGACACAACCGTAATGGTTGTGTCCCCTGCTAGTAAACTTCATTTAAATAAATAAATAAATAAATGTATGTACATATATATATATATATATATATATATATATATATATATATATATATATATATATATATATATATATATAAATATATATATATATATATATATATATATATATATATATATATATATATATATATATATAAATATATATATATATATATATATATATATATATATATATATATATATATATATATATATATATATATATATATATATATAGGGTTTGGAAATGAGGGGCTTGTTAGGAAATACAGAAAGAAATGCCGGCAGTCTACATTGCCAAACAAGCAATAGGGGAATGGTTAGACGATCTTTTACCGTTAGTGAAGTTACATCATTTTATTTTATTATTAATTACGTGAGAAAGAAAGAAAGAAAAACACGAGCCCAGAGTGAGGACCGAACCCACGCCTTTCGATTTTAACCCACGCCCCGGGGGTTAAAAAGAAGGTCCCCTTCTCCCCGTGTAGTCTGAGTGGCGCTGGCTACCACCCTCAAGCGTCAGATACAGTTGCAGTAAATATAAATACCCAAGAAAGCGAAGGAGAACACAGTCGCCCAGATAGCCGAATTGGTAAGGCATTCGAGATCTAATCGAAAAGCGTGGGTTCGGTCCCCACTCTGGGCGCGTGTTTTTCTTTCTTTCTTTCTCACATATTTATTAATAATAAAATAAAATGAGGTAACTTCACTAACGGTAAAAGATCGTCTAACCATTCCCATATGCCTTGTGTGGCGTTGTAGACTGCCGGCATTTCTTTCTGTATATATATATATATATATATATATATATATATATATATATAAATCTAGAGAAGGATAAACTCACAAAGCGCGCAGAAATAGTATAAGTAAAGAGTCGGATACACAGCAAGAACAATAACAAACAATTTTTACTTACGTTGCGGCAACGGGACTTGCCTTCATCAGAGTAAAGTTACATGATTTTGCTGTCGCAAGTATTTTGAACACATTTCTTATATAGGTTTGCATAAAGCTGTGAGAAGGAGCGGAAAATGTTTCGGAAATGGAGAGTGTGCATACAGTCAGGCTACGCCTATGTTACAACATCAACAAACAAACAAAAAAAAAAGGGGGGGGAGCGAGAGAGAGAAAAAGGGGTCGTGTTAGCAATGCAGCGTTCAAGGTTGCACCATGACGGGTCAACGTATGCCGCGCGGGCTGCAAGTTCAGACAATGGGGGAAACTGGACAACCACGGTTTGAAAAGAAAGGGAAGAGTATACAATAAGGTATTCAGTGGCTGGAGAGACTGGTTCAGGGGGAAGCGAAGATGGGTGTGCCCCCCGCAGATGAAGAGGGAACAAAAGAACAGGGGCACAAAGAGCATTTCACAGAAGCTAGCAATTGAACAGGAAATAGGTAGGGTCACAAAAGGTTAAACATGGATAGATCACAAAGAGTTAAACATTCTTAAGTGGTGGTGGGAACGAGGCCTCCTTCCCCAGGACAAATGGCATTGTTGAGCCGCATTAGGCTAATAAAGCTGCTGTATTAGGAGAGTTTCTGCGAATTCTGATGGCAAACTCGAGGGTAGGAAAACTGAACATAGTTATAAAAATTATGAAGCCGCTAATTTTATTCGAGGGATAAGCACGTTAGTTTTCCGTAACTTTCATTAATTCCAAGTGTGGCTGACCCTTACTTATAAATGAGATAAGATTCCCGAACCTCGCGGTCGTGGTGCGTTTTGAAGGCGGATTCTAAAATCGTTGCTTTAAGATGTTCAAATGCATGCCCGGGACTGTTCACATGTCTTGACAGGGGCAAATAAGGGCAGCTTTTTGCATGAGAGCGGTGATTATTGAACCGTATTCGGAAGGGCGTTTCAGTTTGGCCGATATATTGTTGCCTACAAACAGTGCACTCTAGAAGATATACGACATTAGCGGAGTCACAGTTAAAGTTACCTTTTATATTTACGTAGTAGTCTGAAGCCGTGCTGGTGGCGCGCTGTGTAGTGGTCATGTGTGGGCATACTTTACATTGGGGTTTATTGCAGGGCATGCAGCCAGTAGTCGCCGGTTGGTTGATACGAGAGTTAGTAAGAAAGTCACCTAAATTCTTATTACGCTGGTAGACAACGCGTAGTGGTTCGGGGAATATGCTTTTTAAGCGGTCACTTTGCATTAGGATATTGTGATGTTTTTTTAGCACGGTTGACACTCTTGGAGCGGAGGATGAGTGGGTTAAAACTAAGTTTGCGGGTTCCCGTTCGGGGCTTTTTTCTTACAGATTTCGTTACGGTCTAATTGGTCGGCTCGCACAATAGCGTCGTCGATAACATTTTCCGGGTATTTTTTATTCAGGAGGGCGGTCTTGAGTTCTCGACAGTTTGAGTCAAAGTCGGCTTGGTTTGAGCAAATTCTCCTAAATCGGTGGGCTTGGCTGTAAGGTATTGCTGTCTTGCAGTGTCTGACATGGCTACTTCGGAAGTGCAAATACTGCCGCGTGTCTGCCGGTTTTCAATACAGTTTAGTTTGAAGCCGACCTTGGAAGGTAGTAACGGTGACGTCCAGAAAGTTTTCACTGTGTTCCGAATAGGAATGAGCAATTTCCGAATAGGAATGAGCAATTTCCGAATGAGCAAGTTCCGAATAGGAATGAACCACTCAGTCAGGAACTAAGCAAAAGAGAGTTGAACCTTTTAATCAACTACGAATCTAAGACGGCCTCCGCGATATCCCGAACAAAAGACCGAAAGTTTAACCGAGATAAGATTTCTAACACTGGCCACATGCGTAAGAACCTAACAAGCTCCGGCACTAGTAACTGCCCAACTCTGACAATACGGCCGATAATGTCACTACGACTGTAATAAATGCTTCGACTACTGAATCCCAAACAGTTCAGTTAAACCCCTGTATTAATATTTTTCCCTCGCCTGCCGTCACAAAAGAAAACCTTACCGGGAATGTAATGAACCTTTCAAGTATAATCCTCTCCCCAGCTCAGATGAACGTCTTGTCAAAGGGCCTAAACTTCCCGGCTACTGGTGGTTTTGATGAATTTCAACTTTTTAAGGACTTAGATAACTTCGCCAGAAACATGAGGCTACGAGAATACTTCTACGATCAACCCGCGACGGAAGAAGCCCGCAGAACCCTACCTAGCTATAAGCACTGGACCCCTCCCACACAGCGTGATAGTTGCCTCGACATGTACATCAAAGCTGTCCAACGCGATGTGCGAAAAGCATACCAAACACAAATTTCTTTCCACCACAACATGACTACCAACGAAAAGAACGCCCTAGAGGAACTCGCAAGCTGTCCCGACATAATTATTAAACCTGCCGACAAGGGAGGCGCAATCGTAATCCTTGACAAAACCGACTATGTTAACGAGGCCAATAAGCAACTATCAGTATCGACGTTCTATAAAACACTACCCAATGATCCCACTCAAGATTATAAGCAAATTGTCAAAGATAAACTTGCTGAGCTTCTTAAAAATAAAACAATAAATGAAACCGCGGCTCGTTCCCTGATCCCCTTAAGCCCAGTAGCCGGTAAATTCTATCTTCTCCCAAAGAGTCACAAGGTGAACAACCCAGGGCGCCCCATTGTTTCTGGCATTGGCACTGTTACCGAAAACCTCTCGCGCTATGTGGATAATCTCATTTGCGACATTCTGCCCAGCTTTCCCTCCTTCATTAAGGATACCAATGACTTTCTCTCAGACATCTCCAAAATTGAAATTCCTGATAACTGCCTTCTAGTCACCCTTGATGTTGCGTCACTGTATACTAACATCCCCCATTAAGATGGCATCGCCGCTGTATCCCTTGCGTATGAGCAGTCATCGTGCGACAAACCTATCGATTCTTCTGCTCTCCAAACATTCCTTAGGTTTATTCTTGAACTTAACAATTTTGAGTTCGACGGAGTTCATTACGTGCAAGTCAGTGGAACGTCAATGGGAACTCGAATCGGACCTAACTACGCTAATATCTTTATGGCTCACCTCGAATCAAACTTTCTTGACACCCAAAATTTAAAGCCAATGTACTATAAAAGGTATATTGATGACATATTCATGATCTGGCAACACGGTGAGGCGGAGTTCCTCACCTTCATTGAGGCATTTAACCTAGCCTATCCTAGTATTTCCCTTGCTCATTCCTATTCGGAACAGAGTGTAAACTTTCTGGACGTCACCGTTACTACCTTCCAAGGTCGGCTTCAAACTAAACTGTATTGAAAACCGGCAGACACGCGGCAGTATTTGCACTTCCGAAGTAGCCATGTCAGACACTGCAAGACAGCAATACCTTACAGCCAAGCCCACCGATTTAGGAGAATTTGCTCAAACCAAGCCGACTTTGACTCAAACTGTCGAGAACTCAATACCGCCCTCCTGAATAAAAAATACCCGGAAAAGTTATCGACGACGCTATTGTGCGAGCCAACCAATTAGACCGTAACGAAATCTGTAAGAAAAAAGCCCCGAACGGGAACCCGCAAACTAACTTAGTTTTAACCCACTCATCCTCCGCTCCAAGAGTGTCAACCGTGCTAAAAAAACATCACAATATCCTAATGCAAAGTGACCGCTTAAAAAGCATATTCCCCGAACCACCACGCGTTGTCTACCGGCGTAATAAGAATTTAGGTGACTTTCTTACTAACTCTCGTATCAACCGACCGGCAACTACTGGTTGCATGCCCTGCAATAAACCCCGATGTAAAGTATGCCCACACATGACCACTACACAGCGCGCCACCAGCACGGCTTCAGACTACTACGTAAATATAAAAGGTAACTTTAACTGTGACTCCGCTAATGTCGTATATCTTCTAGAGTGCACTGTTTGTAGGCAACAATATATCGGCCAAACTGAAACGCCCTTCCGAATACGGTTCAATAATCACCGCTCTCATGCAAAAAGCTGCCCTTATTTGCCCCTGTCAAGACATGTGAACAGTCCCGGGCATGCATTTGAACATCTTAAAGCAACGATTTTAGAATCCGCCTTCAAAACGCACCACGACCGCGAGGTTCGGGAATCTTATCTCATTTATAAGTAAGGGTCAGTCACACTTGGAATTAATGAAAGTTACGGAAAACTAACGTGCTTATCCCTCGATTAAAATTAGCGGCTTCCTAATTTTTATAACTATGTTCATTATTCCTACCCTCGAGTTTGCCATCAGAATTCGTAGAAACTCTCCTAATACAGCAGCTTTATTAGCCTAATGCGGCTCAACAATGCCATTTGTTCTGGGGAGGGAGGCCTCGTTCCCACCACCACTTAAGAATGTTTAACTCTTTGTGATCTTTTCATGTTTAACCTTTTGTGACCCTACCTATTTCCTGTTCAATTGCTAGCTTCTGTGAAATGCTCTTTTGTGCCCCTGTTCTTTTGTTCTCTCTTCATCTGCGGGGGGAACACCCATCTTCGCTTCCCCCTGAAACAGTCTCCCCAGCCACTGAATACCTTATTGTATACTCTTCCCTTTCTTTTCAAACCATGGTTGTCCAGTTTCCCCCATTGTCTTAACTTGCAGCCCGCGCGGCATACGTTGACCCGTCATGGTGCAACCTTGAACGCTGCATTGCTAACACGACCCCTTTTTCTCTCTCTCGCTCCCCCCCCTTTTTTTTGTTTGTTTGTTGATGTTGTAACATAGGCGTAGCCTGACTGTATGCACACTCTCCATTTCCGAAACATTTTCTGCTCCTACTCACAGCTTTAGGCAAACCTATATAAGAAATGTGTTCAAAACATTTGCGATAGCAAAATCATGTTACTTTACTCTGATGAAGGCAAGTCCCGTTGCCGCTACGTAAGTAAACATTGTTTGTTATTGTTCTTGCTGTGTATCCGACTCTTTACTTATATATATATATATATATATATATATATATATATATATATATATATATATATATATATATATATATATATATATATATATATATATATATATATATATATATATATATATATATATATATATTTAAACGAAGTTTATTGGCAGGGCTGGCAAAAGGTACCAACGCGGTCTGGAGTCCGCGTGCAGGTCTCGCGCCGAAGCACTGTCGATGGAGCCGCCGCTGTGTCGCACGGGCGGCATATACCCACTGGGGTATTGATGCCCCTCGGATGGTCAGCCGCCGATTTAGGCAAACGCACACCCGCTCGGGGAGACTGGTGCTCTTAAGATCGCTCACTTTCTTTGCTACAATCACCCCAGGGGACAGAAGCAACCATCCTCGGCGACTCAGGGCGATGCGACGATGAGCGGGTCCTAATAGGGCTTGAAACGCTCAACGTGAACCATCTCGCGGCCACGGAATCGACGATCGGGACTAGGAGTGACCGGCTCGACGATGAAATTTACAGGAGACGTTTTTTCGACGGCTCGGTAAGGGCCCTTGTATTTAGTCTGAAGTTTGCTTGAAAGCTCTCGTGCTGAGGATGGTCTCCTTAGCCACGGAGGGAGCTAGCAGCGTAAGTCGGCGTTGCACTACTGTCATCGTGGCGAGATTGCTTAAGTCCTTGGTCTGCTGCCGTAGAGGAACGTAATAGTTGGCGGCACTCTTCTGCTCGGTTGGTGATTTCTGATATTGGAACAGATTCCTAGATGTCAGGGCGGTACGAAAGGATGGTGTCAAGTAGGCAGGAAGGTTCACGACCATACAGCAGAAAGAATGGCGAGAAAGCAATGGTTGTCTGCGTGACCGTAATATACGCGTACGTGACAAAAGGGAGTACTAAGTCCCAGTTCGAATGGTCACAAGAAACATACATCGAGAGCATGTCACTCAGGGTACGGTTAAAACGTTTTATGATCCGTTGGTTTGTGGGTGGTAGGATGTAGTCTTCTTGTGAACAACGCGGCATTCAGTGAGCAGCGCCTGCATGACTTTGGATAAGAAGACTCGTTTCCGGTTGCTCAGCAGTTCACTGGGCACTCCGTGCCGCAAAATAAAACGTTCAAGAAGGAAGGATGCGACATCGCAATCAGTGGCAGTGGACAGTGCAGCTGTTTCTGCATTCTGTGTCAAATGATCAGCTGCCACAATATCACAACGATTGCTTGCGGCCGTGCTGGGAAGTGAACCGTACATGTCTATTCCAACACGGTAAAAAGGTCGTGTTGTAACGGAAGTGGCTGCAATGCTGCCGTACGCAATTACAAATATGTACATCCCCTGCCAGCAGTAGCGCAAACGAAGTCGCTGATACGTTTTCAACACTACAGTGTGGCCACACTGTGCGTCAGCGTGGTAGTAAGAGCAAAAGCCAGAACGCAAATGATCAGGAATTACGAGTAGCCACTTGCTGCCTTCAGATGAGTAGTTCCGGCGGTAGAGCAGGTCGTCACGTATGGAGCAGTGTGAAGCTTGGAGGCGTGTTGCCCGCAATGCTGGAACTGTTGATGGACTCGACAGGTATTGGAAAATTGTGGCAATTCACAGATCCTTAGGCTGTTCCGAGGCCATGTATTGTATGGCTAATGACGTCAACGCGCAGTGTGTTGTGAACAAGCAAGCAGTGTCGGACACGACGGGTGATCCAGACAGAGCATCGGCATCAGTGTGTTTGCGTCCGGACCGGTATACGACTTGGATGTCGTACTCTTGAAGTTCAAGAGCCCAACGTCCGAGTCTACCGGAAGGGTCTTTCAGTGAGGACTGGCAGCATAGAGTGTGGTGATCCAAGACAACGTTGAATGGATGACCGTAGAGATAAGGGCGAAGTTTGGTGATAGCCCAAACGATAGCCAAACATTCCTTTTCGGTGACGAAATAGTTCCGCTCCGCCTTCGTGAAGGTGCGACTGGGGTATGCAACAACGTATTCATGGATGCCTGCTTTGCGGTGAGCGAGAACGGCACCGAGACAGACACACCGGGCGTCAGTGTGCTCTTCGGTAGGTGCAAGCGGGTCAAAATTGTGCAGTATTGGTGGCGACGTTAGCAGGATTCGCAAAGCCACAAATGCCTATTCATAATCAGGAGACCAATCGGCAATTTATGCGCTTCCGTTGAGGAGCTCGTCAAAGGGGCGATCATGGTTGCAAACTTTCGGACGAATCGCCGAAAAGAGGAACAGAGGCCAATGAAGCTTCGAAGGTCTTTCATAGTGGTTGGTTTTAAAAACTCTGTCACTGCAAGAAGCTTTTCCAGGTCCGGAAGAATGCCGTCTTTAGAAACAACGTGGCCCAAGATTGTTAGCCTCAGCAAAGCGACACTTTTTCAAGTTTAGTTGCAAGCCAGCCAAAGTAAGCCACGTCAACACTTGCTCAAAGTGCTCAAGGGCCCTATTCTCGACTGCAGAAATTGCGGGGAATTCGCCCATGTTTTTTTCCGTAAGCACGACGTAAGCAATCAGTGACGTGCTGCAGCTATAGCTAAGACGACAAGCAGTGTAATTTGACGAGTCACTCATAAAGATCCCTACCGAGGTATCAAATATTGTGCAAGAAAGATATAAAAATACTTGGCATGCACTATAAAAATTAAGACGGTAGCTGAGGCTGACAAAAAAAACACATTTCTGGAGGTAAAAGTTGGCGTCAACATGAAAAGGCGATCGAGTAAGGCTGATCCAAAAGCGAGCGAAAGCGGATGTCGAGCTAAAGAACATCACACAATTGTTTTACCGTATCTATTTATTTCTTTCACTCGCTTTTAGTAACATAGCTGGGCTCTCTGCTTCAATGTAAGCTTTGTTGCGTTATCACCTTCCCTGCTGCCACCACCGCCACGCCATCGTATGCTGCTATGTTACAAGTTTATGGCGTGATCACCGAAAAAGACGGCCGCGACCATGGCTTCTATGACACATAAGAGCAGCGAAGCGCTACGCCTGATAACCGCGGAGCGCACTGATGTCGCCGATTCACTCATTCGTCAAGCTCGACTTCAATCAGCGCTGTAATGAACCAAATAGTCTCTTTTCTTTGTTATTTTTCTCTTGAGTTCGATCATGTGACCTAACAGCTTTTATTTTATTGCCAAACATGAAAAAAAAAACACTGCACGTTATTTGTATGATCGCTGACTTGGAAGCAGTTGAAACTATAATGTATTTCGGTAGGAAACATGCTTTAAACAGCCCGCATGCGAAACCGCGCCTGCTGCAAATTGGCGGACATTTTGCCGTGCCAAAAGCCGTGGAAATTATTTGCCCAATTTTGCTAGTATTTTGCGACAAAAACAGCCGCCATTTTCAAGCTGTTACGTAGCATTACGTCACTTTTACGCAGGCTGAAGTTGCCAATGCATTACGTAATCGTTCCCGCCAACTGTTTAAATTACGTCACGCCTTCTCAGCCAATCACAAAGGGGGTGTGTATTACAAGCATTATTGCTGTTGAATAGCAAAGACAGGCCTACGTTGTCATGTCTAGTGCTTTTTGTCTGGTTTTTCATTGCCTGCCAAGAATTATGCGTTTTCAGTAAAGAGAAATAAGGGAAACTTTAGAACTGGTGCCCGTAAACGTCATAATATGTCAAAATGACGACGGCACACACAACCACTTTGTCAACCGGAAGCACGTGACCAAAATTGAAAGCCAATGAGAAAAGACTTCCGGCAAATTGTTGGCAACCATGGCGAATTTCCGGCAATTTGTGCAGTCGAGAATAGGGCCCCAAGGTGCGTGTTGAAATCTGGCGAAAACACGGCAGTGTCACCGAGATAGCACAGACAGGTTTTCCACTTCAGGTCCCTTACAACATTGTCCATCATTCGCTCGAAGGTAGCTTGCATTAGTAGCTTGCATTGGTAGTTTGCATTGCAAACCCGCAAAGGCATTACATTGAATTCGTAAAGCCCGTCGGGCGTAATGAATACGGTTTTTGAGCGATTGGCATCGGCCATTGGCACTTGCCAGTGGCCGGACCACAAATCTAGTGAGTACAAGAATTCGCCTCCCTGTGAGTAGTCGAGAGCATCTTCGATACGAGGTAGCGGGTAGACGTCCTTGCGTGTAATCTTGTTCAGGTGACGGTAATCTACGCAGAACCAGATCGACCCGTCTTTTTTTGTTACCAGTACCACGGGGGAGGCCCATGGGCGGGTAGAGGGCCTAATTGCGTTGCGCGCGAGTATATCTGCTACTTGCTCGTCGATCACGCGGCGCTTCGCAGGTGACACGCCATATGGTCGCTGCCATACAAGGGGGCGTGGGAGCCGGTGTCAATTTCTTGTGCGACATTCGACGTGCGTCCCAAGCTAGCCTGCTGGCAATCGAACGATCCGCCAGAACGTTGTAGAAGTTTGATAAGCTGGTCGCATTGGGTCGAGGTGAAGTCTTTGTTGATAGACTGTAGGAACACGTCTGGACTTTCCGTACACTCGGGACTAAGTGCACTTACAGGGAAGAGTAACGGTTCCCGGGGCACGGCCTTTACATGCTGGGAATTACCAGCTTTCACTAATCCCAGACATTCCCCGTGGAACAGTGTTGTCGCACAAGGGAATGCGAAGCAGATAGCCATTAAGCTTGACACAGAACGAACATAAAGGAGAGCGGAAGGTAAGGGGAGCAACTTGCTCAAAAGAAATAAACTCGACGGAGTAAAACTTACTGCTGTGTCCGAGGCGACATTGCAAGAAACAGGCACAATCATGGAGCAGCTAGGGGGAATATTGGTATCTTCAGAAACCAGCAACTTGATCCACATTTCGTGCTGCGGCGACTGCCAAAATGGTAGAAGTTCAACTTGCGGACGAGCGCAATCGATTATGGCGTGATGACCGGGCAGAAAGTCCCACCCAAGATTGATATCGCGAGAACATGACGGGAGCACAACGAACTCGATGACGTACGTGACGTCTTGGATGAGGGCACGAGTGGTGCACATGGCTAGCGGTCTAACGTGTTGCGGACTTGCAGTCCGAAGAGCAAGTCCAGCGAGAGGTGTTGTGACTTTGCGCAACGAGCGGCAAGTACGGTTCACTCAACACTGACACTGCGGCTCCCGTATCAACAAGCGGGAGTGCGACGACACCTTCCACAGTCACATCTATAACGTTAGCGGGTGAGGTAAGACGACTTCAGCATTTTGTCAGGTGCAGTTCTTGCCTAGGGAACTGCAGCCGTCAGTTTCCGTCGGCGATCGGATTTTGTCGGAGGCGCATGGGCGACACTGAGCGTCGATGCGGGGAAGCAGTGCGACGACTCGAAAATGGTGGTCACTCACTAATGCAGCAGCTCGGTGTCAGTCCTGAATCACCGGGAGCGAAATACGGCTGAGGTCCGTAGGTCAATACAGGGTGGACATCACTAGCAAGTGGTGGCCGCCAACGGAACATCCAAGCCACGTGCCCGGGCATGCAGCATGCATAACAGAAGGGGCAGTTGTCTGGTGAGAGCCAAGGATTGAGCTTTTGAGGTATCGGTCGAGGATATGGTGTCGGGCGCTGGGGTGCCGTGTATTGATATGAATGGACGGCTCCTGGCTCCAGTTGTCGTACGACTGAAACGTAAGTGACCGCAGCCGGTGAGGCGAGGGGCGCTGCCATGGGTACTGTTAGGGGCGATGCTACTGGAGGAGCGAGAGGCGCTGCGGCGTTATTTGAAATGAGAGGTGCCACTGATGATGATAAGTGTGAGGGTGATGGTGAAGCCACAGATACAAGCAGATGTGGCGTTTGGCAGGCTGAAGGAAGAGCCTCTTCCACCTGGTCTTGAATCACTCGCCCCACAGTCGGGGCAGCGGAAAGGCAGGCTGTCGAGCACTAGGCAGGAGGGCCAGCTGCTGCGAAATTTCTGCACGCACGAACGCCTCTATGTACGGCAGAAGAGGAGAAATGTCAGAAGGTACGGCGAATGACGGCAGTGACCCTCGTTGAACGTCTTCGTTGGGCAGTGTGCGTTGACGTGTAACAACTTGCTGTTTGCGCAGCACGTCCTAGCTGAGGCACCAATTGAGGACTTCGTCAACAGTCTGCGGGTTCTTGCCCGGAAGCATCCGAAATGCATAATCCTCGATGCCCTTTTGGATGTTTCTAATCTTAACGGACTCAGACATCACAGTATCCACCCACTTGCAGAGGTCCACGACGTCCTCAATGTAATTGGTGCAACCCTCGTCGTCTCGCTGTGCTTGCACGCGAAGCCGCCGTTCAGCGCGAAGCTTGCGCATAGCGGTGCGACCGAATACCTTTATAAACTCAGCCTTGAATACAGACCAAGTTTCCATGCGCACTTGCTGGTTATGAAGCCACGTGTTGGAGAGCTTGGTCAGGGAGAACTCGACGTTGCTCAGCTTCATTCCATCATCCCATCGATTGAACGCGCTCACTGTTTCGTAGACAGACAGCCAATACTCGGCATCGGCGTCTTCGTTGACATTTAAAAAGGCTGGATCCCGTTGGCGAATAGACCCGGAGCACATAATGGGTGCCTGCTGTGGAGACGCCATGGCATGGTCGATTTCTCGATGCAGGGCCGTGAGCACTCTCCTGCTTCGTTGGCAGGTTGGGATCGCGTGTAGACTAGGACCTCGACCAAAATATAATGAGGTTTATTGGCAGGGCTGGCAAGAGGTACCAATGAGTCGGGCCGTTTGCGAGTCCAAGCGGGTTTCTGGAGTCCGCGCGCCGGTCTCGCTCGCGCCGAAGCACTGTCGATGGAGCTACCGCTGTCACTACCGGCGACATATACCCACTGAGGGATTGATGCCACTGGGATGCATACCCGCTCGGGAATACTGTTGTTCTTACGATCGCTCACTATCTTTGTTACGATATATATATATTTATCTATATTTTAAGGTGGCTTAATTGCTAACAATCAGTAAAAGGGAGAGGCGGGAAACAGCGCAGTCTGTTCCAGGTGCACCAGATAGGAGATCGCTGATCTGAACACAAGGATGCACAGAGATGCTGCAAGCATGATGCTTCCGGCACATACCCGAAGAGGGATTGGACGATCGAGGTCCGTTAGTCCTTTCACTTCTCTTCATATATATATATATATATATATATATATATATATATATATATATATATATATATATATATATATATATATAAATATATATATATATATATATATATATATATATATAGAAATAAGGGTTGGCAGTCGAGAAAACCTCGGAAAGCAAAGGGAAGGATGTGGTAGATCATTGAAACAGATTAAGAATTTGGAAAGAAAGAAAGAAAGTGAAGAAAAAATGCCCGCCAGGTGGGATCCGAACCCACGACCTCCAGAATACCGGTCTGGTGCGATAACCACTACGCTACCGGCGGGGCGATTTTCCCATTCACTTTCTGGGGTATTTATGTTAGGTATGTTTGTTTCCTGTGCTTGGGGGTGGTAGCCAGCGCCATTCGGACTAATCGGGGTGAAGGGGACCTTCTTTTTAACCCCCGGGTCGTGACTCGAGTGTCTACGACATGTCCAGAGTGGTCGACCAGCTTTGAACCCTCTTAAGCTCCCTTTGGCAACAAGACTGCCAGAACAGAGGCCCTCCCTATGCATGTAGCGAATCAGAATAGGAAATGAGGGGCTCGTTGAAAATAACACAGAAATAAGGCCAACCCTTATTTCTGTGTTATTTTCAACGAGCCCCTCATTTCCTATATATATATATATATATATATATATATATATATATATATATATATATATATATATATATATATATATATATATATATATATATATATATTATATATATATATATATATAAATATATATATATATATTCTAAGGCGATGTAAGACCCCACACAAGTCGGCAGCAGTACCAGAAGTCTGGGTTTTATTCCGCCCGTCGGTGACTCGACAGAACAAGCCACTCGTGAGGATGATTATCTACAGATGATGATTATAATGGGTATGCACAGATGAGAGATTGGCCCTACCAACTGACAGCGATTGGCCACAGCATATATGAGGGTCCTACAGCGAAGCAAGTGCTCATTAACGTATAATTCACTCACCCACGCCGACAATATATGTATATATATACATACATACATACATATATATATGTATATAGCGAATCAGAATGGAAAATGAGGGGCTCGTTGAAGATAAGACAGAAATAAGAGTTGGCAGTCAAGGAAACCTCGAAAGCAAGGGGGAGGTTGTGGTAGGTCATTGAAACAGATAAAGAATTTGGAAAGAAAGAAAGAAATTAGAGAAAAAATGCCCGCCAGGTGGGATCCGAGCCCATGACCTCCAGAATACCGGTCTGGTGCAATAACCACTACGATACCGGCAGGGTGATTTTCCCCTCCACTTTCTGGGGTATTTATGTTTAGGTATTTTTGTTTCCTGTGCTTGGGGGTGGTAGCCAGCGCCACTCGGACTACTCGGGGTGAAGGGGACCTTCTTTTTAACCCCCGGGCCATGACTTGAGTGTCTACGACATGTCAAGAGTGGTCGACCAGCGTTAAACCCTCTTAATATTCCTATGGCACCAAGACTGCCAGAGCAGAGGCCCTCGCTATGCATGTAGCGAATCAGAATGGGAAATGAGGGGCTTGTTGAAAATAAGACAGAACTAAGAGTCGGCAGTCAAGAAAACCTCGAAAGCTAAGGGGAAGTTGTGGTAGGTCATTGAAACAGATAAAGAATTTGGAAAGAAAGAAAGAAGGTGAAGAAAAAATGCCCGCCAGGTGGGATCCGAACCCACGACCTTCAGAATACCTGTCTGGTGCGATAACCACTACGGTACCGGCGGGGCGATTTTCCCCTCCACTTTCAGGGGTATTTATGTTTAGGTATTTTTGTTTCCTATGCTTGGGGGTGGTAGCCAGCGCCACTCGGACTACTCGGGGTGAAGGGGACCTTCTTTTTAACCCCCAGGCCATGACTTGAGTGTCTACGACATTTCAAGGTGGTCGACCAGTCCGTCCACCACCAGACCGGTATTCTGGAGGTCGTGGGTTCGGATCCCACCGGGCGGGCATTTTTTCTCCACTTTCTTTTTTCTTTCCAAATTCTTTATCTGCTTCAATGACCTACCGCAACCTCCCCTTTGCTTTCGAGGTTTTCTTGACTGCCAACTCTTATTTCTGTTTTATATATATACATATATATATAAGCAGTAGAAGAAACTTCTCGAGGAGCCAGAAGAAATACTTGAGAAAATGGTAGACGCAAGATTAAAAACAAAAGCAGTGGTTTACTGACGTTTTGACTGGAGGAGCAGTCTTACTCAAGTCTCAAGATAAAGACTGGTCCTCCAGTGGAAACGTCAGTAAATCACTGTTTTTTAAGTGCGAATGCACTTTATAAGCGACCCTGAATTCCGGCGACCGCCGTCCGTCCACATAGCAACAGCTGCGGGTGCGCGCGCTCCTCGTCTTCCTTGGCAACGGGGAGAGATGGGCGCGCGCTGCCTGGCCGCTGACATGGCACATACCCACGTGGGGGATTGGCCAGGAATCGGGCGTGAGAAGGGCTAATGCACCCGCTTAAAGGAGTACTGACACGAAATTTCAAAGCTGAGATCCGCTCTAGCAATCAAGTACAACGACAACACAAATGGGTGTCTGTGCATGGCACATACCCACGTGGGGGATTGGCCAGGAATCGGGCGTGAGAAGGGCTAATGCACCCGCTTAAAGGAGTACTGACACGAAATTTCAAAGCTGAGATCCGCTCTAGCAATCAAGTACAACGACAACACAAATAGGTGTCTGTGAATAAATGCATCTTTCTTTCTTTGTAGTTGTGTGTGTGTGTGTGATCTCTCTTTCGTGAACATTACCGAACCGCGGAAATTCAACTCGTGCATTCGCACTTTCACATTCTTCCCCTCGGGGAAATGCGGGGAAATTTTTTTATTCGTGCATCTACAATTTTCTCAACGATATATATATACATATATAGAAAAATGGTTGGCAGTCATGAAAACCTCGGAAAGCAATGGGGTAAATGCGGTAGGTCATAGAAACAGATGAAGAATTTTTTGAGTCCGAAAGAAAGTGGTGAAAAAATTCCTGTCGTGTGGAATCCGCACCCACGACCTCCACGACCTCTGGAGGTCGTGGGTTCGGATCCCTCCCAGCGGGCATTTCTTCACCCCTTTCTCTCTGGCTCAAAAAATTCTTTATCTGTTTGTATGACCTACCGCATTTACCCCTTTGCTTTCCAAGGTTTTCTTGACTGCAAACCATTATTCTGGCTTAATTCACCGAGCCCCTCAGTTCCCATTTCTGATTCGTTACAAACACACACACACACACACACACACACACACACACACACACACACACACACACACACACACACACACACACACACACACACACATATATATATATATATATATATATATATATGAAAAAACAAACGTCAAGAAGGTGCTAGTGGTAGAACTAAAGAACCCCCAAGAGAGCCAAGAGAAAGTGATTCTTCGTTTTGTAAGGAAGATTTGAGCTTTTTACTGATGTACTCACTACTCCACCAAAAACGAAACTTAGATAAGCCAAGTTTATCTCACGATGATGATAATTACGCGTGAGTTAAAAAAAGTAAAACACTTCCCGTAATTGGAATCACACCTTGGTCCCCACATCATCAGGCCGATGTCCGGTTGCGTCGTTTAGGCATGATCGATGTAATTTGCATTTGGATGAGCAGCGTGAATGTGAAAAAAATTGAAACAAAATCCACCTATCCGTCATCGATGATGATAAATTTAGGTTTTTATAGCACATTACAAATGACGCCTAAGAATCCCAAGAATTGTAATGTGAGTGGTTCAAAAAAAAAACTAAAATATCCTGCAGGAGTAAAAATTGAATAACTTGAAAAGTAGTTAGATGGCTGATGTATAGAGCCAGTTTGTTATAAAGTATGATGCAAATGCAGGTTAAACGAGTAAATGTCTGTCAAAAACCTTAAAATCCTCTAAACAGAAATAACGGGACCATCTCCTAGAAAGTTTAATGAATGTGCTGGAATGCGTTGTCTTTAGAGTTGCCTGAAGTGTTGCATATTGGGTGTCGAGTTCCTTGCAGTGGATGAGGATTTGGATTATTAATACGTCGTTTCCCACCTTCTTCATATCGGTGTTCGGCATCCATCCAGCTTGGTGACTGTGATACACTTGTATGACCTACAAGTAATCTTGCTTATTCATCGTTAGTGTGTCGGTAGTCTCAACGAATTTGTCATCCCGAGTGTGTTTTTATAGGTGCTTTTTTGTCTGGATGTTCACTCTAGTCTGCCTGCCATGTTTAAGACTTTTGTTTATTGTGTGGCTTGAGTTGAGTTTTACGTTTTGTTACGTGCACTGTTCCTGAGTGCAGCAACAGCGAGCCGTTCATTCCCTACCACCTTTCTGGGAATACTAGAATGACTTGGCTTCGAATTTGTGCAGGTTCTGGTTGATTAGTTGTGAATTATAGGGTTTAGTATGATGTTGGTAGACTTTCCGGATGAAAACCCACTCACGATGGTTAGCGTTGCTTTGCAAGTCATAAATACTGGAATATGTCATTCACCAGTATGGCATACAATTAAAAAGTTTGTATGCCCCGGCTTTGAAAAATTCAGCAATTTACGTTAGTGGCCCTGAGAACTTCACAATAGAGTCATTGGCAATTGCGTGGCACTGTGGTGGTACTTTTGGAGGTGTCCTTATAAAATGAAGTCGTCTGGTGTTTTCCCTCCAGAAACAGGAAATGCTGCAGAAATTTTATTTGAAATTAGTGTTTTTTGTAAAGTTAGGTACAACAGGTGTTGACCGACACTTGTAGAATGTACCATCATGCTGTAAAAGGTGATTTCAAGGTGTTTAAAAGTGAGACATCAGGGAAAACCCCTACCTCTCTCACTCTCAGCGACAGGGGCACTGAAATTAATTAACGATACAAAAATAGCTTGGTTTTATACCTATTTGTGGGTTCGAAGCGATGTTCATGCATTAAGATAACCTAAAAGACGGATATGAGATCAATATGCATTCACTGTTTCGCAAAGCTGTTTCGCCACGCTGGTAAAAACAATAAGTTTTCTGTCCGCACTGTAAGGCGGCGGTGACAGGATTTCAGGAAATATTCATCATTGTATGCATTTTTATTATTTGCTTGTAGTGAGAAATGAGTGGGTTTTTATGCATCATTACACCTTGAAATTGTTGTTCCTTTCTTAGAGGAAAGAAGTAAACATTCATTTGATTTCCCGGGTACAATTGTGCCCAGTGTTTCTTTAAAAATACAATTGCCGAGATCTCCGCAAAAGTAAATATAAAACCATGGCTATCTGACCCGTGGAGCCCGTTTGTTGTCCCAAAGTTGGACTTGTTGTTCGCAGAGAAGCAGATTACAGGGTGTGAAATATATTTTCACATGTTGATCATATAAAAAAGAAGAAAATCTGAGTGACAGTGTCTTCCCCTGAGATTTCAAAGTGGGAATCACAGTGTGAAAGTGACAACTACACCATGACACATGACTTTGTTGAACACGTGTCGCTAAATGTACGCGACCTCGTCTTACCCGGAATGTTTTTAAACAACTAGCAATAAGCTTGAACATGTGCGATATTCCTTATGATTTTGTATAACTAAAAATGCCATAGCGTCAACGGATTACAATACATTTAGATGCAACCATATTCGTTCTTGACGTACATCTTGCATCTAGGGGCATTTTTAATGTTCTACTAGGGGGAAAAAATAATAGTTCGTGGATTGACACGCATTGAAACCGGTCCTGGAGCTGTCGAGAAGACCACTGTAATTTAAAAATGTACACAAGTCTTGAAAGTAGAAAAAACTGCGCGTAAAAGACAGGACCGTGACAAGTAGACAGGACAAGCGCAGTTTTTTCTACTTTCATGATGCTGCACCAACTAGCCCAACAACATGCTGTACTAAGCTACACAAGTCTTGTGTTTATTATCTTCGCGAGGAGCTTCCAGATTACACTTGACAGATCAAGAGGTCAATAGCTTGAGGGTGAATTCGCGTTTGTCGCTTTAAAGGGAAGCCTCCACGGTGGACTCCAATGAAGGCCTCCGTAAACGCCCCAAAAGCCATTATTTTTGTGTGAGTGTAGCAGTGCTTAAAGATTATCAGCGTGTAAGTATTCTATTACACTGTATGTAATGTTTTTGCACAGAGGAAGGTGAGGCGTCCCTTGGAAAAGTTGAGAATGCAGCGGTGGCGTGATTTCTGCTCAAAATTAGATATCCACGAACCTCTGTCGCGCATCTGGCGCGTTGTTAAGGGAATGCGCAGCAATGTTCAGCAGCTATACCCATTCAGAGCGCTATCGTTGCACATTGGCATTGCCCCAAAAGAGGCGGCTGAAGAGTACTGTAGAATCCTGACCACAAAATCAGTACCTCCGACATGCCCTGGAAGTGGCTCCTCCGAAGTACCGCCAGCTGCTTGCCCGCCATCGACCTCACCTTTACCGTGCAAGAATTCAACGCTGCCATTTCCCGTGCCAACAAACGTTCTTCGCCTGGGCAAGACGAAATCACCTACGAGGCCATATCTCACCTGTCTCACCACTCTCAATTACGTCTCCTGGAATACTACAATTCACTTTGGGTCGTTGGCACCGTACCTTCAGAATGGAAACTAGCAAAACTCGTGGCCATCCTGAATCCTGGAAAATCAACCACGAGGTATGATTCTTTCAGACCATTACCTTGGCTAAGCCATGTCGGTAAAATTATGAAAAAAAATGATATCCAGGAGAATGACCTGGTTCCTTGAAAGCAATAAACTTTATCCACCTGAGATGAACGGTTTTCGCGAGAATAGAGCTACCATCGACAACTTAATTTCACTGGTTTCGTCTCTAGAAGACGAATTACATAACGGATACATCCCCATTGCAGTATTTTTGGACATAAAATCGGCATTCGATTCCGTTTTTCATGATGCAATCCTAGCATCTCTTGCTGCTCTTGGCTTCGGGGGAAAACTTTACGCGTGGATAACAAACTACCCACAGGGGCGAGAACTCTTCATGTGCACTCCAAAAGGCCCTACGTCCTACTACGCCATACAAAAAGGAGTGCCTCAAGAGGCCGTTTTGAGTCCCCTCCTGTTCAACCTGACACACATCCACCTAAAGCGAGTCCTCCAGTATGGCGTACATATCACACTCTATGCGGACGACATCTCCATTTGGAGTGCGGCGCGGTCACGTCGCACCATACAACAAAGACTGCAGAAAGCTCTTGCGAAAATATCAGCATACGTTTCGCCAATAGGGCTGCATCTATCCTCTGAGAAAAGTGTTTCGATGGCTTTTACTTGGAAGAACATGTAGCAATATCCATTAGTCCTCGGAGGACGTACCCTGCAATATGTACGTACTCAAAGGTTCCTCGGAATCTTAATAGACCGCAATCTTTCGTGGGCTCCGGAGGGTAAAAGGCTCCGTACAAGAATATCTGCGATGTCAAAGATCGTCGGGTATCTTGCCGGTAGTCGATGGGGAAGTGACTGCCGCTCCATGATACTACTCTGTAAAGCCTGTGTCGACGGCATACTGCGCTACAGTCTCCATGTCCTCCAAAATCTGTCACCAACAAGCAGAAAACAGGTAGACGCGGCAAGAAACAATTGCCTCCGTATCTGCCTCGGACTTCCCAGAGGGTCGTCGTGCTTGGTTACTGCCGCTGAAGTTGGCTGTTTGCCCTTGGACGTGATTAGGCTCCAAGAAACCGTGCGGATATACCTGCGACATCGGATGCACGCCAAAACCCATACAATAATGCGACTGATAGAAAATGGGAACTCAAGTTTCGGTCGCACATTGAAGTCGTTGCACCTTTCGATTCCCACCCAGGCACCAAATTCAATGCCGTCTCATTTCCCGCCCTGGACCCCATCGCCATTGCATATTAGATGCAACATCCCGGGAATCTACTCTAAAAAGAATATGAATCAAAGCGGCTTGTTACAGTTGACACTCTGCCACATTTGTCGACTAACTCAGGCACAAAAATTTTTACAGACGGGTCGTGTACGCCTGGCCGCTGTTCCTCCGGGATCTTCATCTCGTCCACTGGACAGACGTTCTCTTATCGTCTCGAGCGGGCAACGCCATCTATGTCAGCCGAGCTTAACGCCATCAAAGAAGCCATACGGTACATTCTCCGCCAACCGCCGGGGCAATGAACCATCTTCAGAGATTCCAAGGTAGCCCTCCAAAGTCTACTGCGCAACGACTGCTTCAGCATTCACGAACACGCCTCTCGTGAAATAACTTACTTGCACCACCAGGCCTTCTTCAGAGTGGATCCCAAGAGAAGGCCAGCGCTGCAGGGGGCGGCAGAAAGTTATATGTGCAGATGAGATTAAGAAGTTTGCGGGGATAAATTGGTCACAGTTGGCACAGGACCGAGGTAATTGGAGAATAATGGGAGAGGCCTTTGCCCTGCAGTGAGCGTAGATAGGCTGATGATGATGATGATGACCACCAGGCCAAAGACACTGGGCACCAAGTGACATTTCAGTGGCTTCCAGGCCACTGTGGTGTTCCAGGTAATGAAAAGGCAGATGAAGCAGCTTGCAGGGGCCTTCAAATGCATAATATAAGGTCTTCTTTACCAAACATGATGCCTCAGCTATGACGAAGGCACTTGTTTTAAAGGAGCGGAACCGTCTCTGGTCTCTTCCAGAGCACCATTATCCGTTCTTGCAATACATAGACCCCGAGCTGAGGATTAAGCTGCAAGAGCGACTTCCGCACCGACTAGAAGGTTTGTATCACCGAATACGACTCAATGCAGCGCTTACAAAAACTTACCTGTTTCAACTTGGCGCCACCTCGAGTCCTTACTGCGATAACTGCGGATCGCCAGAAACCATGGAACACGTGCTGTTAGAGTGCCCCACTTACATGCCTGCAAGGTACCGTTTGGAACAGATGATCCAACAGCTTAGCCCAGGACCAATCAGCCTCTAAGTGCTCCTTGGCCCCTGGCACACTCCTTCAGCACAACGCAAAGCACTAAAAGCGTTGTTTGAATACCTGGACGAGATCGGCGTCACTGAACTGATTTAAACTACTGAGAACATGACGTTCATCGAACTGTTCACGCAAACTACATGATGCCCGTTTTTTTTACTTCTTCTCTTCTCTTTGTTCTGGCCTGTATCTATAGGGCCTTTTCTACTCTGCCCTACCCATTCCCCCACCGAGTAGCATGTCGGTGGTACGATTCTGGGAAAACTCTCAGCTTTCCGCTCTAATAAAGAGCTTTCTCTCTCTCTTACAAGTAGTCAGGACTATCCTCTTGTAATGAAGTAAAAACGGAGATATTTAAGTATAGTATAACCTATTTTCATCGCGCAACACTTCGTTTCACATGGTATTGTAGGATTCATGAGTGTGTTTGCATAGTGTAAAAAACATGACGCTTGTTAAACTATTTTCAATTCGTGTTGTTTGTCTATATATTCGCATTTTCTCTTGTAGAAACCAGGTGCATGCTTTGTGGCTGCTTTTCTTTTGATGTAGGTAACTTTGTCGCGCCTTTATTTAAACTTTTTTAAGGATATTAAAAACGATATCACAAATTCCATCAAGATGTGTACAGAAAAAACTATATTGTTGTTTTAACAAAGGTAATAAGTATCGGTAATAGTTATCTTTGGGAAGTGACTTGTATATAAGTCGAGATTAAGGTTATGGAACACAATATGTCAATTCCATATATTGAGACAGACATTTTATTCATAATACAGTGTCCCCCGCCCTGGAGAAATGTCCTCAATGGACAGCTGGACAGCTCCACAAGAACATTTGTATGGAAGTTCAAGTAAGCACGACATGCGATTGAGAGTCAAATGCTTTTGAAAAACACTAAAAATACCCACTATAAGTTGCTGGTATTGAAGCGACTGTGGGATATCTTGAATTTTTACTTGTGCTAACTATATAGATTTTGCACTTGTGAATTTGAGTGGCAGATTGGATAGTATACTTTATCTGCCATCGGAAATGGTCTTGGCACTAGTAAATGTTTTTTAGCGCATTAAAAAATGTAGGGAGCGTATAAATGTAAAAGGAGTTTAACAATGCGTTTACGCTAAGTTGTATATCCCATTAGCACACAATATTCTGTCTGTAAACCCTGCTAAGTGCAACCAAAGGTTTTTGTTATGCTGCAATACTTGTCAAACGCCGTCGAGAACACACCTATTGGCATAATATTCAGGCAATGGCTCTCGTGCTATGAAGTTTTGTTCAGTGCTACGAAAACCTCCAAAAAAGCATTCTGCGTTGGCGGACGGAGAATTAATCTGGAGTCATTCCTTGTTTTCAAGAACTGTCGGATAGATTTATCGTCTTTGCTTTTAAATGTACTAGTGACATTTCAATTTAATGTAATTATGAAAAATAGATTCAAGAAACTACAATCACAGGGGGACTAAAAATAAATGTAAAGCAATCTAAAGTAAAAAGCAATAAACATGCCGCAAGCGCTGCCTCCCCATTATACAACAAAAGTCCAAAGTAAGTAAAAGAATATAACTACCTCGGAAGGTGGTTAGGGCTGACCCCAACAAAAAGAAACAAATCCTCACAGAATAGCTATGGGCTGGGAAGTACTCGGCGGGCATTCTAAATCTATTGAATGTGAGCAGCCTCTGACATTCAAAAGGAAAAATATACAACTAATGCCTATAGTGGGTGTTAGAATAACTAGATGAAAACTGGGCGCCTTAC
Organism: Haemaphysalis longicornis; assembly: GCF_048455015.1. Lineage (NCBI taxonomy): Eukaryota > Metazoa > Arthropoda > Arachnida > Ixodida > Ixodidae > Haemaphysalis > Haemaphysalis longicornis. Next base: position 68,222,147 of record NW_027526233.1, on the reverse strand, counting down.
TAAACAACTGGAAAACAAAATAAGGTCGGCTGGGCAGGCCATTGAAGTAATATTGATAGGAGTAACACTTAAGAACAGGAAACGAGCATATATGAATAGAAACTCGAGTACAGGAACATCGTACTTGAAATAAATAAACAAATACTCTTCCTGTAGCAATGTCTACCGTGGACACCCAATGTAACACGGGGGATACCAAGAGATGTTGTAGAGGAAGGGCTAGCCAATAGCACAACAGAGGGAGAAAATAAGGTTCTTTGGGGGTAAAGAGTGGAGTGTGGCGCCTCAGGGCCGGAGTGGTTGGAAGTCAATGTTACAGGCCTTCTTCCTGCAGCGGAAGTGAGTAACGTTATGTTGTTGTTGATGATGATGATGGGGATGATGGTGATTTTAGTATTACCGTAGAGACAGGTTCTTCGTACGTGAAAACTAGAGGCAAATGTGCTTTGAACATTTTTAATGAAGATTTCAAAATGTTTTGTTCTCATTGAATGTAGTTCCAGATACCACAGTACCAGGGAGTTTCTTCACTTAGCAACGGTAAGACCATTACAGAAGCCAGGGTGGATTCTGTCACAGACGGGAATGGCTTTCTTGAAGTGGCAAAAATAAAGCCTGTGTGTCATTTCTGTGTGCATTCTAATCATTACGAAAAGGTTGGAAATATTGTGGGAGAATCTACAATGGTGCTTATCCCATTCTACGGGTCGCTTGTTGCTTCTGTATAAAAAACGGTTTATAGAAAGTTTAATTTCATTGGTAATACAAACCCGTTTTCTGCGCCCGTACTTCTGCCTGCGATTTGACATGTGTATCGTATGTTTTGTTGCAGAATGTGTAAATTTTATTCAGGAAGAATTTTATTACACTACTACATTATTATATTATTCTAGTACGCGTTAAAATGCGGTTGCAGTATTTCTTCATTGAAGGTGGCTTAGAGATAAGCAAAAATTGAGAAATAGGCTCGAATCTCCCCAAATGCCATGTGAGGCTGTACGCTAGGTGACTACTCTTCTCGGAAACGTGCCCCGCTACCCTCATCTCAGCTGTCAGATTAACACGACTGGGAGGCATATATCTGCCTCAGACAGATTGTTTTCTTTTTACTAAGAAAAGCGGTGTTAGAGAGCCATTGACGATGGTGTGCTGAAAATACACGATACCGCCTGAAACCTAAACTCATTGTCCTGGCGGTTGCTTTTTCCGGTTACCTTGAAACGAAGCTTACGTGCACAAACAGGTTCCTTCTCTCCTCAATTATGTATCTAAGAAATCGCAGTTGACCTTTCCGCTACTACCATGCACTTATTCTTCAACTTAGAAGACGAAGCTTCGACTTCGTCGCTAAGGAACAAAAAGGCAAGCAACATAACTAGAACTCGAAAGCAAACGTTCAGTTCTGTCGATTGCTACTGAATCGTTATACGAGGTGTTGGTACCTCGCGTGGATAAAAAAGAAAGTCACCTTGACATCGAGTAGTTCGAGTGACGATGGCTACAGCGCCGAAGCGGAGAAACAAGACCTTAAAATTTACATAGAATAACGGGGAGACAAGTACAGCTCCTCCGGTTGCGTAGTAGTTATCGCAACAGATCTGTATTCTAGAGGCAGCGATTTCGGTTGCCACCCGCCGGGAAGCCTTTCTCCAGTGTTTTTCTATCTATGAACATTTATAAAATTAAACCTGCGTTAAGGTGACTAAAGGACGTCACATACTTTCTCTTTTATTTTCGTCTACGTTCTTGATTGCCGACCCCAGTGTTTGTTTAAGTTATAGTAGACATTCTCGGTGCAGGGTACACCACCAGAACGCTACATATATATATATATATATACAGTCAAATCTCGGTACAACGAACACCACATTAATGAACGTTTCAGAATAACGAGCATTTAAGAAATCCCACGCCGACTGCTTATAGTTTTAATGTAAAATTATTTCACTAATACGTACTTCAGAATAGCGAACTTTTCAAAATAACGAACGTTTTATTCAGTTCCGTGCCATGTTAACAACGCCTCAGTACAACGATCTCATATTTTCAAGGCCGGAGATTCTTAGATTTCCCTTAAACAATTGCGGCAACCGGAGGCGTGCGCTAGCAGACGACACGGCGAAGCGCTGCGCAGTAGAGGACGTCTTGCAACTTGCTCCGCGGAATGCGGGAGCCGATGCGAGAGAGAGAAAAAATAACGTGAGAAGAAGAGAAAAAAATGAAGCATGGGTGACCTCTTCAGTCCAGAAAGCGGCGGCCGCGCTATTCGCGCCACACCTCGAGTTTTTCTACGTTCCGCCGCTGCTCGGGTTGCTTGCTGGATCTTCACAGACATCAGCGGAGCTGACCACAGACGACAATCTTCAGAGCATGAGCGTTCAGGATGAAGAAGGCAGTGAGGACGGCATGAACGACGATGCGGCTGAGGGTGCCGGGGCAGCACTAAGACTGCGACCAGCACGTGACGACCGCGGATGTCTGGGCAGCGTACTAAAATGGCGCATTTCCGGAGAAAAGCGGTCGGCGAAGGAGTGAGTCCACAGGAATATGGAAGAGTTGCAGTCCTTCGTGCTAGGAAGCTTGCACTGCACGCACCAGGAGAAAATCGCCAACTACTTTAAATAAACGTACATTGTTTCATGATCACTTGTGCATTTTTTTCTGAAAAATGACTTCAAGGATGCACAGCTCTACAGGTAGGTTGTTTTAGGCATTGAAATGTTATTTGTTGTCTTAAATTTTGCGATTTTCGATACAACGACGTTTCAGAATAACGAGCAATTTTCCGCCGTCCCCTGAAGTTCGTTATATCGAGATTTCACTGTATATATATATATATATATATATATATATATATATATATATATATATATATATATATATATATATATATATATATATATATATAGGGAGTAGTAGAACTTTGAAGATGGTAGAGAACACAAGAGAAGAAAAACTTCGAACAAGGTAAAAGCACGATTGTGGCCTACGTTTCAGCAAAGAGAACTTGCTTTCCTCAGGGCAATCTCTCGCCTGGCAGGCAGGGTTTATATAGGGGTAGGACCCCAGGTGAAAGGAGAGGGAAAGATGGAAGGGAAATTGAGCAAGCTGATTGGTTTCGGAGTGTGTCGGGGGAGAGATTGAGGGGCCAAGAAGGTTGTCTAGTTTAAGCCGCGAAGTAGGTCACACGGAAGTCAGCTGATGGTTGATATTCGTGGAATTTTTGGACAGAAAGGATGAGAGGGTGCTTATTGACCCGCCGCGGGGTATAGGGAAAGGATCTCAGAACCGCCGGAAGCAGACCAGGCGGTGAGGGTGGGGTCCTTATCAGAAACTATCTGCAAGCCTCAGGTCAAAAGAAAAGATAGAGGCGGGGGAAAACTAACTAGGTCAAAGAAAAAAGAAAAAAAGGAGAAAAAACAGGGAGGGAAACCACATAAACCCACACACTAAAGAAAAAGCAATGACCCGGCAACTGAAATGGCACGTGTCACCCACGGCAACATTCCTGGAACAGGCCTGTCCTGAAACTCAAAAACGAAAAGATAAAGTTAGAGTGACGTACGGGGCACAAGACCACGCGGAGTAAAAAAAAAAAGGAGAAATTAAATAAATAAAATTGAATTCCAAAACCAAAAGTGGGAGGCATGAGGGCGAGTATTAAGCTAGACGCTAAGGAATAAAAAAAAAGGAAAAAGAAATTAGGTGACAAGGTACAGAGCAGAATGAACGGTCATAGTCTTTGGATGAGGTATATGCACGAAAATGGCTAATGCTGTATTCCCGGTGAATATCGCAAGGATTCCAAGTTGCCCTTAGACGCATTAATTGAATTTGTGAATTAAGTCTGATTCTCGGTATTTCCTGTCCCTACGAGACTTAAAATTTGACTGAAGTATATATAACTTAAGGTCATCAAAATTGTGGCCTGGTTGGTTGAAATGCTGCGCTACAGCTATGGAGGATTTGCTAAGAGTATCTGCCCGGTGACCATTGAGCCGTAGGCTCATAGGCTGGCTCGTTTCGCCTATATACTGTTTGTGGCACATTGAGCATTCCAACATATACACAATGTTGGATGAAGTGCACGTAAAACTTGAATTAATCTTGTGGACATAATTACTGGCTGTGCTTTTTACAACGCAGTCTGTTTGCAGGTGCCTACAGGTCTTGCATCTGGGGCGGGAGCAGCTGGTTATGACTGGTTGCTTTGAATGCCCTGTTTTAGCATGCACTAAAATATCTTTTAGATTCCTGTTTCTCCGGTAGGTAACCCTTGGTGCTTCCGGGAAAGTCTTTTTAAGTCGGTCGTTACTGGCTAAAATGGGGTAGTACTTCCGCAGTATATTGTTTACGTTTGGGAGGGCGTTTGAAAATTTAGTTATTAGGGCAGGTGGCCTGGCGCTTTCGTTTTGCCGCTGTTTCTTGAGAACGTCATCCCTTTTGAGATTAGACACACGTTGGTACTCCTGATCGAGCGAGCTTTTGGGGTGGTTCCTGTTCATAAGGGTGGCCTTGAGTTCGTCTAGGTGCTCTACGTAGTCACTGTCATCACTTCATACTCTTCTAAGCCTGGTGGCTTGTCCTACAAAGATCCCTTGTTTGCAGTGTCTGGGGTGATGGCTTTTATAATCTAGGTACTGCTGCCTGTCTGTCGGCTTTCTAAAAAGCGTGGTTTTAAGTTTACCGTTGTCTAGAATGACGGTAGTATCTAGGAAGTTCACTTCTTTTTCAGAATACTGGCAGGAGAATTTAATAGTCGGATGCGAAGAATTGAGATGGGATATAAACGTTTCTAGAGTCGCGCGACCGTGTTCCCAAATCATAAAGATGTCGTCGATGTAGCGGAGGTAAACCTGAGGTTTATGCGGAAAAGAGCTTAATAGGGTAGCTTCAAGTTGCCCCATGAAAATGTTGGCATAGGTCGGTGCGAATGGAGTACCCATGCTAGTTCCAAAAACTTGCAAAAAGTAAGAAGAGTCAAATTCAAAATAATCGAGAGTTAGAACTAATTTTAACAAAGTTATGTACACTTCTGGTGCATGTTGGTGCGGGTTCACTGATAGAGATTTTGAAATCGCTTCAATTCTTTCGGCGAACGGAATGTTTGTATACAATGCAGCAACGTCAAGAGTAACAAGGAGGGTTCCACTGGGTAGGTGCCCGCCCATATTTATCTCTTCTATTATGCGGAGGAAGTGGGGGGTGTCCTGAACGAATGAAGGAAGAAGAGCTGGAATGTCGGATAGGTGATGATTCAGAAACAGAGATAGTGCTTCAGTTGGGGTATTGTTATTCGAAACTATGGGTCTGCCAGGAATGTCGGCAGTGAAAAATAATTCTACGGGGACTTTATGGACTTTTGGGAGGAGGTAAAAACGTCCTGCATGCTTATTATTCGGTTTCATGAAATTTAAGTCAGTAGTCGTTATTAATTCTCTAGATCGTAGATCTGTGAGGGTCTGAAGGATTTTTAGGCTGTATTCCTGGCTCGGATCGTTATCTAAGGGCTTGTAGTGGCAAGGGTTATTGAGCTGCCTGTAAGCTTCATCTTTGTATTTTCCCATAGGTAAAACAACTAGATTATAAAAGTCATCAACCCAGACACTGCAAACAAGGGATCTTTGTAGGGCAAGCCACCAGGCTTAGAAGAGTATGCAGTGATGACAGTGACTACGTAGAGCACCTAGACGAACTCAAGGCCACCCTTATGAACAGGAACCACCCCAAAAGCTCGCTCGATCAGGCGTACCAACGTGTGTCTAATCTCAAAAGGGATGACGTTCTCAAGAAACAGCGGCAAAACGAAAGCGCCAGGCCACCTGCCCTAATAACTAAATTTTCAAACGCCCTCCCAAACGTAAACAATATACTGCGGAAGTACTACCCCATTTTAGCCAGTAACGACCGACTTAAAAAGACTTTCCCGGAAGCACCAAGGGTTACCTACCGGAGAAACAGGAATCTAAAAGATATTTTAGTGCATGCTAAAACAAGGCATTCAAAGCAACCAGTCATAGCCAGCTGCTCCCGCCCCAGATGCAAGACTTGTAGGCACCTGCAAACAGACTGCGTTGTAAAAAGCACAGCCAGTAATTATGTCCACAAGATTAATTCAAGTTTTACGTGCACTTCATCCAACATTGTGTATATGTTGGAATGCTCAATGTGCCACAAACAGTATATAGGCGAAACGAGCCAGCCTATGAGCCTACGGCTTAATGGTCACCAGGCAGATACTCTTAGCAAATCCTCCATAGCTGTAGCGCAGCATTTCAACCAACCAGGCCACAATTTTGGTGACCTTAAGTTATATATACTTCAGTCAAATTTTAAGTCTCCTAGGGACAGGAAATACCGAGAATCCTACTTAATTCACAAATTCAACTCCATGGAACCTGCGGGAATTAATGCGTCTAAGGGCAACTTGGAATCCTTGCGATATTCACCGGGAATACAGCATTAGGCATTTTCGTGCATATACCTCATCCAAAGACTATGACCGTTCACTCTGCTCTGTACCTTGTCACCTAATTTCTTTTTCCTTTTTTTTATTCCTTAGCGTCTAGCTTAATACTCGCCCTCATGCCTCCCACTTTTGGTTTTGGAATTCAATTTTATTTATTTAATTTCTCCTTTTTTTTACTCTGTGTGGTCTTGTGCCCCGTACGTCACTCTAACTTTATCTTTTCGTTTTTGAGTTTCAGGACAGGCCTGTTCCAGGAATGTTGCCGTGGGTGACACGTGCCATTTCAGTTGCCGGGTCATTGCTTTTTCTTTAGTGTGTAGGTTTATGTGGTTTCCCTCCCTGTTTTTTTCTCCTTTTTTCTTTTTTCCTTGACCTAGTTAGTTTTCCCCCGCCTCTATCTTTTCTTTTGACCTGAGGCTTGCAGATAGTTTCTGATAAGGACCCCACCCTCACCGCCTGGTCTGCTTCCGGCGGTTCTGAGATCCTTTCCCTATACCCCGCGGCGGGTCAATAAGTACCCTCTCATCCTTTCTGTCCAAAAATTCCACGAACATCAGCCACCAGCTGACTTCCGTGTGACCTACTTCGCGGCTTAAACTAGACAACCTTCTTGGCCCCTCAATCTCTCCCCCGACACACTCTGAAACCAATCAGCTTGCTCAATTTCCCTTCCATCTTTCCCTCTCCTTTCACCTGGGGTCCTACCCCTATATAAACCCTGCCTGCCAGGCGAGAGATTGCCCTGAGGAAAGCAAGTTTTCTTTGCTGAAACGTAGGCCACAATCGTGCTTTTACCTTGTTCGAAGTTTTTCTTCTCTTGTATATATATATATATATATATATATATATATATATATATATATATATATATATATATATATATATATATATATATATATATATATATATATATATATATATATGTATAATACAGTGGGGTTTATTGGCAGGAAGCTATAGCAAGGCCCGACTATTGCGGAGACCAAACGCGTCCAAGCGAGCTCTCGGGTATCGCTAACGGAATTTCTGCAACCTTAGATTTCAGTCATCGTTAGAAGAAGCAGGGTTCCGTAAAGGTTATTCAACAATGGACCATGTTCACACGATCATTCAGGTGACAGTGCGCTGTCACCTGATTGATTGTGACAGCGGCCACAATCAGTGCGCTGAGTATGCTGAACCCCTAGATATAGCCTTCATTCATTATGAGAAAGCATTTGACTCGGTCGAAATCCTAGCAGTCATTCAGGCATTATGGAACCAGGGGGAGATGAGCATTATGTCAGAATACTAGAGGATATCTACAATGGGTCCACAGCTACCATCATCCTCCATAAGGAGAGCAGCAAAATACTTATAAGGAAGGGCGCTAGACAAGGAGACACATTCTCTCCAATTTTATTCAGAGCATGTTTACAAGAAGTATTCAGAATGTTGGATTGGGAACAGGTTGGAGTAACGGTTAAGGAAGAATACCTCAGTAACCACATATTTGCTAATGACGTTGCCCTGCTAAGTAACTCGGGGGACGAATTGCAAAGCATGCTTTACGCACTGGATGAACAGAGTAGAACCGTGGGCCTGAAAATATTATGCAGAAAACCAAAGTAATGATCAATAACCTCGTGACTTCAGAGCAATTTGGGATAGGGGGCGAGGTAGTGGAAGTAGTAAGCGAATATATATATATACTTAGGCCAAGTTGTGACCCCGGATCCCAACCATGAGGCAGAGATAATTGGAAGGATCAGAATGGGGTGTAGTGCATACGGCAGACATTCTCAGATAATGAACAGCAGCCTACCATTTTCCCTGAAGGAGAAAGTGTCTGACAGCTGCATCGTACCGGTACTCACCAACGGGGCAGAAACGAGGCTGACTAAGAGGGTTCAACTTAAATTGAGGATGACTCAGCGGGCCATAGAGCGGAAAATGATAGGTGTAACAATAAGGGAGAAGGGAGCGGAGTGGGTCAGGAAACAAACGCGTGTTAAGGACATACACATATAACAGTAGTAATTAAGAAGAAGAAATGGACGTGGGCAGGGAATTGTAATGCGAAGGCAAGATAACCGTTGGTCATTAAGGGTAACACAGTGGATCCCTAGAGAAGGCAAGTGTTGCAGGGGGTGGCAGAAAGTTAGGTGGGCAGATGAGATCAAGAAGTTCCCATGGATAAATTGGTCACAGTTGGCACAGGACCGGGGTAATTGGAGAATATTGGGAGAGGCCTTTGCCCTGTAGTGGGCGTAGATAGGCGGGTGATGATATAGTCTGGAAACATAAAAACTCACACAGAGAGGAAAAAAATAAGGTAAATAGAGACAGGGACACACGAGAAAGACATTAAAAATAAAAATAAAGGTTTACTGACGTTGCAGGAAGATGACTTCCTTTCTTCAGAGAAAGGAATAAGCGGTGGGTTATATATATATATATATATATTGTAAGCGCGAATCTTAAATGTCCCGTCATCAGGCCATAGCTCAGTATTATGACTGGCCAATACCGCCTTCGTGTTTCGTCGTCGTCGCTGCATTGTGTGCGTCCATCATCATCTCATCGCTCGTCGTCTTTCTCGGACGCGCCATCATCGCCATCGTGGTTGATCCTGTTCTGGCCAGGGTACCGCTCGTCGAATAAACGTCGTCCTCCAAGTCTCCTAGCATTGCCTCTCAATATATATATATATATATATAGATATATATACACATATGTAAATATATGTATATCTATAAAAAATGAACGGTTAGGCTAGTGAAGTTTAAATAGCAAAAAGGGGCGCAATAAAATCATAACAAGTTACTTCGAAAACATAACTTCACTTCCACGGTTCGAATGGGGACTGTCCTTTATCAAGAGTAATATCTTACGGAATGGAAGTGGTTTATATACAGTTCAAGAACTTGAGGTTCCGGGGGTGGTGGTATATGTATAAGTTGGAAAGCGAGGAGGAAGAGAGCAAAAAGGGCATTGAAACCTGAGAGAGAAAGCCAGCTATAAGGAACGAAAATGAAAAAAAAGCGAATAAGTGAGAGAGGGTGATGCAAAGCAGCGAGTAAAGGAGAATGATCATGTCTCGTCTGGTCTCGGCGGGTCCTGTCTGGGTACACGGGGCTAGGGAATGGGCCCATTCTTGTATCACCGATTGTGGGGCAGCCGATGGTACGAAAGATCTTAGAGGCGATGCCTTCAGAAAGCTGAGACGGGGCGAAGCTGGGTCCAAGATGGCGAAGAGCCAGCACACTCCACCAACACATGTTACGTGGCAGAAAGTCAATTGAGATGAAGCATGGAAGATGTGAGTGGTATATTTACATGGTGTGGCAGAGCCAGGCGATCTTTATACAAGCGGCCATGATTGCTTTATGTTATTTAAGAGGTGGCCTTATAAAACTAGGTTCACTGGTGTTTTTCCTCCAGAAACAGAAAATTCTGCAGAAATTTTATTTCTAATTAGTGTATTTTTGTTAATTTCCGTAAAACAAATGTTGACCCACTTAGGCAGAAGCTACCATGGTGCTGTAAATTCCTTGAAAGTATATTTCAAGGTGCTAAATGGGAGGAATCACGAAAAGCCTCTACCGCACTCACTCTCACCGAGACGGGCCCTGAAATTGTAAAACGATATAAATATACCTTGGTTTTATAGTTAACTGAGTGTTCAAAGCGGTGTTCATGCATGAAGACAATCTCAAAACGTACATCAGATCCACATGCATTTGCAGGTTCGCAAGCACCATGTTTAAAAAATGTCGGTTTTTGATCGGCCTGGTACTGAGATCACTGCTCTCAAGGCGGGGCGTAAGTCCAGAACTAGGCGGAGCATTTCAGTGCTGTTTTTGTAACTGACGCATTTACTCCACCTTCAAAGGCGAATACATACGCCTACACGCTTTTAAACACACAAATCAGAAGTTTTTTGTCCTCACTGTAGGGCGGCTGTGACAGGATTTTAAGAAATATTCATTATTGTATGCATGTTTATTTAAGTTGTTTATTGTGATAAAAGAATTAGTTTTTTATCCAACATCACACTTTGAAATTATTGTTGCTTTCTGAGAGGAAAGAAGTAACCGTTAAGTTTATTTTCTGCGTCCACCTGTGCCCTGTGCCTCTTTGAAATAGCAATTCTAGAAATCTTTGCAAGAATAAATATAAAACCATGGCTATCTGACCGGTGGAGCCCGTTGTTTATCCCAACTCCACTTCGTAGATGATCGCGATGGTGCAGATTACGGGGACTCGAAATGACCTTGAAGTTTCGCCCAGAGTGACATCTCAATGGCGCCCCGACCGTCATTTCACTTGAGCTTGGACTGCAACTCACGGCTCAAATCTAATTTTGCTTGATCTTCGCTTGATGGTGGTGTGCGCACGGATCGACGCGGACGGACATTGGGAGGTCCTAAGGTACTCCGCACCGTTACAGGCGAGGGAGTAAGCCGTTTGACGCTCGGGTACTAACTCCCTGTCTATGCCTAATTGGTAAGATGACTGACACTAACTCTGTTTGGTCTATCAGGCACATACTCGAATCCGGCCTGTGCCTGTGTGATTTTTGCGATTGTAAATGCTATGCGCACGGACGCGGACGGAGATTGTGGGGTCGTAAGGTGCTCCGCACCTAATAAAAATGAAACCATTGGTATCTGAGAGGGGGAGCGCGGTAGTTATCCGAAAGCTATACTTGTCATTCGCCGAGAGGCCGAAATATATATTCACATGGGCCACATGTATGAAAGAGGAGAATCTGGGTGACAGTGTCTTCCCCTGAGATATCACGGTGGGAATGAAGGGTGTGAAGGTGACAACTCCACCATGAGTGACACGGTTTTGTTGAACACGAATGGCTAAAAGTACACGACGTTCTCTTCTACAAAATCTTTTTAAACAAGTAAGTAGCAACAATCTTGACCATATAGCAGTGCCATGCCACATTGCAATCAATTTGAATATAAAAAAATCACCCATGCAGTAGAGCTTGTGGTTAAAGGCAAGTTTAATGTTTTTTGAAGGAAAACAAATAATCTTTCGCTGATCTACGCCCCTTGAAAGTGGCCTTGGAGGTGTCGAGAAGACCACTGTAATCTAAAAATGCATACAAGTCTTCTGTAATCATCTTCGCGAGGAGCTTACAGAGTCAACTTGGCAGACCAAGAGGTCCTTAACTTGAGGACAAATTAGCGTTTTTTCCCTTTGAAGAGAGGCTACCGTGATGCCCTCCCTGCCGCCCTCTATGCACCCCGCGAAAACCATATTCGTAGTATAATTATAGCAGTGTTTTAAGATTACGTGTGTGTAAGTGGGACATCCCACTGTATGTAATATTGCCTGCACCTCAAGTCTTACAAGCAGTCACGGCTATCCTCTGCTAGTGAAGCGAAAACAGGGAGTTGTAACAATAATATTACGTATTTTATTGCATAACGAGTTATCGTCCCGTTATAATTTACGATTCCTGAATGTGTCTGCGCATTGTAAAGAACTGGATCCTTCTAGAAATGTTTTCTTCGTGTGTGATCTTTGTGTTTATTCACGCTTCCTCTTCTACGGACCAAGTGAACGTTTCGTGTCTGTTTTCTTTAAGGTGTAAATAGTTTTGGTCCAGACTTTATTTGCGCCCTTTATGAGTTTAAGGATATCAACAACAATATCAGGAATATTAGGAAGATCTTTCAAACGCACAGACATTGTCTTGTCCTAGCATAGGTAATGAGTTGCTCTCGTAGTTATATTTAGGGACTGATTTCTATACAAATAAAGAATTAGGTTCAGGAGCGCAATCCGCCAATTTCGTATACTCGAAAAAAATGTTTCTTACTCATAATTACTTCTTTCCTTTCCCGAAGGAGTGTCTTCAATAGGGATGAGACCGCTCTATGAAAGCATTTATGTTGAAGTTCTTGTAAGCACTACCGGAGATTGAGTGAACTGCTTGAAAAATGATCAAAAATGCCTGCTTTTAGTTTATGCACTTCGATCGACTGTGCTAACTCTATAGATTTGGCACTTCTAAGCACAAGTTTCAGAGTTGGTAGCATACCATGTTTGGCCTGCGAAACTGCTTCGGGTTTTAAATGTTTTTCAGCACGACTAAAAGTGTAGTAAGTGTATAAATGTGAGAGTAATAAAAGAAATGGTTTCCTCTTATTTGTATTCCCCATTAGCGCACATTATTCCGTCTGTAAACTCTTCTGGTTGCAACCTGAGGTTTTCATTATGTACCAGTACTTATAAAATCAAGTCCAGAACGCACTTATTGGCGTAATGATGAGGCCATGATGGTCTTCAGGTTCTATTGCCGCGAACCGTTCATTAGGTTTTTTGTTCATGTTTTGTTTTACCACCCGGCTGCGCCGGTTCGTGTTATCTTTGTGCCAAGTGAATCGCTTGCTTTATACCTTATTTTTATGCCGCACAAGTTATCTCTTTGATAGGGAGAGTGTTTCGAACTAACGTCAACAGTCCAGAATAATCTTCTTTGTTCTACACTCTTCTGGATGCAATTGGACGGTTCCAGAAACTCTCGCGCCGAAAGATGGACGCCCGCAGAGCGGATGCCGCGGTATTCGATTCACCGACCCTCGCCTACGCACGTCGGTATGGTGAATGCTGCTTCGTCACCTGCGTATTTTTTTAGTTAATAGGGGAGCCCACGTACGCTCCAATAAACTTGCTTTTTTTCAAGACAGCTTTGTCATCTTTGGTTTTGTGGCACTATTTTTATTCGGGGCTATGAAATTGACCATATTTCATCTTTTGCGGGTGGGCTCAGAAATAATCTGGTTGCACTGAGTGTCGTCAAGGAATGTGTGATAGATTTGGCATGGTTGCTTTTGAACGTATCAGTCAAACTTCATTTGAGTTTGCCAGCAAATTTTAACGACATTAAAAATTTGCCGTTGTATTCGATTTACCTAGCTCGTGCCGCATTATCACTTATTATGAAAGTTTTTTCGTTGTACGCCTCGCCCTTTCCGCACGTTTCAATTTAAATCCATTAAGTAGGTTAACAAAATAGGCGCGCTGTCAGTCTGGCAAATGGTTAGGCAGGAGATATATGCGTTTTTAAATATGGAACTTCCCATGGCTTCCAAAATTAAAAAAATTGTCTGCATACGGGAGCTAGTTGCGAATCATCTCGATGCATATTGCGATGACAAATGATTTACGAACGACGCATGGGTGCCTTGTGCTCAATATCCGCATTATTGACAGAGCCAAGAAGGTAAACAAAAAAATTGCAAAACAAGAGAAGGAAAGCAGAAAGGGAGCAGAGAGCGGTGGGACAGTGCGTGTATTCGGGGGAGGCTGAAGAAATGGCGGAAGTATAAAGAGGCCGGAGAGAGGATCGCCCTTTCCGTTAACAAACACTGGTAAATAGAATGCAAATATATGCGTGGGGTAGAGGGTAGATCAACAACCTCAAAATAAAAATAATAGTGAATGCAAGCCCCCAATTGGACTAAGGGTCCTTCAATATTAAGAAGAGTAGGACACATATTGTAACAATCACAGGCAGCGGGTGCAATCTATCACCGGAGAAGGCGTATTCAGCCTGTGAACGCTGCAAAAGAGGGGCTAGTCTGCGAGACGAGACGAACATTGCAACCGGGAAATATGGTGATAGCTTGTTGTCGTTTTAATGTAAAATTTCACACCGGTGGCAGCAGGCTGGTGCCATATTTTCGACGATTAAGTTCTGTGCGCTCGACGGGGTGACGCAAAGGAGAGGTTTATTACAGACTGTGATTGAATACAGGCTCCTAACAATCCGCAGCATTACGGACGGGAGAATAACGAGACAGGCCACCGCGACATAGGGAAGAACTGGAAACGTCACACCTTATAGGTTTGGGTTATGGCAGAACACGCGCAGTGGAAAGGTGACGGGAAAAACCAACTAGGGCTGCTAACTTAAAAAAACACGAGTCCGTTATCATCATCATCATCATCATCATCATCATCATCACCAGCCTATCTACGCCCACTGCAGGGCAAAGGCCTCTCCCATTATTCTCCAATTACCTCGGTCCTGTGCCCACTGTGACCAATTTATCCCCGCAAACTTCTTATAACGGAGTCCGTTATAACGGAAGTCAAGTTGGAAGCATTAACAGTCTCACGGGTTGGATGAGCTGCTCGGGACGGTGCAGGTTGGCTGGAGCTTCGTCCGCACGCCGACGGAAGTTCCTCGAACGTGGGAGGTCGTGGGGCGCTGGTCCATGCTGTCGTTCCCTGGCCGTTGCCTTCTAGGCCGTCGCAGGGTAACCACGGTCGCGCACCCTGTAGTAAAACAGCGGCGTCTGGTCCGCAGGCTGCCGTCTTGCTCACGACCACCGCCGGGAAGTCAGGAACACACCGTCCCCTTCGCCGGAATTCCTCTAGCACACCTCTTTTTTCTCTTCGTGGGACCTAGCCCCACCATAGAGATTGGCCGTCTTCTCTGAAGAAATGGCCTTCAAAGACGCAAAATTACAGTTACTTCCTCACATGTCTCCCCACTTTAGAAAGTTGTTTTCGAAGACACACACTTTCACACCCTCACTACTCCACCAACAAGAAAAACGTACTGGTGGGGAAATAACACGCGGGTATGTTCACACTCTATTGAGGAAATCGGTATTAACGTTGTCCCTGTGCCTAATGAACTGCATAGTGGATCAGTCTCCTAACAGTAGTAGTAGGCACTCTTGCCGAAGGGTGGCTCCGACATTCTTGTGGAATGCGTCAGTCCATAAGACAACGCTGTCGCACAAATAGGCGTCGTCCACAAAGGCACTACGCCAACTAACTTCATGATTTGGAGCATTGCGCCGGCAAACATTGCAAGATCTGACGAATGTCTTAATGTCGGCGTAGATATTCGGCCAGTAGAAGTCGTGAACAATTGTTTCTGTTGTCTTCCAAATGTCTCTGTAGCAGGGTTTGATGTTGTTGTGGGCCGTCTGGAGCACAGTCTCCGATTTGTGTTGGAATTACCAGTTGTTTGTACTGTTGACCGGATGAGAGGTGGCATCGTCGGTACAGGAAGCCGTCCTCGTTCACAAATAGGTAGGTGTTGCCCCTTCGAGATGTGACTTCCTTTCCTTGCATCTTAAAGAAACTACGCAGAGTTCTATCTTCACATTGCTTTGTCTTCATCTCGTCTCTTGTTACCTCAGCGAATGTGAAGTTCTTCGTTGTTAAGTTATCGGCCTTGACAACGGAGACTACTTCTGGTGGCTTGTTGTCTCTGGTGTCGCTGTGCTTACGGCGGTGCGCACGTATCTTCTGAATCTTATCCGCTTGCTGTGCTTGTTGCGTGAAGTTGGGGTTAGGATCGCATGGATCTCTCACGCCGGGGATGTTACCCAGGACCAAGTCATAAAGTGGGTCAGTCATGCACTTCGCCAGGACATGGCCTGAAAAGCAGGGAGTTCGGATCTTGATATACGCCTCTGGGAGGCGCTGTGTTGTCTTGTCCAGGAACAGCACAGTGTTGGCTTGACCTGTCAAGCACGTTTCTGACACGAGCTCTTTACAAACAATTACGGCGTTACTTCCTGAATCCCGTAGCACAGATACAGATTTCCCGTATAACTGACCGGTAACGACACACAAGCCATCGGCGTAGCGTCCTGGTTGAGTTGCGTCTCCTCCAATCGTCTTCCGTAGATTGGGACCAGAAATATGAATGTAAGGACGAGTAGTTCCTCTCGTTTACCGGGATGTCGCTACAACGCAAGCAGAAACTTTCTTGGGATGGGGCTCTCTCGATTTGCAGTTCTCGCTCTTGTGGCCTGGTTTGCCGCATTCGGAGCATATTGGAGCTTGTCCCGTCATACGGCAATCAGGAGCGCGATGTCCAACTCTGCCACAAATAAAGCAAGTCGGTCCTTTCTTCGCAGCGCCATCAGTATGACTTGAGCCTGCGTGTGTCGGAGTGTCTTCCTTGAACTTCCCCAAGTTTTTTAGAGACTGGGCTTCCAGAAACCGATCGGAAAGCTCTGCAATTTGATGAGTGGTGTGGCCGTCTCTTTAATGAAGATAACAAGTTCCTGGCTGCAGCACTTCAGGAACTGCTCGGCGATCAATTTGTCGCGTAGGCTCTCAAATGTCTTTGGTACGCCCGACGTCTCCATCCACCGATCAAAATATCCTGACAGGCGGGACGCGAACTGTGCTCCAGTTTCTCCATCTTCAGCCTTGGCATGGCGGAACTTTTTATTGTAGCCCTGAGCAGCGAATTGAAATCGCTGGAGAAGAGCCAACTTGACCTTCTGGTAATTTAAAGAACCCTCCAGCGTCATTATCCCGATCACTGTGAGATCGTCTCCAGTCAGACACATGCTCAGGCCAACAGGCCATTTATCTTCCGGCCACTGTTGCGCGAGCGCTATCCTGTCAAACCTCATGAGGGAAGCGTCCAGATCGTCCCGACGATTGTCAGTCGGTGGAATGAAATTGTGTGGGCTTATGGAGGTAGGCGCGGGTGTTGCCGCTAATGCGCTCGCTTCATTGCCCTTCGGATTGTTCCTGACACCTTCCCGCAGTCTTAACTTCAGCTAAAGGTTCGCGTGCTCCAGCTGTGCAGCTGCCTTGTTGGCATCGCGTTCTTCTGCCCTTTCAGCTCTCATGCGATCTTGATCTGCCCTCACCCATTCCCGGAGCTAAGAGTCCCTGAGACCCAGTTGCGTACAAAGCGTGACTAGTTTTTCCAGATCCATGTCACGTCTCGCACTCTCCAATCCTCCTGCTGGTGACGTTAGCTCTTCGGGTTAAGTTAACGAAGCGTCCTTTCGCGGACGCCAGATGTGATGGAATACAGGCTCCTAACAATCCCCAGCATTACGGACGGGAGAATAACGAGACAGGCCACCGCAACATAGGGAAGAACTGGAAACGTCACATTTTATAGGGTTGTGTTATGGCAGAACACGCGGAGTGGAAAGGCGACGGGAAAAATAACTAGGGCTGCTAACTTAAAAAAAGCACGAGTTCATTCTAACGGAAGTCAAGCTGGAAACTTCAATAGTCTCACGGGTTGGATGAGCTTTTCGGGAGGGTGCAGGTTGGCTGGAGCTTCGTCGGCGCGCCGGCAGAAGTTCCTCGAACGTGGGCAGGTCATGGGGCGCTGGTCCGTGCTGTCGTTCCCTGGTCGTTGCCTTCTAGGCCGTCGCAGGGGAACTACGGTCACACACCCGGCATTAGAACAGCGGCGTCTGGTCCGCAGGCTGCTCTCTTGCTCACGACCACCGCCGGGAAATCAGGAACACACCGTCCCCGGAATTCCTCGTCCAAAACACCGTCCCCGGAATTCGCCGGAATTACTCTAGCACACCTCTTTTTCCTCTTCGTGGCACATAGCCCCACCATATAGATTGGACGTCTTCTCTGAAGAAATGGTCTTGAAAGACGCAAAGTCACCGCTACTTCCTCACACAGACATATCAAAAGGAAAAGGTCACGGTGTTCCACGCTCCCTTTTGCCTCAGCGCTGATCCAATGCCCCCATTACTGTCATTGTTTCAATACTCTCATTCAGGCCCTCGGGCGTCTGATCGTGGTGCCCGGTCCACCTGAGATGTGGTGGCATCGCTGACGGCCCTCGCCTCATAGACAAGATCAGAAAGGGGTTTGTAAGCGGGAAATGGTTCGCATTTGGGGCTAAACTGTGGTCACTCGAATTCGCACGGAACTTCAGTCATCTGAACATGCAGATCTGGAGCTCGGCGGATCTAAAGCGCTACAAAGCTACGCTCCCGTATTGATGTCCCACGTCCCAAAACCAAAGGATGATTTTGAAGCGGTTTTCAGTTGCCGAACCCCACATCCACGCGTTCGCATGACTGAAGTACTCAGTTCATAGATCTGCGGGTAACTACGTTTTCGCAAATCTAGCGCTGGCTATTTGACTGTCTGATGAACATCTACATCTTTCTCAATATAATATTATCCTTAACTGAAACATTTGGAAAGTAAATAAAAAGTACGAGTTACTTTTTGCCGAAATACAAATTGGAACTTTTTTTTATTGCACCCGCCACAAATTCTGATGATTTCGGGCAAGAAAAAGTATATTACCTCCGAAAATATCTTTTTTAAATTACATAAATTATACTTTGAAACTTCTTTCATATAAAGGAGGCATGGGTACAGTATACGTTATAAAGCAAAGTCACAAATCTTCTATCCGAAACACGGGAAGCTAGGCAGATGCCCTCACGCCAAGACCGCTAACACCGTGTTTGGGGGGATATCAAAAGCTTGACAGGGAAACATTACGATCAACAAAAAACGGGAATACTTGATCTAATGTGGTTTCCAGACGACATGATCTTGCCATGTGTGACCTCAGAGCTGCTGCGAGAAGTATCTTGAAAAACTACATAAAGGAAGTACGGCCGTAAGGGTAAATTAAATAACACGAAACGTAAAGTAATAACGAATAGACATACCACATGCGCGGTATCCGGCTTATAAAATGAAAAGGTAGATGAGGTACACGAATATATCTACTTCGAGAGTTGGTTGTTCTGATCCAAAAAACAAGATATTAATCCCGACCGAATACCTATTCGGTGGGATGATGCCGGCGGGCATTCCCAAGTAATAGAATGTAAGCTACCTCTAACATTCCAAAAAGAAAATGTACAGCTAATGCATACTGTGGGTGGTAGCACATGGAGCTGAAACTGGGTGCCTTACTAATGAACTGGAAAGCAACATAAGGGCGGCTGAACACGCCATTGAACAAATATTGATAGGAATAACGCTTAAGAACTGCAAATAGGCATCCTGATCTGCATGCTAACTCGGGAAGATAATATCCTAATTGAAATAAAAACAAAAGGTCTTCCTGTGGCATTGTAGTGAGAGTAAATGACAGTCCGTGGACAACCTATGTAGCAGAGTGGACACCAAGACAGGGTCTAGATGAAGAGGTATTCCGATAGCTCAGCAGACAAGCGAAATAGAATAATTTGGGGGCAAACAGTGGAATAGGGCGCCGCAGGATAAGAGTATTGAAGGTCAATGGTAGACGCCGTCGAGCAGCGGAACTGAGTGTGCTGTTGTTATTGATGATGATGATTACGCCATGTCTTCAAATATAAGTACCTATCCGAGGCGCAGTCTCTTAGTAACGATGACTACTGCACACAGTTTTGTAATCATGGGTAAATATTCATTATATGGCTGTAATGAGGAGGCGAGTGTGTTTTCAATGCTTATAAGGAATGTTTGAGGATTCTTTGTTCTCCCTGGCTGCGGTTGGGAGGCCCTACCAAGGTGTTTACTGCGCTTAGCAAGTGTGAGACTGCTAGTCTTTATCGAAGGAATGTGGTTTCAGCACAGCGGGGAAGTCCTCTTTTTCTAGAGGCGGCAGAAAACTAGGATGCGTGCCTCTATTTTGTGCGTCATAATCATCCCCAGGTTTTTGGCAATATTTGAGGGCGCTCCACAACGGCGCGTATAATAGTACTGGCGTGGCTAATTCGATAGATGTAAAACGTCCCTAAATTGAATTTTTTAAAATATATTGTGATATCCCCTTGCAAGAAGCGATTCAAACAACTGAACAGTATTTTCGCCGACGCGGCCTGTACTGCTTTCCAGAAAAATCCGAATTACTGCTTCCTAAAAAAACGAACCAGAGGTCGACCCCTGGCGCCAATTCCTAGTATAGAACTCTAAGTTAACAACGCTCCAATCCCACAGGTCAAAACTCTCTGCCTACTAGGACTTACGCTAGGCCATGGCAACTAGGCCATGGCAACGCTACATAAACTGAAACCATAATTCATCAAGCTGTACATCTCATACGCCGTATCACAAATCACCGACATGGCCTCCAAGAGCAGGACACCATTAAAATTGTGCAAGCATTAATAACGAGTAGAATTACGTATGGAACGCCATATATAGCCCTGAAAAGTAATGAAAAAGAAAAACTTAATATTTTGATCCGATAAGCCTACAAGTTATCTCTCGGTTTACTACTCACTGCTTCTACAGACAAATTATTGCAATCAGGCGTGCACAATACTTGGGAAGAATTGGCTGAAGCCCACAAAACTAGCCATTTGGAACGCCTAAAACTAACAAAGACAGGAAGACACACCCTACTAAAACTGGGTTACGAAGTCCCGAAAGACAACAGCGCTAAACAACGCATTCCTTTACATGTTAGAGAGAACATCACGGTCGCCCCGGTACCAAGAAACATGAATCCGCTCCACAACAAAGCACGACGCAAGGCCAGAGTTCAAGCTCTTCAAACTGCATACAGGAAACGGCCGGACGTTAGGTACGCAGACGCATCACTTTACACCAGTCGATCAGCCCACGCCATAAGCATTGTCAATAATCAGGGACTAGAGCTAGCTTCTGCTTCTATACCTACCAAGGACATCGGCGCCGCCGAAGCAGCAGCTATTGCCCTTGCAGCTACCACTGGCAAAGAACATGTCACCATCATACCAGACTGCGAGATAGCCTGTCGAAACTTCCAAATTGGACGCATTTCATCATCAGCAGCAAACATTCTATCGGTCCACCCTTATTTGCACGAAAGTTTTATCATATGGACACCAGCTCATTCATCCCTGGAAGAGAATGAGGCGGCTCATGCCGCAGCCCGAGCTCATACACACCGGGCGCCTCCTTCTGGGATGTCAGCCAGTCCTTTCACAAGCCCAAGACGAGAAATAATCCCTTGAAGGTACAGCGACATCTTGGCCCACTACCGCTTGGGACGAAGAACCTTCCCGCCTCCACATCCGAACATGTACGCGAAGACACGGTCATTTACAGTTACAAACTAACACATTTCCGCATGGTACATTACTACACTCAATGCATCTAACATTGTACACATACACTTGTAAATTCTGCATAGAGCCATGAACTCTCTGCCACATAGTATGGGAGTTGCGCCACACCATCCTTTGCCCTAAATCCCAATCCCTCATTTGAGTAGTGGGAGGGTTGGTTGACCAGCTTCAAACCGGATCACCAACAACATCTGGTAGACCGGGCGAGACAGGCTGCCAAGACGTAGGGCTTCCTGGACTAGGGAGGCCCACCACCTGGCGCGGTCAGCCACACAACATTTACTCCTCAAATAAATGTTTATTCCTCCTCCTTTGTAAAACCCCCTTCTCCGCCCGTAGTTTTGCCTCCTATTTGATATGTGTATGTTGTGTTTTAATGCCAAGGATATAAATTTTTTTCCAGAAGGAAAGCCTTTTTCTCCTACGCGTTTAAAATACGCGTTGCAGTATTCATTTGCTGAGGGTTGCTAAAGACAACCAAAATTGAGAAATATGCTAAAACCTCAGCGAATGCAATATAGAACTTTTCGTGCTAGGTGACTGCAATTCACGGAAACGTGCCTTGCTATCTTCAATTCGCCCTTCAGAGTCACATTATCAGGAGGCATATATCTGTTACAGATGGGTTTTCTTTTTTCTACGAAGAGCGGTGTTTAGAGAGCCATTGACGATGATTTGCTGAAAAACATCTCAAACATAATACAGAAAACGATACCGCCATTAACCTAAACTGACTGTGCAGGCGGTTGCTGCTTCAGGTTACCATGAAACGATGATTACGAGCACTAACACGTGTTTTGTGGCTCCTTCTCTCCCAGATATTGATATATTTAAGTAACTGCGGTCGACTTTGCAGTCGACTTTGCAGGTTGGCATAGCAGGCGCCGCTTCGAATTCATCGCTAGGATACGAAAAGGTAAGGAACTTGTATAGAATCTTCACGTAAAGGTTAACCTACGCGCTATGCTACAGCAACCTTCGAGGAAAAGTAAACTGAAAATATCCCTCGTTTTCTTAAACTACTCTCAACTTTAGGTATATGTATATGGTATACAACGTGCCGCAGAATTCTTGTCTATATTCCAAAATATCTACCCATACTGATTGCTATCAACTGAGCCATTAGCCAGCTCCATAGATTGGTAGCTAGGTAACATTATTCGAATCCTGCGGAGGCTCCGCCGTAGTTATTATTTGTCTTCGTTGCAATGCAAATGTTATTTGGAGCTTTTCCCACTACTCAAACCTCTAAACGGCATATATCAAAAGCGTCCTGAATTTTTACATTGCGGAAGTGTTAATAGTGTCATTATTGCATTCTGACCTAATGTACGCATGAACATATTTTTTTCCGTTTCTTTGTGCGCGATACATATTGGCTCAGTAGATAGCTGCGAAAGTTTATAACATCATGGCGTTTGAAGAAACATATAAAAAAACCTCATTCCTTTTCCAACACCAACTAGGCTATGCCACTCTTTCTAACTCTTGCAGGAGATGCCACCAAGACTGCCATGTGGATTGGCAGTTATGATCTCAGTGCAGGTCACGCTGGGATCATTGTTTCTTCGTGAAAGGGGTGCGTAACATTATAAAAAATAGTTCCTCGACATCTTGCCACAGCTTATGAGTTGCAAATACAGAATGAATTACTTCAGAGCTAAATTGGGGCAAATGCTTTAGCGGCTCTTCGGCCACAGTATTGGGTCAGTGGCTAGCGTGCTCGGAATGATGCACCCTTGATGATTACCATATATTCTATAGTGGCACTTTCGGGATTGAACGCGACGCTACGCATAACCACGGCGTGCATGGCATGTCGTCCGTAATTTTTGTGTTCTTATTGTGGTGAGAACAGCGGGCTTTATAAAGTCTCGCAGTCGTTTTGAGCTGCTTCTCAGTGTTCAATGACAATAATACCGGAAACGCGACAGCTGGTGTGGCTTTTTCTCTTTTTTTCGGCATAGGACGTTGCATGATTTCTCATTTTCATGTTAATAGCAAAACTAGCGAAATAATCATTTTGTGAAAAGGCTTTGTTAATTTTGATTCAACACTGGTGTCTCTTGCTAACTGGATTTCACTGCTATTTGCCAGCGAAATAAAAAGCAAAGCGGAGCCTTTCTTGAGGGCAAATGTGAAAAGTTCGGCATTATAAAATTTATCAACTAGTGTACTATTCCGTTCTATTGGACCACCAACACGCAAGCGGCGGGCTCATGTGATCCAGGAGTGCTCGTGGCGTCGCGAAGCGACGTGTTGAAGAATTAAAAAGTAAGGATGTCTGCTCTTCCGCCCCTCACCGGAATCCCGGTGACTCGTACTGCCAGCTGACAAGTCGAGTTCTTCACGTTCGAATGTACCGGATATAGTGGCGTTTGCCGCAGAATTGTATCACTGTTAGAGCACAGTGAGGCGTGGTGGTTTCCTTGCTAGCAGTTTATAAAGAACTGCCAATGTCCTTCCACCAGTTTTTATTGTTCGAAACAACTTCCACCACAAAAGTACACCAGTACCATTACAGGGACGAAATACGGTCATAAATTGAGCCTTTGGTAATGGTACGTACACATTGCTGTTGCGTAACAAGACGCGATAGGGCAGTGGAAGTTTAACAAGCGTTTACAAGGATATTCAAATGTTTCCTGAATAACGTGTTCAAATCCCTAGAACGGGAGCATTCAAGCGTGTGGGGTTTCATCAATCACAAATGTTTGAAGACAGAGGGGCCTAGGGGATTATACGAAGTGGTGGCTTGCTCTCTGTGCACTTCTTATATGAGTAGCAGTGTGGTGTCATTGAGGCTGCTCCCCTATTTCAGTCAAATTGAGCGCCATACTACATATGCGGTGGACATTGCGAAAAACATGCAACATAGGAAATCGGTTCTGTTGCGGTATGTGCAATGCCACTAATATAGATAATTGTCTCTTCGTCCGAAAATCCTAACTACACAACCTGAATATTTTCGGAAAGAGGCTCAATGAACAAGAGATGCTGCTAAAAGGTACAACATTAGCACCTCAAGAACACAAAGACGAAGCTAGTCTCCGATGTAAATGAAACATATGACGAATACAAAAACCACAGCACACAATCAAACGTCAAAGTGTGTCAGTCTTCCTTTTTTGGGCAATTTGAATCGGCTATGAACAGCGAAGCTGTGTAGCAACCACGGTGGTAGTAACTCGTAATTTTTTCGGGCCCGCAGTTGAAACCACGAAGAAATCCCCGAGCGCCCTCGCGACGGCAGCAGCCGGGTCCTTAACAAAACCTTGAAAATGCGTACCGCTCGTGCGTGCATGCCGCTCGACGACCGCTTAGCGTCCCGTGCGCATGTGTGTCAAGCCAAGCTTTCCCCTTTGGGGAGATTGGCAAAGATTGCGGCGACCACCTGGGAGTGAAAATACCAAGAAAATGCCCTACGCTCGTTAGTCGCGGCGACCGTCCAGCGCGTCCGCGCACGATTGTCAAGCCAAGCATACACAATTAGGCAGATTGCCCAAGTTAGCAAAAAAAAAAAAAAAACTACAACGTTCGCCGTAATCATGGCAAACTTGCTCGGAACGAGAGAGACTCCAGCGATCACCGCAATCGTGGCAACCATTGCTCGGTGCGTGTAAGACACGGCATCGCGTACGCTCCTCCAAGTTGATGTCGAGTAATTAACACTTCGAAAGAAGGATGAAACTCACGCTTAGACCAAAAACTATGGAGCAAAGGTCGTTGCGGCATTGAAGAAGCAAATATGCTGCAATCGGGGCACTAAACCTTCCTTACATTCGTGAAGGTTTACTTAGAATTTTGCTACATTCAAGTCTTGCGCATTAAGGTGAGCTTCCTTCATTTTTTTGCACAAAGACAACACTTAGCATCACTTCCGTGAAACAGCTCATTAGTTTGCGGGAGGGGGTCGGAAATGGTGTAAGGAACAGTGTCGCGATCAGTGTAGTGCAAGGTGTTTTCAACCTTCAGAAAAAAACGGCAGTCCTATTCCTATGAATGACGCAGTAGGGCCCCTCTACAACGCATTGCGGATGCCTCACACATGCCGCGAAAATTCCCCTTTTGTAGCTAGTCCCTTCACAAAGTAACATTAAATATCTTGGAATATTCGAAAAACACTCTCCTATGTGGCGAATGTTGCGTGATGAAGGTTTTCATGCTTGCTGTATGTACTGTGGTTTAACAAAGTAACACCAGCGATATTCCTTTGTATAAAACCGATGGGGCTAATTTACCAGTTAAAATATGGTACTTTAACTTTGCGCTCGTCGATACGGAAGCGTGGTAGCTAAGGAGCTTCAATGTTGTTGCATGCGAGAGCATGAGGTGGTCATCAATAAAAGCACTGGTGGTCGGCTTCCAAAGTTGGATTGGCCTATGGTAGATGACAATTGCTCCTGAAAGACCACTCCAATGCAGAAAATGCTGTGCGTCTGAAAGCCAGACCTCTATCTAAAATTAACCAATTTAGTGTCCGCACGGCTGGACTCCCTCTGAGTAAAGTGGAAAACGCATAGTACACTTTATACACAAGCCAAACAGCACCATTCGTGCACTGCTTCGCTGTGTATAAAGCACGCGAACAGCTCACCCGCACATAAAAGCAACAGCCAGAATTACTCTAAGTGCCAAAACTAGAGGAATAATCAGGTGGATTCAACTGCACAAATAAGCTTACGAATTAAGAAGTAATCAGGAAAGCATAGGTATCCTCGATTTTTTTTGTATCGGTGGCCAGAAACTAATGACTCATAGCCATGACCACATTATCGTCGAATTAATTCCTCAGAAGTCGAAGAAACAAAACAGCACATTTTCCTCAACGTTTATTGTCGCTCTAAAAACCGCGTCATTGGATTGGTGGCTATTATTCGTCAGGCTAAGTGTACCGCCAGAGACAATCCTTGCATAGTCACCGGGGATTATATTGCGGCACACTCCACCTGGGGATACACATACCAAACAAGAAGGGGTCGCGAACTCTTGAGCATCATAATTGAAGAGCAAATTATTCTGTTCACCGAACACCACCTAAGGACCAGAGATGGCACGAACACGGAGAGGCACACATGGCCGGATCTTAAACTTTCCGCCGACGCTCCGAGAGCTATCTTGGCACAACAGAGAGAACAATCTCCGCTAGGATCGTATGATTAGAGAAACTGTGCTTCCGGGCCCTCAATACAGGAGAAATCTAGGCGCAGTGAAATTAACCGACTGGCATAGCTTCAGGAAGGCTAGAAGCCAGGCACAGCAAGAAGAAATGAAGGGCATTGAACTATGGGCACTAACGCTAACTGCTGATGTCAAAACCTACACCAAGAATATTAAGAGAAGCGTCGAAACGCCAGCCATTGACAACCATCTCGCACACTTATGGAGGTGAGAAATAGCTCACTGTGGAGGCTGAAATGCCGACGTCATAAGAAAAAACTCCGCGTGAAGTATTGCGCAAATCAACACTGAGGCAGCAACATATGCAGAAAAAGTATGCCACCAAAAATTTGCAAACATGTACGATAGCCTATGTGGCAGACTTAGCTACTCCAAAACATGGGCTCTATTTCATTAACTCATAGATCCTGCCGGAAGTAAAACTGCAACATGCAAGACAATGCAAGCGATAACGCATAAATTTCAAGGACGCGACCAGTCACTCATCACTTCTCTCAGGGACAGATGCTTACCTGAAGTAAAACAGGATCAGCTCCCTGATTACGCAAGAGCATCGGAGTTCACAAGAACTTGACAAGCAAGCCGCCCATCACCCCGGAAGAGCTAAGTGCAGCACTCCTCAAACTCCGCAGAAACACCACTTCCGGCAAAGACAAGATCACCAATAAAATACTGATCAACCGCGACGACACTTCAGTAAAGCTCCTCACTAACAATATGAACGAGTGTTTGCCGAGGGCAAACTTCCCAAAGAATGGAAAGAAGCAGAAGTGAGGCTCTACCAAAGCTGGGGAAACACCATATCTGGAGAACCTACGCCCAATTTGTTTAACAGCTTTCGTCGGGAAACAGATGAAGCACGTCGTTCCGCAGAGATTTCAAAATCACCTGGAGAACACTAATGCATAGCCCACACAATG
Source organism: Haemaphysalis longicornis (assembly GCF_048455015.1). Lineage (NCBI taxonomy): Eukaryota > Metazoa > Arthropoda > Arachnida > Ixodida > Ixodidae > Haemaphysalis > Haemaphysalis longicornis. The sequence goes on along the minus strand of NW_027526233.1, from coordinate 68,194,758 downwards.
TTCAGATTCCGGCAAAAGCTGCTGTTGCAGGACTTGTTACTACAAATAAAGAGAGAAATGCTTGCGACCGCAAGCAAAAATTTAACCAAAGCGATTATCGCACTTGATATGCTGTTAGCGTTTGATATTGTAGCCCACACAGCACTACTCAGAAATAGTGCCTCCTTTGACTGTGGCGAACGCACATACGGCTACGTTAGAGATATTTTAAAGCCCAGAAGGGCGGTCCTCAAATTAGGCAACCTTCAGTCCGACCCAAAAAATATGGAACCAGAGGCAGACCGCAAGGCACTGTAGTGTCTCTAATATTGTTCGACATCGCAATGATAAACCTGCCCCCAAAACGTGGAAGAATTAGAGACATCAAACATGGTCTTTATGCCGACAACATCACAATATGGATAGCCAAAGGGTCGGAAGGGGAAATGCGGGAGAGATTGCAACAGGCTGCAGATACTGTACACACTTTCGCAGAAGAATGCGGACTCGCCTGCCCTCAAGAAATACGAGCTCGTGCTGGTGCAAAAACGTCGTCATGTCCCAGCTACCTGGTTCTACATAATGATGGATGGTAAATGCATGAAACCCATTGAAAACGTTAAAATTCTATGCATCACTTATCAAGAAGACACCCGCCTATATACAAGGACGCCCGCCTAATTAAGAAACTGGACTCATGTATTCCACAGATAACGAGAATTATCCGCACAGTATAGACTCAAAAGTATGGTATTTAAGTACAAGACATTATAAAGCTCGTTCAAGCATTTATCATTTCACCCCTCGCCGACGTAAACCACAACATGAACCTCCATTCTGCAGACAAACAAATGCTCTACACCCTTATTAGGAAAGCTTAAAAACAATTCTGGAACTCCCACCGATAACGTCCACCAGCACTAGGGATACTACGCCTTGCAGTACTAGGGGTACAAAACAACATTGAAGAAATCGTGGAAGCCCATCTCACGGCACAGTAAGTCCGACTCTGCCTCACGAGCACCGGAGGATCAGTTCTTGCCTCATTAAAGCTTAACGCTCTCACGGAGACGGAAGACGCGGCCACAGTCCCTCTAAAAAGCAGGGCAAAACTGAAACTTCACCCATTGTCATGGAACATGCACCACGAACACCATCAAGCACAAAGAGCAGCTAAGGCAGAAGCTCTTCAACGTCAACATGGAAAATCCGAGGATGTGGCATACATTGACGCCATGGACTATGCCCAGTATAAAGTAAAATCAGCAAGGCTTGGGAGTGGGCTAGTTGGTGTTTTAGCATCTTGAAGTGTCCTACGTTTCGTGTCAGGCAGCGCACCTCTGCACTTCAAGATATAAAGTAAAAGCTGCAGTAACCACGACACCGCACTCTCTCCTTAGTGGCTTAAGATTACGCAAGGCAACGACGCTGCAAGCAGACGAGACGGCAAGCGCCCTCACAATTTTCCAAAACCAAGCATTCAGCCTCATCACGGACTGCCAACCAGCATACAGAATTTATGCGGCAGAAAGAATTGCCACGATCACTCTCGGCATCATCCCTCAACGCCCACCTCGGAGAAACATAAGAATATTCTGGACCCAAGTCCACTCTTCTCTCTGGGGAAACCAGGCGCCGCATGCTTTCGCTGGAAATTTGCTCAGCAGAGCACGTTAGAATCAAAGGTTTTTTTTGTTTAAACACAAGGCTGAGGTTATACCAGGCGAAAAGCAGTTGCGTACTGCTTGGGGGTGCCTGACCCCCCTTGGAGGACAGCATGTTCACAATAAAAAGTATTGCATAAAATGGACCATTTACAACCTAAAGTAGTTTAGATAAAATGTAGCATAAAATGGTATGCTCCTATACAAAAACCTGCACTCAACAAGGAAAAAAACATGTTTTCAAATTATTTCGTGACAACGAGTTATCGAAAAAGTAATCCACGAGTTGATTCCGGGTAGCACTTCTAATATTAACGCCTTTTTTTCGCACGTATTAAGAAGAACAGGTAACTTTTTTGCGAGTGATTCAGTAAATAGTCAGTGCGTCGGCGTGGTACAAGCCAGTTATCATGGCTTCTAGTGCGTACATCCGTAACATTTTTGGATAACCCAGATACTGACTGCAAAAACGATTTGAAGCTCTGGTTTGAGAACAAACAAGAATAAAGCAGACGAAACTTGTATGTTCGGGGAAGGGGTATTATATTGTCACGAAGACAAGGACGATGCAGTTGTGTTGAATGAGGAACACGTTTATTGGAGCGAACTTGTGCTCCCCTAACAACTCAAAAGAATACAGAGGCGGCGAAGCAGCGGTCAACAAAGTGACTTGCACAGGCGAGTGTCGTCGATTCGAATGCCCCGGCGTCCGCACTGCAGGCTTTTTATCTTTTGGCGCGCGTGGTTCTCGAAACGTCGATTCGCATCGAGAACATAGTAGATCCAAGAATATTATTCTGGGCTGTTCACGTTAGATCGGAATGCTCTCCCTATCACAACAGATAACACATGCGGCACAGAAAGAAAGAATGGAACACGCGCTTCCCTTGGCGCAGAGATAACACAGACTGGCGCAGCCGGGCGGTAAAAGCAAAACACAAATAAACAAACCCAATGTATGGTTCGCGGCATTACCCCCCCCCTCTAAGAGTGCATCGACCCGATGCTAACATAAGCGCCAGTCCGAACAAATGAAAATAAAAGTTCATCATCGCCCGTAGAAAGGTTTTAGGCGAACCACGTGGACGACTTCAGGCCGCGTGCGTCGTCGTGATGTGCCGGAGTCACCATCGGGGATCACTTCGTAGGTAAATTGGCCAACACGTCGTAGAATCTGGTAGGGTCCGAAATACCGTCGCAGGAGCTTCTCACTGAGTCCGCGTCGTCGGATGGGAGTCCAAACCCACACACGATCCCCTGGTTGGTACTCGGCGTCTCGGCGTCGGAGGTTGTAGCGGCCCGCATCCACCAGCTGCTGGTCCGTTATACGAACTCGAGCGAGCTGGCGGGCCTCCTCCGCACGTTAAAGATATCCGTGTACGTCGGCGTTGAGGTCGTCGTCTTCTACGTGCGGAAGCATGGCGTCGAGCATCGTAGTCGGCCTTCTACCGTAGACAAGCTCGAACGGCGTCAGCTGTGTCGTCTCCTGGATAGCCGTGTTGTACGCAAATGTGACATACGGGAGCACTTCGTCCCAAGTCTTATGTTCAACGTCAACGTACATTGACAGCATATCTGCGATTGTCTTGCTCAGACGTTCTGTTAGTCCGTTCGTTTGGGGGTGGTACGGCGTCGTTCTTCGGTGATCCGTGTTGCTGTAGCGTAATACTCCTTGCATCAGCTCCGCAGTAAATGCCGTTCCGCGGTCTGTGATTAGGACTTCCGGGGCTCCATGTCGCAGCACAACTTGGCTTATAAAGAACTTCGCCACTTCTTGTGCAGTCCCCCTCGGAAGAGCGGCGGTCTCTGCGTAGCGCGTCATGTAGTCTGTCGCTACGACAATCCACTTGTTCTGTGATCGTGACGTAGGGAATGGGCCTAAAAGGTCCATTCCAATCTGTTGAAATGGTCTCGATGGGACGGCGATCGGTTGCAGAAGTCCGGCGGGTCTTGTCGGCGGCGTTTTTCGTCGCTGGCAGTCACGGCAGCTTCGGGCGTAGTGGGTGACGTCAGAGGTAAGGCCGGGCCAGTAGTACCTCGCCTTGATTTTTCCAATAGTGCGGGCTGTGCCCAGGTGTCCGGAAGACGGGTCGTCGTGGCACGCTTCCAAAATTTCGTCACGAAGGTCCGCGGGGATGACGAGAAGGTAATTCGCTGTTGTTCCGGGGCTGAAATTCTTCTTCACAAGGACGGAGTTTCTCAGGCTGTATGCTGGTAAGCTGCGTTTGAAGGTCCTAGGAACGGCAACGTTGCATCCCTCGAGGTACTCGATTATGACGCGTAAGTCGGGGTCGGCACGCTGCTGGGCGGCTAGGTCGCTCTCCGTCACGATCCCGAAGAACGCGCTGTCTTCATCAGAGTCTTGTGGTGGTGGGTCAACGGGGGCGCGGGACAGGCAGTCGGCGTCGGAGTGTTTCCTGCCGGATTTATAAACGACTGTAACGTCGAACTCCTGCAGGCGCAAGCTCCACCGCCCAAGACGGCCAGAGGGGTCCTTCAAATTGGCGAGCCAACACAGCGCATGGTGGTCTGTTACAACCTTGAATGGCCTTCCATACTCGTATGGGCGAAATTTTGAAATCGCCCATATAATAGCCAGGCACTCTTTCTCAGAGGCAGAATAGTTTTTCTCCTCCTTCGACAGACCACGGCTAGCATAGGCGATTACCCTTTCGCAGCTGCTTTGCTTTTGGACAAGGACGGCACCCAAGCCTATATCACTGGCGTCCGTATGCATTTCCGTTTCGGCGTTTCCGTCGAAATGAGCGAGCACGGGCGGGCTTTGCAGGCGTTTTTGCAGCTCGCCGAATGCTTTTTCTTGGTCGTTTTCCCAGCTGTAAAGGGGTGCTATCTTTCGTCAAGCGCGTGAGTGGCTCTGCAATGCGTGCGAAGTTTGCGACGAAGCGCCGGTAGTATGCGCACAGCCCGAGAAATCTCCGCACGCCCTTCTTGTCTTTCGGCCTTGGGAAGTTCGCAATGGCTGAAGTTTTTGCCGGGTCAGGTAGGACTCCCGCGGCGTTGACGACGTGGCCCAAGAACTTGAGTTCCCCGTATGCGAAACGGCACTTTTCAGGCTTCAGCGTCAACGCCGATGTACGAATGGCCTCGAGTACAGACTCCAACCTTGCAAGGTGTTCGTCGAAAGTCCGGGCGAATACCACTACGTCGTCGAGGTATACGAGGCAGGTGTGCCACTTAAGGCCAGCTAGCACAGTGTCCATGACTCTGAAACGTCGCTGGTGCTGTGCACAGCCCATACGGCATCACCTTGAACTCGTATAGGCCGTCTGGGGTTATAAATGCAGTCTTCTCTCGGTCTTTTTCGTCCACTTCAATTAGCCAGTAGCCGGTCTTCAGGTCCATCGATGAGAAGTACTTCGCGTGGCAGAGGTGGTCGAGGGCGTCGTCGATTCGGGGGAGGGGGTACACGTCCTTTTTCGTGATTTTGTTCAGTCGCCGGTAGTCAACGCAAAACCTTAATGTGCCGTCTTTTTTCTTTACGAGTACGACGGGCGCAGCCCATGGGCTTTTTGATGGCTGTATAATGTCATCGCTCAGCATGTCGTCGACTTGAGTCCGGATGGCTTCCCGTTCGTGTGAAGAGACGCGGTACGGTGACTGTCGGTTAGGTCGGGCTCCATCTTCGGTTATTATTCGGTGCTTCGCTAGAGGGGTCTGACGTAGTTTTGCGCTCGACGAAAAACATTCGCTATAGCGACGCAGCAAAGCCAATAATTTTTTCCGTTGTTCTTGCGGTAGCGCCGGATTCACGTCGAATGGCTGCGGGAGCTTGAAGGTTTCTACGGGTGTGCATTCAAAGTCGGCGACTGCGATCACATCACTTGCTTCTTGCGTTTCTTCGAGGAACGCAATTGCAGCTCCTTTGTTTAAATGCTGGTAGTCTTCGGTGAAATTAGCGACCAAAACGTGAGATTGGCGTTGCTTAAAGTGCACAATGCCTCTTGAGACGGAGACACCGCGGTCGAGAAGCAACCTTCGATCACTCTCTACGATAGCGTCGATGTCAGAAGCAGCATCCTCACAGTAGACGGCGATCATCAAGCTTGCGCGGGGTGGCAGGGTGATGTGATCGTCGGCGATCCTGACAGCAGCACGGTGATCGGGGTTCGGCTGCGGCGTCGTGGAGTGATTGGAGGAAAATGTTATCGACTTGGTCTGCAGATCAATTATTGCGCCGTTGTCCGTCAAAAAGTCCATTCCGAGAATCACGTCGCGGGAGAAGTTAGGCAGAACGACGAACGCCGCAGGGTACGTTGTGCCGTCTATGGTGACGCGCGATGTGCACGTTCCACTTGGCGTCACGAGGTGGCCTCCTGCTGTGCGTATGTGCGGACCGTCCCATCCGGTCATAACTTTCTTCAGTTTAGAAGCAAATGGTCCGCTCATTACCGAATAGTCAGCTCCCGTGTCTACGAGGGCGACTACGTCAAAGCCGTCGATTGACACCTTGACGTCAGATGCAGTCGTCCTCGAGTTCCGGGTTCGTCGGGGCGTCTTATCTCTGCTTGTACGTGTTGATGGTCGGGCACTGTGCATCGTCGTTGTCGTCGTCTTCTCAACGGACGTCTCGGTCAGGTCGGGTACGCGTCGCGCCGTGTAGCTGTCATCGTGTTCGGGAGTCTCGTCAGGGTTAGGTCGGGTCGTCGGGATGAGGGCATGTCGTGAATCACTATCTTCAGCGCGTCCTTGCGTCGTTGGAGGGTTTCCAGTTTTTCGCCGTAGAGCAACTTCACCTCCAGAAGTTGCCGCCTTTAGTTTCCCCCGCGTGGGCTGGGGGACCTTCCACGGGCGAAGTCAGCGTTGCTACGGCGGTTCGGCGATTGGTAGGGGTAGGGCGACGGCGAACGGTTGAAACGCGCTGGGCCACGGCTGGTTTCAGATAGATACTCGTCGATCTCACGTGGTCGTTGGCCAGGGAGAGGGCGAGCTGCGTCGACGGAGAAACCACGCAGTCCGAGTCTTTTGTATGGGCAGCGACGGTAAATGTGGTCGGCCTCTCCGCAGTGGTAGCACAGAGGACGGTTATCGGGAGTTCGCCGTACGTCCGTCTTCCTCGGCGTCTGGTTTCGGGCTACTGGGGGTCGGGCGGGTGACAGTGGGCGGCGGTACGGCGGGCCCTCTTGACGGCGTGTTGGAGCAGGGCGGGGTCGACGAACAGCCGCGGAGTATGTCATAGCTTGTGGGAAGTTCCCAACGCTTGTTGCACTTCTTCTCTAATCACGTCGGAGAGGGAAGCGACTTGGCGCTGCGGCGGCGTTGGGAGAAGTTTTCGCAGCTCCTCTCTCGCTATTGCGCGGATAGTCTCGCGTAGGCTGTCGGCCGGGATCCGCGTGCTGCCAAAGTCGTTCGCATTGGCCGCGCCAACAAAGTTGCGGTCATACTGCTTAGCACGCATTTCGAGGGCTTTCTCAATGGTGCTGGCTTCGGTCACGAATTCGGCGACGGTTTTGGGCGGATTTCGGACAAGTCCAGCAAACAGTTCCTCCTTCACTCCGCGCATTAAGAAGCGCAACTTCTTTTCTTCCGTCATTTCGGGGTCCGCGCGGCGAAATAGCTGCTTCATCTCCTCAACGAAGATCACGACACCTTCGTTGGGGTGTTGCGTGCGCGTTTCCAACAAAAGGGCGGCTCTTTCTTTCCGCACGACGGTAGTGAAGGTCTTAGTAAACTCGCTTTTGAACTGAGCCCAGTTCGTCAAGGAGCTCTCGTGGTTCTCGAACCAAGTGCGAGCCGAATCTTCCAAGTAAAAGAAAACGTGCCGGAACGTTTCTGCGTCGTCCCACCTGTTGAATTTCCGGACGCGCTCCAGTTTCTCCAACCATTTTTCTGGGTCTTCTGCGGGGCTCCTCGGAACGATGGCGGTTCCCGGGGCTGCTGCAGGACGATTGGCGACGTTGTTTCTTGCACCATGGTGTTGGTTGCAGCATTCCTTTTCTTGGGCCCTTCTGGCATCAAACCGAACTCGGGCGGTAAATCTTGCAGGCGGGGGCTGGCTCTTGTTGGAGTGGCTTGGCGGCTTTTCGAGGTTGTAGTGGGCATGAAGGGCGCGTACCCCGCACCTCCACCAGATGTCACGAAGACAAGGACGATGCAGTTGTGTTGAATGAGAAACACGTTTATTGGAGCGAACTTGTGCTCCCCTAACAAGTCAAAAGAATACAGAGGCGGCGAAGCAGCGGTCAACAAAGTGACTTGCACAGGCGAGTGTCGTCGAATCGAATGCCCCGGCGCACGTGGTTCTCGAAACGTCGATTCGCATCGAGAACATAGTAGATCCAAGAAGATTATTCTGGGCTGTTCACGTCAGATCGGAATGCTCTCCCTATCACAACAGATAACACATGCGGCACAGAAAGAAAGAATGGAACACGCGCTTCCCTTGGCGGAGAGATAACACAGACCGGCGCAGCCGGACGGTAAAAGCAAAACACAAATAAACAAGCCCAATGTATGGTTCGCGGCAATATTATAACCGGAACACAGCAGCTTTGTCGTGTGCGCAAACGGGACATTGGCAGTACTACGCAGTGCTTTCTTTTGCAAAAGGTAAATGGCGTTTATATTTTTATCTGTAGTTGTCCACCAAAACAGTCTGTCGTAATTAACACGCGAAGCGAATAGGGCATGCTAAATTTGCACTTTGGCTTTTGATGGGAAATAATGAAGTCATCTAGCTAGCGCTCCCGACTCAGATGATAAAGATTTCGCTACGGACTGCACATGGCATGTGCAGGTCATATCATTACAAAAAGTTACCCCAGGAGTCTTGTGTCGGCTGACAAATTCTACAAGGGCAGACACAAGTGTCAGCTGCTTATTTAACATTGCCTGTTTGTTCCTGGCCCTGAACATTACAGCTTTTGTTTTCTGCGTAATTATTTTGCTACGTCACTTGCATCTGGCTCTGAAAAAAAGGGGCTTGTGTCATCTGCTTAAAGTATAAAATCTACACTTGAGTCAAGTTTAACAATGTCGTTGACGTTAACATTAAAAAGAAAGGGACCTAAAACCGTCCTCTGTGGTACTCCGGAAGATATTATGCTCCGGGATGAAACAAATGTTTCAATTGCAACACACTGCATCTGATTACAAAGGCATGATTGAAACAGAGTTTGTGCAACACCGCTAACACCATACGCATTCAACTAACTAATGAAGCAATATGTTATGATTTAGGTAGTCAAAAGCTTTACAGTAGTATATGAATACACCAAGCCTGATCTCGTTGCGTTCAATCATTTTTATGTTAACTTCTTTCATTTTTAAAAGGGCCGTCTGAGTGGACTTTTTCTGATGGAATCCGTGTTGGCTTTCTGCGAGTGTAGAGTGTTCACTAAAAATGTATTGATACGGAATGAAATAACTTTCTCTAACCCCTTCGCAAACACGCAAAGTATGGAAATTGGATGGCAGTTATTTATTTTCATTTTTCCCTCCCTTTTAAAAAGAGAAACCTTTGCTATTTTCATAGCATTTGGAAAACACCCCGACTCGAGAACAAGGTAAAATATATGTGCAAGGGAAGGAGCAATCAGATCAATGACATAATTACAGATTTAATTTGGATACTACCAATTTCCGTGGAAGAACTTTTTCAGGCTATTGAATGTCTGGAATATTTCTGCTTCTTCTGTAGGTCGAAGAAACATACACTCATAACATCTATAGCTAAGCGGGTCCCCGCAAGGTTTATCGAAAGGTTTCACCATGTTCTCAAAATGCGTGTTAAAACTTTCGGCTAACGAAAGACCAGAAATGTTTTTGTTGCCTATGCGAAGTTCTAAACCGCCAGAGATCGCTTTTTTCTTTTATGATTAGTTAAATATTTTCCAGACTTTATCAGGACACTGTCTCTATACATGGGCAAAATGTATTCGAAATACGATGCCTTTGCTTTTTTTATTTCAGCGTTAAGGTTATTTCTGAATTTCTTAAAAGCCGCTAGCACAGTTGGATCTTTTGTACGCAGGAATTTTTGAAAGAGTTTGCTTTTTTTCGGGCCATTTTTTTATGCTCTTGTGTCACCACGGCTTTCGATTATTTTTACTGGTTTTTGCTTGGTTATAAGGAAATGAGGCTATATAGTGATGAAGAAAGATCAGGAGAAATTCATTATAAGCATCAGTACGCTCATTCTTGGGATAGGTTGAAGACCAGTCTTGGTTCAAGATGCGTGAACGAAATGAATCCATGTCTGCACATGTTATTTGCCTGAAAATTAGGCCGGTTTGTTGGTTTCTTTTGTATGATGTAGATGCCACATAAGTGACAAACACGGGCAATGGTCACTGATATCTTACGATATCGTTGCAGCTGTTTTCACGATAGTGTCCCTGCTAACAACGAATAAATCTAGAATGGAGTGACTCTCACACGTTACGCGAGAAAGTATGTCGATGACATTGCACAAGCCGGCGGCATCGATTACACACTACTTAATTGTAAGGAATGACCCCTATTTTGAGACGTAATAATGTTCAAGTTGCCCCCAAGAAAAATGCGGTAGCCGTGAAGCGTAGCATGGGTCGATAGTTTTTCTGCGAAGTCAAGGCATGGGGTAATGTTTCCAGATGGTGGACGATAGATAACAGAAAACATATTAATGTCACTAAGAACCGATAGGCATTCGTAATCGGCAGTGATCTGCGTAAACTCGGGCAGCAGTTCAGAGTACATGCGTCGTGTAGCATGCATTGTGACTCCCCTTCCGCGCACCGCAGTGCGATTTAAAAAGTGTTCATTATGATCATTTAAAGACAGCATGTCGCTGTCACTGTGGTACTACGTTTCAGAGAACATGATTACACTAAAATTAAATCTGAATTCGCGAAAAAAATTTTTTTTTGTCTTGCTTAAGAGACACGATGAAAGGACAGTATATCCCCTTCTCACGTGCAAGAACATCACACAGCATTGCGGGCTTGGCCGAATGCGATACTCTCTAGCTGCTGAGCAACTAACCAGGCAGCAAGAGCCTGCTCTTCGTCACTTCCAGGGAAACACGTACCCACACCATACGCAGCTTCACTCTATGATCCTCTGTGCAGACACTGCGGTGCCCCTGCCACGCTTTACGACATGGTATGGTAATGCCAAGTTAACCCCCACATCGACCCTATCCGAAACACCTCCCGAGAGCTGTGGGAGAGAGAACTCGCTAGCTCTTGCCCCAGCAGGCAGCTGCAGCTGATCGAACGGGTGAAGATGGGAGGTGGCTCTAATGGCGCCCTGGACTGAGGGCGCCAAGCACAAGACTTTTTCAAACCATAATTGTTGTACTCCTGCTGCTCCTACCCGAACACTCAACTCTAATTTGTGTGGTAACGAGTCGCACTGGATAAGATTCACCTATGATTCTGTTTTATACACTCTCTGCTGACGCCGCGGCCTAAAAAATTAGAAGAGTTGCCTAAACCTTTCCAAGAAGGTGAAGACGAAATCAATTGAGACCTTTAGAAGATCAGGCATATTAATTCAGGTTGAATTTTGATGTCTGTATCAACTGACAGCGCCAAAACGTAATTCATAGCCCCTACCTTCTGATGAAGGTAATACGAGCTGCTAGAATATCCCACATCGCTTAGTTTCATGCTCGCCACTGAGCGTGACCTTCGGACCTTGCGTCGTCACTCATAGAGATGCGAAATGAAGTTCCGAACCTTCACTGAGACACATAGCGGCTGCGTAAAGAACGTTGGATGGGCAGCGCAACTGAAATTTTCAACCTTCTCCCGAGCGCCGCCGGCGCACTTGCCTTCAAGACCCACTGCGCAGTATCTAAAATTCATCTAGTCTAAATTACCCTCTTTGTTTCCACTCAACGCTCCTGCTCTACTTTTGTTGCTATTTCTCTCAATTCTGCCATACCGTTTTTTTCCTTTCTTAGAACCCTTTACTTGTGCAGCAGAACCCACCTCCAGCGTTGCAGTTTCTGTTCAATAGCACGATGGAATATTTTAGGTACTTCTATAAAAATGGACAGGCCAAGCAGTGGCGGGTCTGTTCATTTTTTCTTCGCGGTGGGTATGCTGCAATATAGATCGTTGCTCTGTGTACTAGGTCGACTTCTTTTAATGGCCTTCCGACCAGCTTAGAATAATTCTACCAGAAATCTCGTTTTGAGAACGCTTTCTGCTTCAGAATTATTTCGCCTGAGACCAAAGTATTACTACAAATGATGGCATTAAAAAAACATTCTACCAACTTGCTTAAAACTCCCTTTGTACTAAGCTGGGGTTTCCGTGCATTGCCTTTTGAAATCACGGATGAGTTGTATGCAAACTGTAAGAAATGAAACCTTGGCATCTGCCTTGTTGGCACCTCTGAAATACGATATTTTTTCTTGGCGGAGCCGTATAGCCTCATTGTGCAACATAACCATAAAAATCTTTATAGAACGGTGGAGTTATGAAGTGTAGATTCTGACGGCATGTTAGCCCCTTCGGCCCATAAGGTAATATTGGTGGCAGGCCACACGCTTCGAAGGCTTGGGAAAATATGCCAAATTACTGGGCCTTGAAACACTTCGGCGAGCCCTGCACTTGCTATTTCTTCTCTCTTATAAACTGCGGAGAACGGTTAGGGTATCACTTTAACACTGCTTACAACTACTTCGACCTGCCTAATTACGGCGGCATAAATTCCCGGCACATCCCTAAGCACAAGTTGTTCTTGAGGCATGCTCTCCTAACAACTGTTTGTGAGGTTTTTTCCTCCTAGCCATATTTTTCTCATTCTTCTTGGCGTACCATCTTCACTCTACACTTCGCCGATAATGCTAGTTTAATAATAACCTTCCACCGGTACTAAAAGGTTAAATCGATCGGTTCTTAAACGTTGAGAGACATTTTGACACTATTTCATACTCAATCATGCTCAGACAGGACATCTGGCGCAGGAGTGACATAAGTTGGCTTAATGTTTACCCACTGGTTTAAATTCCCACGAAACTTCCTGCGTCACGACCCACAAGATTAAAACCAATAATGGACAATGCGAAAAAGCTGAACCAAATTATCGAAATGTGTTCAACTGCATAGTTTGATTGTTTCATATACCACTCCAGTGCATAAGTAAAAAAATCTCTAATTGTTGACCGCTAGCACCGTCTAGTGATAACTAGACAAACAAAAACGCATTTATCCTCGAATGTTTATTTCATTAAAGGTGGACTACATCTATAGATAAACTAGACAGTTAGGAATGGTTCCATAGATTTGCTTTCAGAGGGGGCATACGATGCTTTTTGAGCCTGTAAGTCATGAATTAGTAAGTCCTGTAGAAATTTGACCAGTTAGTTCTATAGGAACGGGAAGTTAGGAACAAGTGACTCTATGGCTCTGCTTTCATCATAAAGCAACTGCACACAACACGACACAAGGAAACACAATACCCAGAAAAAATCGTTCTACTGTAAAGGTTAAGCACCCAATAAACCGATCAGTGAGGTGTATATCTCAACCCTTGTACATTCCGCAAAAAGGGCTGCGCAATGAAACACGCTAATTTTCGGTTTTCTAGCTGCGTACAGATGCTGTAATGGTGACTTACCACAACACAAGCTTCGAAACTGCATTAACAATGATAAGGAGCCTGGGAGCCATGGACCCCACCCACTATGCCCACCATGTGTTCCTGATCAAGAATATATTTGCAGATTATCATTGAAGGCTAGGCAGTACTAGTGCTGCTAAATACAGCATTTCTACCTCCAGACGCATACCTCATGCGTGTGGCTAGACAATGCCCTTCATTTGCGGATCACTGGACCGACTTCTGCTGCTGAAATGGTGTTACTCGCGTTACCTTTTATTAGTATTAGGAAGGGCATCATTCGCACGCTGCCACAAAGCAGGGATGACAAGCTCAGCCTACCAGAGATGATCGACTAAAACTCATAAACAACGAAATGGTGGCGCACTTGGACCATCGCAGTGTAAACAGATGTCATAATGGGAACTGACCAATGATCATTGCGGCGGCACGTTACAATGGGGGAAAAACTGCCGATAGTCTGTACCCTTTTCTACTGACACCAGCCGAGTTCAAGCGAAAAGCCCGCCGAGAAGACGAGAAATATTTTATACCCTCGTTCAAGGCCTTTCAGAGTGGTTTACAGCAGCTTTGCTGGACATCCAGTTTAGCAGTGCGGCCTATCATACATTTTTTGCTCCGGCAGATAGTTGTTACCCACGAGATTAAAACCTGTGGGTAGAAGTTACAACATTTCTAAAAAAATGCAAACCGCCCACCTTACACAATGTCAACATCTGTTCAACGTGCTCAAGAAGAAGTTTGTAAGAGTTCCTTGTGATGTGGCTGTTGTCGCGTCTGCCATTGAGGCCGCTTTAGCACGGAAATGCGAAGAAAAACGGATATGCGAGTAAAAAGGCAGAGCCGCTGTTAATTTGACTGCACACTGTGCAGGGTGCAAATACTGCTATTTTGTTATGGTTAAACGATGAAGTTCCACCTACATATTCCTGGCATTAGTTGTTCAGTCTGAGCGCGAAGGAGAGGGTTTGAGCTCCCGTCTATGGCTTCCACCATGCGTGAGATGCTGTTTTTGGAATAATCGCTGTGAATGAAGCACGTGCCAGATAGACCGACTTAAGTTTTATTTTGGATGGCTGAAAGCCTAAGATTTGAAAGGGTGGGTTAAAAATGCCCGGCATTGATGCCTCAGACGGGAAGTGCGACAAAGCCCCCAACGAATACTTACGGCGACCACGTCACCTGAGCGAGTCATCATTTGGGAGGACTCAGCCGGAACGGTATTTTGTGCCGACTGCACCGCAGTCCCAAACGAGATGGCAGAGTGTGGTGGCCACGTCGGTTGTGTAGGCGAAGCATTGTACTCGTCTGGGTAGTTCAGCGACAGAACAACTGTGGGGAGGCTAGCATCGTTGGATGCCAGTTGGTGCGAGTAATTCCAATGTCGAGCACCCACATCGTCTATATACGCGTAACCCGACGTGTCTGGTTGAGAAACACCTGAGCACCATGGGGTACACCAGGGGGTGTGGGGTCGTCGGTTGGTAGAAGGGTTCGTATAATTACTGCTTCTATCAGTTAGGTCGACTAGGGTGCTCCCCACCTGGATCAGTGTGAGCGCATTGGTCTCAGAAGGTTTACGGATTAACGCAGTGGACACCCTGTAGTTCGGCCTTGCTCCTGCGTCCATAAGCCTTCTAGTTTCGTGGGTGTTCTTAATGTTCAGGAATCCAGCATACCGTGACTAGCGCCTCAGAGTCTACCCTCTCTTTGATATTGTGGGTGGTGCTACTGCACCTTGGTGGACACATAGGGCACTTGAGATTGTCAGTACAATGTATCAGTATATTGAGTTGGTTGTAACCGTGTTCAGGGTAATCCGTAACAGCAATGCGTGCACGCCGAAATCCTTCCTTCAGAGAACAAAATACAAGGTCTGTAATATCGGGGTCGGCGTCTACAGAAATAAGTGGAGTGCTCTGGTGGTCGCCTGGGGTATAAGCTGAGCCACAGCCGTTATGTGGTGTCTACTTCCCAGACGGCGTAAGCAGCTAAAACAGCATCTTGCCGATTAATAAAATGTGCAGAAGATGTTCGCAGGGTTGCGACGAAGGCAAATGGTCCTGGTCGCGAGGTGTTATAGTCGGTGTGGCCATCATTGTCGCATGCCAGATACATAAAGCTTGAGCTTGCAATTTAAAGATCGTTCATATTGTGAATGCTAAAAAGTCTGACCTGGTTCTTTCCTAAGAGACCCTTTTCCGTCCTTGTACTCAACATAATATCACCTAAAAATGCGTTTCATGTGCCAGTGTCTCCCGTACATTCCTTTAACGTGGCGGGAGAAAAAACTGGGATTTTGGAATATATTTTTCGAAGTTCAACCTCACAAATTTTAAATCAGTGGTTGGTGGAGCACCAGTTCTTTCATAAGCTTTCTTTATTATTCTGAATTTATTAGGTAAATTCAACGCTGTGAGAGTCATTTCGCGTTATGTAATATTCAGGATCCAAGCAGGTTATTCATTGCGTCATAATAATTGAATAACCAATCTTGGTAACTTTACGAAATTCCACACTGAGTACCAACCTATTTCCTAATATTCTGTTTTTGTATACAAATAAAAGAAAAACGTGACCTCACTGGACATAACATAATTTGTCCATGCGGGAATATTGTGATACTATGTAAAAATAATATCTGCCTTTTTGGTTACAAAACCATTAGTGTAGATTTAAAGGTTGTAATCGCAAAGGCTCAAGCAACAAACAAGGAGGTTTTTGTTGTTCATGCAGTGGCTGCCCTCCACAAAACGACTCGAACAAACGAACTAGATTTCCCCTCTTTGACTTGCAAGTGTGGCCGGTGGGTTCAAAGCCACCTCTACCTTCATTCGTCAGCATTGTTGAGACATTGCCTTTTTGCTTGTAGCGGGAGGAAAAAACTCTTCGGGTTTAATTCTCAATGTCGCGTGTGGGAGCCTGGCGTCTGTGTGGCGGGCGCAGTGTGCCCCAGGCCTGTATGGGGTATAAAAAATGATTGTCGATGAGAGAGGGAGAGAGAGACAAAAATTTATTAAACTGGTAAGCAGGAGGATGTTCGTAGGGCCTCCACCCAGTGAGAAGCATCCTTATTCCAAGATGCCCTGGAGCTGGCTGGCCGTCCGGGTCTGTTCCACCAATCGGAACTGGTCCGAGAGCTCGGAGCTGGTCTGCTGCTCCACTCACTGCTCATACGAAGGGTTGAGATTTGGGGTTAGAGTAGGGGAACGTTGGCACTCCCATACCACGTGGAATAGGGTACCAGCAACAGGGCAGAAGTTACAGGTGGCAGGTTATTGGGGGGGGTACATAGCGTTTAGTAGGATGGTATGGGGATACGAATTGGTTTGTAGGCGCTGGAAAGTGGTTTCTTCGTCGCGCGTTAATTGTGAAGGAGGTGGCGGGAAGCTACGGTGGTTGTTTTTGTAGTGAGCTAAGATTTTGGTGTACGTGTGGAGTGGTGCTGGCTTTGAAGCAGTTCGGTCGTTGGTTCTCCCTCTGAGGTAACGGCCCGGTGTGTATGAGCACGGTCAGCGGCGTGTGAAGCTTCGTTCCCTTGGAGGGACTGGTGACCGGGTGACCAGATGATATTGATTTCTGGTAGTCTTCTTGCTTGACGAAGAAGCCACGGTGCGGGTTGAGATATGCGGCCTATTAGAAAGTTTCTGCAGGCGGTCTCTGAGTCAGTTATAACGGTAAGACATTCCTGGGCTGTTGTTGCAGCAAGGGCGATGGCACACTCCTCAGCAGTCTCGATGGAAGTGGTGAGAACAGTCGCTGCTGCCAGTTATGTGCCTTGCGTGTTAACGACACAGGCTGCATGCGTTTTCTGAAAAGCGTAGGGCGATGCATCGGTGCATCGAGCGCATGACAGATGGTGATTGTACTTAAGAATTAATCAAGCTCGTGCCATGCGTGGTTGTTTGTTAAAAACCGGGTGCATGTTTCGGGGTTGGGGGGCTACCCGGATGTGTTGCCGAATGTCTGCGGGGATTCGAATCTTCTTATCTGCTCGTGGTGGGACGTTGTATTGTAGACGGAGAAGTGTCTCTCTTCCCGTGGGCGTGATCTGTAGTCGGCTATCCCGCCTATGAGAATGGCTTGGATTATGCGTAGGGTGTCGTGTTCGCGAATTCCGAAGCGACGATTGGAGACGCGGCGGATGATGGGCATAAGCTGGTTAAGTGTGCGCTGTAAGTGTGGTATGGCTTGCAAACCAGATCCGTCTCTAGGTATTATGAGACCCAATATCCGAAGGTGGGGGATGTTAGGGACAAGGTGATTATTTATATATAATTCTGGGTCCGGTATTCTGTGTGCGGTCTTGGGGGTAGTTCTCTTGCTGAGTGCAAGACAACTGAACTTTTGGGGGGCGCACTCTAGTCCTCTGGATTGGAGATTTCGTTGGGCGGTGTAAACTGCCATTTGAAGTGCATCTTCCTGATCTCCGATTGATCCAGTGGGTGTCCTTAGCGCGAGGTCGTCCGCGTAAAAAGTGTGTCGGAGATTCGGAATATCTTGGAGCAAGGGTCTGAGGTCCGTCATGGCAAGGTTAAAGAGTGGGGGTGAAATAACCGAGCCTTGATGTGTTCCTATGGGAATTGCTGAAAAGGGTCAGATCGCAGATGGCCGTTGTGCACAGTGGCGGTTCGGTTGGTAAGAAATGCCGCGACATAGTTGTAAATTCTGGGCCCGCAGTTGGTAGTAGGTAGCCCTTGTAGGATGGCTTGGTGTGTGACATTGTCGAATTCACCTTTTTTATCAAGTGGGACAATAGAATATTTGTGGACGTTTGAGAATTTCATTCGTGGGTCTTCTTTAAGCTGTAGCAGGATGTCTTGGGTGGAGACATGGGGACCAAATCCATACATGGCGGTTGAAAAGTAGTTCTTGTCCTCTTTATTTATCTTTTATTTATTTATTTATTTATTTATTTATTTATCTATTTATTATTTATTTATTGTCTTCTTTATCTAGGTGATGGGTGCGACGATTGTCAACCATATGCTCGAGAAGTTTGCCCACGCACGATGTGAGAAAAATGGGGCAGAGGTTATTGAGTGTGACGGGTTTTCCGTGTTTGGGGATTAGCGTGATATCGGCATGCTTCCACTGTGGCGGGAGAGTTCCTTTCGTACAGAGTTCATTCATATTTGTGCAGATTTTCGAGGGCAATGGGGTCCAGATTGCGCAGAAGTTTGTTGGGTATCTTATCCTGTCCAGGAGTGGTGTTCCTTGTTTGTCGGCGTATCGCGGCTTCCGTTTTTTGAATGGTGAAAGGCGTATTCAGTTCAGGGTTCGGTTGACCAGTGTAGAGCAGTGGCGGCAGTGCCAGTGTCGTGGGCTGAAGTTCGAATGATTTCTGCAGCTCTTTAGTCTTCATCTGTTCCGTGCTGGTTATGGATTAAGTTTTTAAGGTTGTGCGCAGTCGTGGCTTTTGATTCTTTGGAACCCACAAGGGAACGACGAAGGTCCCACGTTCTCCGGGTGCCGAGGGTTCCCTGGAGCATATTGCAGAAATTGTTGCAATTTTGCTGGCTTAGTTGTCGAGCATATTGGTCTGCTTGTTGTGTGAGCAAGGCTATACGAGTGCGTAGCTTCCGGTTGGTTTTGCGCCTTTTTCACCTCTTGAGAAGGCCGTTTCTCGCGTCCCATAAGCGTTTGAGGTGATTGTTTATTGCCGGATGGTCTTCGGTGCAAGGAAGCTCTTTTGTGTGCTTTGCGAATGTCGTGATAATCTCAGCAACCGAATCCTCAATATTTTGGATTGACTCAATAGGCGAGTGTTCTCAGAAGGCCTTCCAATCAGGACGTCTGGCTGTCCCAATTCTTTGCCTGGCGTTTTTGTGATGAGTGATTCGGAGTTCTATAATGTGGTGGCCACTTTCTAGTGTTTCGTCTAGGCAGGTACATTCGTCATTCTTGACATTATAAGTTAGGGTTAGATCGGGTGAAGTGTTTCGGGATGCGCTGTTTCCAATGCCTGTGGGTGTGTCTAGGTTGTTGCATAGGTGAAGACGATGCTGCTGAATTGCTTCATCAAGTTCAATGCCTTTGCGATCGTTGCGACGGCAGCCCCACATTATGTGATGGGCATTAAAATCATCTAGTATTAATATTTTTGTGTCCCTTAGTGCCCAGTTTCACTTCTCGGAAGAGCTTGTCAATTTCTGACAGGAGAGCAGCGGGTGGGCTGTAGATGTTTAGGACGAATAGACTTGAGTGCGTCTTTTTTCGGCGGATGACCTTTACGAAGGTGTAATCGACGCTTGTGGGGAGGGTGTGCTGTTGGGCCGTTTGGTCGGTGCGGACGAGGATGGTGGTGCGGGAAAGGGTGTCTGTAGTGAATGTCATATAATCTCTGAGGGTGACGTTGGTGGTGTCTGTTTCTTGTAGAGCGATGATATCGGGTCGGTGTTGTTGAGTGAAATGAAGGAGGGATGATTTCTTGCTACGGTATGAGCAACAATTTCATTGCCGTACGAGGGTTGTAGGTGGGGTGGCGGCTTTAGGCGGAGATGAAGGGGGTGTCCCAATCATTATTGAGCGGCACTGTTCTCCCGGTGGGATGTGGGCGAGAGCCTTGTTTGGGTTTCTTGCGTTTTTCCTCTTTGTAATTTCTAAGGCGGCAACACGTGTGTCAACCGTTTGCATTTTCTTGTTCAAGTCTGAAAGAAGTCCATGGATGTAGCGTTTGAGGTCCTCCATCATGGGTGAAACGACAGCTGGAATGGGGGCGCTTTCAGTTGTTGGATTGGTTGGTATGGTTTCTTTTGCTGAAATTACAGCTGGGATGGGGTCGATTTCAGTTGTTTGTGTGGTTGCTATGATTTGTTGGGGTGGTTGTGTTGACGGTTGAATTTGTGCACGGAGCTGAGCTATGTGCTCTTTGAGAAGTGCGAATGTCTTAGTGTTTTCGGTGAGTTTCTCGCGGAGTTGGGCGTTTTTCTGTTCTAGATTAGAATATTGTGGGTCAGTGGAAGGGGTGGGTGGGGAATTCGCACATGCAGGGAGGGGTTGAAATTGATCTTAAGCAGTGGGTGGTACAGCGGCCACTGCCAACCAGTTCACGTGCGGGGAGACCGGGTTCAGCGGTTGTGCAGTCCTTGGGGCTTGCCGCTGCTGGTGGGTCGATGAGTAGCCAGTTGTTGTGTGCGATGTGAGGCCTCGTTCCTGGACCCGGATGGGAGGCGGTTGTGGACGCAGCTTCTTGCCGCAGTCTCGGCTCGCTGTCGAGTGGTCAAGTCCGCAGAGTTTACACGTCGGCACGCACTGGTGGCCGGTGGCAGGATTCTTCACATAACACTGCGCGCGGACTGGTGTGTCAGCATTAGGACACACATCTTGACGGTGTTCGAGTTGCCCACACATGGAGCCACATTGGATGGTTTGCCGGTAAGGGCGGCATCGCGTGATAATTCCATACGCCGTAACGTAGTATGGGACGTGCAGACCTTCAAAGGTGATGACTACCGAGCTTGCGGCTCCCAGCAGGCGGGCGCTGATGATGCGTGGCCCTGTGGTAGCGATAATAGTGTGCAGTTGGTCTTGCGTAGTGCCTTGATGGATGCCGTGAATTACGCCGCGAATGGTTCCCGGGATGTTTTTTAGATACGCCCCTATTTCATACGTTGCAGCGCCAAGCTTAAGTGTGGTGATGTTTCGCAGAGCTTTGACGCAGGCTTCGTCTGGCGTACTGGCAACGATAAGATTTTGGGCAGCTCGAGGTTGGATCGTCACTTGCGCGAAGAAGACATGCTCAGGAATGCGACTTGCGCGTTGGTTGCTTTGGGTGATTCGCCTACCGTGCCAGTCAGACATTCGAAGTCCCGAGCGTGGGCGAAATATGACTTTATAGTCAGCCTCGGGGAGTCGGGGAGCTGGCGTCGTGCGCGAGGTAAATGGCTGCTTACTTGTCGACGGTTGCTTGCGGTGTTTCAGGTCATGCCGTTTTCGTAGTACTTGTCGCCACGGGTCGTCTCGAGGCAGTGTTCTGCCATTAGCTGGTCCAAATCCAGTGTGTCTTCGGGCGCTTCCCTTGTGGTGGTTGGTTCAGCGGCTGGATGCTGCTCTGCTTGCGCGGTGGAGAGTGGTTGGCGAGTGGGCGTCCGGTACCCTGCCGCGGAGGTAACGGCAGCCCGGCTAGGCGGTGGTAGGCCTAGCCTCGGCCGTCAGCCTGGCTGAGGCTTCAGTGGCGATTTTGCAAATGGTAGACCGGACGTGGTCTTGGCTGGTACCGACACGTTCGTAGTGGCCTTACCGATCTGTATAGAGCAACGGTAGCGGTGATTTAGCTATTTGGCAGCCAAAAACAGATGTTAAAACAGGAGCTTATGCGAGGCAGGTCTTGTTCGGAAAACGATCATGTCCATGAATGTAGGGAGTGAGTAAGGCGAATTCGCTATGGTTCTTACTACAGGCCGGCACTGCGAATGCTACTGCTAAACACACCAAACGCCCGTGCGTGTAACACCAGTCTACGTCATGTTCTCTTCAGGCTCCATTACCTGAGTATGCAAGTTGACCTCGACGGCGCTCCTGAGCACACGCGGCAACCTGTAGACAGACCATTTGTTCTTCACCTTGGGCGCCGGAGAGCATATAATGTTCTAATGCTCCTCAAAGCCCACTATTCCCCTTCCTGGAAACCATGAGACGGGAGTAATCGAAAAAGACAGAGCAAAGGAAAAATGTCAGGGTCCTGTGGGCCCGGCGCACGTCTTACGTCTTAAGCGTAAGAGGACAACTTTGGCGAAGTATTACTTAGTTTCGATAAACATCGACGATACACCACGAAAACGGGCCATTATACAGGTGGGAAGCGCTGAGCAAGACGTAGGTTCCGTTATTCATTGCGGTGGCCACTTTACTGATGGATGCGAAAAAGTGAAAACAGCCCAGATTACCAATGGCGGCACAGGATAAATTTATCTAAGAGGTCAAAAGCAACCCAGAGTCTTCCAATTCGGTGTGCCTTATAATCCAGGCGTAGCTTCGGCGCCTTAAACCCCACAATAAAAAAAATTCATGTAGTAAGGCCTCGTTTCAATTTTCATCGGGTGATCAGGTCCTGTGTTTGTGTCTGCACACTACCTGGCCATAAGATTTTATTTTGGGAGGTGTCTTGCGTGGTATGGTTTTTAAATCAGTGCGTTATTACGTGTAATTGGTATTTTTGTGAAGCAAAGCAAGTCCTCTGGGGCCAACCAAAGGTTATAGGGCCGCATTTACAATATATATTTCTGAATAGGCTTCTGTTGCTCACTTTGTTAATCATAGGCTTTTGTTACTCAAGTTGAATAAATTCAAGTGTCGTAGTTCATTCCGAACCGAACTATTAGGGCAGCGGGCAACCATTTGTACTGCATACCATGAAAGTAGGCATGCACGTACAAAAATTGTGAAAGCTAAGTGGTGGAACAGTTGGTATTGCGTAGTAGTTGTAAAACCTTTACGAGGATGCCAGACTCCTGACGCTACCTTGTTCCATGACGCCGCCCCACTATCTTTTCCGTTTAGCATTATTGCTCAGTAATACAAATGCACACTAAATATTTTAGCTCAGGATTTCGAGATGCATTGTGTTAGCTACGTCACGCTTATGACATTGGTGTGATGCTGAGCAAAGCTGATGGAATAATACCACCCGACAGACGGTTCAAGAAAACCAACGTAGGAGAGAGAAACAAACAGCTGATTGTGCTCTCGCCGTGTAAGAGCATGCCATTCAAACATGGTCCACACGCAAATCTAAGCCATTCTGCCAAATAAACTTCAAATTTCAATCAATCAATCAAAAAGTGCCAGAATACTGTCGCCTTGTGCATTAGAATGGCGGTTGTTCTGCGTGAGGTATGTTCCACTCTGCTTCCACTCCTCAGCTTCGGTGACAAGTAACATGTTTTGCATAATTTTGCAGTTGGGAACGCAGATGGCAACGTCAGCTTTATGGTGTGCTCCTCGGTAATATTTTGGAGCATCAAGACACCATATCACGTTGGGGAATTAAATGATTAGAACTAAACTCCCTGTCTACTTCAGCAGTGGGAATGGGCTAAGTTTCACCATTTGGAAGCATAAAAGGGAATGCAACTTCCACAAAGTTTTATTCCTCGGAATGAAATCACAATGAAATTGGGATGCCCATTCCGCAAAGTGTATGTCAGCACGCATCAACACTAGTTTGTAATACCGTCTATGAACGCAGCATGTGGCCCACCACTATTTCTGAGGGACCTACTGGAAATTGATGCTGCAATACAGCTTCTGTTTCGCCGGGCTAGTGGCTAGAAATATTAAGAGCGTTTTTTTTCCAGCAAACACAAGTACGCTTGTGGAGGCAGGAATACACTGCCGTTTTTGTGTCTCGTAGAAATGCCACTGTCGGAAAGTAATGAACGGTGCCGTCCCAATGCTTGGCCGATGATGCCAACATTAAGCATAAATTACATATACGTGTTTTAACTGTACCCGGCCCATTGACGGACAGACCACCTTCAGAGTTTGATGAGGTATTTATTAATTCACTGTATAAATCGCGCAAAGGTTAATCTCTGCCTGTGAGAGCATCGGAAAGGCGTCGTTCTCGGCGCAATATTGGCGGACAGTTAAAAAAAGACAAAAGCCATTTGCAAAAAAAACAGCCTCATAGAGCCTAACCAGTTTTAGGCCACAGGGCCAGTAGTGACTGTACGACGAGTGCACCAATAGCTATGTCACTGACGGAAGCAAATATCAATGTGCAATAGGGGCACAGTAGGATGTTGAGTCGGAACACCACCACTGTACGCGATGGAGATACGTTTTGACATGATATATATATATATATATATATATATATATATATATATATATATATATATATATATATATATATATATATATATATACATTTATATATATATATATATATATATATATGTATATATATATATATATATATATATATATATATATATATATATATATATATATATATATATATATATATATATATATATATATATATATATATATATATATATATATATATATATATATATATATATATATATATATATATATGAAAAGCAAAGTCACAGGGAAGCGCAGACCGTTTATTCCGGCTTCGCGAAAGGAACAACCCGCAGCGACTCCGACGAAGATGACGGTCGCACCAGGCACGGGATATGAGGGTGGCAGCCTGTGGCGCGTGAATGACGATGATGCTGATGATGGGAGTGTTTCTATATGCTATGAATGGGGAGAATGACCACTGTAGCGATCGGTATGAAAACATCGCTCACACTAACTTCCCTGGCGGTCGAAGCGGCCAAGCTGGCCGCAAGTCAGAGGGATGGCGATCGGCGAAGAAATCGTTTTAGACGCGAAACATGCACAGTCTCAACGCCACGGCACCGACGGTCAGTGACACCACACGTAGGAGTAACTAAATAGTTCACTGGAGAGGTACGCTGAAGGACTGTATACGGGCCAATGAATCGTGGCATAAACTTTTCACATAGTCCTGGAGCACGTAGAGGTGTGGAAAGCAACACTTCGTCTCCTGGTTCGAAGGTTACGTCCCGGCGATCTGTATCGTATCGAGACTTCCGGTCATTCTGGCAGGACTCGGTGTTCAATCGGGCGAGTTTCCGGAAATGCGCGACACGAGAAACAAATTGATCTGTCATGGTAACTGTTGGAGAAACCGGGCAAGAAAAGAAAGATGCGTCCAGAACAGATGGTGGATGCCGGCCATACACAAGGAAAAACGGTGAAAATCTAGTGGTACTTTGAACAGCAATGTTGTAGGCGTATGTTACAAAGGGAAGAATGGCGGCCCAGTTTCTGTGGTCGGGGTTGATATAGACAGAAATCATATCAGACAGAGTACGATGAAAGCGTTCTGTCAGGCCATTTGTCTGAGGATGATAGCTTGAAGTGGTCTTGTGAATGGTACCGGCAGCCCGAAGAACTTCCGCAAGGACTGCTGAGAGGAATGTGCGTCCTCGGTCACTCAAAAGAGTGCGAGGTGGTCCGTGACGTAAAAAGATGGCTTGCAGAAAAAAATCTGCGACTTCGGAAGCGGAGCCGGTACGCAGAGGAGCAGTTTCGGCGAATCGAGTCAAATGATCTACAGCAGTCACAATCCAGCGATGGCGAGTTGAAGTTGAAGGCAAAGGTCCATATAGGTCGATGCCAGTGACTTCGAATGGAGCAGGAGGGCAAGGCAGGGGCTGTAGCATCCCTGCAGGGGCTGAGGTTGAGCGTTTACGACGCTGACAGGCAGGACATGATACAACATATTTTGCGACGCTGGTGGAAAGGCCTGGCCAAAAGAACCGGCTCCTAATGCGGTCATAAGTTTCGTTGAACGCAAGATGGCCAGCCATGGCGTCATCGTGAAAGACTTCCAGGATTTGGTTCCGAAGACAGCGAGGGATGACTGGAACCCACCTGTCGCCGGTAGGGTGATAATTGTGACGGTAAAGCGCTCCACCATTCAAGAGGCGAAATTTGTTTAGTTGGCGGCGGGAGCGGCCATTAGGTAGTGAAGCAGAACCATCGAGTTGTTCCATGAGGTGTCGGCAGTACGAGTCCGTTCGCTGAAGAGATACAAGGTTTGATGGAATATCTTGTTCTATTGTGCGCAAAGGCGCCATTGTCAGCGTGGGTGAAGAGATGGCAGGGGACGTGGTATCCTCGGGGGACGGCTGTGGGCAACGGGACAGGGCGTCAGCGTCATTGTCCGACTTGGAAGTCACCGTAAAATCGTACTCCTGTAAACGGAGAACCCAGTGGCCAAGGCGTCCCGATAAATTTTTGAGCGAGGATAACCAACAAAGCGCATGGTGGTCTGTCACTACGGAGAAGTGGCACCCGTACAAATAAGGACGAAATTTTTGCACGGCCCAGACAACCGCGAGGCATTCTTTTTCAGTAATTGTGTAGTTCTGCTCAGCGGGTGTCAAAGTGCGGCTGGCGTACGCGATGACGCGCTCCAATGATGAATCATTGCGCTGCAGAAGGACCGCACCAAGACCATGCCCACTGGCATCAGTGTGGAGAATTGTCGGTGCCGACTCATCGAAATGGCCGAGGACAGGACCAGATGTGAGAGCTTGTTTGAGGGTTTTGAAAGCTGTTTCGCATTCTTCGGTCCAGAGGAATGGGGTTCCGGATGTCAATAGTTTGTTCAGGGGCTAGGCTATTGTTGCGAAATTGCGAATGAAGCGACGGAAATAAGAAGCCAATCCAAGAAAACTGCGAAGTTCCTTTTGACGGAGCGGCCGAGAGAAGTTAAGAACCGCGTTGATCTTGTCCGGATCCGGGCGTATTCCATCCTTGCTTACAACGTGGCCCAGGACTTTGATGGAGGTACTGGCAAATCGACACTTTTTGGTGTTGAGCTGAAGACCAGCGTTGCGGAGGCAGGTTAATACTTCGTCAACACGTTTAAGACGCTCATCGAACGTGGACGAGAAGATAACGATGTCATCAAGGTAACAAAGACAGATCTTCCATTTTAATCCACGCAGGACGGTGTCAATCGTGCGCTCCAAGGTGGCTGGAGCATTGCACAGTTCGAATGGCATGTCGCTAAACTCGTAAAGGCCATCGGGTGTGGCGAAAGCTGTTTTTTCTTTGTCTGATTCATTCATAGGGATTTGCCAATATCCCGATCGAAGATCAAGGCTCGAGAAGTATTCGGCGCCGTGCAAAGTGTCCAGAGCGTCATCAATACGGGGCATGGGGTAAACGTCTTTTCTAGTAATTTTGTTAAGCGCCCGATAGTCCACACAAAAGCGCACGGAGCCGTCTTTCTTGCGGACCAAAACAACCGGTGATGACCAGGAGCTTCCAGAAGGGCGAATAATGTCCCGCTGAAGCATATCGTCAACATTGACTTGAATAATTTTGCGTTCTGAGGCCGAAACGCGGTAGGGACGACGGCGAATTATACACGAACCATCTGTTTCTATACAATGAGTTGCCGCTGATGTCCGTCCAAGAGTGGAAGAGTGGCAGTCGAATAAGGCCTTGTGTTCCGTAAGCAGAGCGAGGAGCACTTCCCTCTTTTCCAAGCTGAGCTCAGGGCTAATGGTAGAAGTAAGGCACGAGACCGTAAGCTCTGAATTACAGGCACACTGCACTGACGCAAGAGGGCAAAGTGCTGGAGAGGTGACGTCGTCCTGGGAAATAGTGGCAACGGTAATGCCTTGTGGAAGGAGAATCGGCTCAGAGGCAACATTCAATGCGGCGATTAGAGCTGATCCCCGCGAAAAGCGAACGAGACATGGGGGTATTATGGCTCCTTTACAAGCGAAGCTGCTAGCTGGTGTGACAAAGACATCTCCGTCGGCGATATTGTCGCAGGCCACAAAAAATACAGTTTCTTCACCGGGAGGCAGAACACAATCTTCGGTAGCTACCAAACGCTGTATTGGCGCATCTGACACACTGGCAATGGCTGTCTCGTTGAGGTGAATAGCCGGTTGTCGGCAGGAAATTACCGCGGACGAAACTGATAAAAAGTCCCAACCCAGAATGATTTCATATGCACATAGAGTCAGCACCGCACACCGAATGTGATGTAGAAGCCCGTCAATCATAACACGCACTGTACAGTATCCAGATAGGCGAATCTTATCACCATTTGCTCCTCGTAAAGACGGACTGGTATAGGGAGTTCTAACTTTTCTCAGGCGGGAACTCAACTGTGCGCTAATAACCGAAACACTGGCTCCCGTATCCACAAGCGCATCAATACACACCCCTTCCACTTCTACGGATAAAATGCTCGACGGACGGTCCGGAGGAGTTCTGGTTTCTCGGAGCAATGCAGTTTCCCCTCCAAAAACTGCAGGCGCTAGTTTTCCGAAGCCTGGTCAGTGGGACGGGAAGCAGGTCGAAGAGGCGACAGTGAGCGGCGATACGGCGAGGGTGATCGACGTCGTGCCGCGCGATTATAAGAAATATCGGTCGAGTCTCGAGGAGGCGATGGACGGCGGGGAGGCGAAACGTACCCATTACGACGAGCCCCATAGACAAAGCGGGTGTCATCCCGTTCATCATGCGCGTAACCTCGTCGCTCGTCTTGTTGGAGTCACCGGCAAAAGCGAGAAATGTGGCCCCGAATACCACAGTAGTAGCAGACGGGGCAGTCCCGCGGGAAAAGCTGACGGTCGGGACGGACGTGCGAGTAGTATGGCTGAGAATACGGACCGGTTGAAATTGCTGTCAGATGTCCGTGTGAAGGTGGTAGCGGGGGAGCTTCCACTTGCATGGGTGGTTTCGAAGCGGCATCGCAGTATGACATGGCGTGGATGGTAGAAGGGGCGGGGTTAACAGATGGTACCGCCGTCATGGACGCAAGCTCCTCCTTGATGAGGTTTCGCAGGTAAAACGCGTTCGGGCGACAGTTGTCACGTGGGGGGCACGGTGAGGTACGGTTTTCTAGCTCCTCACGGATGATACTACGTATCAGGGTAGGTAAGTCCATGTCCCCATCCATGCAAGTTGACGAAAGCTGAGGTTGCAAGCGAAGAGACTGCAACTGGTCGAGACGTAGGCAGGTTGTTCGCACATCATTAACGCTTGTGGGGTTCTGAAGAGCAAGGGCGCTAAATGCGAAAGGAGCAATTCCCTTCAAGATGTGGCGCACCTTGTCAGCCTCGGGCATGCTTTCGTCCAC
This sequence comes from Haemaphysalis longicornis, assembly GCF_048455015.1. Lineage (NCBI taxonomy): Eukaryota > Metazoa > Arthropoda > Arachnida > Ixodida > Ixodidae > Haemaphysalis > Haemaphysalis longicornis. The sequence goes on along the minus strand of NW_027526233.1, from coordinate 68,165,883 downwards.
CCTGCGGCATAGGGCAAGAACGTCCTCGATGTAAGAAATGTATGTTTCTTCGGGATGTTGCACGCGAGAGTTCAGCTTCTTTCTGGCACAATCTAAGCGAAGAGACGGGGTGCCGAAGGCCTGGCGTATCTCATCTGTAAAGGTGGTCCAATGAGCGAAGCGTCCTTTGTTGTTGTAGAACCACGTCTTCGCCACCTCGTTTAGAGAGAAGGGTACAATGCGCAGCTTGCAAACGTCATCCCACCGGTTAAACTGGCTGACGCGGTTGAACTCATCGAGCCAGTCGTCGACATCTTCCCCGCGAAGACCAGCGAAGAAGGGAGGGTCACGCTGGGGGCTTGTTAGCAACCACGTCGACGCCGTTTGAGCGGCGGACTCCGACCTGGCTTCTCGCTGCATCGGCGGAGCTGGTAGCAGGATGTGTCGACCGGAACGGAGCTCCAGGGGTTTAACTAGGAGCGGCGGAAGACGGGGTCAAAAGGCAACTCCACCACTTGAAAGGCAAAGTCACGGGGAAGCGCAGACCGTTTATTCCGGCTTCGCGAAAGGAACAACCCGCAGCGACTCCGACGAAGATGACGGTCGCACCAGGCACGGGATATCAGGGTGGGAGCCGGTGGCGCGTGAATGACGATGATGCTGATGATGGGAGTGTTTCTAGATGCTACGAATGGATAGAATGACCACAGTAGCGATCGGTATGAAAACATCGCTCACAATATATATATATATATATATATATATATATATATATATATATATATATATATATATATATAAGGTTAGTAGAGACACAGACAAGCGAGAAAGACTTAGAAAATAAAAATAAGTTTACTGACGTTTCAGGGAGAGGACTCCCTTTCTTCAGATATATATATATATATATATATATATATATATATATATATATATATATATATATATATATATGGGGTACGCCACTGCATCTGGGATGGATCACTTTTGTCCACTGATGTTGCAGGCTGCGGTCATCTGGGCTGTCTGCTCCTGGGTCCCCGGATCCTGCGAGCTGACTGTTTCCGACCGTCTTCCTCTTGCTTGGCCGACTTCAACCATCCCGATGCTAAACTTCGACGAAACGAGCGCTGCAATCTGGTAAAGCGCAGCGTCCATATCCGCTCGTGACGTCACCGTGGAAGAATATAAACGCCATCCATCAGCCGCCTACTTTGGGTACGGCGCCGCATCTGGGAGGGATCACTTACGCCCACTGATGTTGCAGGCTGCGGTCATCTGGGCTCTCTGCGTCTGGGTCCCCGGATCCTGCGAGCTGACTGTTTCCGACCGCCTGCCTCTTGCTTGGCCGACTTCAACACTCCCGATTCCAAACTTCGACGAAACGAGCGCTTCAATCTGGCAACGCGGAACGTCCATATCAGCTCGTGACGTCACCGGGGAAGCATATAAACGCCAGCCATCAGCCGCCTACTTGGGGTATGGCGGCGCATCTGGGATGGATCATTTACGCCCACTGATGTTGCAGGTTAGTTACATGACTAGTGCTTCCTGTACCAAGTGTAGTCATCCATGTCTTATTGCGGTGTCGTGCCCACCAGAGTTTTGCGACATATTGGAGCGATTATTGCGTGTATCTTACCAGTGTTCTAGTGTTCTAATGTCTTCAGAACATTGCTCATGCTTTCGGGCGATGTCGAATCGAACCCGGGCCAATGAGCAAAGCCGAAGCTTATCCTTTACTTCAGCATTAGAATCGTTGAAAAAACTTGAAACTGACCCCGCTGCGATGTCAGCTGATATGAAGCAGCTAAACGGCGAAAAAGGAACTGCTAAAAATGAAATAAAAAAACTGAACGCTAAAATCGCTGCCCTGCAGGCAATGCTTGCATTGCGAAAGAACAGCGAAGAGCCCAGTGAAAATGCTCTGCTTAAAGTGTCCGATCGGATGACTGAAATCACGTCTAGATGTGACGATGCTGAAAATAGGCAACGTCGTTCAAATCTTCTTTTCTTTGGGATTGACGATACCCACACGGAGGAATGGGACGAGGCAGAGGAGAAAATGATTACCTTCTGCTCTGAACGACTGGAAGTTCGGACGACCAGTCAGCAGTTTGGACGAGTCCACAGGTTTGGCAAGTTTACAGAGGGTAAAACTAGACCCATTATCACAAAACTAACTTTCTTCAAAGAAAACCAACATATATTATACTCTGCAAAAAACTAAAACAACGACTTTTTCCATAGGCGAAGAGTTTTTCCATGGCGACGCGACAGGCTAGGCGCAAATTGGTGGGGTTTGCCAAGACCCAAAACAAGCCATTCATAGTAAAAGTTGACCGCCTGCACGTGGTTAAAAAAACTTACGTTTATGACATCCAGACTGACGCAGTAGTACTAACAAGTAGATAGCTAGATCTAAACAAGTGCATGCAAGATCCGAATGAAATTTCACTTCAAACCATTCCAACATTATCGATATCATCTACTAATGTCCGTAGTCTAATGCCGAAACGGAATCTAGTCTGTTCGTTCCTAGATGACATTGAATGCGACATTCTTGCCCTTACCGAAAGATGGCTTTACCATGGTATCATTGATAATGAAATTTTTTCTGATCATACTAACTTCCAAATTTACCGAAACGACCATAAATATCGACGTGGCGGAGGTGTACTTCTTTGAATAAAAAATACTGTGCAATCATATGCAATAAATGTGACTCTGACATAGAAATTATCCTGGTAGCCTGTGTTACCAAGTTCACCACCTTACGTATCGGCAATTGCTACCTTTCACCTGACTAAAGCCATTCATGTGTTGACGACTTGCGCAGTAGCTTAACCGAGGCCACAAAGTTATGTCGCTCCGGCGTCATTTACATTTTCGGTGACTTCAATTTTCCCGCAGCAGATTGGAATCAGTTGTCTTTCTCTTGCAACTCGTCCACAGAATTCACCAGTCTTGCCTTAGATTTTAACTTATTTCAAATAGTGAATCAACCTACGCGCGGTTCTAACATCCTCGACCTAATTCTTAGGATGGCTCCTGAAACGGTAGGTCCCGTACTGCACATAGATGGTTTCAGCGATCACAGCCTCCTTCAAGTAACCCTCAACATTCCGCTACAGTTCTCCGGTACTGAGAACAAAAAAAAATTCCCCGTATTTACCCGAGGGGAAGAATGTGAAAGTGCGAATGCAGGAGTTGAATTTGCGCGGTTCGGTAATGTTTGCGAAAGAGACATCACACACACACACACAACTACAAAGAAAGAAAGATGCATTTATTCAGAGACACCTATTTGTGTTGTCGTTGTACTTGATTGCTAGAGCGTATCTCAGCTTTGAAATTTCGTGTGAGTACTCCTTTAAGCGGGTGCATTAGCCCTTCTCACGCCCGATTCCTGGCCAATCCCCCACGTGGGTATGTGCCATGCACAGACAGCTATTTGTGTTGTCGTTGTACTTCACTGCTAGAGCGGATCTCACCTTTGAAATTTCGTGTCAGTACTCCTTTAAGCGGGTGCATTAGCCCTTCTCACGCCCGATTCCTGGCCAATCCCCCACGTGGGTATGTGCCATAACAGCGGCCAGGCAGCGCGCGCCCATCTCCCCCCGTTGCCAAGGAAGACGAGGAGCGCGCGCACCCGCAGCTGTTGCTATGCGGACGGGGCTGGAATGCGGACGGCGGCGGACGCTTCAGGCTCGCTTAAGAAGTGCATTCGTACTTAAAAAATTCGGGATTATAGTAAAGCCAACTAAAACCAAATTAACGCCGAACTCGAAACAGTTTACGATGACACATTCCTACCATTTTTCTACCATCGTTCAATAAATCATGACGGGCTGCTGTACAGAGATAAATTATGCGCTTTGGCTAATCAGTATGTGCCGCTCATCAAAGTAAAAAATGATAAATCGAACCCTTGGTTCACGAAATCTTTCCGGCAGATTAGAAATAAAAAGAAACGTTTCTACTGCGCGCCTAAATGCCATGACACGCCTTCTGCGTGGCAAGAATACAGAATCTTCATGAAAAACTACTGTTCCTCCGTACAGGCTGCTAAACATAAATATTACTCTGTCGATTTACCGTCCGTTTAGAAATCAATTTCTAAAAAGTTCTGGTCTCTTATTTCCCCTGAACATGATGGCCAAGAAATATCCCTGCTAGACTATGACTATGTTCCCCTCTCAGATAGTCATTGCCCATCAGCATTTAACGCATTTTTCTCATCTGTTTTCACTCTTGACGACCATTCTGACGTACCATACGTTCCAGAACTTGACATCGCATGCATGGAACCAATTGAAATAACTGCCGAAGGTAGTTCACATCTAGTTAATAACCTGAAGCTCTTCACTTCAGCAGGTATTCACAATATCAATTCTAAAATTCTTAAAAACACCGCCTCTGTTTCTGTTAACATTTTGTATCACATTTTCAAGCAATCCTTAGCGAAAGGTCAACTCCCCTCCGACTGGAAAATTGGTAAAATAGTGCGTGTTTTTAAATCTGGTAATAACCATTCACCCGAAAGTTACCGTCCAGTTTCTCGAACTTGTATCTGCTGCAAAAGTCTTGAACATATAATTGCTTCGCATGTTTTCCGACACTTAAAATCTAATAAGTTCTTTCACAACCAACACCGATTTAGGAAAGGTTTATCTTGCGAAACGCAGCTGCTAGAACTAACAACAGAGTTGTACTCCAACATGAACAATAACCTTCAGACTGAATGTATTTTTCTTGATTTTTCCAAAGCTTTCAATCGTGTAGCCCATTTCCGTCTAATTTCTAAATTATCTGCCCTCCGATTGGACTCTTTAACCCAATCTTGGGTTCGTAACTTTCTTTTATTTCGTCAGCAGTTTACTGTAACTAACAATTCCCCCTTCTCTCTTTCCCCCGTAACTTCTGGCGTACCACAAGGGTACGTTCTCGGCCCTCTGTTGTTCTTAATCTATATAAATGATTTGACAAGTAACGTTTCATCCTGCATGTGAATTTTTGCAGACGATTGCATAATATATCGTCCTATATCCTCCTCCAACGACCAATTAGCACTGCAAGACAACCTTCATCAAATAATGACTGGTGTAAAAATTGGCTAAGGTCACTGAGTAAGGAAAAATGCAAACTAATCACCGTTACGCGCAAGCAAAACATTTCTAACTATCGCTATACTATCAATAACCACCCACTGTCACAGGCATCTTTATATAAGTACCTTGGAATGTATCTCACTCCCAATCTCTCCTGGTCTCACCACATTGCCACCATAAGCGCAAAACCTTCCAAATCTTTAGGATATCGTTGCTGTAATTTACATAGCTGTCCAACTCACGTCCGTCAACTAGCGTATCATACCTTCGTCCGCTCACAGCTAGACTTTGCCGCTTCTATATGGTCCCCTCACCACAACTACTTAATTAATATGCTAGAAGCGATTCAGAATATGGGCGGCCCGTTTCATTTCACGCAATCATGACTATCGCAGCAGCGTAACTCAAATTAAGCACAACCTTTCACTTCAACCGCTCAGCACTCGCCGTGGCATTTCCCTTCTCTGCCTCTTTCATCAATACGTATACAGCAACCAATACGTATACAGCAATAGACAAACCCCACTTCACCTTGATGTTCCTTCATTACTCCAAGGTTGCGTAATCACCTCAGTTTCATGCAATTATACGGCTCAACTGGTTCGTTCAACTCTTCTGCTCTTTATCGCGCCATACGTTTGTGGAATGATCTTCCAGACAACATCACATCAGTATCAGACAACAACACTTTCCGTCATTTACTGCTCACTCTCTTTTTACAATAAGGTCTTACCACTGTTTTCGCTTTTTTTCTGCCATGTCCTTCATCCTTTTTTAATCTTCCAATTTTTTTTCTGCTGGAATGCCAAAATAATCTGTCTTAGCTTGGGCTTTCTATTTTTCTTTCTTTTTTTTGCCAGTGTCGTACTTTGTGCCTGAGTACGAACATTTCATGCTGAAAATGTCTGTTTACGCGCGCGAGTATGTTATGCGTTTTTTCCTGTTATCTATCCGTTATGCATACTCGAGACTGCAAAACTCATTAGTGCACTTCGTCTGCGCATATTTGGGTATCTGGTTGTTCTCCAGTTTACCTACTAGCGTGTTAGCGTTCAGTATACTTGCAATGTTTGTGCGCAGTTTACGTGTGTGCGATTTGATATTGACTTTTCCTTTTCTTGTTATCGTTTTGGAACTTGCACGTGTATTGCGAACCTTGTCGTGATAAGTTGTTCTGATGGTTTTTTAACTCGTGATTTTGTGATGAATGATCTGTAACTCTTTCCTTTTTACCCCCCTTACTCAATGCCCTGAACAGGGGCCTGTAAGGTATTTTGAATAAATAAGTAAATATATATATATATATATATATATATATATATATATATATATATATATATATATATATATATATATATATATATATATATATATATATATATATATATATATATATATATATATATATATATATATATATATATATATATTGTAAGAGGAAAGCAAACTGGAACAAGGGGAACGGTAATTCCAGGGCACGTCTTTTTACTCAGCACGCAAGGCACTCGGTGACTCGGCAGAACGAGCCCAGACGAAGATGATAATCCACAAATGATGAATATAATGGGTATGCACAGGAGAGAGATTGGTCCCACTAGCAAATAGCAATTAATTCATTCCATGAGTCTTCTTCACGTGTCAAGACACCAATAAACGCTCACACTTCCCCCATCCTTGCCGGGAAGCGGCCGCATGGACGCTGGTAGCTAAGGCGCACGCTGGGTAAAACGCTTCATGCGAGAAACATGGACGACTTCACTTCCACGTCTGCGACGGTCGTTGGAGGCAACTGCAAGAGACACTCAAAAGTTTACAGGTGAAGTTTGCTCAATGACAGTGTATGGGCCAATATAGCGGTGCAGAAACTTCTCGCAGAGGCCCGGCGATCGTGTCGGGTTCCACAAAAGCACTTCTTCACCGGGATGAAAATTGATGTTGGGGTTCTCGGCATTGTAATGGGCTTGTCGTTCCTGCTGCGTTGCTTCAGTGTAGATGCGGGCTAAGTGTCGACAGTGGTTAATCCGGGAGATGAACGAGTCAGAAAACGGGGTAACGGGAGAGACCGGTGCCGATAAGAAAGTAGTATCAATAAAGAAGGATGGAGAGAGGCCAAAAACCAGGCAAAATGGTCAGTAGGTAGTGGTGCGCTGAATTGCTGTGTTGTAGGCAAAGGTTACAAAAGGAAGAATTTGTTCCCAGTTGGTGTGGTCTGGTTTGATATACACAGAGAGCATGTCGGAGAGAGTCCGGTGAAAGCGTTCAGTGAGGCCGTTCGTCTGAGGATGATAGCTGCTGGTTGTTATATGAATCGTATTTGCCGCTTGAAGCACTTCCGCCACAACTCGGGACAACAAGGCCTTGCCGGGATCGCTTAAAAGGACGCGGGATCACCGTAACGCAAGATGATATTCTGCAGAATAAAGTCAGCGATTTCTTGGGCGCAGCCAGATCGTAGAGGGGCCGTCTTGGCGTACCTGGTTAGATGGTCGACAGCAGTCACTATCCAGCGATAGCCGTTTGGTGTGCTGGGAAGCGGGCCGTAGAGGTTAATGCCCACAGTTTCGAAGGGCGCTGAAGGACATGGTGCCGGTTGTAGCGAGCCAGCTGGCGGAGTCGTAGGGCTTTTTCGGTGCCGGCATTTGGGGCATGAAGAAATGTACTTCGCCACGCTTGTCGACATCCCAGGCCAAAAGAAGCGACAACGAATGCGGTCGTACATTTTGTCAATCCCGAGATGTCCTGATGTCGGATCATCGTGAAATGCCTCTAACACAGCTGCGCGTGGCTCCCTAGGTAGGACAAGCACCCACCTGTTGCCTGTAGGGTGGTGACTGTAACGTTGCGGAACCCCGTTTTAAATCCGGAACTTCTGGAGTTGGCGACGTAACCCGATTTTGGGAGGTCGCGCGGAGCCGTCTATCCATTCGATTATTCTGCGACAAAAAATATCGTCGCGCTGTATGGCCGGGAGCCTGATGTTATCAACCGTGGAGCAAGCAATGGACGCCAAGGGTAAACCAGGCTGGCTTGCCGGCGAGAAGCAGACGGCCGATTGCGATAAGGGACAGCGAGAGAGGGCATCTGCATCTAAATGCTTTTTGCCGGACTTGTACGTGATGGTAAAATGCTACTGCTGTAGAAGGAGAACCCAATGGCCGAGGCGGCCGGAGAGGTTCTTCAACGTCCCCATACAAAAATGCCTTATGGGCGTCTATTGAAAAATGTATGGTGAGCTATGGCCGCCTATGAGTCTCTATGGTCACCCATAAAAAGGCATAAATTAGGCTATAGCTAGCTATTGATGTTTTTACAGATCCTGCACTAAAGACTGTAAACCATACAATTCTCTTTAGACGATTATAGAACATCCTAGTGTGTTTAGTCTATAGAGTCACAGCTATTCAGGTAACTGTAGCCAGCTAAAGAAATATGTATGGCTTTAGTTCTATAGACCAGCCGCGTCAAAGCTCTTTTAGCTGGCTATAGACTATTTTTTAGCTTGAAGTCTACAGACTCAAAACGATTCAGCTGTCTTTTGCCAGCTATTGAAAAGAGTTCGTCCTAAAGCTATAGAGAGAAAGCCATAAAAGCTCTTTCGGCTGGCTATAGACCATTTTTAGCTTGAAGTCTACAGACTTCAAACCATTCAGCTGTCTTTTGCCATCTATTGAAAAGAGTTCGTCCTAAAGCTATAGAGAGAAAGCCATAAAAGCTCATTTGGCTGGCTATGGGCAGTTGTTTAGCTCTAAGTCTACAAACTTGGAACCATACGGATGTCTTCTGCCAGCTATTGGAGAGAATTTGCTTTAAAGCTAAAGTGAGGCAGCCATAAAACCTTCTGCGGCTGGGTACAGTACAATATATAATTGTAAACCTTTAGATGTGTGATAATTAAGCAACGTTTTGCCGGCATTAAGAAAGCGTTTGGCGCAGAACTTACAAGCCTGAATCCATAAAGGCTTCTTTAGCTAACTACATAGTAACATAAGCTAATCGAAAAGTGTTAGCCTACAAAGGTATAATTCCAGCAACCATTAAATCCTATTCTACTGGTTTCAATATGACTTATGACGCGAAATTCATATACTCATGATTTACCTAGCTACATCTACAACACAGATTGGATAACGATGATGAGGTTGATCGGCTGGTTATATGAACGTATTTGTTCAATAAGGTTAGGTACTTATTACACCAACAATACGGGAAAAGTACAATTAAAAGAAGCTACTGATTAACGCTCAAATTCAGGTTGCAACTTTGGATACTACGCGTCCGCAAAGCTTGCAAATGAACGTTGACCGGACGTATACTTTCGTAGAATTATTCCTCTGTGGCCCTTCGCTGCCGCGGTCAAGCGCAAAAGCGGGCTTCTCTGAAAAAGGCCCTCACAGCGTCGAAGCAGATTGGAAATAACTTTCGCGGCCCACGGGGTACGCTCTCTCAGAAATGTGGTGGAAGCTGCGAACAACCGCATTCTTTCTCCCGCGGACCCCACTGTCAGATTAGTCATTGAGAAAGGGGGAGAGCGACCCACGCCTGACCGAAGGAGGCGCGGTGAAGAAATTCTGGGAAGCGATGAAAGGGTAAAGGGGACACTCCTGCTTCCTGTTTTATTTTCTGTTGTTTGTTTGGCATACTGGTTTTGGCGATGGGTACCGAAGGACACGGCCGTGCGGCCCGCGCTGTGTTAGTATTCCTGCGCGCAGCAATGCTAGAGACAGACAATGTTCCCTGAGTATTGAAAACAGATACAACTTTTTTCGGATGAAGAAAACAAAACGTTAAGCGATTTTGTATTTACCAAAAAAAAATAATTACCAGCGAACAAGTTAGAACAAGATCGAAAGATGGGCATGTATCTCCGCACTATTTGCTATCGCGATGGACCTACTTATACCTGGATGCACTCAGTCAGCCACATTTCGTCTCCTTGCTCATGTGCGCGGGCATGGCACGTGTTGCCTGGTGCTGGGAATTTCGACTCGTCGGCAATGTGCTCGTGTAGATGGTGTGACGCCAAGCAAATGTGTCGCTTTTTGGTGTCGTGAATTTCGGTGTTTACGGTGACAGTGTTACGATTAATTCAACATCAACTTCAAGTCATGCGAAAATGGATACCTGCGATACTGTGACAGGAATTTCATCGTACGCAAAACTCTAGGGTGAGTGATCTTACGAACTGAAGAGACTCTATAGTGCGAGAAATGCAGGACTTTTTTTGGTGTTCACGAATACTTTTCTAAACTACCCTGCACCACATGGGCACTGCAACGTAGACAGAAGTGAAGATTTGGCCGCGGTGATGTGAGAAAAATAATTTTTTCGCGAACTGAGAAAAGTTACAAGGAACTAATTAAGTGAACTTGGAAAAACGTTTTTTTTATCATTGCATTGTGTGCGACCATCTTCATTGTTTTATTGAGAGTGCATTTCCATTTTAGCCACCGAACTTGCAGCTGTGTGCGTTGAGTACTGAGTGTAATGAACGACTTCTGAGTGCTTTCTTTTCTGTGGACTACCCAGCACCTGTATTTATTTGTGTCTCGGCGGACGTTCACGGGGAATGTGCCGCGTAGTGTGGCTGTCGAGCGAGTCACTTAAGCGTGAGCCAGAGTGTTGGAATGTGTGTGCTGTGTTTTTCGATCGGCGTATGTGAACAACTGTTTACTGGTGGTGAAGTAGCGTAGATAGTAGCCATTTATGTGATGAATGGAATGAATAAACCCCTTGATTTTGCTTTCCTTGAATGCCTGTGTTTAAGCCTTTTGTGAATGAAAACTGGCGAAGTGTTTGCAATCGCAACCTCGCACTCCCCCTATATCGCTGAAGTGTTCACGGAACATATATTACAGAATGCACCTAAGTGCCACAGGACAAGCTCTAGAGATCTGCAAGGCTCTATGCTGGCATGGAAGCGTGCTAATAATTTCTCAGCGGCTGCTGCTGTCGCTGTGTTTCAAGTAGTGGTGATTCTCTTCTGGCTGCAGCTCATGCAAAAATATTGTATGGTCGGCTATTGAAAAACCTTCTTATGGTTGTCTTTAGCTATTTGGCCCAATTATCTTTAGACATTTCTATGGCTGTCTTTAGCCATTCCTATCGACATTCCTATGGGTGTCTTTAGATTCTTCTTTAACCATAGCGATATCGAAAGAAGAGCTAAAGACAGCCATAGAACCAGCTATAGAAGAAGCTAAAGACACCCATAGGAATGTCGATACGAATATCTAAAGACAACCACAGAACCGGCTATAGAAGACGCTAAAGACACCCATAGGAATGACGATACGAATAGCTAAAGACAACCATATAACCGGCTATAGAAGAACCTAAAGACACCCATAGGAATGTCGATAAGAATAGCTAAAGACAGCCGTAGAACCGGTTATAGAAGAAGCTAAAGACACCCATAGGAATGGCGATACGAATAGCTAAAGACAGCCATAGAAAAGTCTAAAGATTATTGGGCCAAATAGCTAAAGACGACCATAAAAAGGATTTTCTATAGCCGACCATACAATATTTTTGTATGGGTCGACAACCAACACAATACGTGATGGTCAGTGATGACATTGAAATGTCGACCGTACAAGTAAGGGCGGAACTTTTGGACGGCCCACACAACAGCAAGGCATTCCTGCTCCGTGATTGTATAGTTTTTTCTGCCGACGTCAGCGTGCGGCTAGCATAGGCGACCACTCGCTCTCTCTTGCACGAATCGAGTTGCAACAAGACTGCGCCGATACCTTGACCACTGGCGTCCGTGTGCAGAACCGTTGGTGCAGCGTCATCAAAGTGGCAAAGTACAGGGCTCGACGTGAGTGCGTTTTTCAGAGCTTGAAAAGCCCGTTCGCAATCTTCACTCCATGCAAAAGCTGTGCCAGAACGCAAGAGGTTATTGAGAGGAGAAGCAACTGTTGTAAAATTTCGTATGAATCGGCGGAAGTACGATGCTAGTACGAGGAAGCTGCGAAGGTCTTTCTGTTATAGCGGGCGCGGAAAATTTAGAACTGCAGAAATCTTCGCAGGGTCTGGGTGTATTCCTGTTTTGCTCACGATGTGCCCTAACACCCTTATCGATTTGCTGGCGAATGTGCACTTTTTTGTATTAATTTGGAGTCCGCCATTTGATAGACACGTCAGTACCTCGTCGAGACGTTGGAGGTGTTGCTCAAACGTGGTTGAAAAAACAACAATGTCGTCGAGGTAGCTGAGGCACGTTTTCCATTTGAGGCCGCCGAGCACGGTATCATACATGCGTTCAAATGTCGCAGGCGCATTACATAGCCCGAAAGGCATAACATTGAACTCATAAAGCCCATCTGGAGTGGCGAAAGCTGTCTTTTCTTTGTCTTCTTCGTGCATCGGGATTTGCCAATAACTGGATCGTAAATCAAGGCTGGAGAAGAACTCCGCTCCTTGAAGGCGGTCGAGAGCGTCATCGATGCGTGGCATCGGATATACGTCTCTCCGAGTGATCTTATTGCGGGCCCGGTAATAAACATAAAAGCGAACTGAGCCGTCCTTTTTCTCTAGTAACACGACTGGTGATGACCACGGGCTTGATGATGGACGTATAACATCACGCTTTAACATGACAGCGTCGTGGTCTTCTATAATCTTCCGCTCATGCGAAGACACACGGTAGGGGCGACGGCGTACAACCGCCGAGCCATCTGTCTCAATCCGGTGTGCGGCCACAGACGTCCGTTTTAGCGTGGAGGAATTCACATCAAAAGATGCAATGTGCGTCTTCAATACCTGTAGCTCCAGGGGTGCGGCCGGCTCGGGTAGAGGTCGGGGTCGAACGCAACCTCCCCCACTTGTAAGACGAAAGCAGGCTGGAACACGGGGAACGGTAATTGCAGGTCACGTCTCTTTACTCAGCTCGCAATGCACTCGGTGTCTCGGCAGAACGAGCCCTAACGAGGATGATAATCCACAAATGATGAATATAATGGGTATGTACAGGTGAGAGATTGGTCCCACTAGCAAATACAATTAATTCATTCTATGAGTCTTCTTCATGAGTCAAGACACCAATAACGCTCACAATATATATATATATATATATATATATATTTACACATCTCTCATTATAAAGAAATCGCTTTACTCGAAGTATTGCTTCATTTGAAATTTATTCTGATCACAAACCAAAAGCATGCATTTTAGCTCGCATTATTCAACGTGCACGAAAAGCTTGGCCCGCTTATAGCGAAGTGGCGAGCGGAGGCATAGCCGAGCGGCGACGACCCAGTGGCGAGTTAGGGTGCCAACGTGGCGGGTCAACGCGAGGTGGTCTTTTTCTGGTGAATTTCTTGAGCTGGTCGTGCCAGATTAGCGCCATTGAACTTAAGAAAAAGGTTCGAACGCGTGGTAGGGTCATTGAATTTTGATCCTAGACATTGGTCAATGGCTTGAACGCAACGCTGCTTGAACACGAACACTCACACAGTAGAATTAGCAGTTTCGTCGGCAACGGGCGCCACAAAAACCTGTTTTTGGCGCCCGTTCATTGCTGCACAAAACCTTCACTGCTGCACACCTCGGGAAAAATTTCCCAGGGATCATGCAAAGCCCCTAGTGCAAAACGGTACAGTTGTCATGATTGCGCGAGGCCGTCCAGCGGGTCATCGTGGCGTTGGCCAGGCAGGAGATTTCGCAGCCCGGTAACGGGCGGGGGGCCTCTAACCCTGGTGGTGACAGCGAAGAAGACACTGGCCAAGTCAGAAGTCTTAACTTGGACTTCAACCGCAGGCACAATAAATGTTTTTCCGATCCAATTCAATCATGATGGCGCTGTGCAGCCAAAATGAGCGGATAATCGGTTTTTGAGTGCTACAAACACAACCCCACACTCGAGCCACGCCATTTGCGGCGCGTTCCAGCGCAAAACTGGCGTGGCGTTCTGTGCCGCCCGCACGCCCCCCTGTAAATTGGCCACAGCCACTGCTACGTTTATGGGTGGCGACCACAGGCTCATGCAATGCTTGGTCAAATTGGGGCAGGGGTTGCTCGCGCCCGCAAGAACTTGAAACAGCCAAAGCTTACGGCCTTTTTAGCACATAAATAAAGCTTTGCTTCACTGAAAACATTGTGTTTTGAGTCCTTGTAGTTATGGCGCAATTAAAGCTCAACTGCTTAAGCTTTTTTGAATGTATGGGTATATCAAAATACCGCTTATAACGAAATTTTTCACCGTCCCGTTGATTTTGTAACGAGATATTACTGTATATACAAACCTCAAATCTCTTGCGTGATAGTTTGAGCTACTTCCTGAATTTATTGATTTCACCCCTATGGAACCACAGCGGATAGCATGGCCAATCAGAATGAAGGTGTGCACCAATCGAGATGATTGCGGATGCTGACATCGAATTCTAGAAAGAGTAGGATTTTCGATAGGCTCACGCTCCGTCTGCCCGCTAGTGATCTGGTGCTCTATGCCTTGGCTGCAGCGTATTTAAATACATCATCCAATTGTGTTACATTACGCGGTGGCAGGAAAAGGACGCGAACTATGGTAGACATCGCAATGTTTCTCTATTTCTCAACCATGACACTTAAATCAATGTCATGCCTACTGCGTCAATCATCCCCTACATTATGTTTGAGTACTGTGGCGAAACACTGCAAATAACTTCATACTCATAGCAGTATTAGTGCTTAAACGTTCACTTGGAAATCATTTGTTGGACACGATCATTCCTCAATGTTCCAAACACGGACCATCGGTCAGACTTGCGGGCTTGATTGGTAAAATATTAAGATCATCCCGGATCGTGAAAATAAATGACTACCGAAGCTAAGACATCACCGACACCTAATGAGGATGGTCACAATAGCTTTGTGGTGCCTTTGGCATACATGGTTCAGCCTATTCGCTACATTGCTCATACACACCTTGCGCAATAATGCATGTCTGTTTCAAAGACTAGCTGGTGGTAAGGTTGGTGTATTGCAGACACGTCTACAGTATATTTCATATTTTATTTCACCTGCTTCCGGTTCTGCTTGGTTGATTGAATACATGTACCTACGTATTGTGTAAATATTTGTGTGCCTTTTGCAGATTTGACAGAGAAGACAGAACTGTGTACATCGGAAGTTTGCAAGGAAATTGGTGAGCATATTTTGAACTAATGAAAAATCTTTAACCAACCCTGAGGTGCAGTTAGGGGGGTGGTCTGCCTGTGAAGAAAATGCGGGAGAGGATGGCGAGGGTGGGAGAGTGTATGATTAGAATATTTACAGAGCACAAAAATTATTGCTGAAATAATTTATTCGAAAAAAATTTTAATAATTACATCCAATAAAATGTGTCTGCCACTTTGTGCCCATCTACTTCGCATGGCAAAGTCGTCGCTACGGCATTGCGGGAATGATTGAGCTGGGCACGTGACGGGCTGATCAGATAACGGGCCCAGGCGGATTCCAATGTGCTCCACCGCAGTTATAACCCTCCCAATAAAGGAGGTCTCCAGAATGTACATACAAATAATATCACGACAAACGCCACAATTGTGGCGCACTTAGGTCAGTGAGCTTGTTTCTAGAAAAACGGGTGTGTCTGTTTGACATGATTAATCGAGCTGGCCCCCCACCCTGCATTGGAATCTTCGCTTTCAACCAGAAAGTACGGTTTTTTGCTTAATTTATTCAGAAAGAGCGTAATACTATGCGGGAAATTTTCAAGATGTACGTGTCTCTGGAGGGACGCTGGACAGCAGTACTCGATTCAGGAGTGTCCGGCGAGTCGTGTGAAGGGGAGTCACCCTTGTTGCAGGTGTTGCTGAAAGTACCTAAACACTATAAACGTAAGATGCATTAGTTAGTATTTTCTGTATTTATTGTATACCACAAATTGGTAAATGCTTTTAACAGCAGTATAAGGTTTCTTTGTAAGTTTTATTTTAATATTGCGTGTTTGCCAATCACAAAAATTATTTGATACAAACCGAATGTTACAAACAGCGCCGTTCGTCAGGAACGAAATGCTTCTTCGTATTACGCAGTGTATTTTACTTCACTGGTGGCAAATGATCACCAATGCAATTGTGTGTCTAAAATGTCAACTTTCGTTACCTCTGAAAGTTACGAAATCAAGCTAGGGGCGCAATGTATGTGGTCCCTCCCTGTTTAAACTTCATTTTCTTGGTTGCACTTCCATAACTGCTTTGACTGGAGTTCCTGAAGACTAAGTGCGAAATCATATGGAACAAATAAAAATGTGGGCACACAGAAAATAAATCTGACTCGGCCGCTGGTGTTACAACTAAAATATTTGTGGACGTACAATATACACGTATCAAAACCAAATGTCAAGCCCATGCTAGGTTACAATATACCAAACTTGACGCCCTGTTGAGGCGTTCGCTGATACAATCCAAATTACACAGGCAATGTTTGAAGAGTGTTAGATTGGGCTTGAGGTCGTTTCTTTTCGTTTTTTTTTCAGAAGGGTTGCTTGCATAAAGCTTGCTTGTCAATATGCTCGCAGCTCCAAGCGTAGAGAATGCGGTAAAGTCATGAACTAGGTATGGCGACTCTGAACGTTGGCAGCGAGACGCTCTCCAACCGGATACTCCGCGGGGGACCGAAGCAAAGCCGTGTCTAGTGTGCTAGTACCGCGCCACGCACTCCACGATTTGCTCCTACGACGGCACCGGTTCAATACACTGAGGCCATAATGGGATCTGACGCAATGTAAATTCTACCGGTGCAGCCCGCAAGCATGCCCGCAGAAATGCACCGCCTCAGGAACCAAGGCGAAATACCATAGATTGCAACAAAACACGAAAATAAGTGGCAATACTAAAAGCAATTGGCTCTGCATGCAAAAGGAGGGCGATTCAATGGCGCAGAAAAGCAGAACTCAAGTGGCACACGGTCCGCTACTAGCATATTCCCCCAGCTAAACCTCTGGTGGACAGATAGGGACCACATAGGCTGGAACGTGACCAGCAATCCAACAGCAACCGTTTTAGGCTCCCGATCCTCCTCCTTTCAAGAGATTGGCATGATTGGTCCCTGCTTATGTATATGGGTACAGATTTTGCACGCTGCTAGTAACTGCCACATTCAATACTTAAGGTTCCCGTGTGGACGTAGCTCAAATTCGAAACTGCACCAACAGTTAATTGCAGTGTAGTGCCCATCCTGCCATGAGTTTGTGACCGAATATAAAGTCATGCTTGTTTGAATAATTTGTCTTTTTGTCGCAAGAATGGAACCACATCATTTAAAGGAATGAAACAATCTTTGGATGAAGTTAAAATAGAGGCGTATGCACCTGCCAAAACCCCTCCATTTTTATTTATCAGTTAAAAAGCTGAATAGATAAAAATAAAAAAACCTCCCTATACTTCTCAGAGTCGTTGTAATTTTTACAACATGTAGCAAGTGATTTTAGTTTTAATCAAAGCATCAAGAGGATATTTTTTATGCACTAAGCTTACCTAAGGAAGCATTCTGCAATATACACTTGCTTGCAACCGCTGATTTTAAAACGGCGGTATGCCAAAAAACGCAACAGAATAATGACGATCTCGCTTTTTTCAAATAGAAGGTTACACAGCCGAATTTACAAGTTAGCTGTGGGGACGACGTGGTTGGGTGCTCCCGAGTAATTCGGTACGTATGCGGATCTTCGCACGCACGGAAACAAATGCGGGATTGTTTTCCTTTTTTATTTTTGATAAACGTCAGCCACCCCTGTCGGCATTATAGCAGTTTACTGATCTGAGCAACACAACTCTTGGGCCTCTGAGCCACTGAAATGCGTGTATTGAATAAAAAAAAAAACGCAGCCCAATATCGTGGTCAAGGGTAGGGAAGAGACAGTCAGGGTTTTGAGAATATTTCGATACACAGGCGACCACATATTGCTTCTTTCAAAGGTCGTGTTGCGGAAGCTGCGACTCTGACCTGTGAAGTGCAAAGTGTTATCTCGCGGTAGCCCTTCAAAGGCAATGCACGTTTTCGTAAGCGAATTTCGTAAATAGTAATTTTGGGGCGGCTGAATCTGAAGCACTAAAAGAAAATATCGCATTTAGACTGACTGGAATAAGCGGGTCTGCTTTCCGGTCAGTGAAAAGTGTGGCAGTTCCATTGAAACGAAACGGGAATTATAACCGTAGCTACGTACCTCAACCTAACTGAAACCACGAATTGAAAACTAATGGGCACTTGAATCGACCCGATGGCTACTCCGCGTAATACTCAGTGTTCCCCTACGGGAAGATGGAGTAATTTTTTTTCCAGTGGTGGTGTTTCCTCACTTAAAATCACGTTTACGTGCGTTGCCTTTACTTTGAAATACGTGCGTTGCCTTTACCAGTAGAATTGCAAGTTCTTCGGAAAACTCGCCATTTTGATTGGATTCAGTCAATACTACGGATGAAATGATTTGTACGCCAGACACCCATAAACACCATTGAGATCGCAATAACGCCAATGCTTTTACTACTGGGTATATTGATCACGACGAAAATAGATGTATTACTATTGCGGATAACAAACACAGCTAGAAAAGAAAAACGTACGAGATATCGCATTGGCAACCGGGAAAAGGGTATTAGTGTTAAACCGGTGGTTAAAGCCAAGCATAACAATGAAATGTTGTTTCAAAATGAACAGCGTGTGCGTAAAGTAAAATCATCGGAATTGAAAACGAGAGGCCCTGATCATTAAAAATTTAAATATAGGCTGGTAGCGATCACGAATATGGAACGAGTATAGTAAAACTAATGTCGATGGTAGGAAGTATATAAGTAGGCTCGCGTGCCTTTATGTTGTTGCAAACACCATTCACAAAGTGCCTATCAAGAGCAGGAAAATATACCATGAAACTGGCGCGCAATAAATGTTTTAGTACTATGAAGGTTTTTTAATAACAAACTTTAGCATTCTCTACAAAAGATTTTGAGAAAAAAGTGAAAACTTTCTCACAGTAAAACGGTGTCAAAATTGCGTGAAAGCATTCGCTCAGTGTGCGCCCAAGGTATGCTGAGATGTCAGCCTCCCCGCGGTCAAACCTTCAAAGCAGCAAATCGCAAACAATGGGTGAATCCATGCGACAAACGTTGACGCACAATCTGAGCTGTTCTAGATATCATCTAAATGTATATCGATAAGTGGTTTCCGAGATAAAGGTACATAATCGTACTCCTTCCTAATTATCTATGAGTGTGTTGTCTTCTTCAGAGCGGTTCCTTCTTCGATATTTCTACGCACCCTTTTGCCACAATGGAATCCCGTTGTTACGGACGCACTTGTGTCCAGGGATACTATAGAAGCTTTTCGTTCGACGAGTTTGTCTATAAAGAAATGTTTTTTTTACAGAATGCTATCGGTTCCACTAAAAACGCGTTCGATTTAAAATTCTTTCGAATTCCGCATTTTCCCCATTTGTATGTGACGTTGATAGCGTTGGTAAGACAGGATATCCTAATTTGTTTCTCTCGGCATAATAGGTCTATTCTCTTTACAGGGTGGAAAGCAAAGCAGGGTGTTTTAGTCTTCAAAGTAACAGGCGGTTAAAACAATGTCCCAAATCCTTTCTTTCTGTTCAATGATTGGCCTACTGAAGCTTATATTTGGTAGTGAAAAAAGACAAAAAAACATTTTGCGGGTATTTTTGATGTTTTGATAATTGAATATCAGCACAAAAAAGGTGTGTCGCAGCAATCACGTTAGGGCAACAGTAAAAATAATCAAAACGCAGCATAGCCAAGTACACAAATACGACATAGGATGTTCGCACTACGCAGGTATGTTTATCTCTTTCATAATGCTTTACCGAAAGGTAACCTACGGACATTTTCACTTTAATCAGGTAATTGATGGAAACCCATTCGTATTTGTGAAGGATTTATTTTTGTTTTACCTAAGCTATTGTTTTCCTCTGGACGTGTGCTTATTACGTTTTCGCTATTTCGAAACAAGAGGGAATAGAATTTTTGTATTTGGTAGGAGTTGTTCTCTGCGGGCAAAAACACGCTATCGCCTGTGTTGAAGACACGCATTCGCGCAGTTTAATGAAACGCAGTTTTTTTCATCTGAAGACGACGCCTTTTTCTAATGCTGAAGGAGTTCTGTCGTTTTTCCTTTGCTATCGTAAACCATGATTTTTATAGGAATCGCACAAGAAAGAAATAGTGCGCCCTCAGCGGAAACTGTTTTCATCAACGAAACCTAAACGTATCTCAAGTGGCTGCAATACGCGCTTATGAACTCCAGCTCTAGCAAGTGTAGTGTCAAAAACGAATTCATTGTTGGTAGATGGAGGGTGAAGTCGAACCGAACAATCGCTTTTACAAAATCCGTAGCTCCAATATACGAGCCATAAAAGTAATCAAAGTAAATAATGGTGGCGTTGTGTTGTTAATCTACAAAAGAATACAACCAATCGCATTTAGGTTTCAAGCTCATTAGTGCGCGAGTGGCAAGTAACAGAATGTGCGTTTCGGTAGAATTGACGGATAAGTAGTTGGCGAAAGCCTGTTTCACCGCTTAGGTGGTTAAAGTAAAGAAGTCACTGATTGAAGAACTGTTAAAATCTACATATAGTGACAGGAAGACGGCAGATCGCCAATTATTAGGTTTGCGTAAAGAGCTTGCAATATGCTTTGGGTCTGCTGTACGACTGAATATTGGGTCGCTGCCTTAAAATATTGACGATCAATTCACTGTAATTTTGCTTACACTTTGCTGCCAAACTATCCATATTGATTGCAAAAGCTTTTTAGAAAACCGGCTGCTCCGTTTTATACCCATCATGATGAGTCAAGGAACTGGGTAGAAAAGCCTTCTGTTTGTTTCAGAAAAGCTTTTGTGCTCCCGCAAATGTGGTTTCAATATATTTTACCACATTTAAAGTAGGATACAATAAAATTGAAAAGTGTTGTATAAGTTATCTGCTGCTCTTAGTTATTGGCTGTGTCACCTTCTCAATTTAACAAGCCTCTTTTTCTGTAAAACGCAGCTGAAAAGATTTTGAGTACAATAAACCAGACAACGGACCCATGCGACGATTTCTACAGCTATGTCTGCGGCTCTTCTAGCTCAGGCTTCGGCGAAATAATAGCAAATACCGGAAAGATTAACCCGTTAGGTATGTGTCTCAGTTTCTTTCTATTCAGTACATCATACTGTACTAAAACTGGTTGGAACTGTTATAATTATATTTTGCAGTGTCTATCGTATGTGCTTTCTTGGTATGCCTAGTGTCACCTTCAAAAAAAATAAATATGTAACGTCTCACTAAAAGGGCGGCATTTAGTAACAACAATGTGCCTATAGTACAAAACGTCAACAGTGATCTACCTGTCTCTTATCGAACTGAGCAAAATGCGACGGAATTGTCTTTGCGCATAAATAAGATGTAAAGCAATACTAAGTGTAAAGCTGAACCCACATGATGGTGCCATTTATTTCTACAACTCATGGTGATCTCATGGTTGTTTCCACTGCACCGTACTTTCCCCTCTCCTCTTGCTTGTCATATAATTTATCGCTGTTTACAGAGCTAAGAAATGGTTCCTGTACCTAAAGGGACATTGAAGTGATTTTTAAACATTGTGGGATTACTAGCGTAAATTGTTGTCCAGAGTTCATAGGCCAAGTCGCGACCCATTCTGACTGCGTTTACACGAATTTATTTAAAAGAAAATTGAAGCGAAAATGCTGTCCAGCTGTCTGCATCCTCGCCCATCTTCTGTGGCATATTCGTGTGACGTGAGGAGAAAATGGTTTGGCTTCACTGCGCTACTGCACGGCTCGACGATTTTGCGACAGTCAGTCGTCCCAGCGTTTAGTCCGCCGGCCGACGTCCGGTTGTCGCAATTCGTTCGCTCAGTTGAAACTAAGCCACGACGCGTTTGTGGATAGAGGAATGTGCCTTATTTTAGTTTTTAGTTTTGTGAGACCCAGTGACTACGCTCCCAGTACTTTGGGTTATGTTACCGGCGCTTCTTCGTAATCCCCCACTATCATCAGTGCTAGCCCCGATGGGCTCGGCACCATCATCAACTGTAAATAATCATCATCACCGCTTGGTTTTCTTGGCCCGAGTGTTGGAATAAATGGCCACGCCAACCGTCGTCTCTCAAGTGGCGGAGCGTGTGTCTTGACCCCTCGTCCTCCATCTGTGAGTGCACCCGTGGAGCTCCTTTCGGGTCGCCGCTTGCCGCGAGACGCCATGCCTACGACAGCGGAACGTGCCACCAGAACCGGCAGTGGTACCGGCAGCGGAACCGGCAGTGGGCTCAGTGGGCCGCCAGCGGGGCGGGCAGCGGGGTGGGCTCAGCCGCCGTCCCACCGTATTTCGTCACCGGCCGCCAGCGGGATCCACCGATGTTCGCTGGCCTTCGTAATGCGGACGTTGACGAGTGGCTTGATACCTTCGAACGCGTCAGCGCCTTTAACAGGTGGGACCACCGCGCGAAGCTTGAAAAGGTCTCGTGGTCCCTGGACGAAGTGGCCAAAACGTGGTTCCGGAACAATGCGCACCGTATTGACGACTGGAACGATTTCACCACGCAGCTGCGCCAGATTTTTGGCTCTTCCTCGGCCTGCTGTGACTTCGCGAAAAAGAAGAAGGAAGGACGATCCCAACATCCTTGTGAGACGTACACGTCGCACATCGGAGATGTTGTGGCCCTGTGCCGAAAAGTCAACAAAGACATGACGGAGGCTGATCGCGTTCGCCACATCTTGAAAGGGATCGGCCAGTTCGCCTTTAATGCCCTGGCCATTCAGAATCCAACTACCGTTTCGGATGTGACGACAACGCGCCAACGCCTGGACGACCTTAAGTCGCTCCGTCTCGAGCAGGGTAGCGTGCACCGGAACCGCGGCGATGGGGACCTCCGAGCTCTAATATGCCAAATGATTCGGAAAGAACTTGACGGCCGCACCTTTGTGCACGTTTCTTCTACCAATCTCTACTTGGCTTCACGTAATCTGAGAGATATCCTTAGAGAGGAGCTTGCCGCGTCTATTCACGGAAGAATTCCCGCCGATCTTACCCCTCCTCCAGTCGCCCCATCCTATTCCGATATTCCGAAGTGTTTGGTAGGCCGCCTCTGTCCGTGGCAGGCGTCCCAGCCCAACCAGTGTTTGGGTATGTTGCAGCGGTGAACCCGGTCGTGTCACAGCTGTGGCCAAGTACGTCCGCTCGTGCGCCTCTTGCCAGCACCGCAAACGTTCGACTACTCCTCCGACCGTACTACTGCAGCCTCTTCCTCGTCCTTCGGCTCCCTTTGACAGCATGGGCATCGACTTGTATGGACAGCTACTTGCGACCCAATGTGGGTAGCGATGGATAGTTACAGCCGTAGATCATTTCACTAGGTACGCCGAAACAGCGCCTATTCGCTCTGGCATAGCCGCGGAAGTGGCAGACTTCTTCCTGCACAATAATATTTTGCGCCATGGAGCTCCACGCGTCCTTCTCAGCGACCGCGGCAGGGTTTTTCTCTCAACCGTTGTTGAAGAGTTTCTGCGTGCTACGAACACGGCCCACAAAACAACGTCCAGCTACCGTCCCCAGACGAACAGTCTGACCGAGCGATTTCATCGAACACTGTCGAACGTGCTTTCCATGTATATTAGTCCTGATCATCGCCAATGGAACTGTATCGAAGCCTTTTTAACCTTCGCTTACCACTCCGCAAAGCAAAATACTACCGGCTATTCACCTTTCTTTCTCGTCTTTGGCCGCTCCCATCGATTACTGTCCAATCCAGTTTTTTCTACGCTCCTGTCGCCTCTGATGCAACATGGAATGAGAAGTACGTTTCACGGCTCGCCCACTGCCGAGACCTCGCGCGACGTCGAACAGAAATTGAGCAGCACGAACGGAAAACCCGCTACGACGTGAACCATCGCTCTGTGCGGTTCCGGCCCAGGGATGAAGTATTGCTATGGACACCCGTTCGCGTCCCATGACTCTGTGAGAAGTTCCTCTACCATTTTCTTGGCCCATACAAAATCTTACAGACTTCTTCTGTTAATTATCGCATCACGCCGATAACTACGCCTACTGACCGCCGTCGTCGTGGTACTGAAATCGTTCTGTATCCCGGCCAGAGGTCGGCGAACTCACTCATGATTCCACTCACTCGGACTCATTTGGACTCAAACTCACGCGTGAGTTTGAGTTTGAGTGAGCGCGAGCCTAGTGTGGCATGGTGAGTTTGAGCTTGAGTAAGTTTAAGCCGAGTGATCCCGACTGAGTTTCAGTCAAATTGAGTTTGAGTACGCCTGACACCTAGTGAATTCTTAGTCCATTTTGAGTTCTGAGTACATTTTGACTTTGAGTCCATTTTGAGTTCCGAGTCCATTTTGAGTTTGAATCCATTTTGAGTTCTGAGTACATTTTGAGTTTGAGTCCATTTTGAGTTCTGAGTACATTTTGAGTTTGAGTCCATTTTGAGTTCTGAGTGCACTTTGAGTTTGAGTCGATTTTGAGTTCTGAGTACATTTTGAGTTTGTGTCCATTTTAGTTCGAATCCATTTTGAGTTCTGAGTACATTTTGAGTTTGAGCACATTTTGAGTTTGAGTACATATTGAGTTTTGAGTACATTTGGAAATCTGAGTACATACGAGTTTTGAGTCTATCTTGAGTTTGAGTACATATGAGTAGCCTAGCAGGCAGCTATGGTTGGCTGTTAAGTGTCATGCGTCACTGTGGGCTCAGAATTCAGGTTACCTGCGGGGACGGCACCAATCGCGATCTGCATGATAGGTTTGGAGGGAGGGGGTGTCTGATTTTTTTTAGTTTCTTGTTGAATTTTCATGGACATAAGCACTTGCTGTATACCTAATTTTCGCGGCTGGGCGCGTGAGTGATAATTGGCTTGTGAGGTCATAAAAAAGGGTTGTCTTAACTTTTCCTCATGACGGATCCACTAAGAGCGTGGGAAAGGGTGGTGGGAAAGCACACGGCGGCGCTGGCGTGCTGGTTGTTCGCCTGCTACTGTTAACGGCTTGAAAGAGCATGGGAAAGGGTGGTTGGAAAGCACACGGCGGCGCTGGCGTGCTGGTTGTTCGCCTGCTACTGTTAACGGCTTGATTTACTAATGGTCACAATGAAGAGGCGAGAACCTGGGGGAAATGGTGGCAGGGGCTTTCCTTTCTGCTGTTTCAAATGAATTAGCTGAATTGACTGGGCAGCGCCCCTTCAGACCGAATAATGACCACATTAGATTGGGTGAAAAGTGAAACTGATGAGGCTAAGACGTGTAAGGTATCAAATAAAAAATGCGGATTAACGAAATCAAGCGGGGTAAATAAAAAAATGCTTCCTGGTTGTAGTCATCAGGCAGTCATAATGAGTCATAGATTGGGTAAAATGAAAAATGACGCTGCGAGGGCATGTGGAGAATCAAATTCAATGTTTCGAGGTGGGGAATAATTCGGGATGAAAATGCGTTATGGATATGTCATGACGTAGTCATCATCATCATCATCACCAGCCTATCTACGCCCACTGCAGGGAAAAGTCCTCTCCCATTATTCTCCAATTACCTCGGTCCTGTGCCAACAGTGACCAATTTATCCCCACAAACGTCTTGATCTTATCGGCCCATCTAACTTTCTGGCGCGGCCAGCAACGCTTGCCTTCTCTAGAGATCCACTCTGTTACCCTTAATGACCAGCGGTTATCTTGCCTTCGCATTACAAGCCCTGCCCACGCCCATTTCTTCTTCTTAATTTATACTAATATGTCTTTAACACCAGTTTGCTCCCTGACCCACTACGCTCTCTTCTGGTCCCTTAATGTTACACCTAACATTTTCCGCTCCATTGCCCTCTGGGTCGTTCTCAATTTAAGTTGAACAGCCGTGACTTACCATGACGTAATCATGGTAAGTCATACATTTGGTTAAAATTTAGGTTCATGGCGCTAGGGCGTGTGGCGTATCAAATTGAAGTTCCCGATGAGGGTAATAAAGTGCTTCCTGATTATTATCATGACATAGTCAAAATGGGTGATAAATTAGGTTAAAATTCACAATGATGCCACTGGGTGTCCGGGGCATCAAATTGAAGGTTCCGATAAGAGAAATCATGGGGGACAAAAATGTGGTAGGGCTATATCTTGAGATAGTCAAGGTTAGTCATTGATGGGTTTAACATTCATATTGCTTCCGCTATGATGTGATTGGTATCAAATTAATGGTCTTGACGAGCGGAATGACGTGGGAAAAGCCCGAAAATGTTGCCTGGGTATAACCATGAGGTTGTAATGACAAGCCTTATATTTGGGTAAAATTTCAAGTGACCCCGCTGGGGCATGTAGGGTATAAAGTTTACGGTCTTGACGAGGGAAATCACGTGGCACAAATAAAAAAGGCTTCGTAGTTCGAATCATGAGATAGTCATTATGAGTGATACATTGGGTTATATTCAAGGTGAAGCCGCTGAAGCATGTGGGGCATCAAATTGAGGGTTCCAGTAAGGGGAATCACGTGGGACACTTAAATAATGCGTCCTGGGTACAGTCATGAGAGTCATAGTTAGTTTGAGTGGTATTAATTCCATATGACCCTGCTAGGGTGTGTGGGGTATCAAATTAAAGGTCTCGTCGAGGGGGATCCCGCGGCAAAAATACAAAAATGCTTTCTGGTTATTTTTATGATATAGCAAAAGTTATATAGCAAAAGGTACACACTCACACTCGTACTCACACGCTTACTCACTCACTCACACTCACACTCACACTCACACTCACTCTCACTCTCACTCACACTCACACTCTCACTCTTACTCTCACTCCACTCACAATCACCCTCTCACTCACACTGACACTCTCACTTTCACTCACATTCACTCTCACTCTCACTCTCACTCACACTCACACTCTCAACTCACTCTCACTCACAATCACACTCACACTCACTCACACTCATACACTCACACACTCACACTCTCACTCACACTCACACTCACAGTCGCACTCGCACTCGCACTCGCACTCTCCCTCTCACTCTCACTCTCTCACACACACTCCGACACACTAACACTCTCACTCGCACTCTCACTCACACTCACACTCACACTCTCACTCTCGCTCTCACTCTCACTCTCACTCACACTCTCACTCACACTCTCACTGACACTCACACTCACTCTCACACACACACACACTCTCACTCTCACTCACTCACACTCACACTCGCACTCTCACTCTCGCTCTCACTCGCACTCGCACTCGTACTCGCACTCACACTCACACCCTCACTCTCACTCTCACTCTCACTCTCACTCACACACACTCACACTCACACTCACACTCTCACTCGCACTCTCACTCGCACTCGCACTCGCACTTGCACTCTCACTCACACTCTCACTCCCACTCTGAAACACTCTCACTCTCACACACTCTCTCTCACTCTCACGCAATCTCTCACTCTCTCACACTCTCTCACTCTCTTACTCTCACTCTCTAACTCTCTCACACTCTCTCACTCTCCTACTCTCACTCTCTAACTCTCTCACTCTCACTTGCTCTCACTCTCTCACTCTCTGTCACTCTCTCTCACTCACTATCTCTCTCTCTCACACTCTCACTGTCTCACTCACACACTCTCTCAAACACACACACACTCACACACGCGTGCATGCTGGAAGTTAACAGCTGGGTACGGCGGCGGTCATTGCTTACAACGACAGCGTGGTGTTTTTCCTAGCTACGAGAGCTCGTCCCACCTAGCAAATGGTAATAAAAACTAATACAATTGCCTCAACAAACAACGAGGCACTTTTTTTGTTTGTCCCAGGTGATATACCTCCTCGAGACCCTCAATTTGATATCTCACATTCTTTAGCGCCACACCTCTCTGCATTTTCACCCACTCTGAGTTGATATATTACTTCCGTGTTACACGGTTCGCCATTTTCGATATTTTTCTTATTTCTTTTTTAGATTTTTAACATTTAGTTTTACCAATTCTCTACATTTACGCTTTTATAATGATTAGAGGTTGAACTTCCGTGATATCTGCATTTTTGTGTATATGCAGGGCGTTACAAGATCATGGCGGGGATAGGGGGAGGGGTGTACTCTGCTAAGAATGCTACGCAATAAAAGAGAAAAGGTATATCCATGAACGCCTCGCGCTTCAGAGATTCGCGGGACAGTTCGCTTTGACACGAGTTTTTTCAGGATGCAGAGGAAGAATGCACGGAACCGTAACCCTAACCAGCTTCGACATAAATGAACCGAGAAGTGAGCGCACGTCCCCTCACCCAATCTTGCTTGTTTCGACCTGGGGACCCAGCACACCATGAAACCTGAACACGGAGCCTGCATCAAGAGTTTGATATCCAATATATACGTACAATTGCTTCCAACCACCGCTACTCTTCATGGGCAGCTGGTATAGCTGTATTAAATCTGCAACGAAAATTGTTTCCGACCTCACAAGAGCTACAATGTCATGTCGTGGCGAATGCAAGAGTTTGAGCTCACGAATTTGCACCCGTAATATTTTTACCAAGCGCGAATTTGAAGATACTGTCTGCTAATGAAATCAGAGTCCATCTGACCCCGAGTAAATTCCTAGCATGAGAGAGTTGTGAGGCCATTTGTGTTCTAAATTCTATTTGGGTTCTTAGCCCATTCTGAGCTCTGAGTTCATTTTGAGTTTTGAGTACATTTTGAGTTTTGAGTCCATTTTGAGTTTTAGTACATTTTGAGTTTTGAGTACATTTTGAGTTTTGAGTCAATATTGAGTTTGAGTACATTTTGAGTTTGAGTACATTTTGAGTTTGAGTACATTTTGAGTTTTGATTACATTTTGAGTTTGAGTACATTTTGAGTTCTGAGTACATTTTGAGTTTTGAGTCCGAGTGAGTTCTGAGTTTTGCGCTCAAGGTGAGTTTGAGTTTGAGTGAGCTTAGATGTGCTGCTGAGCATTGAGTTGGAGTTTGAGTCAGTGGGGATTCGAAAAAAAAATGGGGTTCGGTCGGCACCAGAATCCCGGGACGCTCGCCGCCGAGTCTGTACACAAAGCAGCCACGTCGGCGGATTGCCTCGAAAGCGCGTAATCCCTATTTCATATTTGCCGCGCTTTCGAGGCGTTTTTCAAAGAAAGTGCTGCGAGTTGCGCCGCGCCTCCGCCAGATGGCGCCACGGGTCCCGGACCGAGAGAAGACGCAGTGAAACATCCCCCTCGCGAGGAGCACGATCAAATGCAGAGCATTTCTGGGGGCGCACGACGTTAAGTAGTTTGCGTTACGTTAATGTTGTTGCACTTGTGGCAACTGCTGACGAGAGAGCGCTCGTCAGCAGTAATTTGAATGAGTCAACGATATAAGACGCGTTCTTAGCCTCCAATTCTGTGTCGGCTTTGTGGCGCAGTGGGTAGAGCACCATGTACATTGCGTTCCGCCCGCAGGGTCGAGGGATCAAAACCAGGCGCTGGATAGTATTTTTTTATATAGTAGGGAGGGGTGCGGTGCGGACTACGGACGTCAACGCGGGTGACATCGTGAGTTACTGAAATGCTCTGCATTTAAAATTATGAGTGAGTTTGAGTGAGCCACGCCAACTTTGCCGAGGTTAGATCCCGGCTGAAAACATTCAACCGTCGTACCACCGACTGACTCGTGACCAGGAGGCCGCTTCCACTCGCGTAGGGAAATTATGTGAAACCTTGTGACTACGCCACCAGTATTTGAGTTATGTTACCGGCGCTTCTTCGTAATCACCCACTATTATCAATGCTAGCCCCGATGGGCTCGGTATCGTCAGCACCTGTATATAATCATCATCACCACTTGGTCTTCTTCCTTGGCCCGTGTTTGGAATACACGTCCACTCCAACCGTCGTTCCAGTTTGTACACTGCATCAAACTCCAAGTCCAGGTCAATTTACACAAGCGCAAATGCGATACAAGCGCAAATAGGTACAAGCGCCAATGCGATATAGGTACAGTCGAACACGGATATATCGAACACGGGTATATCGAATTATTGTCTATATCGAACTTAAAAATTATCCCCTTGAAAATTCTGTGTAAAAGTATAGGAATTCGTACGTTTATATCGAACGGTATTTTTCCCGACATTTGGTATATCGAACGCCGCACGAGCTGGAAGGTGCTCTTCAGCGGTCGCAGCACACCCAATCTCCGCAGTCGCTTAGCGGGCGACATCGCGCCTTCGCCAAAACGCGACAGGGACAGAAGCGCGAAACGCTTGGAAAATGTGACAGTGCGAGGTAGAGATGCCCTGACTGCGCTCCAACTGCCCACGTTCTCTGAATTGAGGAACAGCTCTTTATTTTTCGGCTGCGTATGTTCCCGGTTTGCCAGAAAGATTTTTTTACTCTCTTTCTGGGTCTGTCTTCCCCCGACATCACCCCGGGAAAGGGAAGAGCAGGAACGGAGGCGCTGGCGTCCTCCTCCTCCTTTTGCATTTTGGTGGTGTTGTTGCTTAGCGAGTTGTCCCGCACCATTCGTAGACCGCTGTTTCTCTCAGGAGCGCGTTGTTTTTGGAAAACACTTTCCGGAAGGCAGGCTTCGTGACGGCCGAACTTTGCGAAGCTTGCGAAGACGGCAACGACGACTACGAGTGCATGGTCGACATGTTTCGCAGAGTTGCCGCCCTTTTCCCGGCTGCTGTTCCAGCCGGAGTGTCTGCCGATGACTTTGTGAACGCTGACAACAATGTTCAGGCTGTTGCGAGCCTCGGTGACGAGGGTATCGTAGCTGCGGTCGCAGGAACCCAGGTACTCAGGACAATCTCGAGTGGCGGAGGTCGTCCTGACGAGGATACGGCTACCCGATCGTACTCCGCCGGTGAAGCGGCGGCTGCGTTCAGCTTGATTCGCCGTTGTTGCGCCGACACGGAAGGAACTGGGCTGTCGTACATGGACAGCCTCGAGAACATCAAGACCAGCGTCTTCAATTTCATTTCCAGGACGAAGAAGCAGGGCAAGATAAGTAATTTTTTTCACGCAAATAAAGCCTGCTCTTTCGTCGTGAGTGCGGAATTAGTTGTCATTTTTGAATCGGTAAGTGATCGTCCACCATAGGTAACGTCTCAGAGCCCATATTTTTTATATCGAATTTTTCATATATCGAACTATTTTGCCATCCCCTTGGAGTTCGATATATCCGTGTTGGACTGTATAGCCAATATAGGTAGTAAGGAAGTAAAATAAACGAACTTCTACCAGGCAGCGTAAAACTATGGTGCAGGAAGCACTTTTTTGCGCTGGGTGACCAAGCACAGCAGTCCGCCTCATGAACACATATGTGAGACTGCTTTGCCGTTTAAGAAATGCAATTGCTGGACGTGAAATAGTCTAGAAATTTGCGGGATGCGTACTGCACGACTTCTATATAACAAATAGTCATCTAACCTCTTTGAAATGTTAAAACTAAACAAAAAGGTAAACTGATTATACATTATATACCTTATATTTTTAACTGCGGCAGTGCTTGCCCGTGGCCGAGTGGTTTGGAGCGCTAGGTAAGTCCCTTTGCAAGCCGTAATTTCTAATCCCCTAGAGTACATTTATTTGTAAGTTGATTTTGTTGTTTTCGCCCGATATTTTCTGCACTGAGTTCCCCATTTGTGGGCCTATATGTTCACTGCTCCACGAGCGCGTTCGAAGAACGCCCGCAGACTTACATTGAAGCGATAGCGAGATCTTGTTCGCGTGCTGTTGCCATAAGCACCGACTACTGCGGGTAGTGGGCACAAGCCAGAATCAGCGGACCCGTTGGTCTGGTGCGAACATGCTTTTTACGATGCAGGCATGAGCGAGGCAAGCTCCAAATATGGGGAAAAGCGCATGCCATTTGAGCGTCTGCGGTGACTAGAAGGGCGTTCATCTAGGGCGTAGGCGTCGGCAAGTGATTGCTACGATTCTAAGCCGTCCTGAGAACCTTATCTTAAGCATTTTAAAGCCGACAACATGGCATAATTGGGGTACGACGCTTATTGAGGTATAGAGGTTGTGTATCCAGGGACAACGTCGGATGTCAGGCATGCTGTTTTGCAGAACCGAAACTGATTGAAATGCTAATCTTGGGCATTGTCCAATCACGGTGCACCTCCTCCCGAAGTCTTAGCTTTTAGGTGGTGCGGCCGTCGCAGACCGCGCATGCTTGTTTTTCTTCTTTCGGTCTTTGTAAAATATTTAGCGACCTATTAATCGGAAAACCGACGGATAGCGTGTTAATTTGAGCCAGTCTACGCAGTGCATGCTAAAAAGGGGGCTTCACAAATTCACTCCAGTGTCCCTTTAAAGCGGAGTATGCAAAATGGATGGCGAAACACCACTTTTAAATAGATATTCCAGAGGCGTCGGTTAGTGCTTTACAGAATATCCGCACGAAGGTATTTTTCGTCCGTGTTACGTTGCCGCACTTCTCCCTTGACTATTCCGACTTCTTATGCCGTAGTATTTCTCTTTGTTTTATGTATTATGCTAATGGTGAGATTAAGAAAGAAATGGAATTATCAAAAATACCGTCAAAACTCCAACACATTTTCAAAACATTTGCTCAGCATGCAAAAGGTAATAGGATTGCACAACCCTCATTTAAATGGCACAGCGTGTCGTCTTCATTTACAGCACCAAAGTGCTCACCAAGCAGAGCATTCATTACTAAACACAGAGTGCTCGCCAAAACATTTTCCCAAAAATTAGAGTCAGAAACTTCAGACACTGGTCCGGCGGAAGCCTGTCGGATCAAAGAGGACGTCCGCAATGTACTATATCTTCGAGAACTTTCCAGCCCTCTGCACACCCTAGTTTAAATATTAATTTTAACTTTTCAAAAGCAGGCTGCGCTCCTGTCCCAGTAGGCACATAGAATAAAATTGTAGTCTTTATTCAAGCAGAAAATAATCCGAAACCCGCACGTGTTTCCCAACAACCGGACTCGTCACCCAGCGGCACAATAATTCCGTTAAGCTCAAACTGTATTTGCGGCATCTAGGCGAACGATAGGTAAATAAACCACCGTGAATCATCTATGCGGCAGAAGAGACAAAATATCTTTTTCTTCCTCACAAGTCATGGAATGATTTACATATATTTTAATAGAAGACAGATCCCCGCAAGGCTGCCGAATGGTTTGCTCATTACGCCTCTATGGTGGAGGGGTTTGCCCTTATATTTAGAATATCAAGTTCAGACCGGGCAAAATATCTATCTTTCCCCCTTTAGCGAAACACCACATTTCGTGATATCTTCTGACGTTCATGACATGCAGACTAGGTGCAGCCCAGCAGTATACTTTGACAGTTTCCATCGTTGCAAAGGAGGTTATTTGATCTCTCACTCCAGAAAAACCACCACGTCGGGTACAAATGTTTGACAAACACAGTCGGCACAAATGATTATATCCATGACACATCAGCCGTGCCAGCCGACTGCTGAATTGCGGAAGCTTGCTTTCTGCTGGCTGTTGATGAGTTGCTTTCGTCATAAGCATGTCCGCGTCTTTTTATCAGTCGAGTGTTGGATCCCAAACAACCCAGACAGAGCCAAAGGAGTCGTCGTCAAACGTCGCCTCGCATGGTTAAGATTCCCATAAATAAGCACAGTACGCAAAAACTAGCTTGGGTACTGCTGGGACCCTGCAGAATGGCCTTCATGGCACCGTAATATAAAAGATGGGTGCATTGGCAATTGGGCTTCCAATATTTGGTATGGTATCCATCATTTCTGGCTCTGGTAACAGTCACCTTGCCGTTGCTCACCAGGTGCCACTGCATGAGGCTCCTTTGCTAGCAGCTCTACGAAGTCGCTTGTAAGCCTACACGAAGCAACGAAGTAACTTCTGAATAATATTGGCCAGGATGACTCACAACCAATTCAGAACCAAGATTTAGTGACCACACGTTCTTGAAGCCCTCAAGATTAACTTTTGATAGTGTTTGCATAAAACAAATACCGCAAAGTAATGCCACAACACTGAGAAAGCTGCTTCGCGGTGTAATAACTTCGCCTGTTGAGAAACTTCACACATCTGTTTTCCCATCCAACGCAAACCCCCTAGACATTCCTGACCAGAGCACCTCACAGCTCTGGGAGCGCCATCTAGTAATATTTCCGACAGACCACTCACCAGAGATCAACAACGTGTATCAACAAGATGAGTAATCTTTTGTACTGCGACAGGCACGTTAACCAAGTTGTAGCAATCCAAGGATCTAGAAAACTTTTTCTCGGCACTAAAAATAAGTAACTACTACCACGGCAAATCACAAGGCCAAAGCTCGGACACTAGGATATCGTTACTGCGCCATTTGATACGTCCCTTACAAAAAAATATTGCTTAAACTTCCACATCAATTCGGAACCATGTGACTTCTACCTCTCAGAGGATGAGAAAAACGCAACGAAAGATGGAAGCTGGTGCTTCAACATAATACACCATATCACGAGAAAAGGTGGCCCGAGTTTCATGAATATAGAGGGCTAGATTACTGACGGGAAAAGACAGCTCATTGATACTATTTTAATAAACCCACCTACCGGGATCGACTGCCTGTTTGAAGAACAAGGCACGACACACCCCGGGATTGCTTCCGGAAGAAAAAAATGCGCAGAATCTTGCATTATCTCTTCAGGTCTTTAGTCCAGCTCATCGACAATTTTGTATGTTAACAAAAGAATGCTAAAAGCGTGGAATCAAGGCGAACCCATCGCCTCCGGTATCTAGACTCTAACCGTGTGATCTACTGTTTTATCAATGGCTTAATAAAAGATTGCACACACGCAACTCTGCTACGGGGATAGTACAAACCAATTTCAGACATAAATTATAGATTGAATTGCGCCGGAAAAAGCGTCCAAGTTACTCTTGACGTCGCCTCCCTATGTAAAAATATTTCAAACTACGGCGGCATGAGATCAATATTTCAAGCGTTCCATGATTCATTCCAGTACAACCCAAGTTCTTCTCGAACACTCAGTGTAGTTCTAAACCTTGTTTGGAGTCAAAAGGAGTACTTCCATAAAAAGCGTACTGTGAAAATCAATGAAACCTCGATGGAAACAAAAATAGCACCCAACTATTGTAATATTTGGGTGATATTTTTTGGATGCTCTACTACTATTTGGGTGTTATTAATAAGGTGCAACCCTGCACCCAACTATTCTGACTTTTTACGCAGCACCCAGCTTCAGCTTCTTATTCCAAGGTTGATGGCCGACAATTGTTTCATTTGGTGCCAAGCAGAAGAGCGGTCTAAAGGATTCATCACCGCTTCAAACAACGCTCAAGAGAACATTTCATTAATCTGTTCGCATTACTCAACTGCAAATTACATTCAAGCTGTTTCAGTTAACTTGAAAGACAAAAAGCTTGTGGCCTCTGGGTATGGGTAGCCAAGAGACAGGCATAACAACTTGAATTATTAAATCAGCCACGTGATTCACCGCAAACTGTGCATACGATTCAGTGAGTCTCAGTGTTTTAGTACACCATGCTGCGAACTTGCTCATTCAGCCTCTAACCGTGAAAAAATTAAACAATGACCTACCTCGACAACTATACCTGCTGTCTGCATCAATGATGCTGTTGGACGTAGGAAAAACTGAATCCTTGCCACCTCATAAACATGAAAGCCGAATCCTTGAACAAGAACTTCAACCTCATTATACCCTATTCCTGTTCGTCTCCTCACGTAAACGCGATATTCAGTAAAAACCAACACATTCTTCTTACGAAGATTGTGGTGTCTACGAAGTGTTTTCCATGAGCTTCCCTGCATCGTGTACAGATTTACGAGCAGCCTTAGAGATACTGTAATATCGCCTAAGGTCAATATCCTCACCTTCACGGGCAGTGGACCCAGCAAGCAGCCTCGATCAACCTGCACCCAATGATGAGTAAGGCATCGGTATCCAGTAGCACCACATCTTCAGTATCTTCCCAGATAAGAGAACACTTTCTGTGACAGCGCAAACAATGCGTACTATATTATTGTACCATATTCGACGTTAACAACCTTAGTTAAACTGAGAATCTGTTTAAGAAGCGAATTGACAACCAGAACTCACACATACAGCCCCTACCACACCTAACCCACTCAGAACTGTTAATAACCTCGATTACCCCTGCTACGCATTCACAGCGCGATGTATCTTTATACTTCATGTAGATTATGACCCTGATGCGCGCGAATTTCACCTAAACTAAACGCTTACCTCGGCCTTAGTGACATAAAAATGACTAACACTATCGCGTAACACTTGAAGGTAGCGAAGCTGGACCCCACCGTAGCGGGTATCTTCTTTTTCGCCTCACGGCGTTGCCTAAAGGAGCTATGAAGAGAAAACAAAAGTTTGTTTTATTCGAAAGATTGGGTGTTTCATAGTACCCCAAGCGCTTTCCCGGAAGCAAATGATGCTTTATTCACTGAGAAATAAGGCAATTTAAGCCAAACTTTTAAATCTCCCGCTAAAACTGCACATTCCGTGACGCGAACAATGGCGTCATACGAGCCGGTCCATGCAACAGATACTTAGTATGTCGACTCCATATAGCACCCACACGCGGGAGTCGACCGAGACGGCGGCCATTTTAAAAATACTAGTAAAACCTAGTGCACCCGCAGCCCTAGTCATGCAATCGCCTGATCAGGAGAACAAAACTCTCGCCGAGGAGCTCGGGCTTGCATTTAACAACCTCACACCAGTTTAATGCTCACTGCTTCTAAGTGCATGAGCGGCAAGAGTTGTGGGATACGCGGTGGACAAGAAAGCGACCATTCCGCGATAACAATAACAGACGAACGCCCTGCCGTCGGCACCGCTGCCTCGTCAGCCCCGTCGCGACGGAAGAATACAGACTGGTACGTATGTGCCGTATTTTTATTACGGTTAATAATAGTTACATTTCAGTAGCAGTATCGCTTATGCCAGTTGGCCGGTGTCGTGTATGGAAAGCCGTTCGCGCGAGCTCTCTGCTTCGACCAGAACGATACGAGCGTCAATGCGCGGTGTTTACGGCATTTTTCCCCCATGGTCAGAGCGCTTTCACAGCTATTTGACGAAGTCGGCGACGAGCGCCAGCATGTCCCAGGAGTGAGCTAACGTAAGGGTCCCTGCCGTAATCACTTCCTCGGAAATGAAGGGAGCACACTCGTACTTCTTTTAGCTCTCTTTCTTCTCCGTTTGCGAAGTTCACAAAACGTAGCCACTTGCTTCGCGAGGTTCGTCGTTGGGCAGCACATGAAAGGAGATCTCCTCACCGGGGATGTCGCACTCCCTCGACGATTTGCCCGTACTACATGGGCATTTCAAAACGTAGCAACGAAATTTCATTGTAAAGTACTCGAACCAACTGGGCTGTTCACGTTAGATCGGAATGCTCTCCCTATCACAACAGATAACACATGTTGCACGGAACGAAAGAATGGAACACGCGCTTCCCTTGGCGCAGAGATAACACAGACCGGCGCAGCCGGGCGGTAAAAGCAAAACACAAATAAACAAACCCAATGTATGGTTCGCGGCAATATAAATCTAAATTTGCACCCTTTTGATCTTGTAGGAGCTGTCAATTGCTGTCGCCCAGCATTGAGTTCCTTTCTTTGGTCCCATTTTCTAAATTTCTCATTCCCCCTTATTTTGGTTTCTTTCTTAGCGGATATGGTCTTCCACAATTGCTCTTCACGAGCGACATGCACACATTTCACTTCGTTTTTGTATATGTGGCTTATCTTTGTATCGTTTTTGTCTCTTTACTCGTGTCATACGTGTTGCATTAAAATTAAAATGCATTGCTACATAGAGTCTTGGTAAATATTATTTTATTGCCTTTGTGCATCCGCCTCGTGGACAACTGTTGCTCGTACTCAAGAAAATGTCTCCACCATGTCGCATCATACGAAACTAAGTATGTTTGGTATTATCCTTGAACCACTTTGATTTCCGCATTCCCACGCTGCGTTTGGCGCTCTCATGCAGCATTCCCAACTTTGTCCTTTTCTTTTTATTTTTGTGCTGAGGAATTTGGTGTCCATGATTTACCGTGAATCTTGTGTCTCTTAAAACCACATTTGTCTTTTGTTCTTTGTATATTTTACTGTGTTCAAATTTCTAGTGCTTTACCATGTGCAGTGGCATTGTTTTATAAAAAAATACCTGCAGGTGGTGGTAGCTGGCGGTCACCTCCCGCAGAAGGCTCGCCTACTCCTGGTTTAGAATGGCGTCCCCATTAATACGCGACATTTCCTGTTACCCGCCAGCGCGCCTTTTTTTGGTGCGGCTACGTTTCACCTTTATTTGCCGGCCCCACTTTTGCCTCTTCTTATTTTCTCTTAACCGCCGCTTTTTCGTGCTTTTTATGCTTCTCTATATTTGGTCGCCTAGAGCCAAGATTTGGCTTTGTATCGTTTACTGCCGCAACCACGAAAAAAATAAATTTAAACCGGATTGAGCGGCACAACCTGTATATTTGAGAAATACAGGTCTCATATCATAGAGGTGTGCTGCGCCAGAGGTGTCTGACGCTAGAGGTGTCTACGTCAGACACCTCTATCTGCGCAAGAGGTGTCTGACGCAGTTTTGTGCTCGACGAAAAACATTCGCTATAGCGATGCAGCAAAGCCAATAATTTGTTCTGTTGTTCTTGCGGTAGCGCCGGAGTCACGTCGAAGGGCTGCGGGAGCTTGAAGGTTTCTTCGGGTGTGCGTTCAAAGTCGGCGACCGCGATCACATCACTTGCTTCTTGCGTTTCTTCGAGGAATGCAATTGCCGCACCCTTTTTAAAATGCTCGTACTTCTCGGTGAAATTAGTATTCAAAACGTAGGATTGCTGTTCCCTGAAGCGCGCAATGCCTCTTGCGAAAGAGACACCACGGTCGTGAAGCAACCTTTCATCACTATCTGCGATAGCGTCGATGTAAGGAGCAGCATCTTCACAGTAGACTGCGATCATCAAGCCTGCGCGAGGTGGCAGGGTGACATGATCATCGGCAATCCATTGGCAATCGGCATGATCGGCACGGTACGTTGTGCCGTCTATGGTGGCGCGCGATGTGCACGTTCCACTTTGCGTGACGTGGTGGCCTCCTGCTGTGCGCATGTGCGGACCGTCCCGTCTGGTCATAACGTTTTTCAGCTTAGGCGCAAATGACCCGCTCATTACTGAGTAGTCGGCCCACGTGTTTATGACAGCGACTACATCAAAGCCGTCGATGGACACCTTGACGTCAGATGCAGTCTTCCTCGAGTTCTGGGTTCGTCGGGGCGTCGTATCTCTGCTTGTACGTGTTGACGGTCGGGCAGTGTGCATCGTCGTTGTCGTCGTCTTCTCAACGGACGTCTCCGTCAGGTCGGGTACGCGTCGCGCCGTGTAGCTGTTGTCGTGTTCAGGAGTCTCGTTAGGGCTAGGTCGGGTCGTCGTGATGAGGGCATGTCGTGAATCATGGTTTTCAGCAAGTCGCTGCTTCGTTGTAGGGTTTTCATTTTTCCGCGGTCCTGAAAATTTACCTCCAGAATTTGCTGCTTTTAGTTTCTCCGAGTGGGATCGGGGACCTTCCACGTGAGAAGTCAGCAGTGCTGCGGCGGTTTGGCGACTGATACGGGTAGGGCGACGGTGAACGGTTCAATCGGGCTGGTCCTCGGTTGGTGTTGGACAGGTAGTCTTCCATCAAGGTGGGGCGCTGGCCGGGTAGGGGGCGTGGTGCGTCGACGGAGATGCCTCGCAAACCGAGCCTCTTGTAGGGGCAGCGACGGTAGATGTCGTCGGCCTCTCCGCAGTGGTAGCACAGCGGTCGATTATCGGGCGTTTGCCACACCTCGGTCTTCCTCGGGGCGGGGGTTTGCACCGTAGGTGGTCGGGTCGGCGACAGGGGGTGACAGTACGGAGTTTCGTGGCGGTAGGGCGCCGTTGGGGAAGGCCGGCGAACAGCAGCCGCGTAGGGCATGGCTGGCGCCTTGCGGGTTCCTTCTGACGTCGTTGAGGTTCCCAGCGCTTGCTGCACTTCTTCCCTAATAACATCGGTAAGGGAAGCGACTTGCGCTTCGGCGGCGTGGGGAGAAGTTTCCGCAGCTCCTCCATCACAAATACGCGGATAGACTCATGTAGCCTGTCTGCCAGAATCTGCATGCTGTCGACATAGTTCGCATTGGCCGCGCCAACAAAGTTGCGGTCATAATGCTTAGTACGCATTTGAAAAGCCTTCTCAAAACCGTGCTGGCTGCGGTCACAAATTCGGTGATGGTTTTGGGCTGGTTGCGGACAAGTCCAGCAAACAATTCCTCCTTCACACCGCGCATTAAGAACCGTAACTTTTCTTCCGCCATGCAAGGGTCAGAACGCCTGAAGAGCCTCTTCATCTCTTCGACGAAGACAACAACACTTTCGTTAGGGAGTTGTGTCCGCGTCTCCAGCAAGACGTCTGCCCGCTCGTTTCGCACAACCGTTGTGAACGTCGTTAAAAATTGCGTTCGGAAATCGTACCGAGACTCTAGGGAGCTGTCATGGTTTTCGAACAAGATCCGTGCTCAGTCCTCAAGGTAGAAGAACACTTGCCTCAGTGTTCCCGCGTCGTCCCATCGATTGAACAGCCTGACCCGTTCGACCTGCTCCAACCAGTCTTAGGAGTACACCGAAGGTGACCCATGAAATGATGGGGGCTCCCAGGGTTGCTGAAGAACAAGGGAAGGACTGGGAGTGATGGTCATGGTGCCTGCGTTGATCATGGTGGGGGTCACAACATCTTTCTTCACTTTATCCGGCAGCAGTTTAAACTCCGGCCGAAGACCCTAATGTCGGCGGCTGGCACGAGTGCGACTTGCTTGTTGGCTTGACGAGGTCGTAGGGCTCATGTTCCCGGCACCTTCACCAGATGTCACGAACCCAAGGACGACGCAGTTGTCTTGCAGGAGAAACAAGTTTATTGGAGTGAACTTGTGCTCCCCTAGGAACTGGAAAGGAATACAGAGGCGGCGAAGCAGGGGTCAACAAAGTGACTGGCGCAGGCGGGTGCCGTGGAACCGAATGCCGCGGCGTCTGTGCTGCAGGCTTTTATCTTTCGGCGCGAGTGTTTCTGAAAGCGTCAATTCACATCCAGAACATTGCAGATCACAGAAGAATATTCTGCGCTAGC
Source organism: Haemaphysalis longicornis (assembly GCF_048455015.1). Classification (NCBI taxonomy): domain Eukaryota; kingdom Metazoa; phylum Arthropoda; class Arachnida; order Ixodida; family Ixodidae; genus Haemaphysalis; species Haemaphysalis longicornis. The sequence goes on along the minus strand of NW_027526233.1, from coordinate 68,124,686 downwards.
GACGTTAGGGCGAAACAGTTTGCTTATCTGAATGAGATAACCCGTGCGGCATAAAAATAAAGAATGGAACACCCGATTCGCACGGGACAAAGATAACAGAGCCGGGCGCGGCCGGGCATAAATACAAACAATAAATAAGCAAACCCGTACATGGTTCGCGGCAATATATATATATATATATATATATATTGTCACGGGCTCCGTTCCTTGTCTCCTTACTATAAACGGAACCAGTGTCCAACCCTGCTCTGCGGGTATGCGCCCTCTGGGATGAGAAGAAGACGACGCTCGCTGATGTTGGTGCCCGTTCAGTTCCTGGGACATCGCGGCTGTCTTGTCTGCTTTGGCTATCCCGTCTATTTTTGTAATTACACTATCTGAATACATCTCCTTCGTTGACACGTCACATCTTGTGGTGGAGGTGCTACTTCTCGTCTCCGTACCGCTCGCCGGGCTACTTTGAAAAAATACGGAGCTTCGAAGCGGGCGTCACGTTCACAGCTGCATGATGCCACCCCCCGGTGAGCCTGTATCTACTCCGCCGATAGTCATCGTGTCTCACCCCCGTGATCCCGGTGATTTTACTGGGACTGATATCGTCGACGCGGATGAATGGCTCCGCATGTATGAACGCGTCAGTGTTCACAACCGGTGGGACGACACAATCATGCTGGCGAATGTTGCCTACCATCTCAAGAAGACGGCTGGGACTTGGTTCCTAAACAACGAAGCGAGGCTCACAAGCTGGGACGCCTTAAAAAAGGAGTTCCTGGATTCGTTCAGTGACTCCGCTGCACGTCAGCTAGCCGCAAAGAACGATCTTTCTTCACGCAAGCAGTCCTGTACGGAGTCCTATGTCGCCTACATCCAGGACGTGTTGGCTCTTTGCGCTAAGGTGGATCCCAAGATGCCGGAGTCCGATAAGATTGGGCATGTCCTTAAAGGCATAGCAGATGATGCCTTCAATCTGCTCATGTGTAAAGAGTGTGCCACAATTGACTCTGTACTGAAGGAATGTCGCCGATTTGAGCAGGCAAAATGCCGCCGCATAGCGCAGCAGTTCACCCGGCTGCCTCACACCGCAGCAACCTCATCGTGTGCGGATCTGACAGCGCCTCCCAGTTTACCGACGGCACCAGGTCCGATGCCACATTCGGACACTTTGACCAAGATCGTGCGCCGCGAAATCGAGGCCATGGCCCCGGCTCCTGTACACCGCCATGGGCACGACCATACCCTGCCCACTATATCACTTATACAGGCCGTTGTCCGTGAGGAAGTAGCCAACCTCGGTATCCATCCTGTGTGCGCTATGGCTTGTCCGGACGTCCGCCAGAACCTTCCTCCTTCATTTGCCAGCAATAGCTTCCAACGGCGTTATGACGCACCACCTCGTTACCGCCGCCGGAACCCTGCAGAATGGAGAACTCCTGACGACCGGCCTATCTGCTTCGAGTGCTCTCGCGTTGGTCACGTCGCCCGTTATTGCCGACAACGTTGGACGTCCCCTGCACGCTCCCGGTTTTCGCCCACCACCTACTCTTCGGACGATCGGCCTATCCACTTCCCCCCTGGTACTCAGCCCCAGTATGTTCCCGGCAGCTCCCCCAGCAACCGCCTTGGCCGCTCCCCGTCCCCACAACGTCGCCAATCCCGTTCGCCGCAGCCTCGCCGCCCTTCGCCGCCGACTTCTTACGCACGCACCTCTCCGGGAAACTAGCCAATGCAGCTCCCGGAGGTGATGCTGCATGTCCGACCCGGCCTGAAAATAATCTTTTACAAAGACGACGAGACGCAATTTGCTTGACGTTGATGTTGATGGTGTTCGTGTGAGCGCTCTAATAGACACCGGTGCCAGTATCTCCGTAATGAGCTCCAACCTTCGCCGCCGCCTTCGTAAGGTCCTGACGCCTGCCCCATCTACTGTTGTCAGAGTGGCCGACGGCCGTACGCCCACCGTCGAAGGAGTGTGCACCGCTCGGGTTGGTGTTGGTGACCATCATATTCCTGTAGTGTTCACCGTATTCGACGCATGCCGCCTTGAAATCATTCTCGGCCTTAACTTTCTAACCGACAACGCCGCGCTTATTGACTGTGCCACGGGTATTCTTCGTCTGGACGTGCCGACCGGTCCTGTCACCGACACTAAGCTCCCCAACCGCCTCTGCTCAACAGGACATGTCCGCTTGCTTCCTGACACAATGTCCTACGTCCCTTTGTCACCCTGCCCGCCACTTCCGGACGGCGACTACGTCGTGTCCCCTATAACCGACGTCCTCCTCCGACACCACGTGGCTCTTCCTTACACTGTCGTCACCCTCGCCAACAACCAAATCAGCCTGCCTGTCCTTAATTTTGGTACTTTGCCCCAAGTTCTCCCCGAGCGGATGTCGCTGGCCACGCTTTTTCCTCTGGAGGAATGCCAAATTTCTGCCGTGTCCACTGACGCCTTCATGGTGGCGCCGAATGATTCCGAGGATCGTTGCTCTACCTCTGGTGACATCGCAAAAATGATAGCGTCGGACATTCCTTCGTCGCAAGCTCGCGAGTTACATCGCCCGCTTTCATCGTACAGAGACATTTTTGATTTGGACGATCGCCCTTTGGGACAGACATCGATGATAACCCACCGCATCAACACCGCGGATGCGACCCCCATTCATCGGCGACCATATCGGGTCTCTCACGGCGAACGCAAAATCATTCAAGATGAAGTCGATAAGATGTTGAAAAAGAATGTAATTGAGCCATCTTCCAGTCCATGGGCGTCACCAGTCATCTTAGTGAAAAAGAATAGAGCGCTCTTGCCACGCCCCTCGCGCCATTCACCTGACGTCATGCGCTTGTAACTGGGCAAGCATTCCACCCAACATGGTGTCAAACTAGTAGTGGGCTTCAAGAACCACAAACTGTCGCAAGCTCTGCAGCTTGAACACAGCTTAGACCTCATGAAGGCTTTAACCATCGCTCGTCAGGATGAGGGAGCACAACAGCAGCAGGCAGAACTTTCGGCCACGTCAAAGGAAACCGTCAAACTCGATGATCTAAAAGCATGACGGAATACTCCCGCAAAAGACCCCGCTGCAACTCCACCTCCAACGGCACACCACACGAGAGGCTCCAAGAAAAAAGATCTCATCGCACTGATTGAGAGAAGACAACATTTTTATACCAGTTTCGGGCAGCTAACAATACAAAAGACATCCCCCTCGCGAGGGGCACGATCAAATGCACAGCATTTCCGAGGGGGTGCGCCGGCAAGTCGTATCTCTTGATCGCGGGACCCGTGTCGCCATCTTTTGGAAGCGCGGGACAACTTGTGGCGCTTTCGAAACAAACGAGAAATGAGTGAAGGATATAAGGCGCGTTCGGTGCATCGAAATCTGTGTCGGTTTCGTGGCTCGGTCGGTTGTGCGCCGGGCACCTTGCGTTCCGCCCGCGGCGTCATGGGTTCGAAACCGGGCGCCGAAAACTGTTATTTCTTCCTGGCTGCGGACTACGACAAGGCGCGCCTGCGGACTACGACAGGGCGCGCATGCGGACTACGACAAGGCGCGCATGCGGACTACGACAGCGCACGCCAACGCCGCGTGACATTGTGAGTTACTAAAATGCTATGCATTTAAAAGAAGGATGGGTCCTGGCGCTTCTGCATTGATTACCGGCACTTGAACAAAGTCACCAAAAAGGACGTTTATCCGCTTCCTCGGATTGATGACGCCCTTGATTGCCTCCATGGTGCATCGTACTTTTCTTCTATTGACCTTCGGTCTGGGTATTGGCAAATTGCTGCTGATGCCCAGGACCGCGAAAAGACCGCCTTTGTGACGCCCGACGGGTTGTACCAATTCAAGGTAATGCCCTTTGGTCTGTGCAACGCGCCGGCTACCTTCGAAAGAATGATCGACTTCCTCTTACGTGGCTTCAAGTGGTTGACCTGCATCTGCTACTTGGACGACGTCATCATTTTTTCCCCAACATTTGAAACTCATCTCCATCGTCTTGCAGACATCCTAGAGGTTTTCCGTCGCGCCGGTCTCCAGCTCAATTCATCAAAATGCCGTTTCGGTGGCCGGCAACTCAAGATCCTCGGCCACGTAGTCGATGCTGCTGGTGTCCGACCTGATCCCGATAAGGTACGCGCCGTCCAAGAATTTCCCATCCCGCGTTCGGCAAAGGATGTTCGCAGCTTTGTAGGACTATGCTCCTGCTTTCGTCGCTTTATCGAGAATTTTGCTGAGATCGCCCGGCCATTGACGGATCTCCTTAAGGCCGATACCTCATTCTCCCGGGGCACCGCGCAAAGCGCAGCGTTTGCCACTCTCGTTGACCGCCTGACTCGTTGCCCAGTTTTAGCCCATTTCGATCCGTTGGCTCCCACAGAAGTACGCTCGGACGCGAGTGGCCACGGGATAGGGGCAGTATTGGTTCAGAAACAGACTGGTCGCGCCCGGGTGATAGCCTACGCCAGCCGACTTCTGTCCCCCGCTGAACGTAACTATTCCATTACGGAACGTGAATCCCTCGCACTCGTCTGGGCAGTCAGCAAGTTTCGCCCATATTTGTACGGCAAATCTTTCGTGGTCATTACCGACCATCATGCCCTATGTTGGCTTTCTTCGCTCAAAGATCCGTCCGGACGACTCGGCCGCTGGGCGTTAAGACTCCAGGAGTATGACTATTCGGTGGTCTACAGGTCTGGTCGCATGCACCAGGACGCCGACTGCTTGTCTCGTCATCCTGTTGATCCGCCTGATCAAACGTGGAACGATGATGACCCCTGCGTATTTGCCCTCTCCGACTTGCACGACATAGCCGCCCACCAACGACGCGACCCATCGCTTTGGCAGGTTATAGACCGTCTTAGCTCAGAGCCGTCCGATCCATCTCTGCACGCCTTTACACTGCGTAATGGCGTCCTGTTTCGCCGCAACTTCGGGGCGGAGGGCCCTGACGCCCTTCTCGCCGTACCTCAGCACCTTCGTCCCGACATACTCCACCAGCTTCACGACGTGCCGACTGCTGGCCATCTGGGCGTCACTCGGACGTACGACCGAGTGTGGCGACGCTTTTACTGGCCCGGCCTTTACCGGTCCGTGCGAAGGTACGTCACGGCTTGTGATGTTTGCCAACGCGGCAAGACGCCTCGGTCACTTCCAGCAGGCACTCTTCAACCAATTGATGTTCCTCCTGAACCATTTTGCCGGGTTGGATTGGACCTTCTCGGTCCTTTCCCCTTATCCCGCTCTGGTAACAGGTGGATTGCCGTTGCCACCGATTACACCACGCGTTACGCCATCACACGTGCCATTCCTACCAGCTGTGCCACGGACGTCGCCGATTTTCTACTACACGCCGTCATTCTGTAACACGGTGCTCCTCGCCAGCTGATCACGGACCGTGGTCGGTGCTTTCTATCTCAGGTCGTCGACGACCGTCTTCGTTCCTACCGCATTAAGCACAACGTCACCACGGCCTATCATCCGCAGACCAATGGGCTCGCTGAACGATTTAACAAGACGCTCACGGATATGCTCGCTATGTACGTGTCCACTGACCACCGTGACTGGGACGTTCCTCTCCCTTACGTTACTTTCGCCTACAATTCGTCACGCCTCGACACTGCCGGCTTCTCTCCTTTCTTCCTCCTTTACGGCCGCGACCCTGCCCTGCCATTGGACACCATGTTGCCTGACTCGACCACGCCACGAACTGAGTATGCACGTGATCTCATTGCCCAGGCTGATGTGGCCCGCCAGATCGCCCGCGCCAAGATTACAGCGTCACAGGCAAGTCAGAAGCGCCGCTACGACGAGACACATCGTGACGTCTGCTTCCCACCTGACTCCCTGGTCCTCCTTTGGACGCCTTCACGTCATGTTGGGCTCTCTGAAAAACTACTGTCCCGCTTCACGGGCCCCTACCGCGTCATTCGCTTGGTTACTCCTGTGACGTACGAAATCATTCCAGTCACGCCCCCGCCGTCAACTGTGCACCCAGTGCCTCAAATTGTGCATGTGTCCTGCCTGAAGCCCTACTTCGTCCGTGATTAAGTTCATCCCACACCTTCTACCGTCTTCAGCACCAGGACGTTGCTTCTACCGCCGGGGGTCATGTCACGGGCTCCGTTCCTTGGCTCCTTACTATAAACGGAACCAGTGTCCAACCCCACTCTGCGGGTATGCGCCCTCTGGGATGAGAAGAAGACGACGCTCGCTGATGTTGGTGCCCGTTCAGTTCCTGGGACATCGCGGCTGTCTTGTCTGTTTTCGCTATCCCGTCTATTTTTGTAATTACACTATCTGAATACATCTCCTTCGTTGCCACGCCACAATATATATATATATATATATATATATATATATATATATATATATATATATATATATATATATATATATATATATATATATATATATATATATATATATATATATATATATATATATATATATATATATATATATACACATATATATATATATATAGCTTTCGGAGGGCATACATGTCACCGGCGAATAAGCGGCGCCCTCCTGAATTAGTTGCGATGGGGTGTAGGAAGAAGCCGTTGCAAAGTTGCAGCCAGTTGTCATACTGCGGCGGCAATAGCGGGCCACATGGCCAGGAGCCCTGCAGGCAAAGCAATTTGGAGGATTGTCTAGAGTCCTAAAAGGGTTAGTGAGCTGCGGACAAGAGCATACCGGGGGGTACAGGTAGGCGGGGCGGGCGAACGACGGGGCTCCGATGTATGTAAGGTCGTCGTGGGACATCGTCAAAAAAGGTCGGTGGAGCAGCCGTCAGCATGGAGGGTATGGAATAGGCATAAGTCAAAGTTGTGGTTACTGTGGCTGTCAACGTAGCGTCGGAATAGGGCACGGGGGTGACAACAACAGGAGTTGACTGCAGTGGAGTTGGAAGGGACTGAGCAACTTGTTGTTGGACAATGGTCCGGAGGTCAGGGCTGAGAGAAGATTTACATTCCGGAAAGTTATGAATTAGGGTCAACTGACGAGCCACTTCCTCGCGCACAAACTGCTGGATGCGCTGAAACAAGGTATCGTCACCGTCTTTAGCAGCCAAGCTGGACATAAACTTATATTGTGCGACGGGTCGCCGAGTTAAAGCCCGCTGCCTGGCAAACTCTGGCAAATGGTAACGACCTCTGCCGCAGTTTGGGGGTTTTTCGCGAGGAGCATTTGGAAGGCATCATCTTCAATGCCTTTCAGGATGTGTTTGGTCTTGACCGTTTCGGGCATTGTGCTGTTGATCCTTCTGGTAAGATCTACGACGTCCTCGATGTACGAAGTGAAGTTTTCACCACTTTTCTGTGCACGTTCGCGCAAGCGCTGCTTCCACCGGAATTTTCGTACAGTGGGACGTCCAAATACTCAGTGGAAGTCGGCTTTAAACTCTGGCCACGTTTCAAGACAGGCTGCGTTGTTCAGGAACCATTCCTCCGCGAGCGCAGTCTATGAAACTTCCACGTTATTGAGCTTGAGGTGGTTGTCCCGAATTTATGAGTGCTCACCCGTTCAAACATGGCAAACCAATCGTCGACATCGTGCTCATCGTGGCGTTGTACTTGGGAGGGCCCCGCTCACGGATCGCACCTGAGCAGACGATGGGTGTTGTCGTAGGCCAGGGATTATCGTCGCGAGGCATTGTAGGAGGGTGAAGTGTCCGATTGAGGATCTGCAGGGTAAGGAAACGACTACCTCGCACCTCAGCAAAAACTGTAGGGATGATTTATTCTAAGGCCGAAGGACTGGGAGACCGCAAACGCAGCTCACGGAGTCAGGAGCACGAAGTCCACTCTGTCGTATTGACCGAGACCAAAAACGAGAAGCAGCTTCTTCTTCCTTCCAAGCGTTTGCGATGTGGCTGCCGTGTATTGTCAATTGACTGCGATGATGATGCTCTACTGTTTCGGCACGTACCCTTTCGAGTAGACAGTGCTGCCTATACTACGGTTGCTACTTCGTGAATTGCGCTGGCGGCGGACATCGTTACAATTGCCTCCGGGGAAAAAGAGCCATCCTGGCGATCAGGGAGTCGAAATGGTGAGAGGCCCAACATAAGTCTTGAGGCGCTGGACTCGCTGGTCGGGCGATGGAGCAATGGGCTCGACAATGTAATTGACAGGGCAGGTGCGTTTGACGACACAGTAGCGACCATCGTATCGCGAAATAAGCTTACTGCTTAAGCCAGGAGCAGTCTTTGGCACCCACAGCCAAACACGTGATCCGGGTGAGAAACATGGTGCAGAGGTCTTTTCGTCATGCTGTGTCTTCTGTCGATGTTGGTCTTCCTTGGTTAGTGAACGTGCCAGTTGGCGGCATTCTTCGGCGTGTTTCGCAACGTATGAGATGGACGTACACTCCGAGTAATCAGGGCTATAAGGAAGTATTGCATCCAGTGTACAAGAGGGCTCGCGTCTATAAAAAATAAAGAAACGGAGAGAAGCGAGTCGTGGCTTGCGTGGCGGTATTATATGCATATGTAACAAATGGAAGGATGGTGTCCCAATTAGAATGATCAGATGCACGTACATTGCGAGCGTAACCCCCAGCGTCCGGTTGAAACGTTCGGTGAGACCATTGATCTGTGGGTGGTGCGCCGTTGTGGGCCGATAGATGGTGCGGCAGGATGTGAGGAGGGCTTCTAAAACTTCATTAAGAAAGAGAATTCCTCGGTCACTGAGTAGTTCTCTAGGCGCTCCATGACGTAGAATGAAGTGCGGGAGGAGGAAAGAGGCAACTTTACGCGCAGTTGCAGCCGGCCGTGCTGCCGTCTCTGCATATCGGGTCAGGTGGTCAACAGCGACAACAACCCACCTGTTTCCAGCTGCCGCGCAATGGAGAGGCCCATAGATGTCGATGCCGACGCGGTCGAAGGGTCGTTCTGGACATGTTAAAGGTTGTCTGGGTCCAATTCTTTTCGAGGTGGAGATTTGCGGAGTTGTTAGTGAACACAGGAACGAACGAACTGACGAACGAAACGTTACATGCCGCGCTAGTAGTTCCGCAGGTGCAAACGTTGGTAGGTTTTAGGTACACCAGCATGGGCGCAATGCGGCTCGTCATGAAAATAGGCGCATATTTCTGCACGTAGGTGGCGCGCAATTACTAGGAGCTACTTGCGACCTTCGGATTGGTAGTTGTGCCGAAAGAGCAGACAGTCACGAATGGCGAAGTGCGACGCTTTCCGGCGTTGATTTCGAGATGCACCGTTCGCCGATGAGCCTGACAGGAATTTCAAGATGGAGCAAATCCAGGCATCTTTGTTTTGCTCGGATGACATGGAGTGTATCTCCAGTGGTTAGGGGTAACAATCGGTTGTCGAGAGTCACTCACTTTCATGCGGCAACGGGGAGCGAGACAGGGCATCAGCGTCATGGTGCTTCCCGCCTGACCGATAGGTAATGCGACTATCATATTCCTAGAGTCGAAAAGCGCAGCGTGCTAGACGACCGGACGGATCTTTGAGTGAGTACAGCCAGCAAAGCGAGTGGTTGTCCGTAACAACCTCGACAGGGCCGACGTAGAGATACGGGCGGAACTTTGCAAGCGCCCAGACAACAGCTAAGCATCCTCGCTCTGTCAGAGAAGAGTTGGTCTCAGCTTCTGTTTGCGTACGACTTGCGTAGGAGACCACATAATGGTTTCTGTCTACTACAGAAAATGCTGTTTTCATCAACGTCCTCGATTTCCTTCTTAACATCACTAGCAGGACTGACACATGACAGCACCTCATTAAACACACGAAATCCGGCTTTATGGCATATACCTCATTTTCAAACAGATTATAAGTGGCAGTGGTTATCTCATAATCTCTCAATATTACTCAATAAATGTCGACATACAAAGAGAGCTAAAAAAGAATTGCGGAGCTTTTCACTCAGGTGGACTGATATTTTAGGTACATGGTCGTTTTTTCGTGCTATTGATGTTTTTGCTATCCTGTACTTGTAATTGATACAACGTAATTTAGGTATGTCTTGTGTGTGTGCTCATAATGTTTATGTTCAGATTTCATTTTTTCATCGTGATTAGTATAAAGCGTTACAAGTATTTGTTACTTCTTATACTGTACCGGTCGGAAGAATGTAGATGCAGTGTTATCTTTGCACATCTTAACTTACATAGCTCATGCTTCATTGTCTGTGGTACTTTCCTACAGTATGTATGATATGCTTCTTGTGTAAGTCTTAGTGATTAAGTAATCAGAATTTCATTACACTTTCCTGTGCTTGCTGCTATTGCCTTGTAGGTGGTTTCCAGGGATTTGTCAAGCTGCTAAGGAAGCTTATACCCGGGAAACCACACCAGTTTCTGAAAAATGAACTCGAATTAATAATAACAATCGTCATAACCTGCCTTTTGTTGTGCGAGGACTGCCCCCAAACCGACTCCACTCACATCGTTGTGAATATCGGTAGGGGCGTCAGGATCGAAATGGCGCAGTATTGGCGGAGATGTTAGGAGATGACGCAGTTGAGGAAAAGCGTCGTCGCAAGCCGTTGACCACTCAGAGATGCTGCCTTCCTTGCTGAGGAGCTGCGTCAGTGGCGCGATGAGGGATGCAAAGATCCGTACGAACCGGCGAAAGTACGAGCACAGCCCAATGAAGCTGCGAAGAGCCTTCAGTGCAGTCGGCTTCGGGAACTCTGCCACAGCACGCAACTTGGCGGGATCCGGCAGGACACCAGCTTTAGAGACAACGTGGCCGAGGACGGTAAGCTGTCGGGCAGCAAAACGGCACTTCTTGAGGTTTAGCTGTAGTCCTGCGGCAGTGAAGCACGTCAAAATTTGCTCAAGTCGAATGAGATGCGTTGACAAATATTGAGAAAAGACCAAAGCATCGTCCAGGTAACAAAGGCACGTCTGCCATTTGAGTCCACGGAGAATGTTGCCATCATCCGCTGGAAGTTCGCAGGCGCATTGCAGAGGCCAAACGGCATATCTTTAAACTCATAAAGGTCATCTGGAGTAACAAAGGACGTTTTTACATGACCAGCTTCGTCCATGGGGGCCTTCCAATAAGCTGAGCGTAAATCAATTGAAGAAAAAAACTCTGCGCGGGGAGACAATTGAGGGCGTCATCGATTCGTGGCAAAGGATATACGTCCTTGCGGGTTCTCTTGTTGAGTCGTCGGTAATAGACGCAAAACCGAATAGAACCGTCCTTCTTCTTGACAAGCACTACCGGTGACGCCCATAGACTTGCCGATGGTCGAATCACACCACGTCGGAGCATGGCCTCGACTTCTTGGTCAATTACGCGGCGTTCAGTAGGTGAAACACAGTAGGGACGTTGTCGTAAGAATGCGTGACTCCCGGTGTCGATGGTGTGTGCAACAGTGGTGGTACCCCCGGCCAGTCTGGACAAAATCAAAAGACGTCCGAAATCGGTGCAGCAGTGCAAGAAGGTGGTCTTGTTCGGAAGACGAAAGCTTGTCATCAACTGCGCGAAGAAAGACATCTGCAGATGGTGGAGGTGTCGCTGCTGCCAGAGCGCAGAGTCCACTGACGTCAAGGGTCCTTTAATCATCCGGAAATTCCTCAGCGACAACAGAAGCTACGGTCTCGACGTGGCCGACGCACTCTCCGCGTTGCAAGGTGCAGTGACATGAGCCCTAGTTAGAAAGGAGAAGTGTAGCTTGGCTGTTGCGGATTGGAAGCAGGGAGAAAGGAAGCCGAAGATTTCGTTGCTGGTAGAACAGGTTAGAAGGCGTAAAGAGTACAGTCGCATTGGACAGAGATGGGCACGATAAAGAAGTAAGGACGGCGGAATGAGGAGGAAGGCTAACTTCTTCTGCGAGGACCAGTTTTACGGCAGAAGAAGTGGGCGGGTCATCAGTGGTAGGCTCCATGGACGGGAAGAGCTCTACTTCGGCTCGGCCACAGTCAATTACAGCCCCATGTTTGGAAAGGAAATCCCAGTATTACATCGTGGGAGCACAAAGGCAGGACAACAAAGTGAATAACGTATATGAAGTCTCGAATAACGGTCCGGGCAGTGCCCATGCCAAGTGCATCTAATGGATAAGCCGTAGCAGTCCACAATAATAACCCAAGGTGCGGCGTCGTGACCTTCTTTAGGCGGTGGTAGAGTTTGGCGTCCATGACAGCAACGGTGGCTCCAGTGTCGACAAGGGCTAAGATTTCGGCGCCATCTATGAAAATACTATTGATGTTTGCGGAAGAGAGAGGAGGTCTTGGGCAGATCGACGACGACGCAGATCTTGCCTCCTGAACTGCGGCACCTAGATTTCCGCTCATGTTGGGGCAGGACGGCGACGCATGCGAGACAGCGAGCGTCGTCGCGGAGCAAAGATACGTGGCTGGCGAACTCACGGCTTTCAGAGGGCATAGATGTCACCGGCGAATAAGCGGCGCCCTCCTGAATTAGTTGCGAAGTGAAGTTTTTACCCCTTTTCTGTGCACCTTCCCGCAATCGCTGCTCCTCCCGGAATTTTCGTTCAGCGGGACGTCCAAATACTCTTGGAAGTCGGCTTTAACCTCTGGCCACGTTTCAAGACGGGCTGCGTTGTTCAGGAACCATTTCTTCGTGGGACCAGTCAAATAAAATTCCACGTTATTGAGCGTGAGGCGGTTCTACCAATAGTTATGAGTGCTCACCCGTTCAAACACGCCAAGCCAGTCGTCGACGTCGTGCTTGTCGGTGCCGTTGTACTTGGGAGAGTCCCGCTCACCGATCGCACCAGAGCAGAGGATGGTTGTTGGCATAGGCGGGGTGTAATTTTCACGAGGGATTGCAGGAGGGTGAAGTGTCCGATTGCGGAGCTCGAGGGTAAAAAAACGACTACCCCGCACCTCAACAAAAACTGTAAGGAGGATTTATTCCAAGGCCGAAGGACTGGGAGACAGCAAAGTCAGCTCATGGAGTCAGGAGCACGAAGTCCGTGCTGTCGTGTTGAGCGAGAGCAAAAGTGAGAAGCAGCTTTTTCTTCCTTCTTAGCGTTCGCGATGTCGCTGCCGTGTATTGTTGCCACTTGACTACCATGATGATGCTCTACTGTTTCGGCACGTACCTTCTCATGGCGAGTGGACAGTGCTCCGGTTGCTCCTTCAATATTTATATATTTATATATATATATATATATATATATATATATATAGTATAAGTAAAGAGTCGGATACACAGCAAGAAAAATAACAAACAAGGTTTACTTACGAAGCGGCAACGGGACTTTCCTTCATCAGAGTGCAGTATGATTTTGCTGTCGCAAAAATTTGGAACACATTTCTTATATAGCTTTGCAGAAAACTGTCAGAAGGAGCGGAAAATGTTTCGGAAATAGAGAGTATGCTTACATTCGGGCTACGCCTATGTTACAACAAAACAAACCAAAAGAAAATGGAAAAAAGGGGGGGAGAGCGAGGGAGAGAAAGGGGTCGTGTTTACAAAGCAGCGTTCAAGGTTGCACCATGACGGGTCTACGTACGGCGCGTGGGCTGCAAGTTCAGGCAATGCGGGGAACTGGACAACCCCGGTTTCAAAAGAAAGGGAAGAGTATACAGTAAGGTATTCCGTGGCTGGGGAGACTGGTTGGGGCGGAAGTGAAGATGGGTGTGCCGCCCGCGGATGAAGAGAATAGGTAGGGGCACAGAAGAGCATTTCGCAGAAGCTCGCAACTGAACAGGAAATGGGTAGGGTCACAAAAAGTTAAACATGAATAGATCAGAAAGAGTTAAACATTGTTAAGTTGTGGTGAGAACGAGGCCTCCTTTCCTAGGACAAATGGCATTGTTCAGCCGCATTAGGCTAACGAAGCTGCTGTATAAGGAGAGTTTCTGCGAATTCAGCTGGGAAACTCAAGGGAAGGATTAATGAACATAGTTATAAAAATTATGACGCCGCCATTTTTATTCGAGAGATAAGCACGTTAGTTTTCCGTAACTTTTATTAATTCTAAGTGTGGCTGACCCAACCTCATAAATAAGATAAGATTCTCGCACCTAGCGGTCATGGTGCGTTTTGAAGGCGGATTCTAAAATCGTAGCTTTAAGATGTTCAAATGCATGCCCGGGACTGTTCACATGTCTTGACAGGGGCAAATAAGGGCAGCTTTTTGCATGAGAGCGGTGATTATTTAAACGTATTTGAAAGGGCGTTTCAGTTTGGCCGATATATTGTTGCCTACAAACAGTGCACTCTAGAAGATAGACGACAGTGGCGGAGTCACAGTTAAAGTTACCTTTTATATTTACGTAGTAGTCTGAAGCCGTGCTTGTGGCGCGCTGTCCACTGGTCATGTGGGGGCATACTTCACATCGGGGTTTATTGCAGGGCAAGCAGCCAGTAGTTGCTGATCGGTTGATACTTGAGTTAGTAAGAAAGTCACCTAAATTCTTATTACGCCGGTAGACAACGCGTGGTGGTTCGGGGAATAGTCTTTTTAAGCGGTCACTGTGCATTAGGATATTATGATGTTTTTTTAGTAGGGTTGACGCTCTTGGAGCGGAGGATGAGTGGGTTAAAACTAAGTTAGCTTGCGGGTTCCCGTTCGGGGCTTTTTTCGTTGTGCGAGCCAATTGGTTGGCTCGCACAATAGCGTCGTCGATAAGTTTTTCTGGGTATTTTTTATTCAGGACGGCGGTCTTCAGTTCTCGACAGTTTGAGTCAAAGTCGGCTTGGTTTGAGCAAATTCTCCTAAATCGGTGGGCTAGGCTGTAAGGTATTGCTGTCTTGCAGTGTCTGACATGGCTACTTCGGAAGTGCAAATACTGCTGCGTGTCTGTCGGATTTCTGTACAGTTTAGTTTGAAGCCGACCATGGAAGGTAGTAACGGTGATGTCCTGAAAGTTTACACTGTGTTCCGAATAGGAATGAGCAAGGGATATACTAGGATGGGCTAGGTTAAATGCCTCAATAAAGGTGAGGAGCTCCGCCTCACCGTGTTGCCAGATCATGAATATGTCATGAATATACCTTTTATAGTATATTGGCTTTAAATTTTGGGTGTCAAAAAGTTTGATTCGAGGTAAGTCATAAAGATATTGGCGTCGCTAGGTCGGATTCGAGTTCCCATTGACGTCCCGCTGACTTGCACGTAATGAACTCCGTCGAACTCAAAATTGTTAAGTTCAAGAATAAGATGGAAGGTTTGGAGAGCAGAACAATCGATAGGTTTGTCGCAAGATGACTGCTCATACGCAAGGGATACAGCGGCGATGCCGTCTTCATGGGGGATGTTAGTATACAGTGACGCAACATCGAGGGTGACTAGAAGGCAGTTATCAGGAATTTTATTTTGTGAGATGTCTGAGAGAAAGTCATTGATATCCTTTATGAAGGAGGGAAAGCTGGGCGGAATGTCGCAAATGAGATTATCCCCATAGCGCAAAAGGTTTTCGGTAACAGTGCCAATGCCAGAAACAATGGGGCGCCCTGGGTTGTTCACCTTGTGAATCTTTGAGAGAAGATAGAATTTACCGGCTACTGCGCTTAAGGGGATCAGGGAACGAGCCGTGCTTTCATTTATTGTTTTATTTTTAACAAGCTCAGCAAATTTATATTTGACAATTTGCTATAATCTTTGGAGGGATTATTGGGTAGTGCTTTATAGAACGTCGATACTGATAGTTGCCTTTTGGCATCGTTAGCATAGACGGTTTTGTCAAGGATTACGATTGCGCCTCCCTTGTCGGCAGGTTTAATAATTTAGTCGGGACAGCTTGCGAGTTCCTCTAGGGCTTTCTTTTCATTGGTAGTCATGTTGTGGTGGAAAGAAATTTGTGTTTGGTATGCTTTTCGCACATCGTGTTGGACTGCTTTGATGTACATGTCGGGCAACTATCACGCTGATTGGGAGGGGTCTAGTGCTTATTGCTAGGTACGATTTTGCGGGCTTCTTCCATCGCGGGGTGATCGTAGAAGTATTCTCGTAGCCTAATGTTTCTGGCGAAGTTATCTAAGTCCTTACAAAGTAGAAATTCTTCAAAACCACCAGTAGCTGGGCAAAAGTTTAGGCTCGTATTAAACCGTAACGTAATCTGTAAGAAAAAAGCCTCGAACGGGAACCCGCAAACTAACTTAGTTTTAACCCACTCATCCTCCGCTCCAAGAGTTTCAACCGTATTACAAAACATCACAATATCCTAATGCAAAGTGACCGCTAAAAAGCTTATTCCCCGAACTTCCACGCGTTGTCTACCGGCGTAATGAGAATTTAGGTGACTTTCTTACTAACTCTCGTATCAACCGACCGGCAACTACTGGCTGCATGCCCGGTATTAAACCCCGATGTAAAGTATGCCCACACATGACCAGTACACAGCGCGCCACCAGCACGGCTTAAGACTACTACGTAAATATAAAAGGTAACTTTAACTGCGACTCCGCCAATGTCGTATATCTTCTACAGTGCACGGTTTGTAGGCAACAATATATCGTCCAAACTGAAACGCCCTTCCGAATACGGTTCAATAATCACCACTCATGCAAAAAGCTGCCCTTAGTTGCCCCGGTCAAGACATGTGAACAGTCCCCGGCATGCATTTGAACGTCTTAAAGCAACGATTTTAGAATCCGCCTTCAAAACGCACCACGACAGCGAGGTTCTAGAATCTTATCTCGTTTTAGGTTAGGGTCAGGCACACTTGGGAATTATAAAAGTTACGAAAAACTAACGTGCTTATCCCTCGATTAAAAATGGCGGCTTCATAATTTTTATAACCATGTTCATTATTCCTACCCTTCAGTTTCCGTCAGAATTGGCAGAAGCTCTCCTAATACAGCAGCTTTATTAGCATGATGCGAATCAACAATGCCATTTGTCCTGGGGAAGGAGGCCTCGTTCCCACCACCGCAAGAATGTTTAACTCTTTGTGATCTATTCATGTTTAACCTTTTGTGACCCTACCTATTTCCTGTTCAGTTGCTAGCTTTTGTGAAATGCTCTTTTGTGCACCGTATCTATTCTCTTCAATCGCGGGGGGGCACACCCATCTTCGCGTCCGCCCCAAGCCAGTGTCCCCAGCCACTGAATACCTTACTGTATACTCTTCCCTTTCTTTTGAAACCGTGGTTGTCGAGTTTCCCGCATTGTCTGAACTTGCAGCCCACGCGACATACGTTGACCCGTCATGGTGCAACCTTGAACGCTGCTTTGTAAACATGAACCCTTTCTCTCTCTCGCCCCCCTCCCCTTTTTTTTTCTTTTGGTTTGTTGTTGTTATAACGTAGGCGTAGCCCGACTGTATGCATACTCTCTATTTTCGAAACATTTTCCGCTCCTTCTCACAGTTTTGTGCAAAGCTATATAAGAAATGTGTTCCAAATGTTTGCTACAGTAAAATCATGTAACTGTATTCTGATGAAGGCAAGTCCCTTTGCCGCTACGTAAGTAAACCTTGTTTGTTATTGTTCTTGCTTTGTATCCGACTCTTTACTTATACTATTTCTGCGCACTTTGTGAGTTTTATCTTTCTCTAGATTTCTATAAGTATATATATATATATATATGTATATATATAATTTATGTAAATATATATATATATATATATATATATATATATATATAAATTTTATTATAAGGTCGATGCGAGCTATTTGCACTATGTACAAGAGCAATCTATTCTAAAAAATTACAGTTGTATGGAAATGTACTACAGCTGAAGAATCCAGTGCAGCTTCTGCAAGTCGCCCTATAGGCGACCTATTCGTATTCCCTTCCGCTTGCCTTCCGCGACCCACAGACCCTGCACATGCCCACAGATGAAGTGTACGATGGATTTACCACGAGATAATTCAGTGCATTGCCATGGTGAATGTCAAGAGTTCAAGAGTTCTATTGCATGACCCCCTTGGGGAGCGAAGGGTCGTCTGGGTGCACATTTAAAATGACGCTAAGAAAACATGTTGGGCCGTCCAGTAATGCGGCTTGAGGCAGGGTCATCAACACGTGGGGCTGCTTGGTCCAGTGACGACGAGGAGGGAACGAAGGTAACAATTTCGTTTGTTCGCATTTGTGACCATACGCTTGATTCGAGGGGGAATTTTGAAGCGAGGCAGCCGTTTCTCGGAAAGTCGAATGCGGTGACAAGGGGTGCTGACAACAACCAAGCAGACGAGCGTAAAGTGGGTGGTGGGATCTTGCTCATCATAGCGGTGTTTCTGAGAGGACTGGAAAGCCGAGAGCATGACACGGACAACCAGGTGGGTCACATCAGCGTGAGCGGCAGCATCTCAGAGCCTCTTCTGCAGCCGAGTATGTAATGAAAGAGTGGGTTCATCGCAGTGGACAATATAGAATGGTGAATAGCTGGCGGTGTCATGGCGGGTTAAGGTATGTATGCGAACGTAACATACAGCAACGTGACGTTTCAATCCAGATGGTCCTCGGAAACGCATATCACAAGCATGTCTGTGATGGTGTTGTTCACTCTTTCCATCAAGCTATTAGTCTGGGGGTGGTAGGCGCTGGTTATACTGTGCTTCGTGTGGGAAGAGCGAAATAAGTAGTCAAACAACCGAGAGAGGAAGTACCAGCCATGGTCGTTAACGAGCTAACAAGGTGCAACGTGTTGCCGGATGACATTGCGAAGCATGAAATCAGCAACATTCATTGCACAACTCGTGGGGACAGCACGTGGAATAGCCTAGCGGGTCGCATAATAGGTCACGACAGCGATCCAGTAATTTCCCGAAGGAGAAAGAGGAAAAGAGACGAGCAGCTCCAAACCAACAAGACGGAAGGTTTCTGAATGAATGTCTATCGGTTGAAGCAGTTCGGCTGTGCACAGGAAAGAGGTCTTCCGGCGCTGGCACATGGCAGACGTCGCTACATATCGGCAAACTGATCGGTAGAGTCTGGGCCAATAAAAGTGCTTACGTATGCGGTCGTAATTTCGAGTGACGCCAAGGTGGCCAGCCGTCAGCTCGTCCTGCTTCAGATTGAGTATATCAGGTAGGAGCTGTTCAGAGACAATGAGAAGCTTGTCAGGGCCGTCTACACTAAAGTTCCAGGGGAACAGCACGCCGTCTTTGAACAAAAATGCAGTGAATGCAGAATCTGATGGTATGCCGGTGAGACATGTAATGATCGAATGCAATGATTGGTCGGGCCACTGGGAGTCAGTGATGTTGAGAAGGTCAGTTATTGCAGAAACACAAGAATCAATATCGTTTTCAACTGTATCAGGTTGGTGGACCGGTGGACGGACAGGCAGTCGGCGTCGCTATGAAGCTTGCCAGACATGTATGCTACGAAGTAGTCCTATTCCTGAAGCCGTACAGACCAGCTACAACAACGCCATGTGGGATCTTTCAAGAAAGCAAGCCAGCATAGTGCACAGTGGTCACTTACCGCAGTAAAAGACCTTTCGTACGAATATGGGCTTAATTTGATCAGGGCCCATACGAGAGCCAAGCATGCGCGCTCGATGATTGAGTGGCTCCCTCTAAAGGAAATGCAACGTGACTAACATACGTTATCAATCGTTCGAAACCAGTGTGCTTCTGAACCAGTACAGCCCCTAGCCATGGCCACTTGCGCTCGAGTGGACTTCGGTCGGAGTGGACGAGTCAAATTCGCAAGAATACGTGGATAAGTGAGATGGTTGACGAGAGTTGAAAAAGCCGAAGCTTGCGCAGGGCTCCAACAAAACTGGTTATCGTGCTCAAACAAATCCGCGAGGGGCCTGGCAAATTCAGTGAAGTTTTTTACGAAGCGCCGAAAGTAGGAGGAGAGCGCCACAAAGCTTCGAACGTCTATCGCATATAGAGGAACAGGGAAGTTTTTTACGGCCCGTATTTTTTCTGGATCAGCATGGAGTCCTGTAAGGTCGACGAGGTGCCCAAGGATCTTTATTTTATGGCAACCGCAGCGGCACGTGACGAATTTACCTGAATTCCATCTGTGGGGCGAAAAACTGCCAGGCTGCCGGTTACGTGATGCAGGTGTGTCTCACACGGGGGAGAAAATACGATAACGTCATGCAGATAGCATAAGCCTGCCGTCCATTTACATCCACGGAGAAGAAACCCCCATCATCTGTAGGAGGAGCCTTGCGCGTTTCAGTGGCCAAACAGCACAACCTTAATGTGGTAGAGTCCATCTGGTGTTACAGAACGGTGTTTTTGCGGTCAATGGCGTACACTGGAATTTCTCGGTATCCAGATCTCAGATCGATGGACCAAAATCACCAGGCGCCATTCAGGGAATCGAGGGTGTCGTCAATGCGAGGAAGTGGATAAACGTCCTTTTTGAGGTTTTTGTTTGAAAGTCTCTAATGAACAAAAAATGGCAATGACCCATCTTTGTTTTTCACCAGCACGACTGGAGACGGCCATAGATGAAATATGGGTCAATACATATTTTCTCCACATCTTCTCTAATTCGTGGTGAATAACAGTATGTTTGGCATGGAAGACACGATATGGACGTCGGCAGACAGGGGACGCATTACCGGTGTTTACGCGATGTGGCTCACGGGAAGTGGGGGCCAAAGGACGGTGGTTCATGTCGTAAATGTCCTTATAGGACGCTAAGACGGAGGAGCTGATGGGCTCCTGGAAGTGAAAGGTCCGACGCTGTCATCTTCAAAACATCAGTGGTAGCCGGTGAAACATCCCGTTGACCGTCCATAGAGGATTCGGATGTGTAAGTGGTTACAACGGAATGCTTGCATTCCGCGAAGGGGATGAGTGCAGCAAGTGACATTACCCGGTGAAGTACTTGGGTGGAGAATCGGAAGTTCAAAAATGGGAGGCTTACGTCGTTATTCGCGATTCACGACTTTATTAGGAACGGTCACATTGCGTTCAAGGAGTATATCGGTTACGGGAGAGACAAGGCAGTCACCATCAGGGACAGGCGGGCACGATGATAAAAGGCACGTAGGTCATGGCCTTGGGAGTTAATTGCGCTTGTTCGGTTCAACAAAGCTGGTAAGTGGGTGTGGTGTCAGCAAGGAGTGTGTGGGCAGCTCAAGACGTAAAACACCGGCGGCGCAGTCAGTGAAGGTGGCATGGTCAGTCAGAAAGTCCACTACGAATATTACATCGTAAGGGCGCGTGTCCATGATGGTGTCATGGGATGTCACAGGGATGTCATGTCGAGCAATTACGACTCGGTCGGTATCCATTCCGGCTACGGTGGTCGTTCGTCACTCGGCGACTCTTACACCACGGCATATCACGGGCGTCATAACTTTCCCAAGAGTGTGGCGAAGGTTCCAACTAATAACCGAAACACTTTCGCCTGTATCGTTTAATGCGTGAACACCAACGCCATGAACGTGAACGTCTATTAAATTAGGTCTTGTAATCGTAGTAAACCGACGATTTGCAGACTTGGTCCTTATAGTAGCATCACCTCCAGGAGCTGCACTGGCTAGGTGTATGAGAGAAATAAAGTGGGTGGTGGTGTCAGGCGGCGGGGCTGTGGTGAATGTGACTGACGACTTTGAGGTGACGGCGGGCGGCCAGAGCGGTTGCGTCGTGTGCTGTCGACTGCAAAAGGCTGCTGAGGGATTTGTGGAAAACGTCGATGGTGGTTATCGGAGTAGCTGTTATCGGGAAACCGCTGAGGGGAAAGGACAGTCAGCTGCGACGCCAGTAACGGGTTACGTGACCAACGTGATGGCAGTTGAAACGGATGGGGCGCTCATCGGCTGTTCTTCATTCGCGAGCGCTGTGCCATCGGCAGCGTGAGGGAACATCGTATCGCGGCAGGACATCAGTACGCGAGGAAGGTGCACGGAAGCAGTACAAGAGATCATGTGTCCCAAGGCACAAACCGAGTGAATGCCCAGGGAAGTGATCTCATATTTAACGACGGCTTGGATGAGGCAAATCCAGAAGCCGTTCCAGTCGTCGTGCGCGTAGTACAAGCAGCGACTAGAGCCGTAGCTGTGATCTCTCGGAGCATATATATATATATATATATATATATATATATATATATATATATATATAGTTAGATATAGTATAAGTAAAGAGTGGGATACACAGCAAGAACAATAACAAACAACGTTTACTTACGTAGCGGCAACGGGACTTGCCTTCATCACAGTAAAGTTACATGATTTTGCTGTCGCAAACATTTCGAACACATTTCTTATATAGGTTTGCAGAAAACTGTGAGAAGGAGCGGAAAATGTTTCGGAAATGGAGAGTGTGCATACAGTCGGGCTACGCCTATGTTACAACAACAACAAACCAAAAAAAAGAGGGGGGGGGGAGCGAGAGAGAGAAAAAGGGGTCGTGTACACAATGTCGCGTTCAAGGTTGCACCATGACGGGTCAACGTATGCCGCGCGGGCTGTAAGTTCAGACAATTCGGGAAACAGGACAACCGCAGTTTACAAAGAAAGGGAAGAGTATGCAGCAAGGTATTTAGTTGCTGGGGAGACTGGTTGGGGCAGAAGCGAAGATGGGTGTGCCCCCGCGGATGAGGAGAATAGATAGGGGCACAAAAGAGCATTTCACAGAAGCTAGCAACTGAACAGGAAATAGGTAGGGTCACGAAAGGTTAAACATGAATAGATCACAAAGATTTAAACATTCTTAAGTGGTGGGGGGAACGAGGCCTCCTTTCCCACGACAAATGGCATTGTTGAGCCGCATTAGGCTAATAAAGCTGCTGTATTAGGAGAGTTTCAGCGAATTCTGATGGGAAACTCGAGGGTAGGAATATTAAACATAGTTATAAAAATTATGAAGCCGCTAATTTTAACCAAGGGATAAGCACGTTAGTTTTTCTGTAACTTTCATTAATACCAAGTGTGGCTGACTCAAACTTATAAATGAGATAAGATTCCCGAACCTCGCGGTCATGGTGCGTTTTGAAGGCGGATTCTAAAATCGTTGCTTTGAGATGTTCAAATGCATGCCCGGGACTGTTAACATGTCTTGACAGGGGCAAATAAGGGCAGCTTTTTGCATGAGAGCGGTGATTATTGAACTGTATTCGGAAGGGCGTTCCAGTTTGGCCGATATATTGTTGCCTACAAACAGTGCACTCTAGAAGATATACGACATTAGCGGAGTCACAGTTAAAGTTACCTTTTATATTTACATAGTAGTCTGAAGCCGTGCTGGTGGCGCGCTGTGTACTGGTCATGTGTGGGCATACTTTACATCGGAGTTCATTGCAGGGCATGCAGCCAGTAGTTGCCGGTTGGTTGATGCGAGAGTTAGTAAGAAAGTGTACCTAAATTCTCATTACGCCGGTAGACAACGCGTGGTGGTTCGGGGAATTAGCTTTTTAAGCGGTCACTGTGCATTAGGATATTGTGATGTTTTTTTAGCATGGATGACACTCTTGGAGCGGAGGATGAGTGGGTTAAAACTAAGTTAGCTTGCGGGTTCCCGTCCGGGGCTTTTTTCGTACAGGTTACGTTTCGGCCTAATTGGTTGGCTCGCACAATAGCGTCGTCGATAACTGTTTTCCGGGTATTTTTTATTCAGGAGGGCGGTCTTGAGTTCTCGACAGTGTGAGTCAAAGTTGGCCTGGTTTGAGCAAATTCTCCTAAATCGGTGAGCTTGGCTGTAAGGTATTGCTGTCTTGCAGCGTCTGACATGGCTACTTCGGAAGTGCAAATACTGCCGCGTGTCTGTCGGTTTTCTATATAGTGTAGTTTGAAGCCGACGTTGGAAGGTAGTAATGGTGACGTCAAGAAAGTTTACACTGTGTTCCGAATAGGAATGAGCAAGGGAAATACTAGGATGGGCTAGGGTAAATGCCTCAATGAAGGTTAGGAGCTCCGCTTCACCGTGTTGCTAGATCATGAATATGTCATCAATATACCTGTTACAATACATTGGCTTTAAATTTTGGGTGTCAAGAAAGTTTGATTCGAGGAGAGCCATGAAGATATTGGCGTAGTTAGGTCCGATTTGAGTTCCCATTGTCGTTCCGCTGACTTGCACGTAATGAACTCCGTCGAACTCAAAATTGTTAAGTTCAAGAATAAGCCTAAGGAATGTTTGGAGAGCAGAAGAATCGGTAGGTTTGTCGCACGATGACTGCTCATACGCAAGGGACACAGCGGCGATGCCATCTTAATGAGGGATGTTAGTATACCGTGACGCAACATCAAGGGTGACTTAAAGGCAGTTATCAGGTATTTCAATTTTTGAGATGTCTGAGAGAAAGTCATTGGTATCCTTAATGAAAGAGGGAAAGCTGGGCGGAATGTCGCAAATGAGAGTATCCACATAGCGCGTGAGGTTTTCGGCAACAGTGCCAATGCCAGAAACAATGGGGCGCCCTGGGTTGTTCACCTTGTGAATCTTTGGGAGAAGATAGAATTTACTGGCTACTGGGCTTAAGGGGATCAGGGAACGAGCCATGGTTTCATTTGTTGTTTTATTTTTAACAAGCTCCGCAAGTTTATCTTTGACAATTTGCTTATAATCTTGAGTGGGATCATTGGGTAGTGCTTTATAGAATGTCGATACTGATAGTTGCCTTTTGGCCTCGTTAACATAGTCGGTGTTGTCAAGGATTACGATTGCGCCTCCCTTGTCGGCAGGTTTATTAATTATGTCGGGACAGCTTGCGAGTTCCTTTAGGGCTTTCTTTTCGTTTTTAGTCATGTTGTGGTGGAAAGAAATTTGTGTTTGGTATGCTTTTCGCACATCGCGTTGGACAGCTTTGATGTACATGTCGAGGCAACTATCACGCTGTGTGGGAGGGGTCCAGTACTTATGGCTAGGTAGGGTTCTGCGGGCTTCTTCCTTCGCGGGGTGATCGTTGAAGTATTTTCGTAGCCTCATCTTTCTGGCGAAGTTATCTAAGTCTTTAAAAAGTTGAAATTCATCAAAACCACCAGAAGCTGGGCAAAAGGTTAGGCTCTTTGACAGGAGGTTCATCTGAGCTGGGGAGAGGGTTATACTTGAAAGGTTCATTACATTCCCGGTAAGGTTTTCTTTTGTGACGGCAGGCGAGGGAAAAATATTAGTACAGGGGTCTAACTGAACTGTTTGGGGTGCAGTAGTCGAAGCATTTATTACAGTCGTAGTGACATGATCGGCCGTATTGTCAGAGTTGGGGCAGTTACTAATGCCGGAACTTGTTAGGTTCTTACGCATGTGGCCAGTGTTAGAAATGTTATCTCGGTTAAACTTTCGGTCTTTTGTTCGGTATATGGCGGAGGCCGTCTTAGATTCGTAGTTGCTTAAAAGGTTCAACTGTTTTTTGGTTAGTTCCTGATTAAGTAGTTCCTCTTTCTTTCGGAGAGAATGGGCCGTAGTTTCGTAGTGATTGAGGATTATTTCAGTTTATTGTAAAGATGCTTTATCGAGTACCTGTTTCCACTTCATGTTGGACGGGGAGAGTTCGGTAGTAGCAGGTTTTATTCTAATCCCAAGACCCCTGGGAGCGACCGCGGCAGTGAAGTACTGTGCAAGAGCGGAAACGTGCAATTCGGAACGTCTGCGCTTTTCGGTGATTTTTCTTAGCTTTAAAAACTGTCTTGAAACGGGGAAAGAGGCCGCGTTACCTGTTTTTTTTTTTGTTGTGGTCAGTTGCTGCTATGCCGATTCTTTGGAAGGTTGTAAGGGCATGTGGCACGGAGGGCTGGATTTTGGACCCCGGAAGGTCCGGCGGACGCACTGCTGTTGGTTTTCGTGGGCTCGGCGGTCGCTGAAGATGCGGAGGTTGGGCGTGGCATGCTGTTGGGGCGGCGCCGGTCAGGGAGCTTCTTAGTGTCACCGCGAGCGATCCCTCGGGGCGTTGTGGCCGCTGCAGGTTTGCCAGTGGGGGTTGGCATGTCGCTGGCGTGACGCTCGTCCGTGGACTTCGGGGTTGGGGCGCTGGCCCTCGCCCGGGGCGCCGTGGTTGCGGTGGATCTGGGGGGCGGTGGCTGTGGGCTGCTGGCACGACACTGCTCCGGGGTCCTTACACAGGATAGAATTGGAGGCAGTGGTGGAAAGTCGCTGTCATTTGGCAGTATAGCATGAGCTGCAACTGGGTCGGCGGTGCATGCGAAGTCGCGCCAGCCCAGAGGATTGCAGCGCAGTTGCATGAAGCAGAGTGCACGAATGTGGCCGGCCAGGAAGGCCACACACTCGAAGCTCGGGTGTAAGCCGTCCGAAGCGAGTACTCGGCAGGCTGGAAGGTTCTCAAAGCCATGATCGACGAAGCGGACAAAGCGTGAGTGGCGGCAAAATTTGCGGAGAAGTGAGTTGAAACGGCGTGCCTTTTCGTTGCAGCAGCGAGCGAAGCGAGAGATGCGGTAGTCGCGGCGGCAGTTAGCTGAGCGGGGAAGAATGAGACTGGCGTTAATTGTGGAAATGTTCAGTTCAGATTTCAGAATGAGGTCAGTCAGTGAGCGGTAGTCAGAGAAAGCATGTTCAGTGGAAGTAGAGCTGAGATCATTAGTACCAACATGCAGAAAAACTGTAGTGGCAGAGGAAGGGATAAAGTCGATCAGTGAGCATGCATCAGCAATGCATGCGCCAGGCTGAGAAACAAAACCGGGGTTCCAGGGCAGAGGGGATCGAAGTGATGATACAGATACTTGGTCTGGGAGTCCCCGATCACAACTGTTGTGGTTTCGGTCTGCGGAAATTTCCAGATGATGCTCTTTGCTGTGGTACTGTCAGCGCTCATGGTAGAAACAAATCTAGAGAAAGAGAAACTCACAAAGCGCGCAGAAATTGTATAAGTAAAGAGTCGGATACACAGCAAGAACAATAACAAACAAGGTTTACTTACGTAGCGGCAACGGGACTTGCCTTCATCAGAGTAAAGTTACATGATTTTGCTGTCGCAAACATTTCGAACACATTTCTTATATAGGTTTGCAGAAAACTGTGAGAAGTAGCGGAAAATGTTTCGGAAATGGAGAGTGTGAATACAGTCGGGCTACGCCTATGTTACCACAACAACAAACAAAAAAAAAAGAGCGGGGGGGGGGGAGCTAGAGAGAGAAAAAGGGGTCGTGTTAACAATGTAGCGTTCAAGGTTGCACCATGACGGGTCAACGTATGCCGCGTGGAATGCAAGTTCAGAGAATGCGGGAAACTGGACTACAGCGGTTTAAAAAGAAAGGGAAGAGTATACAGTAAGGTATTCAGGGGCTGGGGAGACTGGTTGGGGCAGAAGCGAAGATGGGTGTGCCCCCCGCGGATGAAGAGAATAGATAGGGGGCACAAAAGAGCATTTCACAGAAGCGAGCAACTGAACAGGAAATAGGTAGGGTCACAAAAGGTTAAACATGAATAGATCACAAAGAGTTAACCATTCTGAAGTGGTGGTGGGAACGAGGCCTCCTTGCCCGGGACAAATGGCATTGTTAAGCCGCATTAGGCTAATAAAGCTGCTGTATTAGGAGAGTTTCTGCGAATTCTGATGGGAAACTCGAGGGTAGGAATAATGAACATAATTATAAAAATTTTGAAGCCGCTAATTTTAACCAAGGGATAAGCACGTTAGTTTTTCTGTAACTTTCATTAATTCCGAGTGTGGCTGACTCAAACTTATAAATGAGATAAGATTCCCGAACCTCGCGGTCATGGTGCGTTTTGAAGGCGGATTCTAAAATCGTTGGTTTCAGATGTTCAAATGCATGCCCGGCACTGTTCACATGTCTTGACAGTGGCAAATAAGGGCAACTTTTTGCATGAGAGTGGTGATTATTGAACCGTATTCGGAAGGGCGTTTCAGTTTGGCCGATATATTGTTGCCTACAAATAGTGCACTCTAGAAGATATACGCCATTAGCGGAGTCACAGTTAAAGTTACCTTTTATATTTACGTAGTAGCCTTAAGCCGTGCTGGTGGCGCGCTGTGTAGTGGTCATGTGTGGGCATACTTTACATCGGGGTTTAATGCAGGGCATGCAGCCAGTAGTTGCTGGTCTTTTGATACGACAGTTAGTAAGAAAGTCACCTAAATTCTTATTACGCCGGTAGACAACGCGTGGTGGTACGGGGAATATGCTTTTTAAGCGGTCACTTTGCATTAGGATATTGTGATGTTTTTTTAGCACGGTTGACACTCTTGGAGCGGAGGATGAGTGGGTTAAAACTAAGTTAGCTTGCGGGTTCCCGTTCGGGGCTTTTTTCGTTGTGCGAGCCAATTGGATTGCTCGCACAATAGCGTCGTCGATAAATTTTTCCGGGTATTTTTTATACAGGAGGACGGTCTTCAGTTCTTAACAGTTTGAGTCAAAGTCGGCTTGGTTAGATTAAATTCCCCTAAATCGGTGGGCTTGGCAGTAAGGTATTGCTGTCTTGCAGTGTCTGATATGGCTACTTCGGAAGTGCAAATACTGCCGCGTGTCTGTCGGTTTTCTATTCAGTTTAGTTTGAAGCCGACCTTGGAAGGTAGTAACGGTGACGTCGAGAAAGTTTACACTGTGTTCCGAATAGGAAAGAACAAGGGAAATACTAGGATGGGCTAGGTTAAATACCTGAATGAAGGTGAGGTGCTCCCACACATCGTGATAGTTGCCTCGACATGTACATCAAAGCTGTCCAACGCGATGTTCGAAAAGCATACCAAACACAAATTTCTTTCCACCACAACTTGACTACCAACGAAAAGAAAGCCCTAGAGGAACTCGCAAGGTGTCCCTACATAATTATTAAACCTGCCCACAAGGGAGGCGCAATCGTAATCCTTGACAAAACCGACCATGTTAACGAGGCCAATAAGCAACTATCAGTATCGACATTCAATAAAGCACTACCCAATGATCCCACTCAAAATTATAAGCAAGTTGTCAAAGATAAACTTGCGGAGCTTGTTAAAAATAAAACAATAAATGAAACCACGGCTCGTTCACTGATCCCCTTAAGCCCAGTAGCCGGTAAATTCTATCTTCTCCCAAAGATTCACAAGGTGAACAACCCAGGGCGCCCCATTGTTTCTGGCATTGGCACTGTTACCGAAAACCTCTCGTGCTATGTGGATAATCTCATTTGCGACATTCCGCCCAGCTTTCCCTCCTTCATTAGGATGCCAATTACTTTCTCTCCACAATCTCAAAAATTGAAATTCCTGTTAACTAACTTGTAGTCACCCTTGATGTTGCGTCACTGTATACTAACATCCCCCATGAAGATGGCATCGCCGCTGTATCCCTTGCGTAAGAGCAGTCATCGATTCTTCTGCTCTCCAAACATTCCTTCAGCTTATTATTGAACTTAACAATTTTGAGTTCAACGGAGTTCAATACGTGCAAGTCAGCGGAACGTCAATATGCTAATATCTTTTTGGCTCACCTCGAATCAAACTTTCTTGGCACCCAAAATTTAAAGCCAATGTACTATAAAATGTACATTGATTACATATTCATGATCTGGCCACACGGTGAGGCGGAGCTCCTCACCTTAATTGAGGCATTTAACCAAGCCCATCCTAGTATTTCCCTTGATCATTCCTATTCGGAACACAGTGTAAACGTTCTGGACGTCACCGTTACTACTCTCCAAGGTCGGCTTCAATTTAAACTGTATAGAAAACCGACAGACTGTATAGAAACTGTATAGAAAACCGACGCCATATCAGAAGCTGCAAGAAAGCAATACCCTAAAGCCAAGCCCACCGATTAAAGAGAATTTGCTCAAACCATGCCGACTTTGACTCAAACTGTCGGGAACCCAAGACCACCCTCCTGAATAAAAAATACCCGGAAAAAGTTATCGACGACGCAATTGTGCGAGCCAACCAATTAGACCATAACGACATCTGTAAGAAAAAAGCCCCGAACGGGAACCCGCTAACTAACTTAGTTTTAACCCACTCATCCTCCACTCCAAGAGTGTCAACCATGCTAAAAAAACATCACAATATCCTAATGCACAGTGACCGCTAAAAAGCTAATTCCTCGAACCACCACACGTTGTCTACCAGCGTAATAAGAATTTAGGTGACTTTCTTACTAACTCTCGTATCAACCAACCGGCAACTACTGGCTGCATGCCCTGCAATAAACCCCGATGTAAAGTATGCCCACACATGACCAGTACACAGCGCGCCACCAGCACGGCTTCAGACTACTATGTAAATATAAAAGGTAACTTTAACTGTGACTCCGCTAATGTCGTATATCTTCTAGAGTGCACTGTTTGTAGGCAACAATATATCGGCCAAACTGAAACGCCCTTTCGAATACGGTTCAATAATCACCGCTCTCATGCAAAAAGCTGCCCTTATTTGCCCCTGTCCAGACATGTTAACAGTCCCGGGCATGCATTTGAACATCTCAAAGCAACGATTTTAGAATCCGCCTTCAAAACGCACCATGACTGCGAGGTTCGGGAATCTTATCTCAGTTATAAGTTTGGGTCAGCCACACTTGGAATTAATGAAAGTTACAGAAAAACTAACGTGCTTATCCCTTGGTTAAAATTAGCGGCTTCATAATTTTTATAACGATGTTCATTATTCCTACCCTCGAGTTTCCCATCAGAATTCGCTGAAACTCTCCTAATACAGCATCTTTATTAGCCTAATGCGGCTCAACAATGCTATTTGTCCTGGGGAAGTAGGCCTCGTTCCCACCACCATTTAAGAATGTTTAACTCTTTGTGATCTATTCATGTTTAACCTTTTGTGACCCTACCTATTTCCTGTTCAGTTGCTAGCTTCTGTGAAATGCTCTTTTGTGCCCCTATCTTTTCTCTTCATCCGCGAGGGGCACACACATCTTCGCTTCTGCCCCAACCAGTCTCCCCAGCCACTGAATACCTTACTGTATACTCTTCCCTTTCTTTTTAAACCGCAGTTGTCCAGTTTCCCGCATTGTCTGAACTTATATATATATAAGTCTGGATTTATATATATATATATATATTATAGCACCACCGGGAATGTAGTGGTGATTGCACCAGACCGGTATTCTGGAGGCCGTGGCTTGTGGGTTCAGATCCCATCCGGTGGGCCTTTGTCCAACTCTTTCTGTCTTTCCAAATTCTTTATCTGTTTCAATGACCTACCACAACCTCCCCTTTGCTTTTAGAGGTTTTGTTCACTGCCAATCGTTATTTCTGTCTTCAACGAGTCCGTCATTTCCTATTCAGGTATATATATATATATAGAGTACTTTGTGGACAGCCGGGCGCACAGGGCTCCTTTCTCGCGCTGTACATGCTCCACGAACAAAACAATGTTTTTGATGATATTGCACGTACATTGAAAGGGTTACCTGTGGGGATAATTTGAAACAAAAATAGAATATGTGTTTTTATCATATTGTCTCCTAGACGGGGTGTGTTTCAGTTTTATCGTCCAACTTGGAGGCCTGTTGCATCTTACACCAACAGCATACATAGCAAATATGGAGTGTGTGTTTGATATTGGTGGGGCACTCACGGGAGTGAAATTTGACGGTTGTATCTTCGATACGTCTTGATATATTTCGGCTGAAATTAGGAAAAAATTGCGCTGTAAGCAGAAGTTCGTTTTATTCACAGAAATTCATATTATACCATACGAGGCGTAAATGCAAAAATGTACACCATGCGTGAATTCAGCGAGATTTATGGATTGTTCCTCATAAATATTCTTGTAGCAAGAAGTCTCTGAAGATGTCATTTTTCTCAGTTGCTCAAATTTCTTTTTGGAAAAATACGGCTCATTCTCCGCATTGGAATATTCTGGAAACGATATAAAACATTTTAAAAACAACTTTTGGAGGTCGACTAGCCACACTTCGTTCAATCGTATCTGAAATCACCCCTTAAAAGTTCGACGGTACTTTCTCTACTGCTTTTATACCGCAATATTCAGAATATAAGCAATATGTATTTTATTGTGCATCCTATTTAACTTTCGTAAATTGCATTAATTTAAAAACCTAGAATCTGAGAATGTTTTTTCGCAATTGTTTGAGGCATAACGCAGCATAAACTGTTTTCCAGTGCGCTGCAGGCCATCTGGTAAAGAAAGAATGAGAAAATGATGAATGAAAAGCAATAGTTGTTCAATGTGATCCGCAACAAGACAAAGCGGGTTGAAAGTAGTATGAACTAAGGGCGCGTAGTAGTTTCCCTGGATATCGTCGGTTATCTAATATTTATCATTATTCAGGGACACATTTTTGTGCACACCTTGGGTTTTACTCCTTATTTAGTGGAAATTGAACCATCTACGGGGTATCCCGGACAGCATCTTAAGAAAACAGTTCTTGGGGCACTGGCTGTAGAGCAGTGCCGGTGCTACAACGGATGGTGTGGTTTTGTAGAGAAATTGCTACGCGGCTGAAGGGTGTCCAAAGAACTATTCACCATTCTTTCTCGAGTAGGTGTTTCAGAACAATGCATATTCTTTGTACCTACTTTCCCGGCTCAGGAAGACGCTTACAATTGACATACGCATTGAAAGACGCCGAAAAGTACCACATAGCATTCAGCACTCCCTAATAGACGACATAGTTTATATGCCTAATTATCGGGTGCAAGCTTTTCTGCCAAGCAAAGTTCAAGATCACGGTAATGTTGATCCAGTGCAATATTGCACGTATGCTAACAGTTACGCTAAATGTTAGTGTTAGGCTGTACCCTAACAGTTACCGTCAGCTACATGTTTGCGTCGTTCACACTGCGCATTAGGCTTACGCTATGCTCGATGCGCGTTTAGGGGACATAAGGCAAACGGACGCAAATTGAGAAAAATAGCATGCGCACGGGAGGCCACTTGCGTATCTCTTTGTTTAACCCGCTTTGGTGGTTCAGTGGCTAAGCAGTTGGGCTGCTGAGCAGGAGGACGCGGCTTTGATTCCTGCCGCGGCGGTAGGTTTCCTCGCAAGGGCAAAAAGCAGCACCTCCATATTTAGAGATTTTGGCGCACATAATGGATCCTCAGGTGGTCGAAACTGACCCCGAGCCTTCGGCGTGTTGAGGTCGGTGCGTTAAACCGCACATTAAATCAATCAATTTCTTTGTGTACTGCATGGCCGAAAGTAGAAAGATGACGTTACGCAGTTGCGCTCTTGTATAAACTGCAGTTTCTCACTCATTGACGAAGTTCTTCGAACCTGAGTTTTTATTACTTCCCAGTGCACTCATCTTTACTCCGCGCTAGCCGGAGCCTCCTATACTTCCTGTCCTCTCCAAGCTACCGTATGTGAGCTAGCAGCTACCATGGCAGATAAGCCTTTGCAGAAACAACCTTCTGCACCTCACCGCAATCGGCAATCTCCACTCGATACGGCCGCTTCCCTTGAAACCATTCGCACGGCGTAAGTCTGCCCTGCTTCGGACAATTCAGCCAGGCACACACCTTACTCCTTTTTGTCGAACCTTTTTCACAAGGTTGACACACCACCACCCATAACTGTAGCCTGCTGCAAGTGCAACTGTCGTGCTGATATCAACCGCCTGTGTTGGGTGTACCCCCTCTACATCACACGTAGAATTTGTGACCTGGCCACCACAAAACTTGGACTCTGGCCTTACTCTCTCCGGACATCAGCCTATACGGATCCAAAGCCTCCGATTCAAGCCACCGAGGTTTGGCGAGCACTCCATTTGTTCCTTTAACACCCCGCGGTGTCACCGGTTGGGGATTGGCTCCGCAACAGGCTCAAGAGTCAAGCGGACTCCACTTAGCTGCCTCCAAATCGTCCGCTATTAAAACGG
Source organism: Haemaphysalis longicornis (assembly GCF_048455015.1). NCBI lineage: Eukaryota > Metazoa > Arthropoda > Arachnida > Ixodida > Ixodidae > Haemaphysalis > Haemaphysalis longicornis. The sequence continues at coordinate 68,091,122 of NW_027526233.1, read as the reverse complement.
AGGCAGCCATACCCTTTCCGTCTGCATTAACACCGTCTTCCTTTCGACCTTTCCTTTCCGGACATAATAATGTGGAATAAACGTTGTTTCATTCATTGATTCTCTTGCGCAGCGCTGTATCGCCATGCTGACTACCCGTAAGAAGCTTTAGAGGCAGGCCAGAGGCTGAAGCTGTTTTTTGGCTGTGGACGCGTTAATTTTAAGATGAAATGACAGTGCGTGCTTCTGCGGGTGGACTGCGCTTACTATGCTCAGGATTATCTTGCTCGGGATTATCTGTAGCCACGTAGGGCTCGATCTCCAATCGGGTATGTACAGTGGGTGCTGAAGCCTAGTTCTAGGATTGCGTGTCACTGTTAAGTAATTTATTGTTGGAACCTGAATACTGCGATATCTGAGCCCCCAATTTAAGAGGGGCCGAAAGAAACCGATCGCCTGTTAATCGTGGTTCAGACATGCAATGCATATTGTGATATTGGGGCTGTTCAAAACGCAAGTTGAACAAAACGTATTTGGATCAAAGCAGTGTGTGCGATTCTAGAAAATAGCTCCGAAACACTTTCTTTATGGTGTGATTCAGGTAAGAGAGTATTGATATCAGTTAGTGGAAGTTTGGATTGTATAGTAACGAGAAAGCGTTTAAGTGAACTGGCTTGTGTAACCCTAAAACGTGGAGGAATTCGGGCTGTTCGCTGGAAGGGCGGACGTATAGTGAGTTTTTTCGTATTTTATCCAAGAGAAGCCGCCGTAAGCATTTTGCGTTTTGCTGTGAAACAGTGATGAGATACCTGACTAAAACTCAGATCGCGCTGTTGACGTTGTACAAAACAGGAAGTTGGCGCTAAGCTTACGCAATGCCATTAAATGCTGTACCTAAATACGCGATTGTACTGCGAAGAAACCAGTAGCGATAAAACACGATTGTAAACAATGCTTGTAATTTGTGGCCATATATTCGCCTTTTTTTCGCATACAGGCATACAAATTGAAACGGGAGGCGTGCTTTTCAGAATATATTTGCGGTGGGTATGCAGTCTCATTGGTCGCGCTATCCACACGCAAAAAGAGGAATGCACATAGAAAGCGACTGAATGTACACACTCTGTAGAAATATGGGAAGTTTGGAATTTTTGTTATAGGTGTTATGGAAGAGAAGACTATAAAATTTCGATTTAGTGTTAATTTTTCTGCGTGGGTACACCTTCGGTATGAATTACATACGGCCGTATTCTATTATCAGTATAAATTCTCTTCTAGGGCTTATATACCATTGCGCGACATTAACATGAATCTCCGCGTGCCCCTTTTACACTTCCCCACAAAGAGAACCTCGTCTCGTTTTTGAAATGACGCGGCGTTCATCTTGGGCTCACTGCTCCCTAAATAAACCATATTCTGCTTCTTTGCAGCATTTCTAAATTCATACCCAAATATAACAGAACCAAAAAGCGGAGCTGAAAAGGCTGTGGTGGCATACCAAGTCTGCCGGCAAGAGAGTAAGTGTTTACCAAACGTTTTTGAGTAACACTGCCTGTACTTCTCGTGATAGATTTTTGGTATCGCCTTGAGAAATGTTGGTTTGTACTGGGAGCTGTTCTGTTGCTGGGCAACACGATCGGGTGTCCTGGTATTGTCCCACCGTCATGGTAGAGCAGGTCTCTCCTTCATGAAAACACCGGCTAGCAGTATAGAACAAATTTATAAAAGGATAAACGTGACGTTCCAGAGGCTTCATATCCTTACGTACTGGCTGGACCAATGGCCTCAGCGACGGTTGAAGCTGGTGAACGATTTACTTATATTTTTGAAAAGTGGGTATGACCTAGCCCGTGCAGACAGTACCCACACTCAACGCTGTTCTGGGGGTGGCACCAAAGTACAAATGGCACTGCGTGCTTAATCTTCCTTTCATAACATTTTCCGCTGGTCACAGCGGACTCTCTCATTTGAGCGCACAGTAAAGGCACCGGTGAGGCGTGAATGCGCCTTGGCAGCACAAGATGTAATCAGGGGTCCTTACCAAGGCTACGATCCGTGCAGTGAGGATTTTGGCCTTCCTGAGCACATGCCAGCAAAGCCCGCATACGCGATAGAGGATTGGGTAAAGCCATTGAGTAGTCGACGAAGAAATGCACTTGGAAGCAACGCAGGCTTCTGGTCGGTTCGGGGCTGGCCTGTTCGGCTGGTATCAGCAGATGACTGGTAGGGTGAACGGGGATTAAGAATGATCACGCCATGGGCCACAGTGGTCGACGTGTGCTACGTGGCGGTTGGCGTTATTACGGGAACCATGGCTGAAAGTGTTTAGCGATCTATTTACATTATTGCAAAGTAGTCAAAGAACGCCGTCACAGGCTGCGCTCACAAACAGCTGCTTCGCCGTAGTGGTTGAAACCAGACGGTGACGTACCGCTGCTGCTTCACCTTACTCTCGTAGCAATATTTTGAACAGCGCCTTTGTTTAGGCTCGTATCATACTGTGCCGATCGTTAACAGAAAACTACTTCCGGGGAAGTGTGGAGGGGGAAATGATAGGCCAATGGTTGTAAGGGGAAGTGGCTAGCAGGCAAGGAGCCTGTGCGTAGATGAATGCACAGCGTGGACTAAAAATGGTGTAGATTGCATAACTGCCATAAGCGTGGAAAAACAGCGAATCTGGAGTCGACCTATCTTCTTCACCCAAGGATCCGCTTCCAGAGTGGGGACCGACAAGCGCCGTACTTGAGATCTTCCGCTCCTTGTGTACAATTAGGGGTGACGGCTTAGTTGCGTAAATGGGGTTCAATGGTAGCCATTTTTAGGTACTCTAGCAGCAACACGACGAGATTTACACAACGCTGCTCTTCTTCTGGCTATTACATACTCCTTTTGCATACCCGACCAATGGTTCACGGCAGACGAAACGGCGTCATCGGCGTCGCATAACGAGGCGCTGTGTGTTCTGAACGCGTCGACATGAACTGGAGGCTTGGCTCCGCTTACGCACTGCTATCTTCCTTCTTGCGCAAGTGAATTATCTTGTATGGTGGGCGTTCCCCAAGTAGAGTTGAGGCGGGTGCGAGGTTGGGTCTAGACGCTGCTTGAAGCTGGACGCTGCTTGAGTTGAGCCCTGCTAAGAGACTAGGGCCGGAGCATTGCACATGACTTCCGCTCCTTGTTGACACGCGCTGCTTTCGGCCGCTCTCGATTCTCGAGGGGGGAACCAAGTGGACATTTTTTCTGGGTATCTGTTGCATTCGCCACCGGGCCGAGCTCGAAAAAAAAACCGATTCGATGTTGAAACACTTCCGCTGGTCGGAATCGAATCTGGGTCCCTCATTTTAAGAAACTGTAAAGTTCCCATTGCGATGTCATCGCATTCAGTGCGAACAATCCTTCCTTTGGGTTCGTAGCGCGGGCGTGGGCTTTGTGGATTTGGTCAGTGTAATTGTGCTTTTGCTTTGAACTCTGCGCTTAGATTTCGCAGTTCAGACGGGTCGATAATTACTTTGATTTACTTCCGTTTAATAAAAAAGCTTGGCTTTTCAATAATATTTTTCTCAAGAAAAAAGTAAAACTAAGTAAATCCAAGGTAAAGGTATTGGTAACACCCAGGTCCGATGTTACCTCCGTCTTCGGGGCTCATTTTCGAATGTGGTCGAAATTTATACAAGACGACAATTTCGCACTTGGAACAGTCTTCAGATCAATTTATTTGTCTGTAGTGATGATGTCGGCTTTAAGAAGATAGGTGCAAGCGTGCCTTTCCACATTTTGTGGTTCAGTAAAGCCCGCGTACCTACGCAGGAAAAAAGTACCTGAAAAGCTGGAACTCATGCGATATCAAAGATATAAAATTGCATGAGAATTCGCATAATTTAAACTCCACCGTTACGCATATTTTCGTTAAGTGCGAAACTTAGTTAACTGTAAAGGTGTAACCGTTTCAAAATTAGTGTTGCGGTCAAAACGTGGCCAGCGTCGGCGTTAGTTTGGTTTCAGAAAACGGCTTTAGCCATTGTTTTAGGAAAACTATTTAGAAACACTATGTATAAAAATTAGCCACAAATTACGCCCAACAGCTTTGCAGGTCCTCCTCCTTCCCAGAGTGAAGTTTTGGCATAATTATACAATATTCAGCGTGATTGTTTTTATATGCGAATATACGTCATGCATATCTTGGCGGCCAAATCCTTTCCACCGCTTCCTTTGCCCACTGATGCCATTATCTGACAGTCAATGTTTCACATACGTAGTCAGGTCAACATATTTTCCTTGCTCACTCTGCCTTCGTTGTTTATGCTGCCCATTGCATTTTTCCTTAACAGCTGGCCCTACCGCTCTCCTGTATCTCTTGCCTGTTCTGTTTTTCCCCTTTTGTCACGTAACTTCCATTTCATTGCTTTCTCATGGCCTCCATTCGCTCCCAAGCTGGAGTTGTGTTTTCTGGTCTTTTGATGCCGATCTCAGCACTTTTTCTTCTCCGTACTTCTGTACTTCGGTCTGTATTTCTGTCCTTGCGGCATCCCGCGAAGAACCGACAAGAGCGCGTGATTGCTGAGTACGTCTGTATTGGGTTTTAGGAGCGTTCATATTAATGAATAGATCATGGTGGGTGAGGAAAACCGCAGTGATAGATCTTTATTGTTCCGTTAGTCCATAGGAAGTATTCATTGGCCACTGTTGCTGAGTTTAATCACGCACACGACCCGACTTTGCCCTAAGGTACTTAGAAATAAGTGGTATATGGGGTGCAATTCAGGAGCCTCAATATTCTCTGCTGGACAATAAAGTTGATGATGAAACTATCAGCCTACTTGCAACTATTGCCATCCCGAATAAATAAACTCGGAAACCGTAAAATCCATATGTGAAGACGTGCTTTTTTAATAAACGAGTGGATTTCTCGGCCTGCCATACACAGCAATCAGCTTTCAACCCGGTGTTCTTAGCATTCTTTTAATTGATGGGCGATTTTAGCCATGGCCTTTTTGTTGCTGCTGTATGTTGTGTAGTGCAGTGTCTTCGATGTGCTTATTTGTTAGCTGTTGTGTTCTTTGATGTATATTTTTGTTGACCAAATTGGTATCCAGCGCATGTTTTCTTTGTTAAGAAATATTTGCGGTCTTCATTTATTACTGTACGAACCCAAATTATGTAATGGCCTTGGGAACCTTAGGGTATATAAAGAATGAATATATTTTTTTCTCATTTGCGAATACTGCGAAAGATTTTAGAGGACTCAGGCAAGATAAGGAGAAAGAAATGACTTCCGTTTAGCTGAGCTAACCACTCATATGCAAAAGATCTTGGATTCCTCTTGGTTAACATTTCGATACACTTAAAATATTATGCTATTCGCCCAAGCCCTGCATTTGTGTACTGTAGTGGTCCACTCCAGGCGGGTTTCTTGCCGAACGGCTCACCAGGGGATTTCTGCGGAATGGTGAGACGCCTCTGAAGCGGATTTAACGCGACTGAGAAAAGCTGCCTTGATGGTCGCGGAGGTCAGTAACGTGACCAGTTGTAGGATCGGTTCCGCGGCGGTAATAGCACGCGTATGGACCGGGAAAAAAAATGTTGCCGTTTGTCTTAGGTTTACCGTGACTGACCACCCCTGGGAATAGAAACGGTTAAGGCCCTGCCTGATCGTGGTTTTAGGCTGAAGCAGGTGCGAGGGCGACAATTTCAGCAGAGTGTGGTCGTCGCGTGAGCAATTAACAGGTGCGGGTTTCGCTTGAAATATTCATGGCGCGCTAATGTTTTCTGGAGAATTGTTTTTGTTTTGCCATATTTTGTGGAGGCTCAAAAAAAAGTTGCGCGCATGCTAAAAGACATGAAAGCGTATGCCAGAAATTAGTACAGCAGCAATGGAGGCAAACATGTGATCAGATGAAAAGCAACCTACATCTCATTAAAACATGATACCTCCTTAAGTTCCTACTAGATCCGGAAAACTGCAAGTCGGAACACAGTAACAACAGTGAGCGAATCATCCGCGGTCGTCCGCAGGTAGATAAGGAACTCGCACGGTGGCTCAAAGACGGGTACGTAAATACTTCTTGTCTTACAGTACTTCCAGAGTACATGGGTTTATCAAATCCAAAGTTGGATCGTGACCTCATAAATCACGAGAATGGAAGCTATGGATGCAATGTACAAACTCCACACCTCCTGTACCCCTGGAGCAGACAGAATATGAAATATAAATTTAAGAAACCTAGATAAAAGTTTCATTGTTACAATCACTAAGATTTTCAACCAATGCTGGAAAAAACGAAGAACTCCCGCCTGCTTGGAGACATGCCAAAGTCAACATTATTACCAAGCCAGGTAAAACTCTGGGCATTTAATATCTGACAACTATCTCCACACGCCATCTTTAGGGGAAGCTTTCCGCGCATGGTATACTGAACACGATTCCAACACACATGAAGAAACACCATCTCTTTGCAGACACTATGATGGGTTTCAGGCCACGGCTACCTACAAAAAGTGACAGGCTCAGAATATCAGATGGGGTGGTAGATTCATTACGTATTAACCCCATCCATGCAATCCTCGCATTGGCTTTCAACAAAGTATTTCATATTATAGAACATCAGGCGATGACAGCAGCATTGCAACACAACAGGTCGGTGAGCGAAACAAAACTATATCAAGGCTTCCATGTAAAACAGAACAGCCTACATTCATTTCGGGCTTCTCAAGTCCTATCCTTTCACCCTAGGCACGAAGGACACGCCGCTGGGTTTAGGGCTCTTTCCGTCGTCATTTATTAACCCACACATACCCGTGACGAAGCTTCTAGCAAAAATACCTCATTTGCCCCACTAATTGTTAAGCTGTGTGCACTTAAGGGCAGCGACTGAGAAATAGGGGACGCACTTCGAACCGGAGCTGACACAGTCTTGGAACAGCCTTATTTGGCTTTCCTAAAACCTATGAGCTCCTGGTAATGCGTTGTGCGCCTTGTAAACAATCCAAGGATAAACCAGTTCTAATAGAAATCTACATGCATAACACACTAGTACAAGAAGTGAAAACAATCAGGATACTAGGAATGTACTTACAGAGCAGTGGCAAAACCCCACCATGCTCAGTAAACTAATTCGCCGCATAGCGCATAGTCTAATTCGCAGCATAGCGAGAAATCACAGGGGCTAAAAGAAACAGATGTAACGAGGCTACTTCAGGCACTTGTAATGAGTCGCTTTGTCTGCTCCCTTCTATACCTCAGTTTACACAAGGCAAAAAAGGAGAAAGAAAATTCTTTAACTAGATAATCTTGCAAAGCAGTTTTGCACTTACCCAAGTGAATTACTACCAATAAATTCGAAAAAATAGGCATCCACAATACCCTCGAAGAATCTATAGATGCACATACAATCACTAATTTTGAATGAATATCTAAGAGCGCAACAGGACAGCACATCTGAAGTGATCTTAATATATCCTATGAAGGAACACAAACAAGGGTGAACTACGGACCCAGATATTTAATGAAGCACCTCACAAAGTTCATTCCTTAAAATTTGTACTCTATTTATCACAAGAAAAGGGTAAACGTAAACCGAAAGCCCTCAAAATTTGTTTAAACACCGCGAGCAGGTATTCTACCTAAATGGAGCCGAATGCAAAGGGCAGGATGCCTTTCGCAGTTGCACCCGCCGGTAAGAAACTCAAGCACATCACCGTGACCACTGTTTAGGGCAGCCATCTAGAAGAACACAAGAGGCCGCCATCTGTATTGCAATCACAAGTACCTAGGCAAAATTGATCTTCAGCGCCTTCGAAACAGCTGGGCGTAATTTTGAAAAGAACATAATTCTTGAAACAACATGTTAAATTCTATTAGAAACGAGTTAGAACACCGCCAGATACAGATTATCGGGATTCCTGCGCACTCGTCCCATTAATGAAACAGTGCGGCCCACAGTTTTTCCCACCAACTCTTGAAACGGGCGGTGGACAAATTATTCCCGCGAGGTTCCAAGGAGAGCATGGTTACTTATATATTGTTTACCCCCATTATGCCCTAACAAAATCCACCAAACTATACGGAAGCCACTTCAGTCCTCTATATTTGCCATCCGGTACCTAAGTGTGTACACCCCAAAATGCACAATGTGTGAGGCAGAAAAGGCCCACCTCTTCCACATTCTACGCGAATGCCCTGATCTCCAACCTAAACCGAATGGCATCTGTTTAACCAAATAGAATGAGTTACTGCTTTCACCAGCTCCAAGCGTAAGACCCAAAATCACGTCGCGAACTGGGCTTTGGAAGCCGCCATGAAGGAGTCCTTCTGACCGCCTTACTAAGTCAAGAAGAAGCCCATCAGTCTTGAACAAGTCAACTGATTGTTGAAGAAATAAAGTTATTCCCCCTTCGCTGTCTGTCCGGAGAAAACGGTGAAGCGCGCCGTGTGGTTTGGGGTAATGAGGGCGCGGTAAGCCAAATCGCTTCTTCCTTGCTATCGCCTCGTATTCGCTGATTCGTTGATTGGTCCACACGTTTGGTTGCGCCACCTTGCGGGTGCACAAAGCGACGTTTCGTGGACGTCACTTGCCCGTCCTCCTCCACGGGCGTGCTCGTCCGCCATGTAAAGGATGCTTTGCCGACGAAAGATCAAAGCACCAGCTCCAGCGCAACTCTCAGAGACGACGTCCTGACCCTGACTCACATACAAGGCGAAGCTGGCATGTACGCGGTGCGTCACGTTGTTAGGGGTGCACAAGCTGCTTAGAGCGCATGCGCCAAACCACAGCGGCCAGCGAACGCGGCTGTCAAGAGATATTGCTGATGCGTGTCACTTGTGGAATTGGCAATGATGCGGCACAGCTGCGGACTAATGAAGGTTGAATTTACCTTGATGGTGAAACCGATCGAGGAGATTAGTTCATGTTTTCTTTAAAATACGGGCAGTCTTTGGGTGTCTCATTAAATAGGACGAAAGACACACGTGTGTAACCGACTGTGTGTTTTGCTCCTTTTTTTTCCGCGGCCCTCAGTTATTTCGGATCTCAGGAACCAACGAGTAGCAAAAAGTAACAGAAATAATTTATGGCCACAATAAAGTCTTAATTTTTAGCATTGCACTATTCCACCCAAACAACTCCGCCATCTGTCTTTCTTTTCTCTATTGTTTGCGTAACGATAACGGATGCGTTTGATATATCCGTGTATAGAAAGACAACTCGTTGTTTTCTATACTTTAATTATAAGAACAGCAACGATAAGCCCCAAAAACGCGCCGCAGCATACAGTCACTGCCTTCATTTTGTGTGGATACGTTACGAGAGTGGCTAATATCTCGATTCCCACTAAGTAAGCAATGCACTCACGTGGAAGTCACAGCTACGGCTTTAACACTTACGGCTCTAACACTATAATGTTCATGCCAATCGCAGCCGCCATCACACACGACGTTCAAACAAAGCTAAAGTCATGAAGCGACAAAATATCGGTTAAATTCGCCCTATCGGAAGCGTGTGCCCTGTGCAACAACGGCGAATGGCACAGATATTCAGGGACATTTTGGATATTCTAACAGCGTAAGCCGAAACCTTTATATTTACATGGACCGGTTTCTCAAAATATCCGGTATTAGCTATGTCTACAATGCGCAGATCTGTCTCCAGCAGCAGCACATGTTCACTTATATAGACATACATTCGCTTTCGATTGGAAACTGGAATACATAGGCTATATTTTTAATGCTACATATGTTACATACAGTACAGTACTGGACCATATACTGGGTTAAAAATACAAAAATACCCAGGAAGAACCAGATAACCACACCAACGTACATACAACTCTTGAAATGGTTGAATTTTGTCTGCTGCCATTTAGACGCTATAAATTCAATCGTATAAGCCAAATGTGAAAACACATAATGACTACGGTGTTCAAAATACGTACGTTTCTTACATCTTAAACGCTGCCTTTCGTTACACAAACGAAAAGAAATGTTCCCTTTGTCTTTCTTGACCAGCCTGAGAGAGAAGATTCCGGGGCAACTCAGTAACATATCCTGGAACGACTGAATTACCCACAGACTATTGTGTCAGAGAACAAAAAACGCCATTAAAAGATACAGCCACACAGGAACACGGCGCGGACTAATAACTTTTCTTAGATAAAGGCGGGAGATATTAGAGGTTTTGTTGCAATAAACCTTATCAGTAATTGCTTGATTATCTGGCAACCCTGATGAAACAAGCCGTCTGCCATTTCTGTACGGTGACGATCGGGAAGTGCCCTATTGTTGACTGTGGGAAGAAGGTGACGGTGACCCGGTATGTCTCAAACTGGGGGGCGTTTTCCGTGTCGCGACTACTGAGTGTGGACTAAGTAAGGATTTGCCAGCGCTGCCGACTGTGTTTGAAGACTCATACCGCTCGTGGTGCCGCGCCAAAGATCCACCAGAGCGGCAGCCAGAGCAGGGCATACCATCTAGCCGCCGAGGCGAATTGCTCACCTTCATGGGGGTGGACAAACATGTTCGACTCGCAGTAAGTAAATCCTTGTTTTTTTCAATGCGGAGCATTTCTTAGGCTTGCCTGGTCCTCCGTCGTTGATGGCGGCGCCGTCCACACGCTCACTGCGCATGCGCAACTCTCCTCCTTACACCCACAGCTCCGCGATACTACACTATAAAAAAGGAAATAGTTAGCGGCACCCGGTTTCGATCCCACGACTCTCTGCCCGCAACGGGAGGTACGCGGTGCTCTTCCCACTACGCTACAAATCCGGGACAGGAGCAAGTGCTACGAACGCGCCGAATGTCCTTGACTCATTCAAACTACGTCAAGAAGCTACTGATACAACGAAGGCACGCGAAGCTGAACGTCAAGGGAAACAACGAACTGAAAAATTTAGAGGGGGATGCTGAATTTCCCGTGGGAAAGCTGTGGCGAGAAGCGCCACGCGCCTTGCAGCTCAACTAGCCCCGTCCGCAGCGCCTCTGATTCTGATTGTGGCAGGATGCCCCTAGGGATTGGCCAACCAAAGAATCCGTCACTATATAGGTTCGCGTTCAACCACCGTCGTCATCTTCCCGTGGGGAAACCACTGAAGAAAAAGAAGAACGAGAAGACAAAGATGCGAGGAGGAAGGCGTGTAGATTGCTCTCAGCCGGTGCACCAATGTCAACAACCTTTACCTCACCAAAGCTGACGAAGACTACCAATTCTACCATAGAGACAATATCGACAAGAACATGATGGACGAGTTTCGGCGCCTCGAGAACCGCCGCCTACTCACCGTAACACAACAGCACTTGCGTGCCTTTGCCACCGGTGTGGACCCGGACGCGGAATTCCCTCTGGCGCTAATAAAAACCAGATCACTCAACATAACGTCAACACAACGGAACCAAATCAGGGCTCCCTCCGGGAAGATGGTGTAATTTTTTTATATGGTAGTATTGCGGAGCTGTAGGTGTAAGGAGGAGAGTTGCGCATGTGCAGTGAGCGTGTCGACGGCGCCGCCATCAACGACGGAGGACCAGGCGAGCCTAAGAAATGCTCCGCATTTAAATAAAGCGGCAGGTTGCCGTACCAGGCACCTGCCGCCAGAAGCAGTTCATGAAGCGAGCAGGAACCAAGCCCCTCCTTAGTCCCTCATGTTCTAGCTTTCACGTAGTCACTACAGTGCCATGCAACCCTTTCCAGTTAGCCTATAGCCTCGCCCCCTTTCCACTCTGTTCCCCAGCACCACTCTAACTCTTCGCCCCCCCCCCTTGCGTTCTGGGGCTTTGTATACTGCTGTGTGGCGTGGAGCGTACGTTTTGCTTGATACATCTGATGAAGTTTAACAGCGCAGGGACGGCGCATAGTGCAGAGGCGACAACCACGGGCGCTGACTAAAAAGTGTTTATTTTTGGACGAAAAGAACATTTATGGGGGGGCAAAAACTGGCATGGTTTTCGGAGAACCGATTGTAGAATGCGGGATAGCATGACAAACAGGAAGGCAAGCTCCTCTTATCCTGCAGCTATGCGATTTTCTTATCCAGCAAAGCCACCAACGGTGTGGTGACGCATACGTGCCTCTGCTGTGAATGAGGAATGCCTCGCATATTTCACGTGTGTGCTGTCCTCGACACCTTTTCAGGACACGGAACGCTTCAAAATCAGGCGCGCGCGAATTGCAAGTTCTCACATGCTGGACAAGCACGCTGCCTATCCCGGTTTTCATCGAGTTGGCATATATTTTCTTGCCCCGCGCATAACTGAAATGTATATAAAACACACTGATCTGCACTATTTGTATCTTTGAACAAGGCCGCCCCTGGACGTAACGTTAGAATATACATTGTTAACAATATTTTCTCTGTGAGCCTTATATGTATATGTATATATATATATATATATATATATATATATAGGGAGTAGTGGAACTTTGAAGATGGTAGAAAACACAAGAGAAGAAAAACTTCGAACAAGGTAAAAGCATGATTGTGGCCTACGTTTCAGCAAAAAGAACTTGCTTTCCTCAGGGCAAGAGAACTTGCTTCCCTGAGGAAAGCAAGTTCTCTTTGCTGAAACGTAGGCCACAATCGTGCTTTTACCTTGTACGAAGTTTTTCTTCTCTTATATATATATATATATATATATATATATATATATATATAATCACGCCACACCTAAGCGGCCAATGCCCTATACTGCCATGGCTGATCACAGAAGACGACGAAGACGACCAACAAATGGCTGGGTCGCAGCGCGCGCTGTGATGTCCGCATTGCAAATTCTGTAAATACATTGTTGCTCACCCTTCAACCATCGTTCGTGTCTGTGGCTCTGCCACCACCAAGTTACACTTGGTGGAGACTGCTTGTCGTCATCCTGTCCTGGGCCCAGCTTCGCACCTCATCGGCGTTGGTGGAATCATCGAGGTTGCGTGAACCGCTTCGGGCCGCCCCAGCCAAACCGCTACAAGAACTCGACGACCTCCCCACGCCCGTGTCCCCAGCCCGTGCCGAGCCGATCCGATGACGACGTTTGACCTGACGACGACGACGATGTGTCCCCAGCCCTGTGGTCCGACGTGGTAGCAAGCCCTCACCAGTTCGTCGTTCCTTTGTGCGCGTCGTTGCTCTGGGCCGGAGCTCACCGAACCCATCCCTTACATCCGTTGTGGGAAGAGCTTTACTGTATATTCTCATCACATCGTTCACATTCACCGAGCACATCATGCTACTGCGACCTCGACAGGGACGGTCGCCTTCGAGGAAAGGCGCATGTTACGCCATCAAAGACGATGAAGACAGCAGCCGCCTGTGGCGTCACAAACAAGCATCTGCGATGACATCGAAGCTGTGCGGGGTTTGCTGCCTAGCATGACTGTTCCCACATTGCTTATCTGCGTCACCATCGTCACTGCGGTGCAGCTTCGACCGGGACGGTTGCCCTCGACCGGGGGTGTAATGTCACGGGACAACTAGGAGGCCAATGCGCCATACTGCCATGGCTCATCACAGAAGACGACGTGGACGACGAAGAAGTGGCTGGGTGACAGCGCGTGCTGTGATGGCCGCATTGCAAATTCTGTAAACAGATTGTTTCTCTTCCTTCAACCATCTTTCGAGTCATTGGCTCTGCCGCCACGTTACAATATATCGAATCAGAACAAGAAATGAAGGGTTCGTTGAAATAAGACAGAAATAAGGGTTGGCAGTCAAGAAAACCTCGGAATGAGGGTTTTCTTGACTGCCAACCCTTATTTCTGCCTTGTTTAAAGGAGCCCCTCATTTTCTATTCTGATTCGCTACATGCATATCGAGGGCCTCTGTTCTGGCAGTCTTGGTGCCATAAGAAGCTTAAGAAGATTCACCGCTGGTCGACCACTCTCGACATATCGTTGACACTTGAGTTACGGTCCGGGGGTTAAAAAGAAGGTCCCCTTCACCCCGAGTAGTCCGAGTGGCGCTGGTTACTACCCCCAAGCGCAGGAAACAAAAATATCTAAACATAAATACCCCAGAAAGTGGAGGGAAAGTCGCTCTGGAAGTGCGTAGTGGTCATCGCACCAAACCGGTATTCTGGAGGTCGTGGGTTCGGATACCACCTGGCGGGATTTTTTTCTCCACTTTCCTTCTTTCCAAATTATTGATCTGTTTCAATGACCTACCTTATCGTCCTCTTTGCTTTCCGAGGTTTTCTTGACTGCCAACCCTTATTTCTGTCTTATATATATATATTTATATATATGTATGTATGTATGTATATATATATATATATATATATATATATATATATATATATATCAGGGTGTCGAACCGGAACCGAACCGAACCGAAAACCGGAACCGAACCAGTATTTTTGCCGGAACTGAACCCGAACCCGAACCGTTATTTTTTGAGCACGCTGAACCCGAACCGGAACTGAACCAAAAAAAGAAATAATGGTTACCGGTTCATGCCGAAACGGTTCGACCCTCTGTTGTTGATATTGCACACTCAATGCAATTCAGGCCTTTTTTTCTTTCACGTACCATCAATTTCGTACTTTTATTTTTTTAATTCGCATTTTTGCCATGCGGCATATACAGAAAAGATAAGACATTAGGTAGAATAAAAAGACCGGGTACAAAAGCACAGGTAGTCAGGAAATTGATGACCCTGTACAAGTCTAAAGGTAGGCACGGAGTCCGGTCTCGTGTAAAAAGTTTCGCAGCGACCTGCAGTAGCGGTCTTCGTGCACCCACCGGTTGAAGTCCACCGGTTTATCCCACCGAAGACCAACCACTCTTAGCGCACTGTCCCGAGCTGTTCTGGTTCCTGGGTACTTGCTTGCGCACTTTCCCCTCCAGACAATTGAACACTATCACGCTCTATGTAAAAACAGGTGAAATGAATGAGCACCAATGTAGCAATGGTCTGTTTCTGCTGGAGGCACGAGCGTAGTGCAAGCTGACCAAACGAAATGTCATTCTCGGCAGCTTGCAGGGAATATAAAACGACTTTGCCCTTCCCCAGCTGCGACTTCATTGGAGCAATCAGGCTGCAGGAGTGCTCCACTGCGCAACAGCGAAAGCTCACTCCCGATGTGTGCAAACTTTTTGCATTTCATTATTTGTTTAAAAGGTCCGACACCTGCAAATTATTAATACTTGACAAGTGTGACCACAGGAGCTGCTCAGTGGCTACGTAAGCCGTTTGCTAAGCCGTTTGCCCAACTCGCTACATGGCTTCTACTGCTACTCGTTCCGGAGGGGAGTACTGCTGTGGACGAATTAAAGAGCGTCTACCCAAAAAGTCCTATCTCATGCTCCGCGTGTCAAATTTCCCTTTCATTTTGTAGCCGCATTATCTGTTATAAGATTCCGCAATGTAGCACACGGAACGAAGGTAGGGGTTCAGGCGGTACGAGGACATACTGATTGTAATGCGCACTTTTGGTATCGCAAAAGGAATTGCAGTGGTCAGAGCAATAATGCAGTGACTGAGCGTTAACTAAAGCTTACTTTTAACAAAAGTGTGGCTAACACATTCGATAAGGTGACAGCTAACAAATTATTCAGGCTGATCAAATATTCTAATTCATTGGTAGTATTTATGTGCCTGTTGTAGGATTTTTCTGTTTTGTTACAAATGTAAAAAGTGTGCGCCATTGGTATTAAGCGCTGGGTTTGAACGCGCCAGTACGCAGGACTAAATTTGAGGCTTCAAGGTTAGCGTGACGGGCGATTGCATAGCGACAATCGCGATTTCAACAAAAAAGGAAAGGACAGAAAATTTATCCCGCCGTCATATCTTTTGGCGGTGGCTTTATGAATAGTCGCTAGGACAACATAAAGTCTGAGCGATAAAGAAGGTGGTAAATCGTCGCCACTTCATCTGTTTTTCTAATATTTCATGATTGTTTAAAGTTTGCTTTGCAATTGCGCCACTGCCCTTGAGGAACAGCAGCATTTTGAATTTTTGTTTGTGTTTTGATTTGACGGTCGTTTTAAACTAGTAAATGTTTTTTTTTCTAATTTCAGTGATAATTCAACTCATCGAACCGGTTCGCGAACCGGTTCAAGTTCTTGAACCGGTTCGCGAACCGGTTCGGTACGTGATTTTGTCGAACCGGAACTGAACCGGAACGAAATTATTTCACCCGAACCCGAACCGTAACCGAACCGGTATTTTTTTCGGTTCGACACCCTGATATATATATATATATATATAATATCTATATATATATAAAAACAAATCTAGAGAAAGATAAAACTCAGAAAGCGCGCAGAAATAGTATAAGTAAAGAGTCGGATACACAGTAAGAACAATAACAAACAGGGTTTACATACGTAGCGGCAACGGGACTTGCCTTCATCAGAGTACAGTTACATGATTTTGTTGTCACAAACATTTGGAACACATTTCTTATATTGCTCGGCATAAAACTGTGAGAAGGAGCGGAAGATGTTTCGGAAACGGAGAGTATGCATGCAGTGGGGCTACGCCTATGTTAATAACAACTAAAAAAAGGGGGGAGGGAGCGAGAGAGAGAAAGGGGTCGTGTTACCAAAGCCGCGTCCATACTTATAAATGAGATAAGATTCCCGGGAATCCTATTGGAAATTTTATCTCATTTATAAGTTTGGGTCAGCCACACTTGTGATTAATGAAATTTACGGAAAACTAACGTGCTTATACCTCGATTAAAATTGGCGGCCTCATAATTTTTATAACTTTGTTCATTAATCCTACCCTTGAGTTTCCCAACAGAATTCGCAGAAACTCTCCAATTAAAACAGCTTTATTAGCCTAATGCGGCTCAACAATACCATTTGTCCTGGGGAAGCAGACCTCGTTCCCACCACCACTTAAGAATGTTTAGCCTTTGTGATCTATAGACCGTACCTATTTACTGTTCAGTTGCTAGCTTCTTTGAAATGCTCTTTTATGCCCCGTATCTATTCCCTTCATCCGCGGGGGGCACACCCATCTTCGCTTCCGCCCCAACCAGTCTCCCCAGCCACAGGATACCTTACTGTATACTCTTCCCTTTCTTTCGAAACCGCGATTGTCCAGTTTCCCGCATTGTATGAACTTGCAGCCCACGCCGCATACGTTGCCCCGTCATGGGGCAATCTTGAACGCGGCTTTGTTAACACGACCCCTTTCTCTCTCTCTTCCTCCCCCCCCACTTCTTCTGGTTGTAGTTGCTGTAACATAGGCGTATCCCGAATGCATGCATAATCTTCTTTTCCGAAACATCTTCCGCTCCTTCTCATAGTTTTCTGCAAAGCTATATAAGAAATGATAAGAAATGTGTTCCAAATGTTTGTAACAGCAAAATCATGTAACTGTATTCTGATAAAGGCAAGTCCCGTTGCCGCTACGTATGTAACCCTTCTTTGTTATTGTTCTTGCGGTGTATCCATTTCTTTACTTATACTATATACATATATATATGTATATATATATCGTAATGAACTTGCGACCGATTCTCAAGACGCTATGTTTAATCTGTCTGAACGAGCCTCGTGCTTCTTCCTTCGCTTTCAGTCGGCCGCCGCCCTCGTTGCTCTGATGGTGGATTGGCCGCTGACTGCGCTTGCAGCTTTTCTTTCGCAAAGCTTCGTGCCTTTACACTCCGCCACACTGGGATGGCGAGCACCGACGAGCTCTTGGCGTGGATCCTTGACTTTCACTCTAAGGGTGGCATAAAGGTCGGCATACCAACGGCGGAAGAGACTGTTGTACATCTGTGCTTGGTGGAAATGTCTCACGTTCCGCTTCTCGTCGCCCTTTCCAGCTTGCTCCAGGGATGTACGTTCCGTTGTCATGTTCTGTGGGCTTGCCCCGCGGCTATTGTCTTGTTCTGTTTTTTCCTTGTTGGGTGATTCCGCATTTGCTTCAGCGTTGTTGCCTCCTGCAAGTTCGTCGTCGTCGGCTTCAGCAACTGTCGCTGAAACGTGCTGGTTTTTGACAGGTGCATAATTCTGTGCTTCATTCTTTTCTTCATCCAGTTGGATTTCTCGCTGCTTCGTAGGTTTCCCTGGAATGTCTTTTTCTTCAACTTCATCGGGTTGAGCCATTTCGGTCGACTTGTCGCGTTCTTTTGGGGACAACAAGCGCTCAGTGAGGTTGTGGGAGTAGCACGTCGTCGTGGATGCAAGGTGATCTTCCGCCGTCACCAGGGTGGTGTTGAAGTGCGCCAGAGAACTTCCGGGCGTCATGTTGTCCTCGTTCGAGAGTGGGAGCGTCGAGATGCCCTCAAGGTGGTAGGCTCCGCCCTGGCATACTGGAGTCAGGGCGACAGACGCGAGTATCGACGCAATGGGCAGCTGCTCCAGTGGACTGGGGTTGAGCGACGGTAGTTATTGGCTCTCTGGGATCGCACACTTGTCCGACCCGACGCAAGTCGAAGATGGATCACGGAGAATACCCGCCTTCTGATGCACGCAGGAAACAATCGGCGTGTCACTGGTTTGGTAGGGAGACTTGGGATGAAGGGCGCCGTCTTCAGTGACGATCAGAGACGGAGCGGTGGTCCCGTCCGCAGTCTTTTGTGACGTATTGCTCGCCTCCGGTTCGAAGCCAGCAAACCATTCCAGGGACTGCGCCGATGTTTGCACGTGAGGCTGCGGGCACCACCGGGCGGTGCTCTGCTGCAATTCTGCTGCCAGGCGGATGAACGCTTGAAGGCTCTCTTCCGGCAGCTTCTCGGTCAGGACTGCAGCATGAACGGGGTCGGACAGGCCATCTATTATATACTGTCTCGCAAAAGGAGACACCCAGGTGAAGTCACAGCCTGCCAGCAGGCACAGGTTTTCGTAGATGTAGGTCATCAAGATTTGCCAGGGCCTTGGCGTCGGGCACGCATTTTCATGAAGCGTGTGTCGTAGCTGGCAGTCCAGTTGCCGAATGCAGTGATTAACGCTCGACTCCAGCTTTTCCAGGAGGCATGGAAGTGACCTTCATACAGATGCCATGCTCGAGCAGCATCGCGCAGGCGTTCGTGTGCAAATAACAACTTGGTGTGGTCAGGCCAAGGTGGGGTGGGTAGCAAGGGGATCGATTAGCTTTATCCAGGAAACAGCATCGTCGTCCTGGAAACATCGGAAAACCGGGACGACCGTGTCGGTGGGCGACGGAAAAGGACGTCCCGGAGCTGCTCACACATCTTTGTGGGGGCCTGGACAGCCCAAGAATGGTGGCCCGATTTCACATCAGCAGTCGTCATTGTGAGGATAGGTTACTGTCGGCGGAAAATCTAAAGACGACAGAAATCACGGCGCGAACGGTGGAAGCCGTGGCCAGTCCAGAAGACGTCGTCCGCTGCGAAAGCCACACCCAAGGATGGATTGCCTAGGTGTTGGGTGTTACCTCCGTACGGTGCTCGTGCTGAGACCGTGGCCCCACCGATGAACTCGGGCAGCAGGGCTGGAAGGCGTACCAGGCCATGGCCGCTGCAGAGGGCCGTACCTGCGGCTGGATCGCCGCGAGGGAGAGCAGGTCCGGAGGCTGGGTCGCCTCGGGGCTTGAAGGGGTGTCGGCTGCGCCACTTGTAATGAATTTGCGACCGATTCTCAAGACGCCATGTTTAATCTGTCCGAACGAGCCTCGCGCTTCTTCCTTCGCTTCCAGTCGGCCGCCGTCCTCGTCGCTCTGATGGTGGATTGGCCGCTTACTGCGCTTGCAGCTTTTCTTTCGCAAAGCTTCGTGCCTCTACAATATATAGATATATATATTTCTATATATACCATAAATGTAGTCTTTTTGGTGTCCACTGAAGGACAAAGGCCGCGTTGAAAGATTTCCAAGATTGTATATCAATTGCTATTGAGTCGGCTTTTTTCACACAAATTTTCCTGACCCCACGAAGTGTTTTGCCGAGTTTATTGCATTTACGGTCTATTCTCTAACTGTTGTTTCTGATGCTCATTACCTGTCTCACCCGTGCCTATTTTCTTGGCTGTGTATATGAAATAAGTTGCTCCACGATAGTTAGTTCCCTGATCTACGTAACTCTTTTCTATCTGTAAGTGCAATCTACAGCAATATTTCTGCAGACCGTATAGACGATATAGGATTCCTTTCCAGTAGCTCGATAAGGTAGCAACTTCACTGCGTAACTAGCGTTACTGGAAGAATGCATTGGTTATATAGCAGTAAGTTACAGGAAACAGAAAACTTCCTTTTTAGGATATCAGAAGTCTGAAAATATGAGAAGCCATGTCTATTCTTGGAGCAATTTATGTTGCGTAATTAAGATCATCACCTATTGCCGAAGATAGACCCAACGTGCCCAACACGAATGCTTTATTTTGGTGGCGTTCAGTAACCTAAAAATGAAGGAAGCTTGCATTAATGCCTAGGAGTTAAAGGCAGCATTTTCCCTCATTTCCGACTCCCTGCATTTTTTAGGCCTCCCCGCTTTACGAGAAAAAACAGGTGGACGTTCGTATTTGTCTAACGCACACTGTTCTGCACCGAACATGGCCGTGCCATGTCAGGTGCACGGGTCCCGCACACCTCTCTGGTCTCTCCTTGCCTATCTCTGCCCATTATCGGGCCGCTTCTCCGCGCGGGTGCTTGCAGAAGGGGGCGTGGTTTGACCTCTAGGGTCAAGGGCAAAACTGGTCATCTTGTGAAGCCTGCCCGATGTTACGTAGTGTAGCGTGCACTGGAAAACACGTCAGGAAGGTACTATATACAACACGCAATGACCTTAACATCGAGAGTAATGTTCAAAATAAGATCAGATGTACTTCTTATTATTGAATGAACGTTTAACATGGATTCTGTGGTTTTTGTTGTATCAGCAATGTTTGTGTTACCCGACTATAATGAGGAAGTAGCGCCAATTCTCATTACCAGAGTGATCGTTTATTTACCAGTAAAATCTCAACGCAGCCAAAAAAACTACCCCCGAAGCAACTAAAGGGAAAAAGGTATACTGGAGAATAAATGATGCAGTAGTTGATGAGAATATTAAGGTAAGACGAGCCTAAATATGTAGAAAGCATTGTGTGCAAGTGGAATACCAGAAGCGGAAACTTCAGAACACAAATCTCATACTGGTTGTAATATCGAATCGGCTACATAAAGACCTTAGGTATTACTACTAAAACACCAAACTTAGGCTTTTCAAGACCATCATGGAGACATAAAGTATATAGCTTTCCAGTAATGTAAATGACAATGAAGCTAACACTCTTTTTTATACATGTTTCATTTGCGGGCAATATCAGTTGTTTTCGCTGAGCGGGCCACGCAATGCTTCCTCGGCTTGACGATGCGCTAAATTGGTTCGACAGAATCTCGCATCCCGGTCCAACGACGTTCGGTAATTATGCATCTACATTCCTGTAAATGTCGCCCAGGTGTCGGCTTCCGCTTCCGCTCTGCGGTGGATCATCGGATTGAACCCCTTCGCCTCCATCAGTCAAATTCAAGCTGCGGACGCTCGCCTCCGAAACTGACCTCCGGGGGAGTACAAAGGCTGATCCCACGAGCGAGAGCTGCATTCGTCGATGGGAGCAAGTTGAGACCTGTTCTTGACTTTGTGCAAGCATAGTAACGCCAGTGTTACCCTCGTACGTCTTTATACATATGGAGTATTTACTCTCCGTTGGCTCCAGTGCTTGTTCGGTCAACTCTGCGCCGCGCTGGTAGCCGGCTGGACAAGGCATATTCGCAATGCGGTTAAGTGCTCAAAGAGCTAGCAAGGGCTCAGAGGCTCGTCCAAATTGCCAAGCAGACTGCAAAAAGTTCTCCGAGGCATCGACCACTCTGTCAGTGCTTGAAAATGATGTTATTTTCCTATTGAAACAGAGACGGGAGCTATTAAAAGATAGGTGTTGAAGTTCACTGAGCGTTCCATTTCACGGGTTGTACATGTAGCGCTTCTTTTAGTTACAACTCAGTATCGCGCAGATAGTATGATCCGTCGATCTTGGCTCGTCTGGCTTAGTTCATTTGAATTTTACAAATGGGATATCTGAGTATTGAGAATAAAATTTAGCACTTCACTTGCTACTTTTGATTTAAAGTCTGAAATGCTCACCAAAAACACCCTGGATTTTCCGGTAATAGATGAACCAATCCTAGAGAGGAGTAGCAAAGGCTTATTCAGCCGAAGCTACAGGTCGAGCATGTTGACCACCTCGGCGACCAGTCTGCGCTGTTCTTCCCCTTCAGAGCCAGGCCAGTGGGTCCAGGTTGGGATGGAAATGGATGGCGAGGAACTGAGCCGCTGGGCAGTGCAAAATGCAATGAGCTGAAGCAGCGTAGGCAGTGGGGCAGTTGGGACAAGAGGGGTCAGATCTATTGCGATAGAGTAATAGGCGGGAGGGGGCGATCAGGGAATTTATTTGGGTGTGCTGCAGGAGTCGAGCCTCGTTTACGGTTAGTGATGGGTGAGGATGTGTGTAGAGGCGTTTGTCTAGACGGAGGTGAAGGTAGACCCCTTGATGGTATGCCACACGGAGAATCTCGCACCGTCCTTTGAGGGCCCGGGCCAGGGGATCAACGCTGCCCGGAAAATGGTTTCATGGGCAAGTTAATGCCTCAACTCATTGCTGCCGAACCCAGAAAGTCCAGGGACCCAACTGAGGAAAACGGTGGATGGCTGTAGAGCAGAGACCGCTCCTTCAAACTCAGGTTGAAGGATCGAAATTAGTGAGAGAGTTTGCATCGGTATAACAGCGGCGTGAGAGTCAGAAAAGACTGTCTATTCGGGGACTGGGGCAAGAGAACCAAAAGACTTATGGGCAGGGGCAATGACGAGAACCCCAAGAGCAATCGCTTCCGGTGGGTGAAGGTGGGGCGCTAGTGTCGCTTTCTCCTTCGGCAAGGTGAAGGTTGTACAGAGCCTAACCGCACGAGCCTCGAGGCGCCACAAAGGAGGCCTCTGTGTAAGCAATTCCGTGGTCGGTAAAAAAGGAGAATAATGCCGCGCGGCCTCAAGACGACGACCTGGATGAAGGACAGGGGACACGTGTAACGGGTGACGGGGGGCGAAGCTTGGGCGCCGAAATTGCGTCGGGCGGGGAATGGGTGAGACAGGAATCAGAGATATACCCACCTGAACCAGTAACCATTGCACCTGACGGCTAAGGGATAGCCAAAAAAGCTGGGAATCACGATGCAAATAGAGGAGAGAGCGAAAGAAATGAAAGAGGCCTATGACTTAAAGCTTATCTGTAGATGTCATGGTAGGGATGTTCAGTGCTGCCTTGTAGAGTCCCACCAGGACGGTCTCAAAGGTATTGAGTTGAGTGTTGGTACATTAGATTGTGGGGACCAGGGTTCTGACGGCGGCCTAGCTCGATCCTCGAGGTCCGGCCGCAAGGCTAGCTCCACTGAACACCGCCGCGGATCACCAACTTTGCGTATCGGCAGCGAACAGCAAGGAACACAGGACACAGGATTCGCCCACTCCGACGTTCATTGCAATGCAATAAAGGAGACGTCGGGCGCGTCGTTCTACACCGCCGACCACCTTAGCCAGGGCGGGAGAGACAGGCGCGAGGGCGGACAAAGGAAGGCCAAAAAGGAGCGAGTCGTACTTACGGCCGCTCCCGACGATGGTTCGTGTCCAAAAAGACCCTACCTCCGTCGCCCGCCTCGGACCAGGCCGCCGGAGCTTCCGGGCAAACCTGTCACGTGAGGGGGTCGGCCGCGCCCCCTCGCTCTCACGGGTATCCTCCCGGGGGGGGGGAAGCGCGCGACCGCGAATAGAGAGGTACCACCCCTCTCGCCTCCGCGGCGGGCCGAGAGGGATAGGCAAGATGGCGGAGCTCCGCAATTCCAACATCCCTCCCCCCTTTGCCCAAAGCCGCTCGACCTCGAGGGCTCCGGCGAACGGTGACCTCACCGTTCAGCGCCTGGAGAATTCGTCGAGCAGCTTCATCAGGTCCCTGGTCGGCCCCTGGTCCTCCATGCCTTGCTCCATGGGGGTCGCTGCCGCCGGATCCGCCGCCCGCGGCCCGAGAACGGAGGCGAGGCTTCCCTCCGAAGGCCCCATGAACGCAGCCGCCTCGGCTGCAGGAGCCGCGTGGGCAGGGCTGTCGGCCCCCGGAAGCGCCTCCGTCCGCAGCGCCGACCCGGCGGAAAAGCTGCTCCCTCCTGGGCCCTGGAGCTCGACCAGGGGTGCCGCCGATGCCCCGTTGGCGGGCCGGTTGACCTCCGCCGCCGCCGAGGCCAAAATGGCGGCCGCGAAGGCCGGATCGGCCCGCATTTGGGCCCGGACGGCCCCGATGTCGACGCGGGCCGCCGCCTTGGAGCTCGACGATGCCGGCCCCTTGGCTGTTGTGGCGGCACGGTGCCGCGCGGATGCCTCGTGGTACTGCCTGGCCACGACCAGAAGCCCGCAGGTCCCGCAGTAGTTGGCGCCGGGCTCCGCGGCCGCAACGCCGTCCGGGAACCGGGCCTGCTGCTCACTGATCGTGCGCCCGCGGAAGATCCAGGGCACCCGCTCGGGCGCCAGCTCCTTTTCGATCACCAACTGGTGGTGGCTCCACGCCGCCGCGGAGAAATAGCAGCGCGGCGGCGCGTTCCCCTCCTGGGACGTCCACGTGGCCACGTTTCGGCCCTTCTTCGGCCGGGACGGTGTCTCCGCCCGGGGGGGCTCCGTGGCCGCCGGTCGCCACGAGCGGTGCCGCCGCTCCCTGCGGCGTCGACTTGGCCCCTGCTCGCCGGGCGATGTGGACGGAGTCGCCGGCCGTGGGGTGAGGCGCGGGCCTTCCGCAGGATGTTGCGGACGCGGCCGGCGGTGCTGGAGCTGGCCCAAGGCGCGGGACTCGCGGGTGCTGCTTGCAGGGGGGGCATCTCTCAATCCTCACTCGTCGGCGCGGGGCTGCGGAGTGACGGGATCGGGAGAGATCGTGCCCGGTTGCGAAGCCGGTTGGCTCGTCCGGGAAGCCGCCACCCCTGCCGGGACCGCGGGAACCTTCTCCTGCCCGCTGGCTCCCTCTGGAATCACCCTGCGCAACCCATTGCCGGACCTCACGGCGTAGGCTGCGCGTTTCGTTGGCGCGCCTCGAGGAACTTCCTCTGGCAACCCCTCCTGTGCGCAACTTTGCGCGCTGGAGGGCGGTGACCCGGTCAGCGATTTCGCCGGTTGCGATTGTTGTAGCGGTGCGTCGGGAACCTTCCTTCCGCACCTCCCTCTACCTCGCGACCTCGCGAGTCCGAAGTGGGAGCGTCGGCAGTTTCTCCTCTTGGAAAGTGCTGCTTCAGCTCGCCCACGTGAATGGGGCCGCTTATTCGACCTGACCTCGGGTCTTTCAGCTTGTAATTCAGCCGCGAGATCTTCTCGGCGACTACGAACGGTCCTACCCACTTGGGTGCGAGACCGGCCGCGAACCCTGCGCTGGCATCGCTCAGCGCGTGGTTACGTTTCAAGACAGTGTCGCCCACTTCGTACGCCACGTCTCGATGAGCTTTTGGCCGTCTTTTTGGTCAAGGCCGTCTTTTCAAGGCCGTCTTTTGGTCGACCCTGGCTTTACCGCGGATGCGCTTCGCCTCCTTGATGGCTTCTGCCAAACGCTTGCGCAAGCGCCGCGCGTAAGCCGCATCTGCTGCTTTCGCGGGGACTGCGGTCGACCTCCTGGCCAGAACCGTGTCCGTCGGTGTGTTCAGCTCCCTGCGGAACATCAGGAATGCGGGCGTGAAGCCCGTGCACCGATTCACGCTTGTGCGCAGAGCGAAGGAGATCGAGCTCAAGTGCTCATCCCAGTCTTGTTGCCGCCGGGCATATGCCCCAAGCAGTGGCTTTATGTCTCGATTTTGGCGCTCCGTCACGTTAGACTGGGGGTGATAGCACGATGTTGTTTGCTGCCTGACACCCATTGCCGCGCACGCTTCACGAAACAACCTTGATGTGAAATACGTGGCGTTGTCGGTAATCAGCCGCTCCGGAAATCCGTAGCGACAAAACTCCTCAGACAGCTTTTGCAGGACCTCCTGTGCTGTCGCTTTGCGCAGCGGATAGAGTTCAGCGATCCCACTGAAGTGGCATGTCACCACGAGTACAAACTTGTACCCTCTCTTGCTGCACGGCAGCGGGCCCATCAGATCGCACGCCAGGACCTCCCACGGCTTTGTGCTCACGATAGGCTGAAGCAAGCCTGGCGCCTTACCGCCTCGCGGTTTGCGCTCTTGGCAGACGTGGCATGTGCGTACGTACCTACATACTTGTGCCTTCATGGCAGGCCAGGTAGCATACCGACAAAGCTTCCGCCATGTCTTTGGCGCGCTACCGTGGCCGTCTGCGTCGTGGTAGTGCTGCAATGCAGCGCACCTGAGCTTGCTCGGGATAACGGCCTTAAAACACTCACTTGAGTCATTTTTGCCGGGCACGTATTTCAGCAGAGCTCCATCGGCGTCAAGCAGGTAACTTTCCAACTCGCTCGCAGCAATACCAGCTGCATTAGAGCTCGCGCCAGCCGCAATACCAGCAGCTTCCCGGCGCCCGTCATTCACCGGTGTTCGATTTGCCTGAGGGTCCGTCTCTTCATTAAGACTGGCGATCACCTCCCGACAAAACAAGTCCTCCTGCTGAGCCTCGACTAGCTCTTCCCGACTGAACGCAACCTCGAGCGGAACTCCTCCCCCGACGAGATGCACGCGCTCTGAGCTTCCGAAACTTGGGTCCTCCCGCGTTCCGCGCTCTTCCCGCGCCGAGAAGGGTCGCTGACCTACAGCGTCCTCCTCGGCCTCTCCGGCCGGTTGGGTGTCGTCCACCGGCGCCCGTGACAGCGCGTCCGCGACCACATTCGTGGCACCTTTGCGGTAGCGAACTTCGAATTCGAAGCGTTGCAATGTCAGGGCCCATCGCGCGAGCCTCCCGCTGGGCTCACGGAGGCGGGAAAGCCATGTGAGGGCCATGTGATCAGTCTCGATCGTGAATTTGACCCCCTCTACATACATCTCGAACTTTCGAAGTGCGTACATTATGGCCAGACACTCCTTCTCGGTGACCGAGTAGTTTCGCTCTGCCGGTGTCAGCGCACGGCTCGCAAAAGCCACGGGTCGCAGTTGTTCTCCATCCACCTGGAGGAGCACTGCCCCTACGCCGAGGTCACTCGCGTCTGTTTGGATCACGAATGGCCTGTTCAGATCCGGCAGTTTCAGCGATGCAGTGTCTGCAACAGCTTTCGCCAGTTGGCGTAGGCTGCTCTCCTGCTCCTCTCCCCACTCCCAAGGGGCGGATTTCCTCAACAACTTTGTCAAGGGTGCTTGCAGGCGCACGCAAGCGGGGATAAACTGGCGGTAGTAGCCGATCATCCCTAGGAAGCGCCGAACTCCGGCGACATCCTTCGGCGTGGGAAACTCCAAGATCGCCCGGAGTTTCTCGGGATCGGCGGACACCTGTCCGCCTTCGATCCGATAGCCGAGCAGGCTCACTTGAGCGCTGCATATTTGCGCCTTGGCAGGATGGATGGTTATGCCAGCCGCCCTGAGTCGTCCCAGGACGTCTCTCAGGTGGCAGAGGTGCTCCTCGAAGGTGCGGGAGTAGACGACAATGTCGTCCAAATAGGCGACGGCATGCTGCCACTTTGCCTCACCGAGCATCCGGTCGATCAGGCGTTGGAATGTGCTCGGACTTCCGCACAAACCGAAGGGCATACGTACGAACTCGTACAGCCCCCGATGGCAAGTGAACGCTGTCTTGCATTCATCGCCGGGACGCATCTCGACCTGAAGGTACCCCTTGCTGGCGTCCAAAATGGAGAAGTATTTTGCGCCACCGAGATTTGCGACGATTTCGTCAACGCTCGGAAGGGGTACGCATCCTTTTTCGTGACCGCATTCAGCCGCCGATAGTCGACGCACAAACGCCAGCTACCGTCTCTCTTTCGAACGAGCACCACTGGAAACCCCCAAGGGCTCGTCGAGCGGCGGATAATGCCTGCTTTCAGCAGTTCCTCCAGCGCCTTGTCAGTTGCCTGCCTCTTGGCCGGGCTGACGGGCCGGGGATTGCATTTCCATGGTTGAGCATCGCCGGTGTCTATGCAGTGCTGCACCAACCTTGTGCAACCTGCTTGCTCAGTGAATATCTCGCCGAAGTCACCTAACAACGACAAGACGCGGTCACGCTGCGCTGCTGTCAGCTCGCTAGCACTTGCTAGGAGCGCGCCCAATTCTTCGCCCTGACCTCGGGGTGGAAGGCGCGCAGCGCAGAAGAAATCAGCCGCGGCAGCAGCAACGACCGATCCCGGAGGTTGCGGCGCGCGCCGGCTACCGGCAGCGCCTGAAGCTTCTGCTTCCCGCGGCGCGAGAGACGTTTCGGCGGCGCGCCCATGCAGTGACTTCTCTGCGGGCGGCGGCTCGAAAAACGGTTTTAGCGGCATAAACGGGCCCTCCCGATAGCCTCCGTTGCCGACGTCCACGACCCGATAACGCTGCGCCGCTGTCAGCTCACTAGCACCTGCTAGGAGCGCGCCTAACTCCTCGCTCTGATTTCGGGCTGGAGGGCTGGCGGCGCAAGAGAAATCAACCGCGCCGGGAGCGGCAACACCCGAGCTCGGAGGGTGCCGCGCGCGCCGGCTATCGGCTGCGCCTGAAGCTTTTGCTTCCCTCGGCGCGCGGGACGTTTCGGCGACAGCCTTACACAGCGACCTCGCTGCAGGCGGCGGTTCGGCGAACGGCTTTAGCGGCGTAAACGGGCCCTCCCGATAGCCTCCGTTGCCGATGTCCACGACCAGTCCAACCTTAGACATAAAGTCTCTCCCCAGAATGACTGGGACCGTCAGTCCGGGCAAGTGGACGAAACGCATTCGCCGTACACGCTGACTCCAACGCACGACGAGGCGTACGTCACCGCGTGACGTAACATCACCACACGCAAGCTGGAGCGGCAACTTCCGCGCGCGCAGGCGAATAGCTTTGCGCTCGAGATGGGAAACGACCTCGTCCCCTACGAGTGAAGTGCTTGCCCCTGTGTCCAGCAGTGCCTTAAAACTCCGCCCCGCAATTGCGAGGTCGAGAAAGGGCGCAGGCGCGCTGGTCGGATCTCCGACTCTGAATGCGGCGGGCGCGGTGATGTTTTCCTCTCGGGCGCGTTGATCAGCCGCCGGCGACTTCACCGGCGGCCCGCTGCGTTTCCCTGTACACCTGGGCAGATTCGCATCTTGTGACCAACTTGGCCACACCTGAAACAGCGAACAGAATTCCGTGCTGCTTGCTGCGCCGATCGAGGCTGCTCGTACGCTCCGCGGCCAGCTGGCCGCATCCGGTTCTCCGGGGGTGAGTTGTGAGCGGGTGCAGGCAACTGGGGCAGCGCCGATCCCGTGTAGGGAAGCCCACTTGGGCGTGCGTTCGCCGGCCGATCACCTGACCGGTTTGTTGTGTGCACAGCGCGCGGGGCTGCCAGGACCTCCGGCCGTATCGCCTCCGCGTTGCGCAACCCATACGAGTAGGGGTCCAGCGCTCGGTTCCCGAGACCGAGCGTTTCTCGCTGGCCAGGTATCAACGTAGAGCCGACCTCGACTCGTCCGCTGCCCGTAACGCCGCGCCAAGCACAGCTTGGTTCCAGTGTTTCCACCGGAAGCGGCGGTGGCCGATACGCGCGTGCAGCCGCAATTGCTGCTTGCACACGACGAGATTCGGCCGCCAGCTCGTTGAGATCTCTGCACCTGCAGTTCCTCAAGTACAAGGCAAAGGTGGGGTGGCATTGCCTGATTACCCGATCGACCGGCTCCGAGTTCGGGGAATGTGGGTCGGCGTACTCGTAAAGCTCCTGCATCGCACGGACATACTCGATCATCGATTCGTCCGGAGCTTGGGTGCGCATTTCCAACTTTCTACGCATCCGCGGGAGGTAGTCGACGGGCAGGAATTCCTCCCTGAACATCGTTCGGAAGTCATCCATCGTGTGCGCCGTGTGGCCTATCACTCGATACCAGCGGGCGGCATGGTCGACTAGGGCTGCGGGCAGAACTCTGTGCAGCACCTCGCTCTCGCTGATGCCGGTCGCCTGCTCGTAACGGCTCAGAGCCAGCAGGAAAGCGTTCGCGCTCACTTGATCGCTATAACCGCTATACGTCGGCATCGGTAGCTGCACCCTGGGAGCGGGTGAGCGCGCCGCCTGCAGCACTTGCTGCATGGCGCTTGCGAGAGCGTTCGCGATGGAAGCTGCATCCACAGTCCTTCCTTCGCTTACGGCGCCTACGTGCTCACTTGCACGAGAGGCGCGCCGCATGGGGCTTCAGCATTTGCGTAGGCCCGGCGCATGGTGGTTGAAAGCGCGGCGTCACCTGACGAAGAGCGCTCGTGGAATTCAGAACTTTCCGAAATTCTCGTTGGTGCGCGAGCCGCAGCATCTGCGTAGGCCCGGCGCATGGGGGTTGAAAGCGCGGCGTCACCTGACGTAGAGCGCTCGTGGAATTCAGAACTTTCCGAAATTCTCGTTGGTGCGCGAGCCGCAGCATCTGTGTAGGCCCGGCGCATGGTGGTTGAAAGCGCGGCGTGACCTGACGTATAGCGCTCGCGGAATTCAGAACTTTCCGAAATTCTCGTTGGTGCGCAAGCCGCACTCGCGGTTGCGTAGGGGCCGTGGAGAAGGGGGACCCGAGCCGCTCCTGCGGCTGCGGTGGGCGCTGTTGATGCAGAGCATCGCGGGACCTCCTGGGCATGATCACAAAGGTCGGCCTACAGCATCAAATCCACCAACTCATAATCCTGTGCCATGTTCCTCGGAGCTAGCGAACCTCGAATTCACTTGAAAACGAGTCCCACGTTCGGGCGCCAAAAATGTGGGGACCAGGGTTCTGACGGCGGCCTAGCTCGATCCTCGAGATCCGGCCGCAAGGCTAGCTCCACTGAACACCGCCGCGGATCACCAACTTGGCGTATCGGCAGCGAACAGCAAGGAACACAGGACACATAATTCGCCCACTCCGACGTTTATTGCAATGCAATAAAGGAAACGTCGGGCGCGTCGTTCTACACCGCCGACCACCTTAGCCAGGGCGGGAGAGACAGGCGCGAGGGCGGACAAAGGAAGGCCAAAAAGGAGCGAGTCGTACTTACGGCCGCTCCCGACGATGGTTCGTGTCCAAAAAGACCCTACCTCCGTCGCCCGCCTCGGACTAGGCCGCCGTCAGAACCCTGGGCCCCACAAGATGTATGAGACAAAGTACAAAAACTTCTTGAGGGCGAGCGCATGAGTAATCCTGCAGGAATTACCTTCATGAAGACCCACTCATCGAGTGACCACATGATGCAGTAGGTGGGTTCTTGAGTGGCACGTCACGATGGCGCTTTGTAGGGCTTGTATGTTACTGGCTGCATACAAAAGAAAGCCGAGAACCTTGTGTTTGGTGACGACAGGAATGGTAGAACCAAAAATATTGAGAGATGAGGAAATTGTGGTCGCGCTGTTAAAAACAATGGTTAAGAATGAGAATCTTGGACTTTTCACGCGCAGGAGAAAATCAAACAGCGGTAAGAAAAGAGTCGATGAGTTCCAAGCCACGTTGCAGGGTGCTCTTCACATGATCCGGAGAGACGGACAAATACGAAAGGGGGATGTCGTCGGCGTGAAGAATGTGATGAAGATCAGGGATTTCAGCTAGTTGGGAAGCGGAAGAAATCATAGCAACGCTGAAAAGGGTCGGGAAAACAACCATAACCTGAGGAGCACCTCTAGTGATGTGGTGGAGTCGGTCAGATGCGAGTTGACCGAAAAGCGCGCCACTGTGTGATAGATGAAAGAGCGGATATGTGGGAGCCACTGGACATTGGGGCAAGCTTTGCCAGGATATGGTCATCGCACACACCTTCAAATGCTTTAAGGAAATGTACGGTCACCACAGCGTGGATTTGGGGGGGGAAGGAAGAGATGAAGGGGTGTTGGAGAAGCAAAAAGATATCCTGAGCACCAACACGGCGACGGAACCCGATAAGAGAATGAGGAAGAAGTACCTCTAGTCGAGAAATTCAGAGAGGGGAGTCAGGCCATAACCTCAAGAGTCTTACCAACGCATGACGTTAAGGATATAGGCCGAAGGTTAGCAATGGAAGAAAGTTTTCCAGGTTTTAAATCATGGTATTAAGGGAAGAAGTACAGGATCTAGGTAGGCAGCCCCTGTCCTAGGTTTGATTAAAAATCTGGAGGATGAACTTTTTCGCTTTGTCGGGGAGGTTGCAGGGAGCCGTGTTTGTGATGGCGTCTTCCCCAGGAGCAGAATGCGTAGTGTTTGCAACCAGGAACGCCTCGAGCTCCCGGACAGTGAAAGGGCAGTCCAGATCACAATTAGGTTCACACGAGTAGTCTTTATAGCAAGGAGTAAAATGGGGCGAGAAAAAAGAGTCTGGTTGGTTAAAGAGGTGAGAGGCTGTTCCATGAGAAAGAGCTAAAGTGGGAGCAAGCCTGGGCTTAGTGCTTTGGTGAAATTTAAAAGCAGACCATGACCTTCGTGAGTGCAAAGCAGTGTCAAGATTGTCGCAGCGAGCACCCCATCGATAATGTTCGAGAGAAGTGCAGTGGACCACGATCTCGTATCGTAGAGCAGCGATTCTGAAACCGAGGTAGTATTTTGGGGTTGGGAGCAGGAGTGCTGCAGTCCATAAACGGAGAAAGTGAGGGTCAGGGTCTTGGATCGGATGACGGATGCGAGCACCGCGACTGCTGCTCGATAGCGCCACGGATATGCCGGATGTCCAGTCGTCATACGTCTCAAAGGAGTGGAAGGCCAGAGCAGTGCGGATGGAGTCCCAGTCAATGGGAATAACGATGTGACATCGCGGGATGTGGGAAACAGAGGCGGTATGATAAATCAGAACATGGTCACTGAGGAGGGCTTGCGTTGTTACCCGCAACTGAACGGTAGGGGCCCCTGAGAGAAAGTAAGGGCGGGTGTCGTGCGCGGCTGTTAGGTAGTGCAGGCTCTGGAAAGAGAGCCAGGACTATTAAGATGGGTGATGTGGGGCTCCTGTACAAGACAGTGGAGAAGGCGGCCGGGTTTAAGGGTGTGCAGGTAGCCCCTAAGAGTGCGAGGGGCATTGAAGTCACCCCCAAGGGTATGATTGATGGAGGAAAGAATTAATGTAGAGACTTTCCAACGGCACTGAATAAAGAGGAAGTTGCAGGATAGTTGCAGAAACAGAGGACCACCAGTGAGATTTTAGCAGGACTATAGTATACTAGAGTTCCTATAGTATACTATAGTTCCACGAGCATGTAGCGCCGCACATCAATGGATGCTAGCAGCGTGCTCATAGAAGCATGATACGCGCGGTAACCTGTGATGGTACTAATGGTCTGGGTGTTTTGTATAAATCAATAATAAATTCCTGACAATAATTCTAAATACTCTTTTCGACCAGTGTCCTCATTTTTTCTTCGTGCTCTGCCGATTTTGATATGACGCATCCTGTACACCCAAATACATGTCGTGGGGGTGAGGCGCGCTATGCATTCATTCTCTCCGGATATTCCTCCCGGCGGTTACATTGAGCAAGTGGTCAGACTTTCATTCAAGGTCCGTTAAGTAACAGGCCCAATTCCACCATTTAAAACAAAAATCAACATGTGCAACACTAAGGCCGAGAAATGTTGATTATTAAAAAGGTTGCAGGAATTCTACTGGATCGGCTCATGGAGGAAGCGGGAATGTGGGCGTAGTCAAGCAACGTCCATTCAAAGCGTTAGACTGTGTTTTTTAAAGTAGCAGGGCCGGCTTTGTTGTCCATTAGACAGCCCAAGATGGTGTAAATTGCACATAAGCAGCTTCACACTTTATACGTAGGCAACCTGCAAAGACAACCGCAGCAAAAGACGATCGTCTGCAGTCCATAAGGAAGCGTACTCAGGGCATTATACCGGCCCAAACAACCGGTAAGATTCATAATTTGTTCGAAGAGACAAGAAAAAAAACTGCATACGTTTCCGGAAGTATTTTACATTATGAAGAGCAATTATTAGCAGCAAACGCAAATATTCTCGTAGCAGGTCACCATGAAGCCTCTTACAGAGTCTTGACAGTAGAAGGGCAGGGTGCATATTCACAAAATATGTCGAAGTTCATGTATTGTGTGTGGGTGGCAGTAAGACGACACATGAATAGACTGAGCCAAAGCAGACCGCGCGCAGCTTTATTGGGCTTGCTTATATAGCCGCATGCGGAACCAGGGAAGGGAGAGTGTGACAGTGAGCTCGTTATCGGCTTGCGCGCAACCACAGCCAAGTACGATAGATCTCTTTTTTTGCCAAAAAAAGCAGTAAACAACAAAAAATCACAAGTAATGTTAAGAAATCAGACGGAAACTTTCGCCATACCGCAACCTCTTTGGTTCACTGCGGTGACGGGTTGACCTGCGGGGCTCCGTTGACTGCTGCACTTCCGTTGTGGTTCCAGATGTTCTAGCCGTCTCCTGCGTTTCATTTTGCCACTCAGGCACTCCAGGCTCCTTGGCTTGCAGGCTCCGAGCGGCGAGACAGTGGTTATTACGACCTTTTGCTTGAGTTTCCTGACTCACTGCTTGTTTGTTGTCACCCTCGGCTTCGTGGCTCTTGCCGTCGTCAGGCATGGCGCCAAAGTATTTCTGGGTTCGAAGCAGGTGCTGTCTGTTCCGCCTCAGCAGCCGTCCATCCTCAGTTTCGACGATGTGGGATCGAGGAGCAACTTCCTGGAGTACTCTCGCCTTGCGTTACCAATCGTGGTCCCGTATGCGCACCGTGTCTCCTTGCTGCAGTAGTGGCTTGCCTTTGTCCTGTTGCTTGCTGCTTGTGCTTTGCCACTGCGCTTCCGAGCTCAGCTCTGCATACCGGGACGTTGGTGCGCAGTTTCCGTCCCAGTAATAGTTGTGCGGGTAAGTGGCCATCTTCTAATGCATATACCCGATACGACAACAGACCTAGCCAAAAATCATCACGCGACTCAGTAGTCTTTTTCATGATGCGCTTGACTACCTGCACCCCATTTTCCGCTAATCCATTGGACCGAGGTAATTGCAGGCATGAAGTGATGAGCTCAAAGGGACACTGAAGTGATATGTAAACATTGCGGGATTACTAGCGCAAATTGTTGTCCGGAGTCCCCAGGCCATGTTTCGACCACTCTGGGCACGTTTACGCGATTTTATTTAGTAGAAAAATTAATTCGAAAATGCTGTCCTCCTCTCTTTACGCTCGCCCATTTTCTATGGCGTTTTCGTGTGACGTCGGGAGGAGCCGAGCTTGCAATTGGCTGCGCTACTGCACGGCTCCCCGGCCAGGCAGAGGCAGTTGGCCCAGCGTTTCGTCCGCCGGCCGCCGACGGGTCGTCGCAATTCGTTCGCTTGCCGGAGGTACCGTTTACAAAACCAGAACACGTTTGTGAATGGAAGAATGTGCCTTTCTTTACTTGGTTAGTTGTACACTGTATCTAGCTCCAAGTTAAGGTCGCTTCACCCAAGCGCTGCACAAGCGCACATGC
Source organism: Haemaphysalis longicornis (assembly GCF_048455015.1). Taxonomy (NCBI): domain Eukaryota; kingdom Metazoa; phylum Arthropoda; class Arachnida; order Ixodida; family Ixodidae; genus Haemaphysalis; species Haemaphysalis longicornis. The sequence continues at coordinate 68,055,768 of NW_027526233.1, read as the reverse complement.
GACGCTTCGCTGACTGGTATGCCAGTAGGAAAATATAAGGCCTCTTGAAGGCGGGAGGAGAGTCAGCGAAGTCAATATAGGTACTAAGGAAATAAAATCAACTGATATTTTTACCGTACAGCGTAAAACTAGGGTGCGGGAAGCACTTTTTTGCGCTCGGCGAACAAGCACAGCGGTCAGCAGCACGACTACGCATCTGCGAACTCTTTTCCGTCTAAGAAATGCAATTGCTAGACGTGATATATTGTGGAAACTTGGGGGATGCTTACTGCACGAGCGCAAAACAACATGTAGTCACCTAAGCTGCTTGAAATGCCAAAGCTAAATAAAAGTGTAAACTGGCTATATAATATATACCTTTTAATACCAACGTCGGTATAGCCCGCTCCGTGGCCCAGTGGTTTAGAGCGCTGGGTATGTCAAATCAAGTGTTTTGCAAGTCGCGAGTTCGAATCCCCGTGGGTGCGTGCTTTTTTTGTTATAAGTTAACGTTTTTGTTTTCCGCCAATGTTTTCTATACTGAGTTCACCTTTTTTTGGGCCGCAACGTTCATTGCTCCACGAACTACTTCCCAGAACGCACGCAGGCTGGCACTGGTGCGCTAGCGAGTTCTCGTTGGCGTGATGTTGCCATACGCACCGACTGCTTGCGGGCAGTGGGCACAGGCCAGAATCGACAGACCCTTGGCCTGGTGCGAACACGCTTTTTACGATACAGGCATGAGTGAGGCAAGCTCCAAATATGGGGGAAAAGCGCATAGCATTTGAGCGTCTGCGGTGACGCGGAGGGCGTCCATGCACTGCGTAGGCCTCGGCTAGTGAATGCTACGATTCCAAGCCGTCCTGGGAGGCTTATCTTTATGCATTTTTACAGGTGACAACATGGCAGAAGCGCGGTACGATGATTACTGAGTTATTGAGAATGCCCATCCAACAACGCCACCGGTTGTGTTCTACAGAACCGAAACCGAAACCGAAACTTGTTTGGTTGCTCACCTTGGGCATTGTCCAGTCACGGTGCCCGCTCCTCCCAACGTCACAGCTTTCGTTTGTGCGGCCGCCGCAAACCGCGCATGGTAGTTTTTCTTCTTTCCCGCTTTGCAAAATAATTACCGATTTGCAAAACCGGATAAACGGTGAAAAGTGTACTAATTTGAGCCAGTCTACGCAGTGCAAGCAAAAACGGGAGCTTGACAAATTCACTTCAGTGTCCCTTTAAAGTCATATCGGTTTCCAAATTCGGCAAATTCTTTCGATACAAATTGAGGACCATTGTCTGTGCATACTTGTCCAGGGATTCCATAGCGTGCGAAGATAGCGGACGTTTTCTGTACTACCACACGTGCTATCATGGTAGCTAGCTTTTCCACCTGGGGAAAGTTTGAGTGTGTGTTGTAGACTACCAAGTATGCGTCACCAGCAAAGGAAAAGATATCGATGCTTACTCTGTACCACGGCATACTAGGTGTTGGCCGAAGAACAAGTGGCTCAGACTGCAGCTTTTAATATTTCTGGCATGCGCTGCATGAACGAATGATCAATTTTAAGCGGGCGTCAAGGCAATGGGTCGACATTCGGCACGCTGCTGTATCACCAAACTTAGATAAGGATCGGCCATAGTTTCAACTTGAAGACCTTGCCTCGTTGGTGTGCTTACTATTCCAGAGACGACCGGAACTGCGTGGGCTTCGACGTCTTCGCTTGTTGCCGGGACCGACGCGCGGGCAGGAGTGCGGGAGAGCATGTCAGCCAGGAGAAGGTCCTTGCCAGGAACGAACTGCAAATCGTAGTTGTACTTGAACAAGCGCACAAAGATACGCTGTAGCCTTGGTGGCATCTCGGCGATATATTTTTTTTGCAATCGCAAGCAATGGCCGGCGGTCCGTCTCGATAAGAATGTTGCGGCTGTATGTAAACTGGTGGAATTTTTCGCACGCGAACACAATGCCGAGCGTTTCTTTTTCAATTTGAGAATATGGAGTTTCGCTATCAGTTAGCGTCCGCTATACATACATGACTGGGCGCCAGTCACTGCCATGCTTTTGCAATAAAGACGCACCTATGCAGACTGCAGAGGCGTCCGCTGCCAGCTTTGTCTCTTTTTTCTCGTAAAAAAAATCCAGGAGTGGGGGAGACGTTAACGCTTCGCATACAGCTTCCCACTCACGCGTGAGCTTCAGTCCACTCGAAAACGATATCGTTCTTGACGAGGCTCTGCAGCAACACCGTGTGGTCGCTTAGTCGGGGTATGTACTTTCGGAAGTAATTTACAACTCCCATCATTCTCCGTACTGCATTTTAGTCATCAGGAGCGGGCATAGCTCGGATCCTTTTGAACATATCGGGGCGGCGGCGCACAGCTTCTGCGTTGATCACGTCACCGAAAAATGTTATTTCGCTCACACCGAAGACACGCCTTTCTGGGTTAAGGGTCAGCACTGCTTTCTCTGCCCTTTCTAGAGCGGCGCGCAAACGTTCGTCGTGTTGAGCTTTTCAGCCCCCCCCCCCCCCCAACCAGGACGTCATTGACGTATGCGCGTACTCCAGGTACACCATCAAAGATTTCGACAGCGTTTTCTGAAATCCTTCGCAGGCCGATGAAATTCCGAACGGTAACCTTAAAAAGCGATAACGCCCGAACGGTTTTGCAAGCGTGCAGAACCGCGATGTAGGTTTGTCAAGTGGTATCTGATGAAATCCGGAGTTTGCATCTAGACGCGAAAAAACTTGGGCCCCTGACAACCCACTTTCGATGTCTTCGTGGATGGGCATGGGGTAGTGCTCACGCAATATATTTTTGTTTACTTCTCACGGGTCCATGATACTCTGAGCGACCCGTTCTTTTTCCGTACAGCAACCAGTAGACTCACCCATTCAGTTGGTTCTTTTACTTTCCCGATGATGGCTGCTTTTTTCATGCGGGTGAGTTCGTCGTGTAGTTGTTCCTTCAGAGCCAGTGGCACTCTCCTCGCTGGCTGCACGACTGCAACAGCATCTAGCAGAAGAACCATATTGTGTTTCCTTTTTACGCAACCAGTGCCTCGAAAAAGTTGCGCGAATTCTGTCTCGGGCGCCTCTGCACCGCTTTGTCCTATCGCATCGATGGTTTCCGGGATAATACCGAACTCACGGCAAGTGCCGAGGCCAACAATTGCTTAGCGCCATTTCTTGACGATGAATAAGTTGGTCTTTTTCCCTGCGCCGTAAATCTCCAGTGCTACGGTCGCCACGCCAAGGTGTTTGATTACGGACCCATTGTACGTGGTGAGCACTGTGGCGCTCTTCTGCAATGCCGCTGTTTTTGTTATGCGTTTGAAGACGCTGAGCGGAATAAGGCACGCCTGAGAACCAGTATCTACTTTCATTTAAATTTCGCAGCCGTACACCTTACCGCGTACTATCGAATCTTTTCCTGCGTTGTTGCTGATGCCGCAGATGCTAACGTCAAGCACGTCGAAATCGTCGTCCGTCTAGTTCTGAATGTCGTTAGCCTGCGTGTTCTTGCAGCCGGACGCAAAGTGATTCTTCCTTTTGCATGCGTAGCATACATACTTTCTCGAAAGCTGGGCACTTCCGTGGGGCATGGCTCTTACTGCATTGCGTGCAGCGACTTCTTTGCTGTTTTCCGCGTTCATTCCGACGGGCAAAGTCAACCTGTACGCGCTCACTGGCCCATGCAGTATTTTGTTGCGCCGCTACTTCTGCTGCTTTGCACGTATCCTCTGCTTTCTGTAGAGTCAGGTTTTTGTCCCGCAACATTTTTTCTCTGGTGTTCTTGCTATTGGTCGCAAAAACAATTTGGTCCCTTATCATAGACTCTTCAAGGTCCCCAAAAGTGCATAGCTCGGCCTGCGTCCTTAACTCTCTTGAAAATCGTTCGAAAGGCTCTGCCTCATCTTGGACCCACACGCGGAATACATTTCGCTCGTAAACCTCGTTCCCTTGCTCGAGACAGTCCTCATCGAATTTGCGCACCAGCGTGGGGTAGTCGTCCTTTCGCTCACCTTCATGGAAGGTAAAGTTGTTGAAGATTTCCAGGGACTCTTCGCCAGCGGTGCTGAGAAGAATCGCTGCTTTGACCGCTTCTGTCCTGGGTTTCTCCGCCGAAGTCGCCGTCAGGAACAGGTCGAGTCTTTGCTTGAAGAGCTCCTAGTTGCGTCGGACGTTTCCAGACAGTTGCAATGATCCTGGTGGTTTTATGGCGTCCATTCCTTGCTGCTTGTTGCGCCGGATGTTGCACTTTTGACACCATGTATCATGTGTACATGGCAGTAAGACGACACATGAAGTGACTGAGCCAAAGCAGACCGCGCGCAGCTTTATTGGGCTTGCTTATGTAGCCGCATCCGCAGCCACGGAAGGGAGAGGGGGTGACAGTGGGGCTCGTTATCGGCTTACGCTCCGCGACAGCCAACTACAATACAGTTCAAAATTTCTGTCGTTTCTTCTTTTGTGAAAAACACCAGTAGCATTCCTTTTGACACTCCGATGTTTCGGAACCATGGGAACATTAAGTAAAGAGAAAACATAAAGTACCCAATACTAGGCGCTGTCTTTGCTGTCATACGGGTAACAAATGTTCTAGAAAACAAAATGCGCCCTTACCACAAAACTAAAACTGGCTCAAATCAACAAAAAGAGTTGACTGCATTCTTTATGAATTGCAGCCGTTGATGTTATCTTATCGTTGCGACCATATTATAGAGAAAAAAACAATTTTTCACACGGCTGGGAAAATTGAAATGTGGGGGTGGATGTGTCGTCAGTGGGCTTCATGTCCCAGCGATTGCGGTGCAGAAAAAATGCACAATGCTCCGCACATAGAAACAGCGCTATGCGGCGGTTTGCATTTTTATGAAGCTAGCTCTAACCTTAGCAGAGGTTGTTACATTTCGCAAACACCCTGTTAGGCCATAGAAAGGCACGTGATAGCATTTTGAATGCTTTAGAATGGTTCGGTATGGGCCACAAACTACTGCACTAAAGAAACGGGAATCCGTACTCATTCCTTTTCGAGAGTCGTCCACTTCCGCAGATTTGAGCCCCATTCGTCTCGAAGGAAGAGGAGACTCTCTTTCAAAGAGGGTCCCGGGACACTTAGGGGAATAGTCTCGACCGAGATTCGGAGACAGAGTATGCAGGACTCTAAACGACATGTAACGGTGACACCCAATCAGTGAGCAAAAAAAATATAGTTAATTTCTCTTATACCGCAGTAATAAGAGTACCTCCGTCTCTGTTCAAAAGAGAGTACTAAGACCTAATCTGACCTAATAGTCGACAAAGATTTTACAGTACTTTAGAGGACGTATCCATTGCGGCTCCACGTCGATGAAAAAAGCGGATCTGTTTTACTATATGTAACCCCTGTAACAGGGGTCTGTACACTCCTTTTGAAAGGGAGTTTCAATAATTGAAGAGTTCCATAGGAGAAATAGAGACAAAAGATGTATGGGTGACCGTTTAAACGTAATACCTAAGATCCTGTAAAGAAAGGCATGTGTGCTTACAAGAAACAACCGAGTTAGCAGCTAAATGTTTTTAAATTTAGGTATTGATTGAAAAGAAAACCAATTTAAACAGTACCTGATGAATGTTGACTGAATGACCAGGTAAACGTATCAAGTTAAACACCTAATAGCACGAGATAGTCTTAGGAGCTGCTTGTAATATAATATGGACAAGTTATTTTGATAGTACGGGTACAAAATTTCAGAGATAACATCTCAAATCAAAAATCAATTGTCATTCGTTTACTTTTACTAAGACCACATACAACATTTGAGACATTTATGGTACAAGTGAAATGAAATTAAAAGGTCAAGTTTAATAATGGCTGTGTGGGCTGCCTCCAGTGCAGGTGATGATTGAGGATGCATCAGTCTTGGAACCGGCAAAATTTAACTTCAAAACTTGGTGCAACACCGTGCATTATACACCTGTGCAGTAAATACAAAATACAATGGTTATACATGCGGCACGTGTTTATGCACTGGGAAAGAGTATCTATAATAATATAAAAAACAAATGAATATTGTGGGGTTTACCACACATACGCTATATTTGTGCTGTGAAGTGTGCCACGGAGGAGAGACTCGAAAGAGTTTGAACCTCCTGCGGTAGAAAAGCTAGATGGTATATGTCTCACTCACCGATATTTTTTTTGCTTTTGTAATAAAATCTGCTATATTAGGGAGCCTATACTGGGTGACAACTTAAGAACGGCACCGGAAGTGGCCGCTGTGCCTTATCACCGTAGCCGGATGTTTCTCCGCGCGGCGCAAGTGGGTCGTTACTGGGAATATTTTGAACATGGCGTGAGCCATTCCCCTGATTTGTTGGACTTAATATGCTTAGAAACGACTCCAGTGACGAGAAACAAACTGCGTGAGACAAGGCAGACCATCTCACGCATTCATAGCAAGCCCCTTTCAAAACGCGCGCGCACTGACATCACGGGTCCGGCGCTTTGGCGGAGTGATACAATACATGAGGTGGTGCCGTTCTTGAGTTGTAACCGAGTATAGCGTAAAAAATTGTGAACAATGTTCAAACAAAATATTTCTTTAAATAAAAGTTCTTACCTAAATCACTGTGAAGTAATAAGCAAGAGCATAATGAACGCTTTTTTTGCAGTTGCGATTGCATCGCATTTGAAATTGTATCTTGTACAATAGTAAAAAACCATGAGCAGGTTATATGGAAGGGTCTTAAACGACTTCCTCAATGCGCAAATACAAAAATCTTTTGTAACACACTTTTATTCGATTCATTATACATAGAAATAAATCCAAAAAAACTTACAATACCAAAAAAGCAAACGAAAGTAATAGAATTTTATGGTACCCATTTGGGTACTCTGGGTTACAGTGCGTGTGGAATACAAGGACCAATATATTCAAAATTCTACAATGCTGCAAAAATGCTACAAAATTGCTACAACAGACTTATACTGGGTTCATTGTCCATAGGTATAAGTGCAAAACATTACAATAGCAAAAAAGCAAACTAAAGTTATGAAATTTCATGGTACCCATTTGGGTAATCTGGGTATTCTTACCCTGTGGATTCGAGCGCTCGCGCCGGAGAAAGCCATTTTTGCCGCCCCGCTCTTCAGAGCATAGAGATAATATACTGACCCTAGAGGGAAAGCGCCCCGCTGAGCCAATGCATTGCCACCATACGACACACAGTGGGAGACATGATACAACGATTTGAAGGTTGCCAGCTGAGCTTTTGCTTACTAAAAACGGCGAAAGCGATTGGTTGTAATCTGGCAACGTGCTACTGTGGCGTTTCCGCGTTCGGCTAGCGAAGCATGCCCGGATTATTTGTAACATGGCGGACCGCTGGACAGGCGGATTTTGTGTAGGCGGCGTCGACAGCATTGCGTAGTTTATCTCCTGTGGGTAGGTAACCGACGTGTTTTCGGTTTAGCGTGTGACTTAAATGTACTGAGACTATTTGAGCAGGACGTTACAACGCTTTCACAACACTTGGGCGCAAGCTCGAATGCGACTGAAAGCATGCGCGAGGACGCCAAGTAATCAGTTGGGGCGTACTGGGGCGCACAGAAAAATGAATCTCCGTGATGATCTCCGTGATTTTGCGCTGTGCCGCTTTGTTTGCCTTTCTGTGAGATTTTGCGAGTCGCTCAATGCTTTTCAAATGAAGTGAACTGAACTGTGGCTTTAGGTGAATGTAAAACCTTTAATGACACACACACACACAAAAATCCGTTATCGCATGGGCCAACGCTGATATTGCCGGTGAGTCGTGGCCCTTTGAAGGACAGGAACGAAAGAGCGCGGTCGATCGCAGGCCAACGGAATGGCAGAATGCCTTCCAAGGGAGTATGCGAAATACAGTCAGCGGCGTGTGGTTTGTTTTTCTGTCTGTATTCGTCAAGTTCTAGCTGCTTTCCAGCACTTCAAAGAGAAAGCTTGCAGGACAGAATGGGCAGTATTAAATGGGCAGGAATTTGCCGCACAGAGCGCGTGAGCAGAGAACATTGACTTATTGTGAATGATTAATAAAGAAACCGCATTTCGTTACTTATATTTTCGTTTTACCTTCACGAACGTTTGTGCGAAAGTACGAAGCACGGAGAGCTGTAAGAACTTCCATGAATAAAATAACTGGAACCGAACGATCACAAAAGCTCCTTTTATTTCTCTTCCAACCGGAACGATCACTGGCTGCCACTTATGTAGCCTGTGGTGAACTTGCGGTAGTCAAGGTCAGATCGGAATCGCTGTTTCGGCGTCAGTTCAGGGGCAATAGATAGGGTGCTTGACGTAAAGAAACGAATGACAGCCTCGAAAGCGCCCGGGGAGGCACTTGCTCAGCGCGTGCATCCCAGATGTACCAGTTGTACACGTATTGCACGCACGCAGATCTGAGCTGGAGTCTGCACACACACACTGCGCAAGCCAGGCGCAAGGGCCTGGCCACTTCCTAGCACACTTAAAGAAAATCGAAACCAAAACTGAACAACGCAGTTACTCTTTGTTCGCTAATTAGAGCCTAAAAACACTAAACGTTTGCTAGTTTTAATTACTGAGATAATTATTTGTAACTATTTTGCTTCAGTTCTTTGTTTTAGTTAAATAATTACGGAACAACTTTTTAGACGGCTGAATACAATTGAGCTGTCATCTATGGAAATTGTATCATGTCAGCGCCCACGATTCTTACGGTCTCGGAGCTCGCTTTACCCCCCTGCTTCAGAGATGCCTGGACACATCGCGCCACCTAGAGGGGCTTAGTGAAAGCAAGGCCTGCTTTTTGTGGGAGAGGAATTTCGATGCGCCTATTTCGAGTGGGTGTAAGCTATTGCCTTGATGGTTGTGGTAATGCGCTGATCGTGTTTTACTTATAGCTAGAAATAAATCGCGGAAAGATTGCTTGCCCGCTTTGCAAGTGCACGGTCTCCACGTGGAAGGTGGCCTGATTAAGAAGGCTCTTCTACGCTTTTTGCTGACAAATGTGGCATTGAACCACACTCAGAACCAGGTTGCTGGTTTTCTATAGATAATATATTATCTAAACCCTGTAGCCCAACACAGCCATTACACGAAGAGTACTTCTGGCTTATACCACTGCTGAAGTTTTTCAGAATAGTTTTCTCAAAACCGCCAGAATGCTGCCAACAATCATTTCGTTGTACCGGCAGCCTACCGACCAAACTCCTAGTGTGCGCGATGCGGAATTTCAAGTTTTCAACGCGTTGCTGGGGAGCGCGGGCCCGCAATTTCAAGCACAACATAAAAAGTGTTCTATGATGACCACGGTTTCTATTAAATGATCAGCCTCAGGAAAAGCAATGAAAGCGTTCACCCAACCAGCTATATCGATCTCCAGCCACAAAAGCGTACTGACGAAGTATTGATACAGTATGACAACCATTTCATGACGCTGACAACATTTGTATTGTTTGTACACAACTGTACTGGTTTTAAAATGCCGAATATCTAACAAAATGTATATGACGATGTGTTAATACAATGTACTATGTACTATTTTTTCTGAATTTAAAATTCACGGCTCTCATAGGATGTGCATGACTTAAGGTTTGTTATATCGCAGAAACATCTCATAGCATACACGTACCACATTAGAAAAAAAGGCATGAAACTAAATGTTGCCTAAACAACACTCGATGCTATTCATGTAAATATTGTGGGTTTATTCTCAGCTAGGAGTCCACAGTAATGATAATTTAATTTTGTACCTTTACATATTTTTTTAAGTGGAGATTGTTTATATTCGAAAAATAAAATTGTGGGGCTTCCTGCGCGGAAGCTGCATCGGTGCAATGAGGTGGGCATTAGTGGAGGGCATCAGATTAGTGTAAACGTCAGCAAAGAGTAGCACAAACCGCGATTCCCTAATCTGACCTCCTTCTCGAGCCACAAAGCGTAAAAGCAAATCGCGGTTTCCGGCACTTTTTTGGGACCGCCTTCTTAAAGTGTAGTTTTCTGTCAATACCCCTGTATGAACGAGTCTCCTTCAGCCAAAGCCGACGGATTTTTCCCGCTGTGTAAACGGCATACCATCTTTTTATTCTTGTCTTTACTCATTTGGGAAGGTGTTCTGTTCTTCCACGATTTTATTTGCATTAGTTCTACTCTCAACGCCAATAGAGTGGGCGCGCTGAGGGGAACTTACATAAGCGAAGACGTCTCTTAAGCGAAACATTATAAAACAACGGTGTTGGTTTTCTGTAAAATCAGTGCTAAGTTGTGCTTGACTGTAGCAACACCGTTTTGTGGGCAGCAGATATAAATGAATCAGGAACCGAAAGCCATATTAACAATTTGACTGTCGCTATACACAATTCAATCCCGTCCTGTGGGCGCACCGTCCTACCCCTCGTTGCTACCCCCATTGCGGCAGCGCATTTTTGTTTGTGGACGACATTTTTACGCGATGTTGGACCGGCCTCGGTTCATCGCTTTTAAATGTGTTACTTAGCACGTTCGTGCCATATGGCGGGAACTGCTGGAAAGCGCGAGCATAATGAATTGCGTTAAGTGCGAAAAAGAAAGTTATCGAAGATGTGAAGCCCGACCAGGAGTCAGCGGGCCTATCACGAAAAGGCATTGCATCCAAACGTGCACTTTTTGAAGGATCCTAAAGAATCTTGAGAACATTGAGAAGCCATAAAACAGTGACGCTGTCACCCCCAAGGAAATTTTCTCGCTTTACTCGGCAATGCAAAAGTTTTGTTCAGCGGAACCTGAAGTCTTCTCGGTCACGGCGCATACTTGCTGAGTGTAAAGAAGTGATGGGGTAATAACAGAAATCACGGAGGTGCGCACACTGTGCGCTTATCTCTCATCCCGTCGGCGGTGGAGGCGGCGCCCTTGTTGCAAATCCTATTTGTACATTCCGTACAAATTCCACGTGGCTGAAGTGATCCAGGCATGGGAAAGTAGCGTCTACAGAATTTGTGAAGTGGGAGCAGTAAGATGGCGCCATAGCAGCACATTTTCCCTCCCCCTCACAAGCGTCTCCTATAGTCAAAGAATAGTGCCCTCCCCTGCACAATTTCGCCTCGTTTTCCTCCGATGGTTTTTTTTTCTGACTTCGGCCGCTCGGTTACAACGGGCAAAACCCAGCCCCATTAGCGCCCGCCTAAGGGCTGGCGGGACAATGCTGAAGCTCCGGTGTGTTGGGAAACAGAACGCACCTTTCGTTTTGAAAGGTGCGAGAAATCCCAATGTCGTGATTACACTAGCAATGTTTGAACCATAGTTTGCGAAGAGGGATGCCGAGTTTGTCAAAAAAGGCAATAACATTGTGGCCATTGTGAACAACTGCCAAGCGCAGGTTGGCAGTTCAATATTATTCGGCTGGAGTTTGTCCTTGTTGTATTCTAATGGAAGGCGTGCTCGAGCCGAGTTCCGTCGCCTCCGACATGCGTGTGGTAGCGTGATGAAGCGAACGGCGAACCAATGTTGCTGCCGTGAAAATGACTAGAAGCCGAAGGCAAATTTCGCTTGTTTACTGCATGGCTGGAGATGAGCCAAAGTCAGACAAATACAATGCCCCAACGGGCGACGTTACGGTACAGGACCCGAGCAGAGTGGCAGCATTGATTCACTGCTACAACAGGAAAGAACTCCGGCGCGTGGCGTTCTTATTTGTACTTAAAGCGGTAACGGTGAAATATGCGTTCCCTCTAGATTCTTCAGACGGCACGAAAGCTACAGATACACACAAACCTCTTTCCAGCAGACGGTAATAGGGGCGTACGCTGCGTCCGAGATACGGAAAGAGAGCGACTCTTCGCTGCGCCTTCCGCATTCTTCGGACAAGTCTCTGCATGCCTCGTATGCCACCGTCGATATTTGAATGACGGAGAGAGAGAGCCGACAGCGATCCAGAATTTCGCAGGCATGTAGATGCGTGTTTTGATCTCTCGGCTGCAAGCGTGAGTCACCGACAGGGGCACCTACACGAAAGGAACACGTAGTGGGGACTTGCTCTTACTGAAAAAAGTTTGAAGCACTGCGGCGCTCGGATTCTTGGCACTGCCAATGTCACAACCGTACCCCAGCTGCAGAATGAGTGCGTTATTCCTACTTTAGTGTTAGCTCTCACCATGTCTTTAAATGATAATACGGTGTATGAAGAGCAACGAAGGGTGCACCCTAGATGTATTTGTCGTCCCACATCTTGGACCAGTCACGCGATGAAGTTGATAGTGGAACAATTCAAGAGTTTTTCATTCATGCGAGTTTCTATTAGGTGATGCCACAAACCAAAAGAAGTAAGATGCCGTCAATGCTGAGGCGCACGCGGTTTTTGGTTTGGTGTGTGAGAGTTCCGACTCTGGCACGGTGACAACCGACGGCTATGAAGGTATTGTGACGACGTTGTCACCTGTCGTGACGACAAGTTATTAGATATACTAAAGGAAGTCACTGCAGGCTCGGGTGGTTAGCGTAAAGAGAACATCGACAACGACGGCAACCAGAGCAGTCAAGCAGCCTTTATAGAAAGAAGCCAGGCAGTACTACTTGCCGGTACTTCCACAAGGGCTGCTGGACGCATGTGTGCAGCCTAAGCACGACGAATGCCTAATTTTGAAGCAGCGCGATGTCAACCTGAAGCAAGCGTTCTTGGACAGCTTTTTACCGAGTCATGGCCGTTAAACAAAACTGCCAATAATTCAAATAGATTTCAAAGTTCTCGTATAGTTTAATTTAAAGCGAGTGTACTATGAGAATATTTATTTCTCATAAAACGAGACTTCTATAACTAATGCTCCACTTGTCCCGCAAGCTCAATCAGGCGAACGCATTATGGATTGTAGTAAACCAATGATGTGGCGTTCAGAAGTACGTGAATGCTCTGCAGGACAAACGGAAAAAAAATTATCAACTTCGGTTCGTACATGAATGGGACTCCTTACACTACAACGGTGTAATTTGCCACTCGTAATTGTGGAAAGGTGCGCAAGTAGTACACACGAGTAAAATGGAAATTTCGAAGTGGAGAACCTCCAAAAAATATCAAGACGACTGAGTCTTACGATAAATATTAGAAACTCCTAATTCCGCAACGCACCCTGGCAACATGAGTAAAGTAATCAATATGGTGTCGCAAAACTCGTTTCCCGTTGGAGTTCTTTAAAATAGTTTATATGGCATCGCAAAACCCGGGCCCCGTCAAACTTTCCATAGCTGCCGTACTAAGACTCTTATACTGCAGCTTGGATTCGCGTTTTTGTTTTTGGCGAGGAAGATCGCATGATTTCAGGAGGCGACCTTATCTTGATCGTGGTCAAAGATCGATGCGATGAAATGCCGAAATCGTGCTATGGGTGTGCAAACTTCTGGAGTTGGGGTGGACCGAGGAACCAGATCGCACATATTTCAAGATGAGCTGCCCCTCTAGCTAGCCAAAAATACGTAAGGGCTGTGCACGTGCGCAACAAGGCACTGAAAAAATCGCAAGCACCAAGTTGGAGCTCCCATCAACCGCTACAGGTAAGTCGCACAGTTTTAGCTGCCACTGTGCGGTCTGTAATATAGCTTCGTCAGTCTTATGAATAATGATCCGGGGAGAGCATACACTGCAAAAAATTAAAAATCGGAAGCGACAGGGGCACGAACGTGTCCAGGATTCCAACCAGCCCGAACGTGGCACATGGTAGCCCTAGGAAATGGAACAGGGCGCCCGCCCGATATACATCGGTGGACGAATGGACCTGTTTACAAGCAGCTCTTGGAATTTCGTGCTGCGACTGGCCTAAATTCCATTCTGTAGTTCATGGCGCCGCTTGAGTCTCGTCGCGTCGTTTTTTATGTTACAATTGCTATGATGCAAAGAATACTACTTTCTGATTTTTGTTGGTTGTCTTTGCGATCGTTTTCATTGCGCGAGGAGCGTTGAAAAGCGGAGCACCCGCAATGGCTCGACTCTGCACGAAGGCGGGTTTGTTAAAAATTCGCTACTGTTCTCTTAAATGTTGACAGATTTTTATTCTTTGCGCTATATTGTGTTCAGCGGAACTTCGTCAGTTATGTAGTGGGCTCGGTCGCACTCTTGGAGTCCGTTATTTCGAAGGTGGCGAAAAATGGTAACGCACTATACACGATGTGTGGAAGTTCAGCTTGCTAATCGATGTAGTGTGGACAGGAAGGACTGTCGGTGCTTCATCATTGGCGCCGTAATAAGCCACATTCGCCATTGAATTTACAGACTACCATATCATTGCCCTAATAATGACTTCGGTAAGCTTCGTACAAAGTTTGTCACAGTGTGTAGTTCCACAATGCCACCCGATTTTGTTTTTCTGACTGTTATACGTGCCTTCGGCATGTTCGTATTACAAATGTCATTTGTTGCTTTATGGTGACCTTGAATGATTTGAAACTAATATGTCGACAAGTTATCAACTAATATGTGCCAGAAGGAGTGAGTGTTCATAGCGCATTTCACCCTAGTATAGGGGCTTTCAATATTTGTACGTGTTACAATTGAGCCACATATAAGGATCGCCGCACGCTTTCACAAACTGCTATTCTCGGTATTCAATGGCGTGGAATGCATGCAGGCAACCAAGTGTGCGCCGCCACATCTGTGGACAAGCGTCTGTTGCTAGGCGACGTTGTACGCACGGCCTGCAGATCAGGCACCCCTCTTCTCCTCCATGCAACCATGTGAGTGCGCCGTCACTCGTTACGTCGGGCTCCGCGGGATGGCGGCACTAGTTCGTGCAAAGAACGACTGTGAAACACATGACTGTGTTTCACGTTACGAACTCTTCGCCGAACACAAAGTATTGCGTCGAGTTCACTGTGAGTGCGATTAATAACATCTCTGTTGGCGCCACATATTAGAATATATTGGAACGGAGCAGATGACGCATGCCGATGTGTTTTTTTTCTTCGGCGTGCGGCCGCAGTGACCCAGGCAGCGCAGTGTTCGTGGCGCATCGGCCATGTCTGTGGCCGTTTCCAGTGTTGCCAAGCGAAGAAATTGACCGATAAACTTTTCAACGAATACCATCTATAGAAAAAAAACCCTCTGTGTTGCTTAACCCAACCCTATCGGGTAATCTTTCACTACTAGAAGGTAAGGCATGTTCTCACATACCCACGGAATACAGCAGAAGCTAAAGTATATATCCTGCAATGCTTAATGATCAGCAAGTTGTGCAACTTCCTTGCTAGGTCGTTTGGCAGTAAGCTGTTTGATTGACTTCTGATTCTTAGTAGTTTATTGTAGTATGATGCTGCATCATCGTTTAAAAATTGGTGCCTTGGGTGAGAAATTTATGCAAAATTCAATGCTTAAAAGCAGGTGGACTATGTCCAGCAAAATTACAAATTTCAGTTTACATTGTTTATTCGATCAGAGCTTCATGTCCTGCAACTGTGCAAGGGTTCAGTTAAAAGGAGTTGGGTGGAGGTATTCAAGAAGATGTATTTTCTGTAAAAGTAACGTGCACTTAGGTACAACTCGGTATGTATTAGCAAGTGTTTCTGTTATTTTTCAATGAAATACTGTACTGACCTGGACTCTAATGGGCAGCTGGCTGCACTATTTCATTGGGTATAACGAGACACTAGGGAAACTACAGTAACAGTAATCCGGTGATGTAATTAACATTCGAACCATCTATAATATAAAAACGTTTTTTACAAGTGCTCCTGTTTTAACTTAAACTCTCTTGTCAATTTTCATATGAGTTCGAGACGACGGTTAAGCAAGGGTGGTAGCAGTGTCTTGCTCTTCAGGAGCGAAAGCGGGCTCCCATGCATATTCTGCAAAAAAGAGGAAAAAAGATGAAAAAGAAAAAAGAAATGTGGTAAGCCAGCTGACTAATAATGTGTTTTATTAAAATATTTAGCTCGAAGACGCGTTGCGCTTTGCTGCGACCTTGAAGGTGACATACGGCTTTCTTTACCCGAAGTGATCAGGAGTCTACATGTTGCTGAAATTTTGGTCGTTATCGGTATTGCTGTCATCACAAAAGACTAATTGCTTCATGAAGTCTACTTCAAAGGATCTGTGTACTGCACAATTTATGATGTGGCAAGGAATCATTGACATATTTGAGGGAGAAACAAAATTTTACCAGTCAACACAGCGACTCCACATTCATTAATGAGAATACCCGAAGATGGAAACCACTGATGAGGCCTAATAAGCATTCGTGGTTCTTCATGTGTAGCTGCACCATAGTACATCGATGAGCTTTGTTAGATTATTTGTTAGATTAGTGAATTAGGTTATTGTTAGAGTAGTAAATTAGATTAGATTGATAGATAAGTGAATTAGTATATCTAACTGAACTGTACCCTCATAAAACCTGTGCTATTTGCTGATATATTATTTAAAATGTGGTTTTGGTGGAATGGGATATACAGTAGCTTCGTCACACGTGGAACCCAGGTTGGGTCCCAACGAGGGGAAGCTCTTTCCTTTCGAAGCCTCTGTTCGCGAGCGTGACACCATCATCCTGTACGAGCTACGAAATCAAGCCGGGACTCTAAAGTGATCCGCACCTAAAGCTACAGAATAGAAACTTGCTGGAAACCTATTTTGTGCGAACAATCATCTCATTATATATACAAGGCGTAATTATGAAACGGCTGGCGTTCCCAACTGTGAATAAGTGCCGGTCTGGTCGTTTTGTTACATCCGTTGATAGTATATTACGAGAGGGCCTCTTTTTCTCGGTTTGTCTCTGGGTATCCCAACATGTCTGTTTCCGGGATTAAGTTATGTTTTACACTTCACCCAGTAGGTAAAAAAACAAAGTGCTCGTGGCAGTACCAAAATTTTGGGTCTTGAATTCAGGTCCCCCTGCTTCTCAGCAGCAAACGTGGCCATCCACGCACAATATTTTGATAACAACCTGTTAAACCTGCGAATTTTTTGTGTATGTGTTTTAAGGGCATATGTGGCTGAATAATGTTTATGGCAAATTAATCGTGTATGGAAAATTTCACTGCAAATGGAAACAGCAATGCAAATGTATGCGCTGTTGCTGTGTCAAACCCACGCTAACACACACGTGACATATCAACACACACAACGAAAAAATGGCAATGTCCTACAATAACGTATAAATGATCATTTGCCCCAGAACAATTCCCATATATTTTGACGAGGCACAATTTCATGCCCCGAATTCTTCTACTCATCTGAAAGGGTGTGCTGAATACAATTTTGCCCCTAGAAAAGCATATTTCCACAGCTGCTTGTCAACAGATGTTACTGTTGCTCATATCACCATGGTGTAATTGCAAAAATTTGTTCCTCTTGTTGGCTCTGCATTCTGAATATTTGGCTCGAGGCTGCCAAATAGCTACTGTGCAGAATGGTGCCCACTAATTTGGTGCCATGAGCGGAAAGGGTTTCTGTTGAGTGTGGTGACAGACTTGAGACAAGAGTTGGAAGAAATTGGTGCTCCAGCCCTCCTTCTTCCTGAGAAATGGTAATATCGCTGACTGGCAAAGATAATCATATTGGTTAATCGGCATAGAAAAAGAGCACTGTTGTGTCACTTGAACAGCACAACTGCCAGCAGTGGTAATAGCGGAATTTCAAGAATCTGAGCAGCAGGATGCTGCTGTAGACAGTATCAATTTTCGTGTAGTTTTCTTGAAATCAGGGCAGGCAGGCACCTGTCTTTTCGTCATGAAAGATACAAGAGAATGGCTACTGTGCAGGTTTTTAGAGAAAGGTTTTCAATGTTGAACTGCTCCACCCTTAGCTGCCTCTCTACGCTCAGCTGTTTATGTTCGGCAGCTTTCACTGCATTATGGGTTGATGATTCCGGCACATATTGACTTAAAACTGCCCTTTATGCGCCACCCTCCTGTTTTATTCGTAACCGGAAAACGTAGTTATGATATTATTAGCCCCGATAACGCGCGAATTAACATGCAAGCGATTGCGCATATCGGCTAAGTACCAGAGAAGGTTTGTTTAGGACAACATAGTCTCTATCCAATTGATGTAGAGGTTTCTGCTGAAAATATATGGTTCCTTATTTCAACGCATACAAGATGCAGCTTACAGTTGCTGCATAAACGTATGCACCGAACATCTCACCTTCTAACGTAATGCCTAAGGCGTTGGGTGGCTGCTGGTGAAGTCTGAGTTTATGCAACCAGGCTTGGCTTCAAATGGCTCGACATTCGGTGCGCACGTTAAATTTCCGCCACATTTTTTTCTCGCAGTTTCGTTATTTTGCGCTTTGAGAACCAGGTTTGACTTTTTTTATTTCCAGGCGCCTAGGATGTTAGCCAATTAACGAGCTCAAGTCGTACTAGTCCTTTCAAAGGCATGCAGAGAACTGCGGGCGTGTGGAGCATGCACTACGTACTTCCAAGAAACGACTAAACTAGAACTCACGTGCGACAAAAGTAACCAAAAAGACGACACAGCGTACGCCGATAAAATAACGTCGTGCGCTCGTTGCTGCTTGAAGCCGTTCAAGCTGGCAGAGTCCTGCCATTCACTGACTTGACCATCAATTACGTCGACCTGCTACCGGGGCGCCCAGGCAAATGCGAATTTGAAGCCTGCTACAAGCAAGGAGTAAAAACGATGTCCCCAAGTAATTGAAATTGAGGCTTCATTTCAAACATGTATCTTGACATCATTAGCACTTAGCAGATATCTTTATGACACAACAGATATCTGAAAATCCCTCCCGCATCTAATTTGGCTCCATTGCAATGAAAAAGCAAGTGGCTGCAGACATTGAATGTAGTAGTTGCCTTAAGCGAAGTATTTTGTGGAAACATGAAAGGTGTGCTTCACTTTCATCCAATGGATAGGTCCCGTACCCACAATGGCTCGCGAGGTCTGTCGTCCGCTTCTCGCAGAGAGCGGTAAACGTATCCACTGCTGTACTACTTCCATCGTGCCTGCACATCGAAGGGGAAGCAACATAAGTCCTTACACGTCCGCTTTATTGTCCTCGGGTGTTCTTTCGAAAGCATCACGCCAACTACGCAGTTACGGCGATAAACACGTGCGGTGTGCCATGGGGAGTCGTCAACCGGACTTGATTAGGGCGATGCACGCGACGGCCCTTAGGTGACGATCAAAAACATGGGGTCGCCAATGCTCATCAGTAATGATGACAATTTAAGCCAAGTACCAAATTTAACATTGCTCTTGTTATACGTAGTTGCACATTTAACTACAAATAACAAAAGCTGATACAAAAATAAAGTGTGGCCTTGTCACTCTCCGACCTCGTTCTGCCTATTCGACCACCAGCACGATTATTATGTCACCCCTCCATTGCATGATGAAGGTCTTTTGCTGAAATCATTTTATTGCTCACCTTAATAAAATTGAAAGGTGCTGTTTATTACACAAACACACACCTAAACGTTTTGTAAAATCCTGTCATACAGATATTTCAAATATAATTTTTGCAGACAGGGTAGTAAGGTTTCGCATTTTGAATAGAGCAGTGCGTGCAGGCGCTAAAAATGTAATTTGTTTTCCACATACAGTTGTAAATAAAATGGCTGATGTTTACTAATCTGGGAAATATGTGCGCAGCGCGAACTACAGTCTTCTCGGTCACAGCCCAAAGCTGCCGCGCCTTAGGAAGGTAGCGCTGAGAGGGAATTTAGGTTGGCGCGCGCTACAGAGACGTTTTCTCGTAGCGCGTCGCCACCTTAGAGCACGGTGTTATAAATCGTGTTTCAGCCCCCCGCGTAACCGTAACATAGTTTGGATGAGCCACGCAACAAGGAGGTTGTCTCACGGCCTTGGAATTTCGCCAAGCATCACCTCCGACGAGTGTCTCCTGTGGGCTAAGCATAATGATCTGCCCCATAGACTTTCCCACCGTTTTCTTCGCTGTTTTTTTACCACGACATTGTTTTATTCCGCGATTCACAAAGGTTTCACTTACATCATAACCGTCACGGAAGTAACGCCAGTACAACGAAGCAAGGGATTCGTAAAGCATGCGGCCCTGCTTTCGATGTCTGCTGGTGGGAAAGCAACCTTTAGTACTTAAGAGTACATTACAGTTAAGGTTGTTGGGTTCCGCCTTTTGAATTTTATGCCGGGACACACCAACATTTCACTGACGTCATATCCGTCTCAAAAGGGATGCTAGTACACCTTTGCCGAAGCGACCTACCAGCAGGACGTCGCAAACCAAGCACACCCACAAGACAGCCTCTACAGAGACAGATTTCGCTGCACATTTTCCTTTCGTATTTTACCGATTTTCATGACAGGGATCAACCACTGTTTTTTCGGCTTCTACTCACTCGTTTACAACACCGTCGCAGCCTCCAAACCACAGTATCGGCCACCTAAATGGTGGGTAATAAAAGTATGGTTATTGCGTTTCATGGGCACGCTCCCTAACTAAAATACACCAACCGGTTCTTCCCTAAACATAGGTTGTGCATTTATTAGGCTTTCGTCATCATTGTTAACAATACTTATTTTATTTATCGCGAGTTTTACGTTCAAGGTAAGCAGTAAATTCTACAGTAACGATAAAATGTTTTTCAAGTCGCGTAACCGAGAGCCTAGACGCTACTGCCGCTGCATGTCATATGCTTTTATGTTGTAGCCAAAGGTATAGTACGCTACCTAGGGCAGTCTCCGCAGGGTGAGCGGTTCTGACCTTAAGAGCTAAAGGTGTCAAAACACTCCTTTCGCCAGCACACGGATTGGAGCAGCGGCCATGGAAGAGACAGGCGAGGAGGGAAAGGAGAAGTGGGCTAGACCCGTTCCACCACTTGGCGAGGGATGGCGAAGACGCCGGAGCCGTGGACGTAGGTGCGGGCGGCGAAGGAAAGCGATGAGCCCGCAGAGCCGTGTGCGATGGAGTAGGACGAACATCCAGCTCTTGTCGCTCGTACAGCGGCGATCCTTAAACAACGCTATAAGGCGAAAAAAAAGTCCCCCCACCTCCCCGAAGGGGATCGGGCGGAAATGCGAAGTCATTGGGTGCACCGATGAGTGCGCTGCGGCAAGCAGTAACGGAGAGAGGCGTGCGCTCCACTGCATTTATATACATTTTCCCAGCGCAGCGAGCTGAGAGAGGGTACGCGGAGAGGAGAGAGAGACCCGCGCAACACGCCCGCCCCAGGCGCGAGCTCTCTCTCCTGCCGAGCTCCGCGATGCGAGCGCCCTCACACGCCCGAGCGCGCTCTTCCTCTCCACTCACTCTCCGCTACTCCGCCCGAGCTCCGCGATGCGAGCACCCTCACACGCCAGAGCGCGCTCCTCCGCTCCCCTTGCCCTCCGCTACTCCCGCCCGAGCTACCACCTGCTCCAGTTGCTAGGCGCGCCACAGCTGTTGCTAGGTGCGAGGAGGAGCGCGGAGAGATAACACCTGCGGGCGCACGCCGACGGAGCACGACAACCCCCGACAAAGAAATGCATTCGCATTTACGACGACGACGAAGGCAGAACTACGAGGCACGCGCTCACGTGCGCTCGCGCTGGAGGAATGCAGGCGCACGCCGACGGAGCACGACAACCCGCGACTAAGAAATGCATTCGCATTTAAAAGAGGAAACACGGTACAGTTGGGTCGGGCTTCGCTACCTTCACGTCTGACGCATTAGTGTGAGCGTCCTTCATTTTTTTCTGAAAATCTAGGTGCCATATAACATCATGATCAAATAAATAATGCTACTTCGCACACTTCAAAGTCAAAATGACATTCCTAAAATTTTATACCACCTGGAAATCTTAGAAGTCGTGGAAATACGCAAACTGATATTTTCAATTTTTAAAGTAGCAACCTGCAATATGTCCGGTTACAAATTACAGTTTTTCCTTTCAGTGGGTACTATTGAGGAAGAGCTGGAGAACGTGCTAGAAGAAGAGGGCTATGGTTTTTGGCCATTGAATAAAAATGATACCAATGGAATGCAGAAATTCCCAACCCTCGAAGCTGTGCTCCAATTAGTAGGCATCGACCAGATTTCTAATATCTTTTTCACCCCAGAAGCTTCGAACGGCTCACCTCTTAGTATCTCGGTAAGTATATATGTTTTATTTAGCAATATACTAAGGGCGAGAAGTGGCAAAAAAATCCCCCCACCTCCCTGAAGGGGATCGTGCGGAAATGCGAATGCATTGGGTGCACCGAATTCTTCTTTGCGGCATCGTTGCCGCGAGGGATTCGACTTCACCGACTTCCATCGCTATCAAGGCGCCAGTCGGCAAGCAGTCACGGAGAGAGGAGCGCGCTCCCTGCATTTATACGTGCAGCGAGCGGAGAGGGGGACGCGGAGAGGAGAGAGAGAACCGCGCCAGCCCGCGCGCGAGCTCTCTCTCCACCCCGAGCTCCGCGATGCAAGCGCCCTCACACGGCGAGCGCGCTCCTCCTCTCCACTCACTCTCCGCTACTCCGCCCGAGCTCCGCGATGCGAGCGCCCTCACACGCCGAGCGCGCTCCTCCTCTCCCCTTGCCCTCCGCTACTCCGCGCCTGCTCCGATTGCTAGACGCGCGCCACAGCTGTTTGGCTAAGAAATGCATTCGCATTTAAAAGTAAACGCGAGAAGAGGCCGTCATTGTCAACGTCTGGAGCGTCAGTATGATTTGTAGAGAAATGACCGCCGCCGTAAAAACGAGGTTTACGGCAGTCGCAAGCAGTTTAAGCGGATTGTTTCGAGAGCAGCAGCCGATTGAATCTATCACAGCAACCAATCGGCATTCCTGCTAAAGAATAACAACAGTTATACTAGTGGGTACAGCGTGACACCTACACGTGAGTGTACAACAATAAACAAGAGCCGGACCGCCCCTGCAAGCAGTGATTTTATGAGTTGTTTTATGAATGAATGAATGAATAAGTGACACAATGAATTTAGTGTCACACACCACGCAAAGAATATTAAACCAGGAGCCGTTGTTTTTATAAAATAAGCGTGGACAACCTAACGCCTCCTGGGAGAGCGACGAAAAAAAAAACAGTCAGGAAAGGTCAAAAGTAGTCCGAGAGGACACATATACAAATATATACAGGACTATGCAGTAGGAAAAAAAAACAAAAAAAACACTGTCGCGGTCCGCGCTACTGCCCCGAGATAAAGAAAGCGGAGCGCTGGAAGAAGTGCTGAGCCATTCAGGTGGAAATTCAGGGCATGATGGACTCCGTCCCGCTCTCTGGCACTGCGTGGTGTCCGAAATTTCTTCGAAAAGCCTAGATATTCCCCGGAGGGCGGCCCGCAGATCATCCCGCCTTGCCGCAAAGAGTGGGCACTCGACGACCAAGTGCCGCATGGTCTGGACGGTCGCCGGGAAGTGCTGGAATGACGTGCCGTTGTTGCACTCCAAGCTCTCTTTTTCGCTCTGCCATCTACACGCAGCTTAAACTGAGGCGCAGCACCACCCAGTGCTGCCAACATAGCCCCGTACATCGACCACAGGTGTACTTTTAAAAGATGTCGAATGTGGTGCGGCCCCACACAAAAGGGGTCCTTTGGGCACCTCTGGTAAAAATTATGGTGGGTTATCGCCGCGTATGTGTTCATATGGTCTTGAAGTTTAAGATTTGGACAGACTTCTGAGAGGTTGGGAAGTTACTAAACTGAGAATTTATTATGCTCCAAACAATACATAGACAATAACCCGACTTTTCGGAGCCGGCTCGACTTCTTCTTCGGGGGTGACAGGGGCCACGCTGTAGCTGGGTCTTATACTCTTTCACTTTTTCTGGCCTCATAGAAAGCCCTTCGCTGCGGCTCATAATCCGTGTGTGTACACCGAAGGGAGAGTGCCAAGAGAGCGATTAAGGTTCCCAGGGGTGCGTTGGATATGTCAGGACTGAAAGAAAATCCGCTTCCTCCAGTTCGTTCCCTTTCGAGGATGGCCGTTCCGGAGAAGTCAATTTTGTGGTCGGCCACTTCACAGTTTTCGGCGACTGTGCTGCGTTCTCTATTCTGTTTCCGTACGCATACTTTGTTTTGCCTAATCTTTTCCGGTAAAAGTATGCTTTCACCGATGTACGAGGCGTTGCACTTAGCGCACGGAATGCGGTAAACGACCCCTGGTACTTTCTCTATTGTCGGCCGGTCTTTGGGACGGGGGATTAGGCTGCCTATAGTTGTCGAAGGCTTGTGGGCGATGAGCACTCATACCCCTCTGAAAATACGGACCAAGGGCTCGCTCGTTCCTGGGATATACGGCACCGGCAGGCGTTTTAGAGGTCCGACGGTCGCTGTCCTAGCAGAGTATGTCACCCCGTTCTGATCTCTGTGGCGGGTTATGGAGTGAATGAACTTTTTCTGGTAGCCGTTTTTTTTGGACGTCCGAAAATACACGGCTTACCTAATTTTTGCGTTCGGATTCGAACCAGCAAATTGCATCAGCTCTGTTAAATAAAGAGGACACAACAGAGGCTTTGTGGTTAGCGGGGTGGCCCGAATAAAAATGAAGGTAGTGACCGGTGTGCGTCGAATTCCTGTGAACCGAGATCACCAGGCTCGTGCCTCCTCTTCTCACTGGGGCGTCAAGAAAGGGAATAGAGCCGTCTCGTTCACATTCAACCGTGAACTGGATGGAGGGATGAACGTAATTTAGGCGTTTTTCCAGGCTGTCAACTGCGGAGGCCTTTACTATGCAGAAACAGTCGCCTACATACCGAAGAAGAAATTATAGGTTGCGGCCGGAAGGAGCTCAAAGTCTCCGGTTCCACGTGTTCCATCGTCAAGTTAGCCATTGTTACAGTGATGGCGGCTCTCATTGTGGTTCCAGTTTCTTGTTTGAAAATTTGCCCATTGTGCGAAAAATACGTGCTGGGCAAGCACAACTCCAGTAGGCCGCATATCTCGTCAGCAGTGAGCGGCGTCCTTTCTTTTATGTTTCCGTCATTTCCAGGGCAGTTCGGGCCGCGGATATAGCCAAAGGTACAGAAACACCAGGGAACAATGGTACAACGTCGAACGAGACCAGGCTGTAGTCTTCGTCAATGCACACCTGTGAAGCAAGTTGCACGAAGGGGGTGGTGTTGCGTACATGAGTCGACGTCTTCCGGCGAGGGGGGCAAGAATGCGGTGCAGGAAATTTGAAAGGGCTCGGCACGGGGATGATGTGAAGTCCACTATCGGGCGAAGGGGGACGCCACGTTTGTGGATCTTCGGTAATCCGTATAAACTAGGTGCAGAGCCGTTTCGGCAGATAAAAAGAAGGTATAGTATTTTTTGTTTCGGGTGGTTCTTAGAAATCGCCGGGAGTAACTTGTTTTGCTGCGTCTGCGTTTTGTTTGTAGGATTCCTCTTTAACTTCGTATGCGGGTTTCCATCCAAGAGAGCCCAAACCTTGCTGTCGTAGTCCTGGCGGTGTAACATCACCGTCGTGTTGCCCTTTTCGGCAGGTAGGATGACAATGCCTTCGTCGTTTCGAAGTTCCTGGAGTGCACGGTTTTCCTCTGCGGTAAAACGTAGCCCATTTTCAACGGAAATTTCGATATGAGGCCAATCGATTTAGGTCTTATTCATCTCGGGCGTGCGGCTGTACTTGTTTAACGGTTTCCTCCACGGCAGCAACGATTTTTGCAAGGGGGAGGCGGGGGAGGGGGGCTCGTAGGCACATTGTAGCTGTGTTCGTTGGCCATAACAGACGTTTCCTCTTGAGTGAGAGTGCGGGATGACAGGTTGTCCAGAAAACCTTGATCTGGGCCAATTTGGAGCGAGCGCCTTATCGACAAAGAAGAAAGTTTCTTATCTTGCGTGATCCAGTGCTTGTCCGCAGTCGATGCCGCCACGCTGTCACAAAATTCGTCGACGGAGGCCATAAGTCGGGGGATGCGGTGCTCCAGTTGGTGCTTGGCAAAGAACAGGGCCAGTTCTTTCTTCCTGATGGCGGCGTTGCATTTGTGGAGGCGGGCATTCACGAGTCGATGTTCGGCTTCAGTGATGATATCCATGCCTTCGGGGGTCGACGCGGGCGTTTCAGGCGCAGGCTCTGAGGGAAAACGTTCCTTTCTTTACAGGTGCGATTGAAGTCAAGATGCGTTTTGAAGACGGAGATGCGTTCCCTTATGCGTATGCAGCGCTTGACGAGCTGCATGGTGTCGTGGCCAAAGCCTTGGCTGATAAATTTGTAGTTGAACCTTTTGGCAGACTTCTGTCTTGTTGGGAAGTTACTGAACTGAGATTTAATTATTGCCCAACCAATACATTGAAAAAAACCCGACGCTTCGAAGCAGGCTCGGTTTCTTCTGCAGGGGGGACTGGGTCCATGCGGTAGCTGCGTCTTATATTATTTCACTCTTGCTGGCCTCACACAAAGCCCTTCGCTGTGGCACGTAATCCTTGTGTGTAAACAAAAGGGAGATGGCCAAAAGAGCGATTAAGGTTCCCAGGGGTGCGTTGGATATTCCACTACTCAAGGAAAAGCCGCTTCCTCCCGTTCGTTTCCCTTCGATGATGGCTGTTCTGGCGAAGTCAACTTTGTGGTTGGCCACTTCACAATGTTCGGCGACTGCGCTGCGTTCTCTATTCTGTTTCTGTACGTGGTTTTTTTTTGTTGCCTAATCCTCTCTGGCAGGTTTTTGCTTTCACCGATGTACGAGGCGTTGCACTCAGCGCACGAAATGCGGTAAACAACCCCGGGTACTTTCTCTTTTGTCGGCCGGTCTTTGGGGCGGGGGCCTATAGTTTTCGAAGGCTTGTGAGTTATGCGCACTCCTACCCGAACACTGTGAAGTGGCCGACCAGAAAATTGGCTTCTCCAGAGCGGCCGTCCTCGAAAAGGGAGACGGACTGGAGGAAGCGGCTTTTACTTGACTGGTGGCATATCCAACGCACATCTTGGAACCTTAATCACTCTCTTGGCACTCTCATTTCGGTGTACACACACCGATTACGTGCGCAGCGCAGGGCTTTGGGCGAGGCCATTAAAAATGAATGACTATAAGACGCAGCTGCAGCGTGGCTCCAGTCACCTTTGCAGGAGAAGACGAGCCTGCTTTGAAACGCCGGGTTTTTTATATGTATTGTAGGGCAATAATTAAATCCCATTTCAGTAACTTCCCAACCAGACAGAAGTGTGTCAAAATGTTCCCCTTCAAGTTTATCAGACAAGGCTTTGGCCACGACACCATGAAGCTCGTCAAGCGCTACATACGCATCAAGGAATGCATCTCCGTCTTCAAAACTCACCCTGACTTCAATCGCACCTGTAAAGGAAGGAAAGTCGTCCTTCAGAGCCTACGCCTGAAACAGCCCATGTCGGACCTAAAAGGCATGGATATCATCACTAAAGCGGAACGTAGACTCGTCAATACCTGCCTCCACGAATGCAATGCCGCCATCAGGAAGAAAGGACTGGACCTGTTGTTTGCCAAGCGCCAACTGGAGCACCGCATCCCCGGACCTATGGCCTCCGTCGAGGAAATTGCTGACAGCGTGGCGGCCTCGACTGCAGACAAGCACCAGATCACACAAGATAAGAAACTTTCTTTTTTGTCGATAAGGCGCTCCCCCGAAATTGCCCCAGATTAATGTTTTGGGAACAACCTTTCATCCCGGGCTATCACTCAAGAGCAAACGTCTGTTCTTGCCAAAGGACACAGCTACATGTGGCTACGAGCCCCCCCCCCCCCTTGCAAAGATCGTTGCTGCGGTGGAGGAAGCCGTTGAACAAGTACAGCCGCACTCCCCAGATGAAATAACACCTAACTCGATTGGCCTTCTATCAAAATTGCCACTGAAAATGGGTAAGATATTGACCACAGAGGAAAACCGTGCACTCCAGGAACTACGAAAAGACGAAAGCATTGTCACCCTACCAGCCATTAGGGCAACTCGATGGTGTTGTTAGACCACCAGGACTACGACCGGAAGGTTTCGGTTCTCTTGGATGGAAACGCGTATACAAAGGTAAAGAGGGATCCTACAAACCAAACGCAGACGCAGCTGGACATAAACCGGTTGACTACAACCGCTGGGTGCAGGACGATAAATACTGCAGGTCGCTGATGGACTTTCTGCACGCCACTGGACTGCATGCATACCTGTAGATTTGAACACCTGTCGGTTTTGTGACCTTCTGTGCTCTTGGCAGCCCCTCTCTTCCTCTTTTCTTCTCTTTTTCTTTCCTTCCTACTTTTTGACGCAACCTTAAAGGAAAGAACGCGGCTCACTGCTGACGAGATATGCCGCCTAGTGGAGTTGTGCTTGCCCAGCACATATTTGTCGCACAATGGGCAAATTTTCAAACAAAAAACTGGAACCACAATGAGAGCCGCCATCTCTGTAACAATGGCTAACTTGACGATGGAACACGTGGAAGGGAAGGCTTTGAGCTCCTTCCTGCCGCAACCTACAACTTTTTCTTCGGTATGTAGACGACTGTTTCTGCATAGTAAAGGTCTCCGCAGTTGACAGCCTAGAAAAACGCCTAAATTACGTTCATCCCGCCATCCAGTTCACGCTTGAATGTGAACGAGACGGCTCTATTCCCTTTCTTGACGCCCAAGTAAGAAGAGGAGGCACGAGCCTGGTGATCTCCCTTTACAGGAATCCGACGCACACCGGTCACTACCTTAATTTTTATGCGGCCCACCCCGCTGACCACAAAGCCTCTGTTGTGTCCTCTTTATTTAACAGAGCTGATGCAATTTGCTCGTCCGAATTCGAACGCAGAAATTAAGTAAGCCGTGCAGTTCCGGACGTCCAAAAAAACAGCTACCCGAATAAGTTAATTCACTCCGTAACCTGCCGCAAAGAGCAGAACAGGGTTACAAACTCTCCAAGGACAGCAACCGTCGGACCTCTAAAACATGTGGCGGTGCCGTATATCCCAGGAACGAGCGATGCCTTGGCGCGCATTTTCACAGGGGCAGGAGTGCGCATTGCCCAGAAGCCTTCGACAACTATAGGCCACTTAATACCCCCCCCCCCGCCCCAAAGACCGGCCGACAATAGAGTAAGGAACCGGGGCAAGTCTGTGGGGAGGCCGAGAACTGCAGTTGCCAACTTTTTCTTGTGGGATTTTTCGAGCACGCTACCTCTCTTTTCTCGGCGCTGAAATTGCACAACGATGTTGGTTATTCCCTCACTTTTTGTTGGCCCCTGTGACACACGTCTACATCCCTGGCAGTTATGGTCTCGCCAAGACTTTGGCCTATTGCTTCGAGTACCTGGTTAGATCTTCGTTTTCAATTTGTACAACGCTTTGATTTCAAGGTTTCGGTTTCGCGTGTACTGTTTAAATTTGAGAAGGCTTGCTGGACACTCGACCAGGTCGTTTTATAGAGTAAATACTGCTTTCCGAAGGGCTTCGTTCTCTTTTTTTATGTGTTTGTTCTCGCTCAGGGTTACGTGAAGTTGACGATTTGCTGCGTCGAGGCTCTTGCTCATGAAGCCCATGCTCGCTTTTGTTTCGCTTAACTCCGAGCACACGCTTCTCTCCTCCGATTGGACATTGCGCTCTACGGCCTCTGTGAAGTTTATCAGTTCAGATTTCAACTCTTCTCTTACCTCTTAGAACAGTTTCGCCAGATCCTTAGACATAGTCAAAGGTTTGTCAGTTTACAAAAACACATAGGCAAAAAGAAGCTGGTGTAGGGAAGCAGCGACAACAACAAGAGCAACGTAACCTACTACCTTTTTATTACGTTTGTGCTTACTAACCTGAAAAATTGCAGGAGTCGATTTTATGCCCGTGCGTGCAGCGCTGTAACTGCTGCCAACTGCGGCGGTTCCCGGGATAGCGCAGGTTTTAAAGCATTGCTTTCTTTATAGCAGTGCGGTGCTTTCGCACGGCCTGATTAACTGGTTCTAGAGCGCCTCCAGGGTAACCCGCACCATAGAGAAATATGTTGTCGTACGGCAACTATACCTTAAGGATTCCTTCGCAGGGCGGGTAAACAAAATGTTCAAACCCCCTACAGCCATCTCGCCTCTAGAGAAACCCTAGTTTTTGCGCACTGCTTGCCAGGAAAGGGACTCGCCTTTTTTAAGTAGGGGTTACAAATCGGGCTGTGTTTTAATGTGTTACAAAAGTCTAAATTCGAAACAGGCTCTGATACATGGGAATAATAAGTTTCCTCAGCTTTCTCGCAATTTTCAAACTTACAAAACTAACCCGGTTAGATCGGTTTAAGTGTAAATGACTGTTTTGAGGCGCAAGCTAGGCGTTTGAGGTGTGCCGCGTATCCGACGGACCTCCTGCGTTCGTTTGCAACTAAGCGGCTACGCGAACTCACTTCGAAGGCTCCGGAGAGGTGCCCTCAACCAGAACGACACAAGACAGCCGTCATGCCGTACGTCCATGGAGTGAGCCATGCGCTCAAGAAGATTGTTGGCAAGGCGGGCGTACGGCTTGTGTTTTCTGCTCCGAAGAAAGTGAGCCGCCTGTGTAAGCGCGTTAACGCAAAAAGCAGCCAATCACTAGCGTGCGTCAAAAAACACGAGACACGTTACGTCGATTGTGTGAGTAACGTCGTGTACGAGATTCCGCTGTCGTGCAAACGCTCCTATATAGGACAAACAGGCCGCTGCCTGAATGAACGTTTGAGGGAGCATGCCAACAAAGTCAGCTCTTCTACCTGTGGCACGCTGTCAGCACACTGCGCCTCGTGCGGCTGCACCCCTCGGTTCACTGAATGCGACACACTTACCTCTTACCGCGGGCGGAGAGAGAGGGAGATCTTCGAGGCCTTACAAATCAAGAGGAAAGGGAGCGACTGTATCAGCGAACCATCCGTGGCACTGTTGGATAAGGAAATCGCGTACCTACGTGACTAGTTGTCTTAAAATCGACACGCGGCGAAAGATTGTTGTTGTCATACTTACTAATTAGTAGTTATCACCTTTTTCTGTCAAAATTTTATTTCGTATTTTTTCCTTCTCTTCCCCTAGTTTTTCAGTATATATTTTCTTGCGAATTAAATCGCTCAGTTGTTTGTGAGCGCTTGTGTCGTCTATTACTTGCTCCATCCCGTCTTCCGCGCTGTTTTCAAACGATATGATGTACCAACAAGCCCTTCAGTTCACCCTTTTACTATCCACATCAATGCAGATGAGAGGATGTGTCTGGAAGGGTGGGCGGTGGAAGTGCAGCGTTCCACACAGTGAGTGTGCCGGTCTACACACAGCACGACGGCGTTGAAGAAAGCAGCAGCGTTGAAGTTGGAGTGGAGGGAATGGCCTTAGACGCAGCGTCGGTTCGCATGCTTGACGCGGAACCGGTACGTGACGCCGACAGTGACTGCGGCGTTTCCGTCTTGCGGAAGTCGAAAGCAGCTTGGGATGAGCCAGAAAACCACGACGGATCCAGCGTACGCGCCTCCGGCGTTGGCAGAGCTGAAGCAGGCGGTCGACGTGAGATTCCTGCTGTTTTACCAGCGCAGCAGACCGCCTTCGGGGTGGGCGCTTGCAGCGTCGGCGGCAACTTTTACGGACGACGGCGCACATGAGTGTTGTTAAGGTCCGCTTCGAGATCGGATAGGGTGTGTTTTCGTCAGATGGATCTCGTGGCTGATCCTTTGGACGTGCGGGACTTGCGGCTCGCAAACTCAGCGTCCACTTAGCCATGCTTGGAACGGTGAAGCTGCACCTTGGATTCTTTTGGGTGGGGTTTGTTGCGTGGGCAAGAGGATTTTCTGTGACCCCGTCATTACCGTCGGTGTCGTCGTACTGGAAGGTCGAATGGGACGGTGGGTGCTCTTCGGAGGATAGGCTTCCGTCCTGATTTGGAATCAGTGAAAAAGTGTGCGTTCCCTGGGTGTAAGCGACTGTAGTGGAGGTGTAGTGGACGCGTCAGCCACATCACACATGGTCGAGATGCGTCTCGAAGCAGCGTCTCGTGCCAGCATCTCCTGTTGTGAGGACGAACACGGCGTGTTGGGTGCATGAACTGCGCTAAGGTCCACAGAAACCGCTTGTTTAAAGGGTGGTAACGGCGGTGGGTTCAGGCGACAGCCCGGTGCTTGCGTAAAGCGGGCAGGTAGCGTAGACACAGTGGGCAACAGACTGCTAGGGTGTGAGGCGCAGTCGTTTATCGTTGCCGCTGGGCTGTCATCCACGGGGTAGAGCGTGGCCGGAGTAGTCATCGGGTTGTCACAGAGCGGCACCGTCGATGCCAGCATGGTGGTGTGAGGCAGATGATCCTCCATAGGCGAGGTGGGAGGCTCGGTGGCTAGCGCGGGCGGAGTCGAGTGCGTGGGCACAGCCAGATTGGAGTGGCCGAACGTAGATGAGTGACGTTCAGAGAAGCCGGGTGGTGGTGCAACGTTGCTTCGCTCGCGTGTCGAAAATTCATTAAGGCACGAGGGAAACTGCAAGCTGGACGGCGCAGTTCCGGTTGCATCGTGGGTTACGTCGTGCGAGGTAACCGCTGGATGGGGCGATGCAGAATCCTTGTGGCGGGAAAGACCCGAGTCGAGCCGCGCCATCCCGTAGGCCTGTAGCGTGTCGTAGGGTCACTCACCGTGTTTTAGCGGCTCACAGCCTAGGTCGGCCGGAAGCAGGGCGGTGGTGATGCGGTAGCGCTCGGCCTGTGAGTCGATGCGGCGGATGAAGAAGTGCGCTTCCAATTTGAGGAACCAGGCTCGTGGGGTAGCGTCGGTCGAAGGCCGGGTAGGGCGGCAGCGAGAAAGCGGAATGGAGCTCCATACTGCCGACGTCCGGGCCACCAATTAATGTGGGCGCCGATGTGGTCGTGCGGCTGACCTTACATTTATTTCAGAGGAACATTCAGAGGCAGCAGAAGCCCCGCGAGGCGGGGAGCGGCCGTGGATCCGGCCGAGCAGTGCAGTAGTAGTAGTTGTTGTTGTTGTTGTTCCTGGCGATATGGCTCGTACCCACGTGGGGGATTGGCCAGGAGTCGGGCGTGAGAAGGGCTAATGCGCCCGCTTAAAACACCGGAAACTAATACACCTCTCTATTTATACGCAGAAAGAGAAAAAATGGAATTAGTTGAAAGTTATAGGTGGATTTTTTATTAGACCTGAGCTTTTTGGAGCGGAAAAAATACATGCCAGAATCAACGCTAACAGGGCAGGCGCCTGCACTCGGAAACGTATGCATGAATGGCTGCACCCACCCCTCGGTGACAATATCCCAGTGATGTGGCCCCAAAAGATAGTAGAACGGGCATGGAAATAGGCAAGCCAATTCGTCGTAATGGCGTGGCAAGATGACGTTGCCTCATCATAGCAAAACCGCGACAATGCAATAGAAAGTGCTCTAAAGTCTCCTGATCACCGCAGACAGCACATCGGGAGGAGGAGGCTAGACCAGCCCGGTGCATATAAAAGTTGAGTTGGGGGACTCGGCATCTGAAGGTAGTGTTGCGACCGGGCGGGGGCACCCGATCTTTTCTCCGTGGCCTCCAACATACGATGGGTAGCGTGTAGGAAGCGAGCGGCCAGCCGGTGTTGCAGCCGAAGAGAAGTCCAGAGCAGTAGGATAACGTAACTGTTTACTTCATAGCGAGAGGTGAGCCGAAGCCAAAAAACATACAATGCCCCGACGGGCGAGGTTACAATACAGGACAGGAGCAGAGCGACCGCATGGATTCGCTGCTCAGACAGGAAATGAATATCAGCGTTTGTGCTGCTTCTTTTATACCCAAAAAACGCCCCCAAGAGTAACACGCCACGAAATCATAGACACACACACGCACAGTCTTTCCAAGATCGCGAGTCATCTTCGCCCCTTGTGGCGTCCGAGAGAGGGGGGAGAGTGTCCTTGAAAGGTGCCGGGGTCGCGCTATCAACTCTGATCGCGCTGATAGCGAAACGTCTAAGCCGGGAAGGTCAAGGCGACGCGCAGGTGCCTGAAGGGTGTGGCGAACGTCGTGGCTTTGCACGTGGAAGCTGACAGCTGCCGGAGGTGTGTTGCAAAGCGAGGTGACTGACCCGGCATGTCGAGACAGGAAAGTACGATTCACCAACACGCGGGCGCACATGGTCGATTCCCACGTGGTCGCTGTTGCGGGAAAACACGTGTTGCTGGCCGATTCGTAACAGCTTCTCCGCCGGGGGTCCGAGATCCCGATGGATAAGGGTCTTCAACCGTTGTCCGGAGGGATACTTTCGCAGTGAAGTGCTCAGCAGACGCTCGACTCCAGGCCTGGGCTGTACGACACCGTGCTGGAGCTTCACATGGCCGATCACTGGACGAGTAGTGGCTTCCCAAGAACGTCTCTGGATTGGTCAGGCAAGCAACAGAACAACACAGCAAGACACAACCGCATCGCCGGCAAGTGCGAAGACAAATCCACACTGAAGATCTACCAGGCTTTTAGATGCGAAAAAATACGCTAATAACTAACTACACTAGTTATATTTTTAGCCCAGCAGTACTTTAGACAAGTGCACAAACTTGAAAGATGACATTTCGCGTGATTGGAAATGTCCCATACACACAAAAAAAGACGTAATCGTAAAGGCGAAACCTGCTTCAGGAAAAACAAAGAAATTTGAGAAAGTCAAGCGTCAACAGGCCATTTCTCGCGCCGAGAGCTGCGATTTGAGCTCTCGTCAATGCCCCAAGCTTTTCCCTTTCTGTACCGCACTTTAGTTGCAGCCGTTCTCTCAACGCTGCTGTGACCGTGTGAAACGACACCGGTCGTCTTCTTCGACAAAGGTCGAGCGCGCGGAGGAGCGAGCGGGATTTTCCCCCGTTCGTACGTTATGCGCGCACTGCTTCTAGGCGGCGTTCCCTCGGCGCGATGCGAGCTCACGGCTTTGCTCGCACTGAAACACGCACCACAATTACGCGCTGAAGTTTTTGCTACCTCCTCATTGCTCGCCTTTTTACTAACGCGTTTGGCAAGCAAACGCCGGAACGCGTTTGCGTTCTCTCCTGTAGGCTGGTCGGTTCCAGACTTCGGTTCAGCCACAGGCGACACCGGAACCTCAATTAGCTCAGCCGATGATGACCTATCGTCGGGAACATCAGCTGGGAGTGAAACGGGCCCGACGAGCCCATTGGACACATTGCAGTTCCCAACAGTCACTACTTCGTCGTCCCTCGCGCTTTCAGCGACAGCCTCGGCACGCGAAGACCGAAGCGTGTTTCCGTTCTTCTTCCTTCCTGACAGAACCACACTACAACCAGGCTGCCCTGTCTCAAAAGACTGCTCAGCCCGCGTTGCC
This sequence comes from Haemaphysalis longicornis, assembly GCF_048455015.1. Classification (NCBI taxonomy): domain Eukaryota; kingdom Metazoa; phylum Arthropoda; class Arachnida; order Ixodida; family Ixodidae; genus Haemaphysalis; species Haemaphysalis longicornis. The sequence continues at coordinate 68,020,682 of NW_027526233.1, read as the reverse complement.
GGAATCTCTACGAACTCGGCTGGTCTTTGCTCGAATTCGGTTACCTGAGCTGGTGAAAGAACAGAATCGGCTGGCTCAGTGGCGAGATCGTGATTACTACCAACTGAGCCGTGCAAACCATTCGCTGCCTCGGCAGCAGGCTTTGCCACAACGTAGGTCTCTTCTGAACTGCCGCCGTCCGAAGAAACAACCTCCGTTTCAGCGGACTCGTGTTGCCTTTCGGTAGCCTCATGGTTTACGCACTCCAGCAAAACCTCGCTATCTCGCGAAGTGTTCATGTTCAGACCGGTAGCCGTTCCCAAGGCCTCCCGCGAATTTGAACCACCTGTACACTTTGCCGAGATCTCCGAAACCGACACAGACACATCTCCGCTCTCTCTCTCAGCCACCTCGCCGCGCTGCTGGGCCGCAACCGTCGCCTCCGACTCGCGCTCCCGAGCAGCTGCTGCTCTCTTTTCGTTACCGTGGCCAGTTTCTCTATCCACGACAACGAGGTCTTTTTCAAGCAACAATTCAAACTCAGGCTTTTTGAGCTTCGCTTTTTCGCGCAAGAGTTGAGTCTCGTGCTCTAGTGCCTTACCCTCCTTTAGTTCCCGGTCGAGGTGCTCGAGCTCGAGGTCATACCATCGCATCTTTTCCTCGTGTTCTCGTAAAAATTTCTCATGTTCTCGCTTCCGTTCCTCGCGTGCCTGTTTCCGTCTCTCGAGCTGCTCACGCTTGCGCTCAGCCTCCGCCTCGGCGGCCTGACGTTTCGCGGTCTCCCTGCCATTGAACAGCTCAATGCATTCCGACAGCTCCTCATCGTCAGCCCCGACAGCGAGTATAGCCTGTATCAGCTCTGGCTCTCTCAGCGCGTCCGCAACATCCAAGCGCAACTCTTTTGCAAGCTCCAACTGCGGTTTTTTCAACGCCTTCAACTTCATGGCCGGTCTAGAGTACTGCTTTCCCACTGCTCCCAAAAATGTTTTGCGCGAATAACCCACGCGACAAAAACAGACGCCCTACCAGCTATCCTCAGAAGCCTGGTAAAACTCAGTGAAGAAAAGTCCCGCACTCACCCTTGACCGCCGTGAATTCTGCGAAGTCCGAAGCCGCCTTGACGTCCGTGGTGTTGGGTCTCGCACCGCTGGCTCCAGGTGTCATGAAGTTGTCATCCCACCGCTGCCAACCAGTTGTTGCGACCGAGCGGGGGCACCCGATCTTTTCTCCGTGGCCTCCAACATACGATGGGTAGCGTGTAGGAAGCGAGCGGCCAGCCGGTGTTGCAGCCGAAGAGAAGTCCAGAGCAGTAGGATAACGTAACTGTTTACTTCATAGCGAGAGGTGAGCCGAAGCCAAAAAACATACAATGCCCCGACGGGCGAGGTTACAATACAGGACAGGAGCAGAGCGACCGCATGGATTCGCTGCTCAGACAGGAAATGAATATCAGCGTTTGTGCTGCTTCTTTTATACCCAAAAAACGCCCCCAAGAGTAACACGCCACGAAATCATAGACACACACACGCACAGTCTTTCCAAGATCGCGAGTCATCTTCGCCCCTTGTGGCGTCCGAGAGAGGGGGGAGAGTGTCCTTGAAAGGTGCCGGGGTCGCGCTATCAACTCTGATCGCGCTGATAGCGAAACGTCTAAGCCGGGAAGGTCAAGGCGACGCGCAGGTGCCTGAAGGGTGTGGCGAACGTCGTGGCTTTGCACGTGGAAGCTGACAGCTGCCGGAGGTGTGTTGCAAAGCGAGGTGACTGACCCGGCATGTCGAGACAGGAAAGTACGATTCACCAACACGCGGGCGCACATGGTCGATTCCCACGTGGTCGCTGTTGCGGGAAAACACGTGTTGCTGGCCGATTCGTAACAGTAGTCATTGTGACTTCGCAATGTCGAGATTCACAAAACCGGGTATTCCAATTATGTCTTAAATGGACATAATCTTCAAAATTAGTGATGATTCCTTCCTGCGCTCCTGCTAAGCGTTGGTAGGTACGAAACCTTGCTCCTGCTACAATGAAGGGAATAGGGCATAGGTCAACTGGAGGGCCATCTAACGACGATCGCGCCAAGGAATCCGCCGCTTCATTAAGCTGTAACCCTTTGTGACCTGGAACCCAAATGAGGCAGATGTCCCGCAAATGGGAAGGCACAAGGAAGTTGAATGTACGAATAAGAGCGGAATTTTCGGATGAAGAAAGAGCTGAACAAACAGATAAAGAGTCAGTAATTATTGCTACGTTAAAGTACTGCGGAGGTACGTATTTTAAGGCCAGAACTATCGCAAGAAATTCGGATTGAAATATTGGTGTGAAGTCAGGCAAACGCAGCGAGACTGACCAGTTAAGGTGTGGACGAAAAATTCCCACACCTGCTCGCTCCTCACGCTGGGAGTAGCCTGGATGTTCTCTGGCGCGTGGCTCGTTGTGCGTGTTGTGGCCACGCGCTGCTGACTCTGGCACAGCGGCCCATGGTAATGATAGTCGGCGCATGCTTCCACGATGAAGAGGCCGCTACAATTTGAAATGTCTCTACAGTTTTTTTCTAAACAACAGTGAGATTTAGTCTGAGTTTTGACTGGGTACGACTGTAAAAAATGCTTGTTGTTCTAAACTTTTTTTTGGTTCCCTTACGCCGCTACGGCTTAAATACGCTCTCCTTTAGTCTGTCACGTCAATACACCTCCTGACTGCGGCTGTGGCTACATAACGTGAACGCGAACGAGCTACGACGAGATGGCGTCACCCCTCAGTTCTCTGCACCTAAAAAAATAAAGCGAGCGACGTTACTGGCATAGAAAAAAGCAGCGTTGCTACCTTGATTTATGTATTCCAGCGATTTGAATGTACTGCAGGTGACATCAGTAAAGGGTTGAAAACTTTGCCTATAAAGTTAAAAGCTTTCGAATTCTCGAATATTGTATTATTGCGGAGTGGTCAAAAATAAGGGATTGTTTCTGTAGTTTCAGTTTTACGACCAGAAAATCCCCTAAAATCCGCCATTTCTACATCTTAATTGTGAACTGATATTACTATTGTAATGAATCAAGAACCACTATAGCGTCGCAGCAGGTATAGCGACGCCATTTTGTTCCACAATGCCTGGACAACTCTGTGATACTCCACACGGAGCAGAACTAGCACGGTACTGATTCAATTCAAATTGTCCGAACGGCGAAATCTTTATGCTTGGAAATACAGCTTTATCTGCCCGAGGAAAAGTTTCGAACCCCTGTCCTTCAAACGAGGACGACGGGGGAAACGAGCAGCATTCTTGCGTGCAAAAATCAAAAGGAGAAGCGCCAATGCCAGAGCTGCTGCAATGACGTAAAAGCGTTGCCGATCGAAGTGCGAAGCGTGTCAGAGTATAAGCTCAAAGTTAGAGAACAACAAACGAAGTCCTCACGAGAAAATGAAGCGCCCACTGACCTGTGGTCGTTTGCACGGAATCGTCGTCGTTAGTTAAGAAGGATTGGAATTATGTTTGGCGAGAGGACCCGCCAACGATGTGGTTAGACTACTTGCGCCCACCGGAATGAAGCCGAGGGAAATGCTAAACTGGAAGGTGATGCTGCTGCAAGGAAATCGACGACTTTTTAGTAACGAGACTGACGCGGGTTCGATTCTGACCTCGCGAAGGGTTTTATTTTTATTACTTTGTCCATGCCCATAATTACAGCCAAGAAAATTTGGCTTTTCTGCCGTGCACGTTTGGTGGACCACAGACGACATGAGTGAGAGGCTGCATACTCTGCTTCAACATTTATCTCAAATTTTCAAATTCACCGATATCATATTATTAAGCAGTGGCACAAAAGTGTCAGGTGGAAAGACGACGACAATGACAGCGTGATAGAAACATGCTCACGAAGTACTCGTGGCGCGAATGCGGGCTGCAGGGATAGCCCTTAGTTCGGTTGCGCTGAAAAAGACGAATCGGCAAGACACACAAAAGAATCACGTGGGTCAATGGGAAGTGGCTACAAGCAAGGCGCTGGCGAGGCTTAGCTGGAACGGGGCAGAACGCCGGCAGCCGGTTCGAGGAGAGCTACGTCCAGGTGGAGGACTCGAAGCATGTAAGGTTTTCGGGACCCGCACTCGAGAATGGTCCACCTGGCGAATTGGCATCCTAGGTTTGAAGTGCTACTCCTCAATGGTGAAAGGAGCAGCGTTGGCGTGCTCCGTTCTTGGACGACCCGCTGCTGCTGCCCGTCGACGACCTGCGGTGGCCGGTTTCCTCCTGCCTCTGCTACAGGGCGCCCAATCGAGAGCGGGTGCCCAGAAGACGTCATGTACGACAAAAACAGTGCGAGTTCTTTGTGGACGTTCTGGCGTGCGCGACTGCGTCATCATTGCCCCGCGCGCCTCACTTCGCATTGTCACCAGCACCCACGACACCCGGCGGACAACGCCTCATCGCCCTGAACCTTTGGTGAGGTCTTCTTTGTACTATTGTAAGGTTTGGTATGCTGTAAAGTTATGTAGGTATTAGTTAATTTTGAAGTGTGGTTGGCTTTCAGCTGAAATGGTTTGTATTTTTGATGTGGGCCGTCTTTCCTTGAGAATAAATATTTGTATCATTTCCAAGCGCCCCCGTCTAGTTATTTCCACAGTGGCTAGTCCCAGTCGCACTTAATATCTGAAAAATAAAACATTCGAGGGGACATTTTCTTTCCTTCCAACACAAAGAGTTAAAAAAAAGCTGAGTGGAACACGAAGGGATTGAAATATAGAGATGTTCACTAGTTCATTAGCTATTAATCAGTTTGAGATACGACACTGTATCATTTGCTGACGGGTGGTACTTTTCTTCACTAATAACCAGAACTGGCTTCAGAGTGGTAGAATGACCTCGATCCGAATATTTTCAACCCAATAAAGTTTGTTTTTTTAATCACGTCCTCCGTGTATAAAAATAGATTCCGTAATTTCACTTTATATAGTAGGTTCACAATTACGCGCAAGGTTTTGTGAAGAAGTGCGGGTTTCTCTCCTGTGACAACGAGAGAGCGGTCTCTGACCATTAAATTGGCGCCAAAATGTGTGGACGACTTCAATGTCGGCTCTTCGTCTTTACATTACTGGAGGTACACAGGTGATTCCGCATTTCTTTATTGATCGCTTGTACTTCCAACGTTGATCTGTCCTTTTGCGTGGCAACGTCGTCCATGAGAGGCCCTTGAGTCATTTGCTTAGTATTTTATTCGCGTAACAGTGGCTCAATTGAAAGGACACGTATGAAAAGACAATCCACGAAACGCAGCGCAGTCTTACTGCCGTGTGTAGGGAGCGCCACACGACATATGCTTATTTATCTGTTGGTCTCCCCTTCTCTCTCACTGGTTTTTCCTCTGCTTTTCTGTCTCTACGAGCACAATCCATGCAGTTGTACATCGCAGCCTGCTCCGGAAGTAACCATCATCCCGGATACCCGAAAGGCTAAACAGGATCAGCTAAACGATGATAAGGCCATTCGGTACAGAAGCAGCACTCACCTAGCCTAGCCACTCTAGTGTACAGTTTGGCGAACGCCTAGTTAGAGTTGCAAAAGGAAAGTTTGGCCCTGCGTCCTCACCATCTGTGTAGCACCCGCCCAAGGTGGCGATCAGGCCAGCCCTACAGCAGGAGTGCTAAGAATCTCTGTTTCCGGAACAGCCGCATTTGGAACTTGACCACCGCAATGTTGAATGCAAGAACCCTCCAATACAAGGCAAGCTTAGCTGTACTAGTAAAGCAGCTCTTGGACAACCCAATTGCTATCATCTGGGCGAACCAAGTTAGAAGGCCAGGAGAGGGTTTTTTTGAGCTGACTAGATTGTATATTTTGTTCCACATACGAGTAAAAGAGAAGAAAGAAGACACGGTAGGGTTATTATTCTACAGACCAATAACAGGAAACGTGGAAGAATTCTTCAGCATTACCGAAAGACTCGAAGCCGTTGTGATCAAGCTAAAACAGCTATACAGGTAAAACGTATTACAGGCCTAGGAACCAGCTGCAAGCTACGATGACGAAGTGGTGGACATTTTCTACGAGAACGTGCAATCACCAAAGAAGAAGAAGCAAATGGGAAGAAGGTCCATTGGAAACTTTCAAATAGTATTTGAGGAGACTATTAATTTTTTGTTGATGAAAACTTTATTCTTCGAGTGAAAGAAACGAAATAGACAGAAAACTCCTCAACGAACAACAAAAACGAAATTAACTTCATTTTAAGTGACAAGCCAGGAATTGTAGAGGATATAGAGCTGCTAAATAGGATTCTCAGCAGCGGTCATTGGATGGTGAGTTGAAAAGTAAGGCTGAATCTGCAAGGTGAAACAAGAATAATCGTGAAATGTAACAAGCCCACCGTGAAGTCAGAGACACGATGGCGGAGTTTAAAATAACTCTACAAAACAAATGTGCACCTTTAAACGAGAGCATAGACAGTGACAAAGGCAAACTACAACCTCAATTGGCTATCACAGAATTTACAGCAATTATAGGAGACGCCAAATGTAAGACAAATTGTATAAATAACGTAACCAAGGTACTAATCCTAAAACTTAAAAACATGATGGAAATTATGGACATCAGGGAAAGATTGATAGCAACTAAGAGGAAGCTAGCATTCGGCAAAAAACTGATTGTAACCACACAGAGGCGAGCAGGGTAGTATTACGCACAACATGGACCATATACTAAGGTAGCAAAACTATTCTACACCAGGTGGTTCGCTAGCGACTCCATACCAGGGGAATCTACTCAGAGCCGAATATTAGCTTGCAGAATCTTTCTATTCATTAAAGAGGGTGTAGGAAAGGTTCTGAAGAGCCTGAAAAGATGAAAAGCAGCAGGCGGTGACGGCAAAACCGTGGATCATATGAGAGAGGGAAGAAATAATGTGTTGGTAAAGATTGCCGCTATATTTCAGGAAAGCTTAAGTACTGGAAAGTGATCATAGCATGAGAAACGCCAACTCATCCCTATTCATATATAGATAGATACCAAACACCCTTAACAAGTATATACCCGTCATCCTACTTTGGGTCATATAAACGCAGTTTATCAAAGTCAGTGCTAAGCGCATGTGAGATAGTCTGGAATTCCGAAAACGCACTTAGGAGGCGGTTTTTACCAATGGTTGCTCATCCATACATCTCCTTGAAGTTGTCATTGAAGTAATAGGCAAATCTTTAAGTTTCACCATATTTGTTCACATGATATATTTAAATTATCGGAAAGCATTTGAAGCAGTACACACCGCAACCGTTCTAATTGCATTAATAACCAGGTAAGAGAATTGACCTACCTAAACTTTGCAAAGACATGCGTGTATATGAGATATACCGGTATGATAACACTTCACAAGCAAATTGATAAATTCTTGATCCTAACAGCATAAAACCGGGAGATACCAAATCGCCCAAACTGTTCCAAGCACGCTTGCAGGGAGTAGTCAGGAAGATTGACTGAGAAAAAACATGATTACGGATATATAGATAGTACTTGAGTCATTTGAGGTTTGCAGACGAGATATGCTTGTTGAGTGAGCTTGCTGCATACCTTCCAAAAATGCTTAGGAACAACAGTCAGAAAGCAAGGCTGGGGGTTAAAACTAAACGTGACCGATTCATGACGAATAATGGTCCTGAATGTTCTCTCTTAAACTTAGGTAAGGAAACGGCCGAAGTAAAAGAATATAGGGCAGATGATTAGTTTTAACTCCAAACCTGAGGCAGAAATCTGACGCAAAACAGGTTTCGGTTCGGAAGCACTATTCAAATACTCCTAAATAATGCAAAGTAAACTAACCCTTTCACTTAAGAGAAACATACACAACTAGTGCTACTCCCGGTGATCAAACGTGGCGCCTTACTAGCCAAATGGAAAGCAAACTCAGACAGTATCATCAGACCATTGAGCCGATTATAACAGCAGGGAAACTCATAGGGGAAATGCGCTTTTCGATTCAGAGAACCTAATCAAGGAGAAGATATTAGGGTACAACGAAAGAAAGAATTGTCATTGTGTGGTCATGTAGAGGGAAGAACTGACTATGGGGGAAATTGTTGCGACAGAGTGGATGCTTACAAACTGGTCAGGACGAATGGGAAGGCCAATACCATGATGGCGGGAAATAAGGGCAATTTCGGTTGCAAATAAAGGACAGGAGCGGCGGAGGGCAGGAGCAGGTGGAAACAAACAGAAAGGCCTTCACACTGCAGGGCGATACCAGGCTGGTGATGATGGTGATAATGACGAGGAGCAGGAAGAGGATATCAAAGAGGAGAAGAAAATAGGAGAAGGAAGAGCAGGATGAGCAAGATCAGCTAAAACAATACAGCTTTAAATGTCATCATCGGCTGTAATTTTTATTTTAATGCACGGTAATTGCACACCTCGCGAGTGCTATAGAATAAATTTAAATTACGTTAGGTGAAAAGAGGAAAACTTGCAACTAGGTCCTATGAAATTTAGGATGTGGTGCATTGTGCTACAATATTGCGTGCTGTATATTGTGCAAAAAATTACCACCATCCTTTTCACCAATGGATGTTATCTTCATTGTAAATTGTCGCCAATATTGGTAAAGAGTGCCAAGTTTAGGCTACGATAGCACGAGGAAAGGCAAATATTTAGTTGAGAATTGCTGTGGTCGGAAACGTTACAAACGTCTGGCCAGGAATATGATATCAAAGTGAACAAAAATAGCTCCTGCAGCCATTTTGCATAGAGTAAGTATATAGGCGAAAAGTTGTATATTACCAGTTTAGTCCGTTGTGTCCTACGTCATGTGCCTGTCTCTGAATACTCGCTCTTTTTTCTCACGTTTCTTTGACATAGATTGGATCAAGTATGGACAATGGTGTGAGTTCACCTATACATTTCTACAGGAATTCCGACCAGTACACGCAAGCAATGTTCGGCAAAATTGCATCAGATGAACAAGTAAAATCGATAAAAGGGACGTGCGAAGCCCTGAATGATGCCCTACAAAAGGTGAATTTTGCACTGTTTTGTAAAACAAGAAAATGTGGGTCAAAACTAGTGCTGTTTTCATTGTTTAGGCATGTAACGGACGAACGTATGTTTACAAACATATGACGATTTGCACAACGTAAACGTGTGCCAGAAGAGATTCATATTTAAATATATATATATATATATATATATATATATATATATATATATATATATATATAGTAAGGAAATGAGGGGCTCGTTGAGGAAATACAGAGAGATAGGTCAGCAGTCTACGACGCCAAAGGAGGCATAGGGGTGTGGTTAGGCTCTTTTCCTTTTTACTACGGTTAATGAAGTGAACATTTTTTTTAATATACAGAAGAAAGAAAGAAAAACACGCGCCCAGAGTGGGGACCGAACCCACGCCTTTCGATTACATGTCGAATGCCTTACCAATTCGGCTATCTGGGCGACTTATTCTCCTTCACTTTCTGGGCTATTTATATTTACTAGAAATGTATCTGACACTTGAGGGTGGTAGCCAGCGCCACTCTGACTACACGGGGAGAAGGGGACCTTCTTTTCAACCCCCGGGGCGTGACTCCAACGTCTACAGCCTGTCAAGAGCAAGTAACTGGCGGGAAGCCCTCTTATGCTACCTAGGCATCAAGGCTGCCAGAGCCGAGACCCTCGCTAGGCTTTCGCAGAATAATATAGTAAGGAAATGAGGGGCTCGTTGAGGAAATACAGACAGATAGGTCAGCAGTCTGCGACACCAAAGGAGGCATAGGGGTGTGGTTAGGCTCTTTTCCTTTTTACTACGGTTAATGAAGTGAACATTTTTTTTAATATACAGAAGAAAGAAAGAAAAACACGCGCCCAGAGTGGGGACCGAACCCACGCCTTTCGATTACATGTCGAATGACTTACCAATTCGGCTATCTGGGCGACTGTGTTCTCCTTCACTTTCTGGGCTATTTATATTTACTAGAAATGTATCTGACACTTGAGGGTGGTAGCCAGCGCCACTCTGACTACACGGGGAGAAGGGGACTTTCTTTTCAACCCCCGGGGCGTGACTCCAACGTCCCCACTCTGGGCGCGTATTTTTCTTTGTTTCTTCTGTATATTAAAAAAAATGTTCACTTCATTAACCGTAGTAAAAAGGAAAAGAGCCTAACCACACCCCTATGCCTCCTTTGGCGTCGTAGACTGCTGACCTATCTCTCTGTATTTCCTCAACGAGCCCCTCATTTCCTTACTATATTATTCTGCGAAAGCCTAGCGAGGGTCTCGGCTCTGGCAGCCTTGATGCCTAGGTAGCATAAGAGGGCTTCCCGCCAGTTACCCGCTCATGACAGGCTGTAGACGTTGGAGTCACGCCCCGGGGGTTGAAAAGAAGGTCCCCTTCTCCCCGTGTAGTCAGAGTGGCGCTGGCGACCACCCTCAAGTGTCAGATACATTTCTAGTAAATATAAATAGCCCAGAAAGTGAAGGAGAACACAGTCGCCCAGATAGCCGAATTGGTAAGGCATTCGACATGTAATCGAAACGCGTGGGTTCGGTCCCCACTCTGGGCGCGTTTTTCTTTCTTTCTTCTGTATATTAAAAAAAAATGTTCACTTCATTAACCGTAGTAAAAAGAAAAAGAGCCTAACCACACCCCTATGCCTCCTTTGGCGTCGTAGACTGCTGACCTATCTCTGTATTTCCTCAACGAGCCCCTCATTTCCTTACTATATTATTATGCGAAAGCCTAGCGAGGGTCTCGGCTCTGGCAGCCTTGATGCCTAGGTAGCATAAGAGGGCTTCCCGCCAGTTACCCGCTCATGACAGGCTGTAGACGTTGGAGTCACGCCCCGGGGGTTGAAAAGAAGGTCCCCTTCTCCCCGTGTAGTCAGAGTGGCGCTGGCTACCACCCTCAAGTGTCAGATACATTTCTAGTAAATATAAATAGCCCAGAAAGTGAAGGAGAACACAGTCGCCCAGATAGACGAATTGGTAAGGCATTCGACATGTAATCGAAAGGCGTGTGTTCAGTCCCCACTCTGGGCGCGTGTTTTTCTTTCTTTCTTCTGTATATTAAAAAAAAAAATGTTCACTTCATTAACCGTAGCAAAAAGGAAAAGAGCCTAACCACACCCCTATGCCTCCTTTGGCGTCGTAGACTGCTCACCTATCTCTCTGTATATATATATATATATATATATATATATATATATATATATATACAGAAAGAAATGCCAGCGTATGTATATATATCCATGGTTTCCAAACCCTATATATATGCATATATATATAGAAAATAATACTTGGCAGTCAAGGAAACCACGGAAAGCAAAGGGGAGGATATGGTAGGTCATTTAAACAGGTAAAGAATAAATATATATATATATATATATATATATATATATATATATATATATATATATATATATAAATATATATATATATATATATATATATATATATATATACACCCTCCAGGAAGCAGTAAAACTTTGAAGATGATAGAGAACAACCACACCAAAATTTCCAACAAGGTAGAAACACGATTGGCAACAATCGTGCTCGTCTACCTTGTTCGAAGTTTTCTTTCCCTATGTAAACATATATATTGTGGTACCGGGGTTCTTGCACCCGGCCGAAGTTCCCCAGAAAGACACTGAGCCCCCTCGATCACACCTTTACTGGGAGTCCCGCTCCGCCAAGGTCCACTGCTCAGCCGATCCGCCTGCACACACGTAGCCCAGCCGAGTCCGCCATGTTCTCTCCTATCTCATCTCGCGCCACATCTTCATAATCCGCCGGCACATGTTCATCGCGGGGGATTGTCCACCGCCACTATTGCCGGATTACCACACCTCTCCCCTCCTCCGAAGAAAAGGCCGACGCACAGTCCTCGAGGCACCCAACAGTTAAAGAGTAACTCGAAGCATCCGCATCGGAGCCCCAAGATGACGTCACAGTCCACAAAAGAGATGTCTACAGCAATCTTGGAACTCGGGAAATCCTCCGGGACAGCAGCCACAGGATCAAATCAGCCCAGGAACAGCCATGGACGCCGCTGAATCGCTGGCGCCACTGGAGGAATCCCATGAACCGATGACGGTCTGTTCAACAGTACCAGAGGTAGCAGATAGGGCCTCCCGGCGAGAGGTACGCAGCGCCGGAGTGGAACCGAGAGCACCACCCAAACGTCCGGTTCAAGACCCACAGCACACACGCCAAGGTAGCACAGTGGAGAGTAGAGAGCAGGCACGGTCCGGAGCAAGAGCCCTGGAGCCAAGAAGGTAGCCCCAAGGCCAGGGAGTCAGGAACTCAGGATGCCACCGGGTCATGCACCACGCACATGTGGATGTGGCAGCGGGAAAAGTCCTCCACACGGGTCGGCGGTGAATGCGAGCGCAGCAGGAGCGAATGCCAAAATGGATTCTGGACGCGAAAGAAGCAAAAATGAACGCCCGGAAGGAAATACAATTCTAGCAAGGGGAAAAATAAAAAAAAAATAAAGAAGCGCATCACGTGGTACTAATCAATCATCAAATTCGGGGCCAAGAATAGGTAATCCGAAACAAAAACAAAGCATAAAAAGGATACTCGAGATACATCCCATAGAAAGTTAACATGACGGGTGCGCACACGCCATTGAGAAACAAGAGGCGTTGCGGCCAAAAGCAGATCAGTCCACGTGGTACTGTTTAAGGTCTGCTATATTAACCGGGCCTGCATGTTCACCTGTACTGCTGTGGCGTAAAAGATACGTTATGGAAGACAGCTTCTCGCTTACGGTAAAAGGGCCCTCCCATTTAGGGGCTAGCGATGCGGCAAACTTGCGTGAGGCATCGCTCAGGAAGTCCGCCACGGTCTTGGGGTCATCGTAGCCCGTGAACCGTGGCACCGCAATGCTTGGCTGGAACGATGGCCGTTGCTCGGACCCACCGCCTTCTAGCCCGAGACCCGCCAGCCGGTTCGTGAGGTTCTCGCAGAGGTCCATGATCGGGCGGAGCACGCCGACGAGCCCAGTGGCGCCCGCATCCCCTGCGGGCTCACGCGGAGCAACCAAGGGGCGCCGACGGGTAGAAGCTCCACGGCCAGGCATGTCCCTGGGAAGAAATGCTCTCGCGCGCCGCGAAGCGAACACGGGAAGAAAAAATGGTTATAAACAACAGAAGCCACTACAAAGGTGCCTCAAATCACGAGGAGGGCTACCGAAAAATCCCGAGAGCCACTCAAAATCGCCAACGCAATTCGCCCCGCAAAATGCCCACCGCGGAACACCAAAACAAGGAAGAAGACCACAATGCCCTTCCCAGGAACCACGGCCTGCCCCACGTTATATATATATATTTATATATATATATAAATATATAAGGTAAACGATTAGGCTAGTGAAGATGAAATAGTAAAAAGGGGCGCAATAAAAAACATAACAAGTTTACTTCGAAAACATAACTTTACATCGACGTTTCGGACGGTCCCCGTCCGAAACGTCGATGTAAAGTTATGTTTCGAAGTAAACTTGTTATGTTTTTTATTTCGCCCTTTTTTACTATATATATATATATATATATATATATATATTGTCGAACCGAAACAATACTGGTTCGGTTAGGGTGCGGGTGAAATAATTTCGTTTCCGTTCAGTTCCGGTTCGCGAACCAGTTGGGGAGCTTGAACTGGTTCGCGAACCGGTTCGATGATTTCTATTATCACTGAAATTAGAAAAAAACGATTAGTGGTTTAAAACGAGAGTCAAATCAAAACGCAAACAAAAATTCAAAATTCTGCCATTCCCCAAGGCCAGTAAACAATCCCTAAATATTAGAAAAACAAATGAAGTGGCGACGATTTACCACCGACTTTCTCGTCCAGATTTCTATATTCCTAGCGAGTATTCATAAAGACACGGCCAAGAGATATGACGGTGGGGTATATTATTCTGCCCCTTTTTTGTTGAAATCACAATCGTCGCTATAAAAATTTAGGCCTGCGTGCATTTGTAACAAAAAAGAAAAATCCTACACGAGGCACAAGAATAATACCAATGAATTAGATTATTTGGTCACCCTTAATAATTTCTGAGCTGTCACCTTAACGAATGTGTAGCCACACTTTCGTTAAAAGTAAGCTTTAATTAACGCTCAGTCACTGCATTATTGCTCTGACCGCTGCATACCGCCTGACCCCCGGCCATTGTCTGTGCTACATTGCGGAATCTTATAACAGATTGACGCGCGGAGCACGAGATGGCACTTTTTAGGGTAGATGCTCTTTAATTCGTCCACAGCAGTACTCCCCCCGGAACGAGTAGCAGTAGAAGTAACGTAGCCAGTTGGGCAGTCAGTAAAAGTGCACCGTCAAAAAAAGCAGATCTGAAAGAGACAGTACTGCAGAACAAGCAGAAAAGATGATCGCTGGGTGAATGGGACAGTGTGAGGTACCGGCCTGCCTTTCTGCACGTGTCATCTGCCTTATTACTGTTTCTGCTTCCCAAAGAAAAGGTCGAGGGCTGCAGTTTCTTGCGAAGGGATTACGTTCGCGCGCTAGCAGTTTTCCCTGACATATCTGTTGTTATTTGTGTCTTAAAAAAAACGGAACTTTTTCACTGTACTGCCTCTCAGAAACTGACCACGGAACTCACTTCCTTCGCATTGATGACATGTTTGTTTGTGAAATGCAGGGCAAACAAAAATATAGAGCAATATCCACGTTTTGGTGCTGTTTTCAGTTAAACGGCTTTACTTAATTTTTGCGTAATTTCTTAAAACAACGTGACTCGCCTTTTCTCTTTTTGTTGTTTTTTGTGTCAACACGTTTAAAAAAAAACTGGCACATTTGATACCCCGTGCTATATCTCTGCTCCCAGGCGCAGCCTTGTTGAAGGCCGGCAGACTAATTTTTAACAGATTGATATTAAACGTGGATCAAAACCTCGATTCACGGACGTTCTCGATTTCCATTTACTTCAGAAAAACGGTCGTGAGAAGGAAGATCGAGGCCAGTTGTGGTCAGCAGCAAACGGCTTAGCAACTCAGCAGCTCTTGCGGGCACACTTGTCAAGTATTAACAATTTGCAGTTGCAATGCCTTTTAAACAAATTACGAAATGCAAAAAGTTTGCACACATTGGGTGTGGGCTTTATCTGCTGCGTACTGGAGGACTCCTGCAGCCTGATTGCTCCAATAACGTCGTCGGTAGGGAAGGGGAAAATCGTTTTATATCACCTGCAAGCGGCCGACAATGACATTTCGTTTGGTCAGCTTGGATTACGCTCCCACTCCCAGCACCAACAGACCAGTGGTATAATGGTGCTCATTCATTTCCCCTGTTGTTACATAGAGTGCCCGTGATTGTGCTCAGTTGTCTAGAGGGGAAGTTGCGCTAGAGGGTACGAAGTTCATGGTACGTGAAAGAAAAAAAAGCCTGAATTGCGTTGACTGTGAAATATCAACAACGGAGGGTCGAACCGTTTCGGTATGAACCAGTAATCGTTATTTGTTTTTTTGGTTTAGTTCCGGTTCGGGTTCAGCGTGCTCAAAATATAACGATTCGTGTTCAGTTCCGGCAAAAATACAGGGTCAGGTCCGGTTCGGTTACGGTTGGGTACCCTGATATATATGTACATATATATGTATGTATATATATATATATATATATATATATATATATATATATATATATATATATATATACAGAAACATAGGTCGGCAGTCTACAACGCCAAAGGAGGCGTAGGGGTGAAATTAGGCTGTATTTTTTACTATGGTTAATGAAGTTAAGATTTTTTTTAATATTATGAAGAAAGAAAGAAAGAAAAACACGCGCCCAGAGTGGGGACCGAACTCGATGGGTTCGGTCCCCACTCTGGGCGCGTGTTTTGGTTCTCGCCGGCGTGCCGCTCGTCATGCTGATCCCGCGGCCTCACGTCGTCTTCTACCGCCGGAGTAACGAGCTGTTCCAACCACTTTTCTAGCTGGGCCTGCTTTTCTCGCGCGTCGTCCAGCTCGGCCACCCTGCGCACTAACTGAGCGTCTTCGCCTGCCCCGCCTTGTCAAGCTCGGCAACCCGCGCCTAGAGAGCGATCCTCGCTTCTCTCGTGTCCCTCAAATACCCCTCCTAGCATTCCACTGCTTCTCGAGGTGCTCGAAGCATTGACTCGCTCGTTCGCAAGGCCTACATTCGAAGGGCGCCTTCTTAGCGTCGGCCACGCGCTCAAACTGCGTCTCTCCCAAGTAGCACCAGTGCAGGCACTCTTGGCACTGCACTTGTCCTCGTTCCTATACATCGGGGCCATCGTTCGGCTAATTCCTAGGCCAAAGTCGCCCCGTCCGACACAGCCCACTACTTCGCAAGAATTGTTTTAACTTGAACCCCAAAAAGCCCGTCGTGTGGTCACCGTTCTGTCACGCACGTTGCTGCTAGCATTCAAAACATCTCTATCACTGCGCTAAAACAAAAGAAACGAAAAAACCACTAAATAATACCACGTGGCTTTACTACTTTTTACATATATATTCCCGTTTACTCACGCTAACTGTTCTTTTACCTACTTACCTCTATTATTTAGGTCGATTCCTACTTCTAAAACATTATAACAAACATAAAGTAACGAAAAAACAAAAAACTTACCAGTTTCGTCTTCCGGGCAGTCATCTCCGCTGCCGATGCTGCCGATGCTTCTGCCCAACCACACCACCGCGCCACTAAGCGGCCGTGCCGGCTTCCTTTGCTCCGCCTTTGAGTGCAGTTTCTTCGAATCGGCAGTGCAACCTCTGTTTGAGCACCTCAAAAAATTGACTGTGCCCTACAGAATCCGGTAACGCAACCACCCATAGTGCCTCTAGGGAATTTTCGGTGCCAGAAAAATACCACACAAACGTGTCCGATATGAGTAGCATGCTTTATCTTTTAAACCGTACGTCAATTCCTGTTAACTTCAATTCCTGCAATCGTGAGCTCGAATTAAGGATTCTATATAAACTATCTAACATGAAGGCCAGAAAAGTGTCGCGTGATCATGTTATCCCTAAAACTGACAGGCCCTCTGCTCCTACCTTACAAGCCAAGCATTATGAAGATGTTACGAGTAGTGACATCGTCAACTTGTCAGATGAGGTTTGGTCCGATAACCATTTGAGCATACCTAATAGGTGTTTGATTTCTTTCCCAACGACCGAAGGTTTTTCCGAATTTCTGCTTTGTAAAAATTTGGAAAATGTTGCCGGCACCATGAGGTTGAGGGAATTCTTCCCCAAACGCGAAACATATAGTGACAGTGCTAAATTGGTTCCCAGCTGTAACCACTGGACACCAGCTCCTCAGATGGACGAGTGCTCAGATATGTATATCAAAGCCATGCAACAAGACATCCATAACGCTTACAAAAAGCAGTCGGCCTTCCACTCTAATCTCGTCAACAGAAAATAAAGGCATTGGAAACGCTCTCTCACTACAATGATTTTGTAATTAAAACAGCTGACAAAGGGGGTGCGATAGCGATACTTAACCACGACTGCATAAAGAGGTCAAGTGGCAGCTATCAGAGTCACCATTCTACAAACCGCGCGCTCGAAAATGTTCCTACAGCCGAATTCAAAGAAACCGTTCCAGAACATTTTACTAAATTTGTGAAGGATGGAGTCATGAAAGAAAAAAAAGCCCATTAACCTGTTCCGCTTAATCAAGTCACAGGAAGGTTTTACTTGCTGCAATATATTGACAAAAAGGCAATCCCGGCCTACCGATTGTCGCTTGGATGGGCACCGTCTTGGAACACTTTTCCCGGTACGTGGACTCAATATTAGCATTATACCGCATTGCTTTCCTTCCTACATTAAACATACCAAACCATTTATTTTCGGATATTTTAGATTTTGATATGCCCAGCAATTCCGTCCTGGTTGGAAGGAATGATGTGTCTGTCTACGCAGATATTCAGCACGCCGATTCAACCCGAGCAGTACTTCACGCCTATAGTGGAGCAACTTTCGACAAACTTGTTGATAGCTCTACACTAGGCACTCTTATTCAGCTCACATTGGAGCTTAATAATTTTGACTTTGATGAAAAACACTACTTCCATACAAGGGGCACATCTATGGAAACAAGCGTAGGACCAAACTCTGCGAATACATTTAAGGCGTCCTAGGCGAAGAATGCCTGAACAGCCAGAGCTGAAAGCCACTCTATTATAAACATTTCATTGATGACGTATTCCTGAATTGGACCCGTAGAGGGACGAACCTACTAACCTTCGTAGACGCGCTTAAGTCCTCTCACCTCTCAAGTTGCTTGACGTAAACTTCACAATCTGAACGGGCAAGCTGATCTCTAAGCTATACCTTAAACCGAACGACAAGCAACAGTACCCACGTTTTCAAAGCAGTCACTGGAAAACCGGAATTACCTACAGCCACGCTGACGGTTTTCATCGAATCTGCTAAAAAGCAACATGATTTCAGCAAAAATACCCCGTTAAACAAAATTGACAACGCTATAAACAGATCACCAACCAGAGTCGCTCCGATACTCTCAAAGAAACCAAAACCTACCTGCGACCCCCCTCCTCAAGGAACACCATCTTACCACACTCCACATCTGTTCCCAAAGTCGCGCCTTTACTAAAAAAACACTGTAAAATACTTACCAAAAGTGAACGTGTAAAGTGCATTTTTATGTAGCACCCTCGGGTTGCGTGCAGAAGAAACAACAACATTCGGGATCTCCTTACCTCATCGAGAATAAGGACTCACACGACCGGCGGATGCTGACCTTGCAGTAAGCCTCGATGTCAAATATACGCTCACATGACCCCCTTGGACACCGCGGTTGGTACAGCTTCTGACATTCGTACACAAATCGTAGGAAACCTAAACTTTGCTAGTTCCAATGCGGTATATTTATCCGAGTGCACGGTATGCGGCCTTCAATAAATCGGGAAAACCCAAAATGTTTATTAATCACAAGTTTTGCTGGAATACTCTGCGATGTCTACCGTTCACAAAACACGTTAACCTTTTAAAACACTGTTTTGACCAGTTCAGAGCTACGATATTAAAATCTGGGTTTCCCTCTCTAACAGATCGACTAAGCCGCGAGTCTTACCTCATTTACAAGTTCAAATCCGCATCCTCAACCAATATTGGGAGCTTTGAAAAATGGTCTTTTGTGGGTAGCTAAACCATTTACATTTTTTTCATATTTGTTGTTTTATTCGCCATACCAAACACCTTTCGGCCACCTGTCGACCACCCGCCTCTCTTTCTTCTTGTCTCTCCTCGTTTTTATCGCAGAATCGCAGATGTCTTCCCAGTACGTCTCCCCTCAAATTTAATAGAGACGTCAGGAAAATACCCGATGCCTTTGAAACATATTGCTGAACGTTATGACACGGTAAACAACCTGAAAATCTGAAATGAACTTGTGAAAACCGCTTCGCCATTCCACCAGTCAACAAAGATCTTATCCGAAAACTCCTCGCTATTGAGCGGGCGAGCGTGGTGCGCTTGGAAAAAGGGCCCCTAGATCGATGCAATGAACGGGTTACCATAATTTGGTGCCGTTTTGGTGAGGAGTCATGTGCTGCTAATTTGAAGGAAATATATGTTTTCGAATTCGTAATATTTCCAACGAATTACCAAATGGAGTGGTCCAGCAAGGGCGTGGTCATAATTTTATGTGGCCTATCAGCGTTGCGGCATGTTTCAACGGCATACTTGATGCCGTATGAATGGGGAATAGTAATGTACTACACTGGGGCATTCATTGTCGCCGGGAAGCTTATTACCAGTCCGGAAATCTGTTTCCAAATGTGGTTCGTACCTCCAACGTAGGCGATTATGGTATGTAGTGCGTCCTTTAATAGAATATGGAGAAAGGCGGATATAATTTGTTTGCAGTAGCTTTGCAAGAGAGAAGTGGCCGGCACATATGGCCAGTTTTGGGAAGTTAGGCAAACACGAATAAAGGAGCAAGTGGAGATTGCTTGTGCTTCATATTGTTGAACGTGCCTTGAGTTGTACGGCAATTTTTAAGAAGCTTTTGTGAGTTCTAGCGTGATTTAAATTTGCAATTGTTTGTTCGGGCTGCGAGAAGTTCCCCATAAACATTCTGTTCACTCAGTTATCTGAGTCCTTCTGTATTGAAGTCGGTATTAATAATTAGGACAATTGCTCCACCGTTGTCTTCTTGATTTAAAACGATGTCATCGTGGTGGCGGGGGGAGATGGATGCCTCATGCTTATCTGCGAATTGTTCGCTGGGGAGAGGGCTTCTTTTTGCTTCTAGAGTGGCTGAACGGGACATATTGTGAGCGCGATCCTCCGAAGCATAGAAAATTATTTATTTCACATCCGCATTATCCCCATCATCAAACACATCGAGGCACGCTTCGCCTTGATCATCATCATCGTTGGTTGCTGAACCGTTGTTTGGAGACGGATTTGTCGTAACATAAACGCCTTATCACACCGAGTACCCAAGACCCTTACAAGTGGTAGAGGTCGCACCCGATGCCGTCCTCAACGCCTTCCCTGGAGCTCCGTTCAGGTAGACGAATGCCTGTAGCAGCGACGGAGCGTGAGGCCGAAAGCAGTCCCACTGGCACCTCCCCTGCTGCGCCTCTGGCGTTTGCTATCACCAGCTGCCAGCGCTATCCTCCTCATTTCGCCGGGCTCTACCATGAAGACGTTGAAGACTGACTGGATACGTTTACTCGAGTCAGTGCGTTTAATTGTTGGGATGATGTGGCGAAGCTACAGAACGCTGGGTCTTCCTTAGACAAGGTGGCACAAACATGGTCCACAAGCGTATCGAAGTACGTGGCGTCCTGTACCTCCTGCCAGCGTCGCATGCGCCCTACATCACCTTCGGCTGGACAGCTGCAACCCATCTCGTGCTCCGCTGAGCCTTTTGAGGTTGTTGGGATTGATTTGTACGGGCCGCTACCACGAACTCCTACCTGTTACCGACGGATGGTAACAGCTGTGTACCATCTTACACGCTATTCTGAAACATCTCCCCTGCGTACTGGATGTGCCGAAGAGGTCACTAGCTTCTTTTTTAATTGCATCGTGCTGCGGCATGGAGCCCCTCGTGTTCTGCTAAGTGACCGGGGGAGAACGTTTCTCTCGAACATCGTTGCAGAAGTCCTGCATGCCTCATGAACTGTTCCTAAATTGACCACCGGATATCACCCTCAGGCTAATGTACTTACTGAAATATTTCATCGCACGCTTTCTGACATGCTTTTAATATACATTGCACCTGATCACAGCAATTTGGACCACATACTCCCGTTCGTAACATTCGCTTACAATACGGCTACCCAACACACGACCGGTTATTCCCCATTCCTCCTCGTATACGGCCGCCAACCGTCCGCGCCACTAGACACCTGTTTCTTTACCGCCCCTGTATCACGTTCTGCTCCAAGCACTGAACAGTTCATCTCTCGCGTAAAGTATTGCCGCCAGCTTGCCCGTGACTGCCCTACTGAGTGTCAGAAGGACAGGACGGAGCGCTACAACGCATCGCACCGGACTATTGATTTCCGACCTTCGATGAAGTTTTGTTCTGAACTCCTTTCCGGTTTACTCGATAATGGCAAAAGTTCCTTCACCGTTTCCTTGGACCGTACACCGTTCAAGACAAAACCTCACCGGCACCCCCGTAACTCCACCAGCCGGCCGCCGATGCCAAGGTACTGAGATTGTGCACGTGTCTCCGCTAAAGCCGTTCCATCGTCGTCCTCCCGTGTGATTGCGGCCGGGAAGCCGCCTCGACGGGCGAGGGAAATAAGTGTGAGCGCGAAGCTCCGAAGCGTAGAAAAAAATTTAGGCCGTGTCTAGAGTGCCGTCCGATGGTATTATAAGCACTCCACTATATCGACGTCCACCGGCGTTTTATAGCAAAATTGCCGCGCGTGGAAATACATCGCTCTAGATAACGTAAAGCTAGGCAACCTAACCTAACATACCTTAATATAACCTAAGGCACACAAAGAAATCATTTAAAAGACCAAAATTAACCTAAGGCAAGAAAATACACTTTATTTAAATAATAATAAAAAAAACAACCGAGGCTAGAAGCGGTCTCCAACTACTGACTTTAGGGTCAAGAAGCTATGACGGATTCTCTACACCACAACGAACGCCTGATTGGCCAGTGCTAGCCTAGTGTTAAATATTCGAATGTCGTCGGACGGCACTCTAGCCATGCCTGCAACGATCAGCTAGAGTGCCGTCGGACGGCACTCTAGACACTGCGAATAATTTATTTTTGTTCCCCATTATCCCCATCATCAAACACAAGGAGGAACGCTTCGTCTACTACGGGACTGATCATCATCATCGTTGGTTGCTGAACTGGTGTTCCAAGACGGCTTTTTCGTAATACAAACGCCTTACTACACCGAGTACCCAAGGCCCTTACAATATCAAAATTTTTGTCGCAGTAATCCCTTGGTCTCCAAGATTTTTAGTATAATCCTCCAAGAAATGTGATTGGCTGGGGTCATTTCGCGGTAATAAAAGTATTTTCGCAGGCGCAGTTTCCTGCTGCAATCTTCAAATTCCTGTACAGCTAAAATTCATTGACTTTATCCAAGAAGGGACACAATCTGAAATTTATGTGAATCACAACCTGTAGTCTTTCCGGTCACTGGTGCTTGACTGCTGCGTTTCAGAAAGTGATCGCGTATTCAGGCAATGCCAGGCGGTGCGCGCTGGTCTACAGTAATCTCGCAGTGCGCTGCCGGCGCCAAGAAGATCGTTAAAAATAGTGTTTGAACTTCCCGCAAAAATGTTCCGTGGTGTGCATTAATCACGCACCAAAGAGGAGGTCAAAATATGTGCATCACGCTGCACGTGACGCGGTTCTGGGTTCCGGGCGCCACAAACGTCTCTCTCCCACGCAATTTTGACATACGTAAACCCTCCGCTGTTTTGCAGACTTGAATTCGGTGCCGCCTTCATTCTCTTGGTTCCGCGCCTATCCCGAGGGCGTTTTTCACATTGTACCGACATTCAGTACTCCCCCTGATGTTCTCGCCACACTTTACATCTCCGTTTTCCGTCTGTCTTCCGTGTTTTCCTCGGACGTTTCATTATGAGGCCGGTGAGGCTGCTAGGCAACACTAAAAGAACTATACGAAACTAGTACATTGTTGTAGACAGATGACCTATATTGTGATATTAATTTTTCGTGAAATTGCGTCCTCGAATGCTGCCTGGCTGTCTTCAAAGGGGGCGATCCAGAATTCATCCCCTTTCGTCTTTAGGAAGTGTTGGTATTCAAGAAAACCAAGAAAAGGTATGAAATTACTAAATCTGTTTGAAAAAGAACAAATGACCTACCACATTTCCTGTTTGCTTCTTCTTGCCTACCATTATTTCTGTCTTCATTCAGCGAGACACTCATTTCTCATTCTTATTCGAGACATGCATATCGACGGACTCTGTTCTGGCACTCTTGGTGACTAAATGGCATAAGGGGGTTCAACGCGCGTCGACCACTCCGTTATGTAGTAGAAGTTCCAGTCACGTCCCGGGGGTTAAAAAGACGGTCCCGTTTACCTCGACTAGCAGGTGTTGCCCTGGCTACCACCCTGAAGCGCCGCAAACAATTACAGTGGAACCCCAATAATACGACATTGAAGGGACAACGAGAAAGCGCCGTATGAGCGGGGTGTCATACGACCGGGGAGCGGGTAAATGCCGACCTAGTAACCTAGTAGACGGTCTCACGCGGCATGTGCGCTAAGAACTCCTTTAAACAAGTATATTTAGCGCGTTCTCGCATGATTCGGAAAACGTTGTTTGAAATCACACGTTTTTTGAAAAACGAAACGCCTCTGTTGTGCCACCCTCCGCTCCACGGCATCCCACCTATCCCGCCAGGCCCGCGCCTTGCACGCACGTGGTCGAGCAAATTGAGAGGGGAAAAAGCGAGTGGGAAACTGCCAAGACTAAGCGGAACGAAGTATAGTACAAATCGGAGATGAAAGAAAAACGGACTTCCCGTACAGGGTGGAGACACTCTCCAAACGGTCCCGTGCCGTCGCTTATGGGACCAAGCGCGAAAAAGAGATGTCTCAAACTTCGTGAGTGGACCCTGTTGCGGTGAAACGTTTAGAGTGCTCTTGCTACAGTGATTTGCTGCTGCGGCCAGTGAGTGACCCAAAAGGGCGGTGCTAACGTATGCGTGTCTCGACCCTTGCGGCGGAAGCGCGTGAGTGTAGGCACCTTAGCAAGGGAAGTAGCGGACTGACAATGCCACCAACGCCGCATTGAAAGACAGCTATAAGCAGAAAGCAGAGAGAAGGGGAGATAGTGTGGTAAAAGGAATAACCTCGGATTGAGAGGGCGAGAAAAGCGGGTTATCAGTCATAGCCCTGGGTTGAGTCGTAGTCGTAGTAGTGTTTTCGCATTCGTCGGCGGCTCGACCGCATCTTCAAATTCACGGTCCACCAGCCACCTGAACCCTGAAATATGGCTTGGCATGGTTGGCGCGTTTGCGTACTTCTGCCGCGTAGGACCATCGAGGGTTAACTCCCGCTCACGAGTATACGTCTGCTTGCTTGCGTCTGTTGCGCCTTCATGCAGACCTTTGCACATCAAGCAGCATAAAACGGGGGTTGAGAAGAAAGGTCTCGACGAGGAGGCGAAGCGGTCTACAATATGGGAAAAACGCCGATGTATCTGCGCCAGGAGCCGTCGTATGAGGCGGACCACGCACACCCGAGCGTCATATCATAGGGGATAGTATTGCATTGTTTCTATGGGTGGTTTTCCGGGAGGCGTTGATCCGTCGTAAGAAGCGGGTCGTCGCAAGTCCGGGGGATGTACCAGCGTGGTTCCACTGCACCTTAACATAAATACAACAGAAAATGGAGGGGAGCAATGCCCGGCCACTAGCTTAGTGGTCATCGTACTAGACTTGTATTCTGGAGGGCTGCGTTCCATCCCACCCAGCGGGCATGTTTTCTCCACTTTGTATGATGACAAAAATATATCTGTTTCAATGAAAATTAATCACCTACCACATTTTCTTTTTCGCTTGCCTTTCTTTCTCGACTGCCTAAACTTATTTCGGTATTCTTTACACGAGCCCTTGAGTTCATATTCTGATTCGCTTAGGATTTGTATGTATTTATGCATGTAATATATATATATATATATATATATATATATATATATATATATATATATAGAACAGAGACGTACGGGTCGAGGGATTCCGTAAGGACACATATCAAAGTTGCAGTCCTTATTGCCAGTGCTGTCTGGCGTTTTTAACAGTGTTTTATAGTGCCGAATGAGGTATGATTGCCTATGAATCCCTCGTCCCGTACGTCTCTGTTCTACAAAATGCATTACGAGGGTTCTAGCTTCAACAGTCTGAAATGCCTTCGGTTATTCCCGACTTCCGACCACGTCTTACCTGCGGCCGCTGGGAAAAGACGTTCTACGTCTTCCCGCGGTGGTCGAGGGGCGGCGCTAGTTGACCAGGCTCTGAGCAGTCTTAAATACAAAACCCCGCGGTATAGTCGAGAGAGGAGTCGCCGCAGAACTAGATCAATGGTAGGGCACCGCACGCGTTATGCGGAGGTTGGGGGTTCGATTCCCGCTTCCGGAAAAAACAGCGCATTTTTTCTTGACTTGAATTTTCAATTATTTATTCCTGCAAAAAAAGGCAATCATACCTCATTCGGCACTATAAAACACTGTTAAAAACGCCAAACAGCACTGGCAATAAGGACTGCAACTTTCATATATATATATTCTGGTATATATGTGTATATGTGTATATGTATATGTATATATATATATATATACATATATATATATATACTCGGTTCTGGCAGCCTTGATGCCAAGGTAGCATAAGAGGGTTTCCGGCCAGTTAGCCGCTTATGACAGGCTGTAGACGTTTGGGTCACGCCCTGGGGGTTGAAAAGAAGGTCCCCTTCTCCCCGTGTAGTCTGAGTGGCGCTGGCTACCACCCTCAAGCGTCAGATACAGTTGTAGTAAATATAAATACCCCAGAAAGTGAAGGAGAACACAGTCGAAAGGCGTGGGTTCGGTCCCCACTCTGGGCGCGTGTTTTTCTTTCTTTCTTTCTCACTTAATAATAATAATAATAAAAAAAATAATGTAACGTACTCCCTTATGCCTTCTTTGGCGTTGTAGACTGCCGGCATTTCTCTCTGTATTTCCTAACGAGCCCCTCATTTCCAAACCCTATATATATATATATATATATATATATATATATATAAATATAGTCGCACAAAGTAGAAGTACGCTCTTCGGAGACTTTATTTCCAACGTTTCGACCTGAGACAGGTCTTCCTCAGGAATATATATATATATATTGTAGTGTGAAGAGGTGACAGTGGTCAACAGGTCTATGCTGACTATCTCCTACCCTTGCAAGGAGATTGGCCGTCGTGCAATAACGGCAAGGAAGATGAAGCACCGGTGAAATGAACAGGTATAATCTTCAGCGTGGAGCACGAGAGGAGCGCGTGAGAGCCAGTCGTGTGCCCCGCTTGCTTTGGACTGCCTTCTCTGAGCATCCTGCCGCATTTCCTTCCGCAATAAACCCATCTTACAGTTTGGTGGAGTGTGCGGGTTATCCGCCTCAGCTCACCCCGTGTACCCTCAAGCCTGGAGCTCCGAAGTCGCACCCTGCCATCTCCCACTGAGCCAGCCATGCCTGGTGATGCCCAGCACACCGCGTCACCTTCCCCGCCGGCTATCATCTGCTCCGGCGCGATCCGCCAGCGTGACCCACCGCAGTTCCGTGGCGCGGACGACCAGGACGTCGAGGACTGGCTTTCTTCTTTTGAGCAAGTAAGCGCGTACAATCGATGGGACGATGTCGCGAAGCTCAGTAACGCGGGTTTCGCCTTGAGAGGGGTGGCCGAGCAATGGTTTCTGAACCACCCAGCTGATAGGGCAACGTGGCCCGCATTTACAACGAACATTACTGGCGTATTCGGTCGCCCAGCTGTGCGCAAGCTTCTCGCGGAGCAGCGCTTACGAGACCGGGCTCAACAGGCCGGTGAGACCTTCACCTGCTACATTGAGGATGTGGTAGATCTCTGCCGCCGCGTGAACCCGTCGATGCCTGAGCCCGACACGGTCAAGCACATCCTTAAAGGCATAGACGAGGACGCGTTCCAGATGCTGCTGGCGAAAAACCCCCAAAACGTAAGCGAAGTCGTAAGCTTGTGCCAAAGTTACGACGAGTTGCGCAGGCAGCGCACTTTGACTCGTCGCCGACTGTCACAGCGTGACGATCCGCTCTGTGCATTGGAAGTTGACGAAAACCCATCCCTGCTGCGGCGCATTAAAGATCTGATTCGCGAGGAGGTTGCCGGGCAGATCTCGCTCTTGCCTTGTTCACCGCCGCAGCCGTCGCCGATACAAGATCCTGCCCAGTCGTCGCCACTCCATCAGATGATTCGAGGGCAAGTCGCAGAAGCCATCCCAGCTGCTCCCGAGCCCTTGCCTGTTGCAGGGCCGTTTTGCTACGCTGAAGTTGCGGCACGGTCCCCGACTAACGCTTATGTGCCTCGCCGCCGCCCACAGCCGCCACCGCATCTTACTCAGGTTCGCCCACCGCCGCTCCACACCAACCCCTGGCGAACGCGTGATAACCGGCCGATATGTTCCTCCTGTGGAATTCCTGGCCACGTCGCACGTTATTGCCGCCGTGGGGTTCCGCGGCCAGGAGACGCTTACCGACGGCCGGCCTACACTGATAACTCGTACGTTGCTCGCCGCCCTTACAACGACGCCCATGCCGAGCCGCCCTACTCACCGCCTTGTCGTGACAACCTCTCTTCCGGTATCCGCAGGTCGTTCTCCCCTCGACGTCGTTCCATCTCGCCGATGCGGCGTCGTCCGAATGCCCCGGAGGAAAACTGATTGCCGCAGTTCCGGAGGCAAGAACTGCGGCGCCGTCGAAATACCGAAGCCCTTGTCTGTCCCCCGCAAACACGATTGAAGTCCAGGTGGAAGGAATCCCCACTTGCGCATTGGTCGACACTGGAGCTGCGTTATCAGTTATGGACGAAGAGATTTGCCGCAAATTACGAAAAGTGAGGACGCCAATTTCCGGTTTTCATCTCCCGACTGCCACAGCGCATCAGGTCGAGCCTCTCGCAGTTTGCACCGCCCGGATTCTAATACAAAATGAGCTGTACATCATCGAGTTTCTCGTCCTGCCAACTTGTTCCCATCGCATCATCTTAGGGTGGGACTTCTTGTCCCGCCATAGCGCCATTATTGACTGTGCCCGAGCCGAGCTTGCTTTACTTCCTCTGTTTGACGCTGAAACGGAGAGTATTGCGCTTTCGTCGAAGTTATGCGCCGCCGACGATTGCACAATTCCGCCAGCTTCTGCCGTTCTCCTACCAGTGACCTGTGACACAATTTCCGAGGCAAGAGTCGTCTTCACGCCGTCTAATGTTTTTTCCGGTCGCAAAGGTACCCCTCTTCCCTACGCCGTCCTTACTATAGAGAATGGGGCTGGCACTATGGCTGTAATGCATCGCCATCACCTCTAACTGTACTTCGTGGTGAGTCCCTTGGTCGTGTGGAAGCTATTGGCAGCCACCTCGTCGACTTCCCGGATGTGACATCTTCTCTGTCTATTAACTCAATGAGCCGACCTCTTCCTTTTGACTCCACTGCCTTCGTTACCGCCGTAGATGACAGTCTCTATCCCCTTCAGCGTGACCAGCTTCTGACCCTTTTTCAGCGTTTCAAATCCACCTTCGACTGTCAAAACACTTCTTTGGGTAGCACGACGACTGTCTCTCATCGAATCGACACTGGCTCCCATCGTCCTTTGCGCCAGCGACCGTATCGCGTTTCGGCCAAAGAACGTTCTGTCATCGAAAGCCATGTTGATGAGATGCTCGAGCGTGGCGTCATTCGGCCATCTAATAGCCCTTGGGCTTCTCCAGTCGTACTTGTCACGAAGAAGGACGGATCGATCCGATTTTATGTCGATTACCGCCGACCTAACAAGATCACTCGGAAAGACGTGTACCCTCTGCCCCGGATTGACGATGCCTTAGACTATCTTCAAGAAGCTGAGTTCTTCTCATCGCTGGACCTGCGCTCCGGTTATTGGCAGGTGCCGATGGCAGACGATGACCATGAAAAAACCGCGTTTGTGACCCCCGATGGATTATACGAATTTAACGTAATGCCGTTCGGGTTATGTAATGCGCCCGCCACTTTTGAGCGCATGATGGACGATATTCTGCGTGGCCTCAAGTGGAAAACTAGTTTATGTTACTTGGACGACATCGTTATATTTTCTCCCGATTTCGACACCCACCTTTCTCGTCTAGAGCAAGTTTTGCAGTGCCTAACGGATGCCGGTCTGCAGCTAAACTTAAAGAAGTGCCATTTTGCGGCCCGAAAGCTGACTATTCTAGGTCATGTGGTTTCGAAGGACGGTGTGCTCCCTGACCTTGCCAAGCTACAAGCTGCTGCCGACTTCCCAAAATTGACCACTCTAAAAGACCTGCGCAGTTTCATTGGCCTTTGTTCATATTTCCGGCGATTCGTTCCAAATTTTGCATCCGTTATTGCACCTCTGACAAAGCTCCTTGGCGGCAACCATGACTTCTCCACCTGGTCTCCTGAATGCGATCAAGCCTTTTTGACGTTACGTCGGTTGCTCACCTCACCCCCTATACTGCGGCACTTCGATCCTCGTGCGCCCACCGAGATCCATACTGACGCCAGTGGCGTCGGGTTGGGAGCCGTACTTGCCCAGAGGAAGCCAGAATTTGAAGAGTACGTCGTTGCCTATGCGAGCCGTACGCTTACAAAAGCCGAATCCAATTACTCCGTCACAGAGAAAGAGTGTTTGGCCATCGTGTGGGCTATTGCCAAGTTCCGTCCCCACCTTTACGGCCGTACCTTCGATGTCGTGACTGACCATCACTGCCTTTGCTGGCTGACATCACTGAAGGATCCCTGTGGTCGCCTTGGCCGATGGGCTCTACGCCTCCAGGAATACGACATCCGCGTAATATATCGGTCTGGGAGAAAACACAACGATGCAGACGCCCTCTCCCGTTCACCCCTGGGCACGGATACAGCAGACCTTACAGCCATTGACTCTACCCCGACATTAAAACCGTTTGAGGACATGGCGGGGCAACAGCGGCAGGATCCTTGGATATCCTCCCTTTTCGACCTCCTTTCTAACCCCACGCTGCATACCGCTCCCCGGGCGTTGCGACGTCAGGCTGCGCACTTCGCCATCCGTGATGGACTTCTTTATCGCCGCAATTATCGTCCAGAAGGACGCAAGTGGTTGCTTGTGATCCCTCGTCACTTGCGGGCTGCCATTTGTGAAAGCTTCCATGCGGATGTGCATTGTGCCCACGCAGGCGTGCTTAAGACGTACGAATGACTGCGGCAGCGCTATTTCTGGAGAGGCATGTACACCTTCGTGATGAAGTTTATTCGGGCATGCGAAGACTGCCAGCGTCGTAAGTCCCCGCATCAACAACAAACCGGCCCAATGCAACCTTTACTCTGCCCAGCGCGCCCTTTCGACCGGATCGGCATTGACTTATACGGGCCGCTGCCAGCTCTTCTGCCGGCAACCGTTGGGCCGTGGTTGCTATCGACCACCTTACACGCTACGCTGAGACCGCTGCGCTGCCGGCGGCCAGGGCGAGCGAAGTTGCTTCTTTCCTACTACATCGTTTCATCCTTCGTCACGGAGCACCACGTGAACTTCTGAGTGATCGAGGGCGTGTCTTTTTGTCGGAAGTCATAGAAGCTCTCCTGGAAAAATGCAAGGTGACTCACCGCACCACTACTGCCTACCACCCGCAGACGAACGGGCTGACGGAGAGGTTCAACCGCACTCTTGGCGATATGCTCGCCAAGTACATCTCTTCTGACCATTCCAACTTGGACGCGATTCTTCCCTTTGTGACGTACGGGTATAACACCGCGGTGCCGTCCACCACAGGATTCTCTCCTTTTTTCGTCCTGTATGGTCTTGAACCATCCTGCACACTCGACACAATCCTCCCCTATCGTCCTGATGTTTCAGAGCACACGACTCTTTCTCGACTCAGCAGCTATGCCGTAGAATGCCGCCAGATTGCCCGCGCCTTCACTTCTGAAGACTAGTCACACCACAAACATCATCGTGATGGCTACCGCCCAGAAGCGACTTTTTCTCTCGGCTTCTTGGTATGGCTTTGGATACCGACTACTACTCCTCGTCTCTCCAGCAAGCTGCTATCCAAGTATCACGGCCCCTACCGCGTCGTCGAACGCACGTCGCCTGTCAATTACGTTGTCGAGCCGCTAACCCCGTCTTCAGACCTCCGTCGCCGTGGCCGCGAGACAGTCCACGTGCAGCGCCTCAAGCGTTATTATGACCCTGTTGTCGTGGCGTGCCCCTAAGTCGTCAGGGTGGCTCCCTTCGCCGCGGGGGGGATTGTAGTGTGAAGAGGTGACAGTGGTCAACAGCTCTATGCTATCTCTTACCATTGCAAGGAGATTGGCCGTCGTGCAATAACGGCAAGGAAGATGAAGCACCGGTGAACTGGACAGGTATCAACTTCAGCGTGGACCGCGAGAAGAGCACGTGAGAGCCAGTCGTGTGCCCCGCTTGCTTTGGACTGCCTTCTCTGAGCATCCTGCCGCATTTCCTTCCACAATAAACCCATCTTACAATATATATATATAAACAATAAGAGGGTTTTCAGGCTTTATTTTCAGCCGCACCAGCAGCAGCAGTAGCACCGAAGCACCAATTCGCGCTGTCCAGCAAGTCGAGACGGAGAGCCAACGAGACGAGACTTCTTCTTCGTTCCAGCGACGGCGATGCGATGTCCACGAGTTGGTCCCTCTTCCCTGTGTTGCTTCTGTGTCACATACCCACTCATTGGGAATGATCAGTGCTGTCCGCGCTCCTACATCATTTAAACTAGTATGGTGTTGGCGGCGGTCTTCTTTACAACTGCCCCCGGGAACGAAAGAGCCATCCTGGCGACTCAGGGAGGTGAAACTACGACGGGGTCAATGTAAGGCTTGAGGTGGTGAACACGGACTATGTCTTGGCCACGGCAACTCTGATCGGGTGAAGTAGTGAGAGGCTCAACAACATAATTTACTGGAGACGTCCACTTGACGATGCGGTAGGGAGCCTGGTAGCGCGAAAACAGTTTACTGCTCAACCCTAGTGAAGACACTGGAACCCACAGCCAGACAAGCGACCCTGGTGAGTAGGTTGGAGCGCGAATCGTTTCGTCGTGGTGCTACTTCTGACGCTCCTGATCTTCCGTAGTTAACAATCGGGCCAACTGGCGACACTATTCGGCGTACTTTGCAACGTCGGAGATGGGCGTGCACTCTGATTCATCGGGCCGATAGTGAAGTATGGTGTCCAGTGTGCATGAAGGCTCACGGCCATACAAAAGAAAAAACGGTGTTGTATGCGTAGGTCACGAATGGTAGTACTGCGTCCCAGTCGCAATGGTCCGCCGCGACTCACATAGAAAGCATGTCACTCAGAGTTCGGTAGAAACGTTCGGTGAGTCCATTGGTCTGAGGGTGATACGCCGTGGTGGTGCGATGGATCATGCGGCAGGATGTAAGATGGGCCTCGATAACTTCGGACAAAAAAACCCTTCCTCGATCACTGAGGAGTTCACGGGGTGCCCCATGCCGTAAAAGGAAGTGCCGAAGTAGGAAGGAGTCTACTTCGCGTGCGGTAGCAGCAGGCAGGGCGGCTGTCTCGGCGTACCGGGTCAAGTAGTCGACAGCAACAACGACCCATCGGTTGCCATCTGCAGTGCAAGGAAGGGGTCCATAAATGTCGATTCCTACACGGTCGAATGGTCTTGCTGGACAAGGTAAGGGCTGAAAAGGCCCAGTTCCTTGGCGGGGAGGATATTTTCGGCGTTGGCATCGAACACACG
Source organism: Haemaphysalis longicornis (assembly GCF_048455015.1). Taxonomy (NCBI): domain Eukaryota; kingdom Metazoa; phylum Arthropoda; class Arachnida; order Ixodida; family Ixodidae; genus Haemaphysalis; species Haemaphysalis longicornis. The sequence goes on along the minus strand of NW_027526233.1, from coordinate 67,987,764 downwards.
AACGGACAAATTGACGAACGAAGCGGTACATGCCTAGCCAGTAGAACCGCAAGCGCAAACACTCGTATGTTTTGGGGACCCCAGCATGGGTGCAATGTGGCTCTTGGTGAAAATAGGCACACATTTCAGAGCGTACGTGGCACGGAATTACTAAGAAACACTTGCGACCTTCGGGTTGGTAGTTGCGACGGAAAAGCAGCCCGTCACGAAAGGAAAAGTGCGACGCTTGCTGGCGTAGTGTCCGAGATGCAGCGTTCGTTGATGAGCCAGACAAAAAGTCCAACATGGAGGAAATCTAAGGGTCTTTCGTTTGCTCGGACGACGTAGAGTGGATCTCTAATGTCAACACGTAGAAGTCGGAGCTCGCGACCCGGTCGCTGTCATGAGGCAGGGGGAAGCGCGAAAGGGCATCAGCATTATTGTGCTGCCGCCCTGTGCGATACGTGACGCGAATGTCATACTCCTGTAGCCGCAAAGCCCAGCGCGCTAGCCGACCAGAACGATCTTTGAGCGAGGACGACCAAGAAAGCGCGTGGTGGTCTGTGACAACATGGACAGGGCGCCCGTAGAGGTACGGGCGGAACTTTGCAAGCGCCCAAATAACGGCGAGGTATTCTCTCTCGGTCACAGAATAATTTGCCTCGGCCTGTGTTAGTGTGCGACTTGCATAAGCAACTACATACTCGTCATATCCTGCCTTGCGCTAAGCGAGAGCTTCCCCCAAAACCAACTCCGCTCGCGTCCGTGTGAATCTCGGTAGGAGCCTCAGGATCGAAATGGCGCAGGAGTGGCGGAGATGTGAGGAGATGGCTCAGTTTATTAAATGCGTCATCTCAAGCCGTGGAACACTCACAGATGCCGCCTTCTTGGCTGAGGAGCTTTGTAAAAGCCGCGATGAGAGATGCAAAGTTCCGTACGAAGCGGCGAAAATACGAACACAGCCCAATGAAGCTGCGAAGGGCCTTCACTGATGTCGGCTTCGGGAACTCTGCCACAGCACGTAACTTGGCAGGAACCGGCAGCGTGGAGACAACGTCGCCAAGGATAGTAAGCTCTCGGGCAGCAAAACGGTACTTCTTGAGGTTGAGCTGATGGCCTGCGGTCGTCAAGCACGTCAAAATTCGAGTCAGATGAGTAGAAAAATCGGCAGAGAAGATCACAATATCATCGAGGTAACAAAGGCACGTCTGCGATTTGAGTCCATGGAGAATATTATCCATCATCCGCTCGAAGGTTGCAGGCGCATTGCAGAGGCCAAGCGGCATAACATTAAACTCGTACAGGCCGTCAGGAGTAACAAACGCCGTTTTTGCACGATCAGCCTCTGCCATAGGGACCTGCCAATAACCCGAGCGTAAATCAATGGAGGAAAAGAACTCTGCGCCTTGTAGACAATCGAGGGCGTCATCAATTCGCGGCAAAGGATATATGTCCTTGCAAGTTATCTTGTTGAGCCGTCGGTTATCGACGCAAAACCGAATAGAGCCGTCCTTCTTGACAAGCACTACCGGCGATGCCCATGGACTGGTCGAGAGTCGAATCACACGGCCTTGGAGCACGTCCTCGACTTGTTCATCGATTACGTGGCGTTCAGTGGGGGCAACACGGCAGGGGCGTTGCCTTAAGGGTGCGTAACCACCGGTATCAATGGTGTGTTTGACGGTGGTGGTACGTCCCAGACCAGTCTGGACAGAATCGAAAGACTCCCGAAATCGGTTCAGCAGTGCGAGAAGATGGTCTCGTTGGGACGGTGAAAGGTTGGCATCAATGGCGCGAAGGAAGACGTATGCAGACGGGGGGGATTTTGTTGCTGAAGGAGCACACAGTCCACTGATTTCAAGCGGCGTTGAGTCGTCGGGCACAGCCACAGTGACAACAGAATGGATGGTCTCGACGTGGCCGTCGCACTCTCCGCGTTGCAAGGTGCACGGACACGAGCCGTAGTTGGAAAGAAGTGTAGTTTGGCTGTTACGGATGGGAAGCAGGGAGAAAGGAAGCCGAAGACAACGTCGCTGGTGAAACAGGTCAGAAGGCGTAAAGAGTACTGTCGCATTGGACAGAAATGGGCAGGATAAAGAAGCTAGCACGGCAGAATGAGGAGGAATGCTAACTTCTTCTGTGAGGACAAGTTTGATGGCAGAAGGAGTGGGCGGTTCATCAGCGGTATGATCAATGAATGGGAAGAGCTCTACTTCGGCACGGCCACAGTCGATGACAGCGCCATGTTCAGAAAGGAAGTCCCACCCCAGTATGACATCGTGGGAATTGGAAGGTAGGAAAACGAACAGAGCAGCATACATGACATCCCGAATAACGACACGGGCAGTGCACACGCCACTTGGATCAATGGGGTGAGCCGCAGCAGTCTATAATGAGAATCCAAGATGCGGCGTCCTAAAATTCTTCAAGCGGCGGAAAAGATTGACGTCCATGACAGAAACGGTGGCTCCAGTATCGACAAGAGCTAAGATTTCCGCGCCATCTATGGTAATACGAATGACGTTTGCGGGAGCGGCAGGAGGCCTTGGGGAGATCGACAACGGCGCAGTTCTTGCCTCCGGAACTGCGGCTCCTAGTTTTCCGCTTTCGCTGGAACAGGACGACGACGCATGGTAGGTAGTGAGCGGCGTCACGGAGATGAACACCGACGGCTATCGAAGTCACGACTCTCGGGCGGCATAGATGTCATTGGCGAATACGCGGCGGTGCCGTTGATTCCTTTCGCCTGCGAGGGTCCGAGTCGGCACCTCGACCTTGTCTTAGCAGTGTTCGAGTGCCAGCCGCAGTAGTGCACGCGATTGCTGATAGGTTGATCTCAACTGCAGAAGATGGGTCTGTCTGGTTGGATGTGCCCGTACGACACTAAGCTTTGTTTTTGGGGCCGTTCAGCCGGGTAGCTCTAGGCAGCTTTTGGTCCACAAGCTCTTGCACCAGTATCTGATTTTTTTTCGGGGCAGGGCTTTTTCCGTCGTGGAGAATCCGTCGGTAGCAACCAGTGCGAGTTCGATGATGTCGACGCACAGTCGGCAAGTTTTGACGTCGATAGCTGCGGTGAGGACGATATGGGATGAGTATATCAGTGAAGTCCTGCCCGCCGCATATGAGGGTGATGGTCGTGATAAGCATCAGCCCCGGAATAGCTGTGACCACCGCCGACCCCACAAGGCAACATCCAAAGCCCTCGAAGAAGCACCGGAGATCTGGGCGGGGGAACGTCGTCGGCTCTACGTCTGGTCGTGGAAGGTCAGTTCGTCTGGTCTCGGCGGGGCATGGGCAAGGGACACGGGGCTAGGGAATGGTCGCGTCCATGGCTCACCGGGGCTGGGGCGGGCCGACGTTTTCCAAGAGCCAGGTTGAGACCGATTCATGAGTCGAGGCGAGGTGAAGCTCGGGGCCGGGATGGGACTGTACCCCGCACCTCCACCAAAATTATAAGAGGGTTTTCAGGCTTTATTCTTAAGCCGCACCAGCAGCAGCAGTAGCACCGAAGCAGGAAGTCGCGCTGTCCAGCAAGTCCAGACGAAGAGCCAACGAGACGAGACTTCTTCGTCCCAGCGATGGCGATGCGACGGCCACGAGTTGGTGGTGGTTTAACTGGTTTATTGAGTGGAGTGGTTGGAAGCGGATCTGCTCCCAGCTACTCCATTTCACCAATACAGGGTCATAGACCCGGCTATACGATTCCACTGTGCACCACACTTTCGTGAGTACTAAAAGTTGTCTGTAAAATGTCCTCCTGGGTTGGTGGTCACTGAGTCACGACAAAAATCTAATATGTCACCTAATACTTTGTCACTATTCCTGTTGAGGTAAAAAACACAATCAGGGCACGAACAACCTTATTTTGAAGCCCCGCATCAGGCCATGGTCCAAGTAAAGATTCTAAATACACCACACGACGGTTCTCTAATGGGAGTTTGTGTAAAAGTTCACGTCTTTGCCATGAGTGTAATGGGCAGTCTAGCATCACGTGTGAAACATCTTCCTCGGGCGCTCCGCATGCGCAGGATGGTGAGGTTGCACAGTGAATTCGGTACAAAAACGACTTTGTATAAGCCACCCCGAGTCGCAAACGGTGAAGCAGAGTTTCTGCATTTCGTGACAGCTCCACATTCACACGGAACTGTAAGGCTGGGTCTATTGCGTACAGCAATGACCGCTTCGTGTCTTCATCAAACCACGCCTCTGCAGACCGTTGCTCACTTAGTTTCCGTATGATGCTCCTTATATAATCAGCGAGGAGAGGAACGGTGAGCTCGTCGCCGTCTTCGTGCCCATGTTTGGCGAGTCTGTCGGCCACGAGGCCACTGTGGCTGGGTACCCATTGGAAGTCTACGACATGCCCTTTATCGCGGGCTGCTTGTAGATGTTCAGCAATCGTAAGGGTCATTATTTTCTACCCGTTTCTGGCCTGAACATTTGATAGGAGCAGAAGTGCTGGCTTAGAGCCTGAGCAGACAACCCACCTAGCACTTTGCTGCCTTGTGGCAAAAAAGTCCCCGCATTTCCCCGAGGGGAAGAATGTGAAAGTGCGAATGCACGAGTTGAATTTGCGCGGTTCGGTAATGTTCGCGAAAGAGAGATCACACACACACACACAACTACAAAGAAAGAAAGATGCATTTATTCACAGACACCTATTTGTGTTGTCGTTGTACTTGATTGCTAGAGCGGATCTCAGCTTTGAAATTTCGTGTCAGTACTCCTTTAAGCGGGTACATTAGCCCTTCTCACGCCCGATTCCTGGCCAATCCCCCACGTGGGTATGTGCCATGTCAGCGGCCAGGCAGCGCGCGCCCATCTCCCCCTGTTGCCAAGGAAGACGAAGAGATTCCTGGCCAATCCCCCACGTGGGTATGTGCCATGTCAGCGGCCAGGCAGCGTGCGCCCATCTCCCCCATTGCCAAAGAAGACGAGGAGCGCGCGCACCCGCAGCTGTTGCTATGCGGACGGCGGCGGACGCTTCAGGCTCGCTTAAGAAGTGCATTCGCACTTAAAAACTTGAGAACCTCCACAATGGCACAGAGTTCAGCAGTTGTCGAGGATGTTCTGTGTGACAATCGGAACATCTGCTGCCTGTGAGGAAAAAGGAGCCATCCTGGCGACTCAAGGTGACGAGGAGACCACAGGATCGTAATAATCTTTCAGCCGGTTGGGGTGAACTTTCTCGCGTCCACGGTGTGGACGGTCGTGTGCAGGCGCAACCGTTTCGATGAGGTAATTCACTGGTGAACTTTGCTTGACGTCTCTGTAGGGTCCATGATATTTTGCAACAAGCTTCGGTGAGAGACCGGGCGTAGGGCATGGGACCCAATGCCAGACAAGTGAATCAGGCCTATAGGTGGGAGCCGCGGTGGAAGCGTCGAGATTATGCTTCCGGTGTTGCTGGTGTTCAGATGTGAGCCAGCGGGCGAGCTGACGGCACTCTACGGCATTCTTGACTATTTCCGAAATGGGTGCGAAATCGGTTTGATTTGGGCGATAAGGCAAAATGGTGTCGAGAGTGCATGCCGGCTCCCATCCGTAGAGCAGGAAAAAAGGCGAGAATCCCGTCGTTGTCTGCGTGGCCGTGTAGGCGTACGTGACCAAGGGAAGAATCACGTCCCAGTCAGAATGGTCCGACACCACGTACATCGAAAGCATAACACTCAAGGTGCGGTTAAATCGTTCTTTGAGACCATTCGTCTGCGGGTGGTAAGACGACGTAGTTCGGTAAACAATTCGACATTCCCGCAGGAGGGCTTCGATGACTTCCGAAAGGAAGACGCCACCTCGGTCACTGAGCAGCTCATGAGGAGCACCATGGCGAAGTATGAAGTAGAGTAACAGGAAGGACGCCACGTCACGTGCCGTGGCAGTTGTAGAGCAGCGGTTTCTGCATAGCGCGTAACGTGATCCCCTGCCAAAATAGCCCTACGGTTGCCAGTTGCTGTGCACGTAGGGGACCGTAAAGGTCTATCCCAATGCGATCGACCGGTTTTTCTGGGCACGGGATGGCTGCAGCGGGCCCGCCACGAGAGTAGGAGGACATTTGCGCCGCCGACAGTCGATTCATGACCGGATGTACTTGCGGACGAACGTTTACATTCCCCGCCAGTAATACCGTAGGCGAAGCCGCTCATAAGTTTTTAACTCACCGGCGTGAGCGCAGGTGTGGTCAGCGTGGAAGGATGCGCCTATGCCCGTGCGTAAATGGCGAGGTATTACCAATAACCATTTGCGACCTCCTGATTCATCCCAGAGAGGAAGTAAATAAGCGCAGCAATATAGGGGTCCTTGCGCTGCTCGGCTGGCATGTCCATGATGTCGATGAATGACAGGCCGGCTTCAACCGAAACGGAACACGAGTCTTCCGCCGGTAGGGGGGAGAAGGACAGAGCGTCAGCGTCTGAATGCTTCCGGCCGGAACGGTACAGCAGACGGATGTCATGCTCTTGAAGTCGCAGATCCAAAAACCAAGGAACAGGTCTTTGAGCGACGACAACCAACACAATGCGTGGTGGTCCGTCACAACGTCAAAAGAATGACCGTACAAATATGGTCGAGATTTTGTAGGCGCCCGTACGATGGCCAAGCACTCCTTTTCCGTGACCGAATAATTTCACTCAGCTTTTGTGAGCGTACGACTTGCATAAGCGACGTCATAATCGTCAAAACAAGCTTTTCGTTGGGCAATCACTGCACCTATTCCGGCGCCACTGGCGTCCGTCTGGATTTCTGTTAACGGGGTCCGGTAAAAGTGTCGCAGAATAGGCGGGGAAGTAAGGAGTCGCCGTAAGTTCGCGAAGGCTTCATCGCAAGCCCCAATTCCACTTTCCTTGCCGCGAAGCGCCGTCAAGGGCGCAAATATGGCGGCAAAGTTGCGAATGAAGCGGCGGAAATACAAACATAGTGCAATAAAGCTCTGTAGACCCTTCATGGTGTTCGGTTTAGGGAACTCGGCGACCGCGCGAAGTTTGGTGGCGTCGGTAAGAATTCCCTCCTTCGACACAACGTGGCCCAGTATGGTCAACTTTCGCGCCGCAAACTGGCAGTTCTTCATGTTGAGTTGCAATCTGGCATTGGTAAGGCAAGTCAAAACCTGCTCCAGGCGCCTCCAATGAGTGTCGAAGTCGGGAGACAAAACGGCTATTTCATCGGAATAACAGAGACACGTTTTCCACTTCAGGTCTCGCCATATAGTGTCCATCATCGTCTCAAATGTGTCAGGAGCGTTGCACAGGCAGAATGGCATGACGTTAAATTCATACAGGCCGTCAGGAGTGATCGGCCTCGCCAAGGGTACCTGCATATCCAGACCGCAGATCAAAGAAAGAAAAAAAACTCGGCGCCTGGTAAACTGTCAAGGGTATCGTCGATCCTTCCGCGTTATGCTGTTCAGACGGCGATAATATACGCGAAAGCAGATGGAACCGCCCTTTTTTGGTACAAGAGCCACGGGAGACGCCCAGGGACTGTTGGGAGGGCCGAATTACTCCCCGCTTGCGCATATCGTTCACTTCTTCCTCAATAGTGCTGCGCTCCTTCGGCGACACACGGTACGGTCGTTGGCGCAGTGG